>NC_138748.1:26964698-27614377 GCF_965113315.1 Podarcis vaucheri
AGCTGCCCCGGTCTAGGAAATGTAAGATAATAGAAGCATCATTCTAGGAAGGGAAGAGGCAGAAGGCTAAGATACCAGCAAATCATGAGAAGCCGGCTTAGAACATTGGAGGCTGCAATTTAAGAGGCAGAATGGTCCAGTGGAATGCAGGAAGGGGAAAAGCAGAAAGATCAGGGCTTTTTTTTCAGCCAGAACCAGTGGTTTTTTTAAAAAAAATATGTTTAGGGGTACTCTCATTTTCCTACTCGTCTCGAAACACTGCCCCTCAATGAGGCCAAACTTAGATTCACAAAATGTTTGGGGGGTATGCATACCCCTGCGTCCACCCAGAAAAAAAAGCACTGGCGAGAACTCACCAAAACTCAATTCCAACACCCCTCTGGTGGTGCCATTGAGTTTCTAAGAGAACAAGGGAGGTGCTCATGGTGAGTTCCGGCACCTCTTTTTTCTAGAAAAATAGCACTGAGAAAGAGAAAATGTAAACTGGAACAGAGTAAAAGGATTTGGGGAGAGGTGGAGGGAGAGATAACCTGTATTTGTTCTAGCAACATAAACAAAATGGACTGAGTTTAAACTCAGCCAATTTAATTGGCTGATTTGCTATAGGCAGCAATAGAAACAGCGTGGTCTTCACTGGTCATTACTATATTACATAATGCAAGATATTAGATTTCTCCTGACCTGCAAATGCTGATGAGCTATTATGGCAGAAATCACTTGTCAACAATGCCATAAAATTTACAGGAAGCATTTTTTTTGTATGTGTTGTGCAAGACACAGATAATATTAGCAGTTGTCATTGTTGCTGGATTATCAGTGGTCCAGTCTGAGCTCCTGTCTAAATCAAATGTGAATATGAAGTGGAATGAACTGGAAAGCTATGTTAGCCATTTGCTAACAGTCAAAATGAAAATTTCTGACATCCATCCTCGTGGTGCTTAATTAGAGCTATTTTCAGAATGACTTCCCAAACGAAGACATTTCTTTTTCTGCGATGTCGTCCGTTGTGATATCGCGCCTATCTGAGTCCATGCATAATGTGTAGGCAAGAATGTTGTGTCAGGGATTTCCTCGTGATGGCTGGCTATAATGCGACGAACACAGGGATGGCTCACATGTAACACTAAGCCAAACCATGAACACATGAGCATGAAGATTACTGGGGAAAAGAGTATGGCTGCTGCACTCCTCCCCTGGTCTTTCTCCTAGGAGCCAACTCCTGGGGGCCAAGGGGGCTTTGCCACCAAATAAAATATTTGAGGGGGCTGGACCCCCCTCCTCAAGTTGATGGGCACCACCATTCAAATGGTGTGCATGCACCATGTCATGTGATTGATTATGTGGGGCTAGGCTTACTCCCCCCCATATTTTACTCAAATTTATTCAAATTGGCACTCCTTTGTTTTTTTACTTTTGCATTCACATAATATGAATTTTACGTTACATCGGTAAACAATATCATATTACACAAGGCTTATTATACTATAATTTTCAACATGTATAAAAGTTTATATACTAAAAGAAAAGAAAAGGAGAAAAAACAAGGACAAAAAACTATTCCAAAATCATATATGTACCAGCACTTTGGACTTCCTGTCTATCCTGTTGTATATTCCTTTTTTACAAATGAATGTACTCTTATTATTGCATATTTCTTTACATTTTATCTAATAAATTCCTATATCAATATATACCCCTGGTCTTAATTCTCAACTCAGTCTCTCTCCAACGTCAATCGAATGCTAGCATAGATAGTGAACCTTTACTGTATTTTTGAACATATATCTATCCCACTCTGACAAATAGCCTGAGAGGCAACTCAAAACAAAAATTTATGGAAAAATGGGATAGATACAAATTGGCACTCCTGGTCCTTCATGACATGCTGCCACATGCAAAGCTATGGTTTGGCTTAGCTTGCTTTCTGAACTTAGACTCATGTTTTGCCTCCTTCAGACAAACCATAGGCTGTAAGCTCAAGACTAAACCTTGGCGCACGTGGTTTATCTGGAGTGAAACAAACCATGAGCCAGAGTTGATATAACGCACTGAGCACTAAGCCAAACCATGGCTTAGTACAGTAGCAACAGGGTTGGAGGAGCAAGAAGGCAGCTATTGTTTTCTAAATGCGCACTGGAATGTATGGCATGTTTGGGGAAGGGTAGCACATCATGATCCTTCTGAGGTGTTTGTCGACCTTTTGTCCTCACCCTGCACTCAGCTCTCATCTGTGGCTCCTAGAGGGTGGCAGCATGTGGCAGCACCCACACCCAGGAAATGGCTTCGGCTGGCTACCTAAACCAGCAAGATATTCTGGTCAATTTTGTTCCACTGGAGCAGGAGTGAGGGACATGGGCATAGCCAGAATTTTTGTGGGGGCAAGCTTTTGTTAGGGGAGGAGAACCTCAGATTTGTATTGATTTTGGTTGATTGGGGTGGCAGTTTCCCCCCTGCCTCCCTTGGCTACGCCAATGGTGGGGAACCTTTGTTAAGTTGCATGCTGCATTTTTTCAGGGGAAATCTCTCGGCATCAAATGGAATTGCCCCTTTTCCTCTCAATCTGCCAACATCTTTGTCCTCTTCCCCTCCTTTTCTCTCTTTCTGTCCTCACCTGCATTTCCTAAAATGCATAATCAAACAAAAATAAAATTGAAAGGAATCTTGTTGAAGCTTACTTGGGAGTAAATTTACACATCAAAACTCCTTGAAGTCATTTGCACAGAACCAAGAAGAGGGGTGGGTGGCAAAAAGCCAGAGAGAGAGAGAGAGAGAGAGAGAGAGAGAGAGAGAGATTTTAAAAGGAAACCAGAGGGTCTTGGCTGATCTTATGGAGATGTAGTCCTTTAATGATCCTGTGACCAAATAAATCCAATTCAAAATCTGACCTCAGATAGACAATTGCTGCACATAGAAGTTCTCTACAAAAACAATTTGCTTTTGCTGGAAGGGATGCTCATTTCCGCTTTGGTCATACAGTTATAATACTTCTTAGGATTTCTTTGTATTCAAATGATATATTGCCTTCTTTTTATGCCCTTTACAAATAAATGTGTTGAGAGGTGTGTGTGTGTGTGTGTGTGTGTGTGTGTGTGTTTATATGTATGTATGTGTATGTATGCAAAAACGCGTCAGGAGGGTGGGGTGCCAAACTGGGTCTTTGATCCATGTGACAGAAAGCCGAGTTTCGGCCCTGCTTGGAGATCTCCAGGGGCCAACCTGTCCTGTCATGATGGGGATGAAGAAGCAAGCAATAGATAAGGAGCATGGATAAAACAGGAGAGTAAGTGGCCAATTCTCCACTGGTAAAGAGGTTAATGAGGAGGTAGCTGAATGAATAGACCCAGAGCATCCCTATAGGAACCCTTCAATTAACCTCTTTTGTTTTTGTTACATTCAATAAACTGAAGAGTCATCTCAAAGGTGGGACCAAATTTGTCAATAAAGCAAAATCATTTAGTTGAGATAAATTAATCTAAGGAAGCCCTTAAAAAAAGTAATTAGGCAGAAGGATGCTGCGTGAGATTCTTTGTAGACAAATGTAACGTGTTGTACATGGGAGGGAACATTAAATTACTGACAATTAGGTTTCAAGATTAGCTGTGCACCCTCAAGGAAAGCTTCTGATTTAAAAAAACACAACAACTTCTCAACCCAGTGGAAATGGATATAACAAAAAAACTTGCTTTTAGTAAATAATTAGAACTAATACAACATGAGTAAAATTATTTTGTAAATGAGCCATGCATGGCAGGTGTTTTTTAAAAAAATGATTTAGACACTTTGATGCAAAAAATATTGTGCTGCTGTCCTCCCCCCCCCCCAAAAAAAAAAAACAGAGGGGAAGGGGACAGCAAATAAAAGCAAAGAAAATGAATAATAATGTGTTGAGTTTAGTCAAATAGATATAGATATATAGATATATTGCAATAAATATGCTTGCATTAAGATAAATATGCCAGTGAACAGCATAAAATAAGTAACAATAACAGTAATAATGGACAAAATCTATCACAAATCAAACTGATATAAAGTAAAAAGTGAAGGACCCCTGGACGGTTAAGTCCAGTCAAAGGCAACTATGGGTTTGTGGTGCTCATCTTGCTTTCAGGCCAAGGGAGCCGTTGTTTGTCCACAGACAGCTTTCTGGGTCATTTGGCCAGCATGACTACACCACTTCTGGCACAATGAAACACCATGACGGAAACCAGAGCACACGGAAACACCATTTACCTTGCCGCCGCAGCAGTACCTATTTATCTACTTGCACTGGCGTGCTTTCGAACTGCTGGGTTGGCAGGAGCTGGGACAGAGCAATGGGAGCTCACTCCGTCACGGGGATTTGAACCACCAACCTTCTGATCGGCAAGTCCAAGAGGCTCAGTGGTTTCGACCTGCATCCCTTAAATCTCTACAAATCAAATTGATAAAGCCACATAGGGAACTCATCCTTTGGAAAGTCTGAGTGAACAGATGAGTTATAAACAGGCACCTAAATGCCATCATTGTAGGTTCATGTAGCCTGATGTTCATTCCAAAGGTTACTCCCCAAAGGGAGTGTATTCCAAAGGTCAGGGGCTACCACACTAAAAGCTCTCATCTTAGTGGACATAGTATAAACTTTAGGAGTATATGGAGACTAAGACCCCATCTGCATGATAGATTCAAAGTGGTATCTTACCATTTTAAACAGTCATAACTTATCTCAAAGCTGGGGTTTTGGTAATTAAGGGTCCTTGGCGTTGGTAATGGGCAGTGGCGTAGCGTGGGGGGTGCAGGGGGGGCCGGCCGCACCGGGCGCAACATCTGGGGGTTAGGGTTAGGGGGCACAAATCCACGGGTTAGGCGGCACAAATCCACGGTTAGGGGGCGCAAATTACTTGCCTTGCCCCAGGTGCTGACAACCCATGTTATGCCACTGGTAATGGGAATTGTTTGGAGACCCCCATGCCCTTTGTAGAGCTACAATTTCCAGAGTAGTACAACAATCAATCCCTCTTCCATGGCAACTCTGGGAATTGTAGCTCAGGTTAAGGCTAAGGCATAGACAATTTTAAATGCCTAGATGGCTAAAAAATATTTTAACCTGATACAGCAGATGTTACTGTATGTTGTGCGATAACCAACTGCAGTCACAATTAAGTCTTGATGAAATTATGTCTGATCTGCTAATGAATCCGCTACTAAACCAATCCAATCTATGTCAGGAGTGTTATCTTGGCAAGCCTCAACCATAAGGTCTTCATAATCTTAACTGTTTTCCACAGCGTAATGTGGATTTTAAAAGAAACCGCTATGTCTGGGGAGATGATAGGAAGTGTTTATTCAACTGGCATGATAGAGACGAGGGAAAGCTGGATTTTAAACCTTCCTGAGCATGCACTTGGTTGAGTTCTGTTTAACTTTAAGATTTGTAATAGAATAAGAAATGAAGTCTCATTAGAGTTATTTTGACAACCTGGAGCTTCAAAAGCATCCTCTTGCTCTCTCATTTCTAAGCAGCTACATTGCATGTGGATAGATTTGCTGGCCTGTTGGTGCAACATGGCGACAACTAATTTAAAGTGCACTGTTATCACCCAGCTAATGCATCTGCTATTGCTGTAATAACAGAGCCACACTACTTTAGCTTCCATTATTGGAGCATAATTTGCTTTCATTCCCACTTTAGAATAGATCCCTGACATCCGTTTAAAATATATATTTCATAATTTGCTGTAACAGCTCAGATCCCTGCAAATTTATTGCTTTATATATATATATACACAAGACCCAGTTTTGGATGGAGGTGTTGAGATACTTCAGAGTGAAATTAAAATGAGTCCATTTGAGTCATTAACATTTTCACATGCTCTTACAGAACTAAATGCAAATATGCAAACAGACTTTGAACACAGGTGGCATAAATCTATGCAGAATTTAAAAGGGATGTAACATACAAGCAGTTGCATTAAGGTTTTCCCAATCAGTTTTCAAATGGCGATACTAATCTTTTTATTTCTACAATTAAATTAAACTCCTTAGAAAACACTATTTTTTAAACTATTATTGATCTGCTCAAAAACCAAGTATGAATTTAGTAGAATTTTATTTTGGCAAATGATTGGAATGCCAGACACTCTGGTAGTAAATGCATTGTACTTGCACTGGAGTCTGTAGATCAATAAGAATACCAAGAACACCTCTCATGCCTGAGTGAGCTGATCAAGCACAACTTCGCTTCCACTGCTAGGAAGGAATGCTCACATAAAGTAACTCTGACACTGAGCATTGTAAGGGTTCGAAACTGTGATGTCATTATAACAGGCTGGTAAACATCTTCTTCCTCTTCTTTGGCGATCACTCATAGTCAAGTAAGATTGTCTTCCATAAACACGGTTTTAAAAGTGTGTCCGTAAGTGACTGTGGAGGCTAATTCTAGATCCACACGTCCTTCCACAGTGAACACATAGGTTTCCAGGCAGGAGTTGATCATGATGAGGGTTTGCCAAGCGTGCCTTCCTCTTATCACCTTTCTCCCTTTCATCCTGAGTTCGAGCATCTTCAAAGCCTGTAACACCTTTGGTAAAAGCTGTTCTCCAATTGGAGCACTCACAGGCCAGTGTTTCCCAGTTGTCGGTGTTTATACTACATTTTTAAAGATTTGCCTTGAGAGAGTCTTTGAACCTCTTTTGTTGACCACCAGCATTACGCTTTCCATTTTTAAGTTCGGAATACAGCAGCAGGCTCCACAATTTGGATCCTGCCATCATCTTGCTGGGTCCACAATACAAACATGTCATGACAGCAAAGCACACAAATAAAAAAATTCTCCTACCAAATCAGAACTGTGGAATGCTCTGCTTGCAGACTGGCTGTGCATCAATGGAGCCATCTAGACACTCCTGCCACTGCACTGTCCTGAGCTCACCACTGCCTTGCCCCATCCCAGGTTGGATCTAAAAACATCAAGGATGCATTTCGGGGAAAACATGTTGTAAACTTTTAATAAGAAATCGCATTGGCAAAAACAGAACTTCGCAGCGCCATCTGGTGTCACAGTGTTATAATGCATATACAATGAATATACAGTGGTACCTCAGGTTAAGAACTTAATTCGTTCTAGAGGTCCATTCTTAACCTCAAACTGTTCTTAACCTGAAGCACCACTTTAGCTAATGGGGCCTCCTGCTCCTGCATGATTTCTGTTCTCATCCTGAAGCAAAGTTCTTAACCCGAGGTACTATTTCTGGGTTAGCAGAGTCTGTATCCTGAAGCGTCTGTAACCCAAGGTACCACTGTAAAGCGCTTTTTCTTTACCAATCTAGCTGAGTCCCCAGTCTTATCCAGAGAAAGTACACCAGCACCAATGACAGCAGGGTTCCATTGTTCTGTTCCCACCACACCAGCCACTCCTGACAATCAGTTTATTTCCCCACCACCAGTTCATATCCTCAAGCACTAAAAGGCATCTGAAGGAACCCAGCCCAAATTGGCTGGAGATTTGGGTACGAATAAGAGAAACGAAGCTTTCTCTGAATTCTCTCTGTACAAAACCATTGTCTCATGATGAAACTGGCTTGTTTTCTTTTGCCATATTCCTTGGCTTCTTTTTCTTAGCCAACATGTAGTAGTCATTTCACCCTCTCCTCACGGGAAGAAGTGCCAATATCACAAGACCAGGTTTTGCATCTGTCTCAATGCAGCTGTAGCCCGATTCCAAGAAGAGGGATTGATGGTAAAAACCACTCTAGGAATTGGATATCTATGACAGAAATGGAGGTCTCCTGACCACTCTCAGCATCCTCAACGAACTACAGGTCCCATGCTTCTTTGGAGGAAGCCATGACTGTTGAAAGTGGTATGATATTGCTTTAAATGTATGATGCAGATGGGGCTTGTATGAATTTGTAGTTGCTTAAAAAATACCAGAAGGTGGCAGCTGACAGATTTATCGTTGCTCGCTGACCTGTGAGTCCCTGATGTGTTTGGCACTGGCCTGAGTTAGTATAACAACCTGCCCCAGTTGATGTAGACACTGTAAATATTGCATGAGATGGAGCTCTAATGGCCCTTTTGAGTCCATGCAGACAGAAATAAAAGATTTCCAAAGAGCTCAGAGAAAGGAATTAGGCTTTTAATACTATTTGTCAGTTTAACCTGCCTCAATTAAAGGTCATAAACTTGAAATGTCTTTCACGCTTTTCTAAAGTTACATTTTCTCGAAATGACTCATTGTTTGTGTGTCTGACACATACAAATGCCACTGTTTCTAATCAGATTTGTATATTGACTAGGAAGGCTTTAGTAAAGTCTTAGATCTGATCAAAAGAGATTGGGAGAGTGGCGTCTGGAAGAAATCATTCTTGTCAGCTGGGGAGCGGGTTAATTCAGATGCAATAAGCATCAAAAGAAATAATTTATCTTTGAGTTTTGACAGTGTGCAGGAAATGAATTAGTGATTTGCTGTATATTTTATTTTATTCCTAGATCATAGGAAAAAGGCTGTGGCTTCTGTGATATGTGGGTGGAGGTCAGATTTACATTTTTTGCTTTGATTGCAAGCAAACCAGGGAAGCCGTTTCATAATCTTCCGGTAGTTTAATTGCTACAGAATCCTTTGTATCTTGTGTCTTGGAAGACATAAAGTATGTCAACAGTAGAAAAAGATACAGCCTTGTATCCAATCAAGTTCTCCTCAGAACTGATATTAATAGGCCCAGATTAGTCACGCCTAATTATTTAAATGGGTCTACTCTAAGTATGACTAACACTGGACACAGCCTATAAAGAAAAAGGTTCAGAATAGTTTTCTACCAATACTACCTCAAATAAGTATAGACAGATAGCAAATGCCATTTATATATTATGTGTGAGGTAGGCGTGGGAGAGGTAGAGGGGAAATAAATTGCTGAGAAAATCCTACAATTCAATGATTTCGCTTAACATTTTCATTTTTGTAGACTCGAAGTTTTAATCCACGTCTGCTGAGAAAATCCTATAATTCAATGACTTAATATTTTCATTTTGTATCCATGCCTGCCAGAATGACCTATGTTCTATAACCTGACATTGTTTGTTTCTTAATTTTTACATATTTAACTCAGAATGCTCAGTTATGATAAGAGCTTACCGAATAAAGCTATAATTGGGTTTTTCGTAGGGTGTTTCCACGCTCTGTGATACCCCACCCCATGGCAGCTATGGAATGATCTGGCCCACCCAACCAGAGGATATTGATACATAGCTTTCTGTACCTGACTCAGCCAATGCTCATGTTTCTCAGAATAGGCCAGATTTGTGTTTAGGACCTGGCCAAATCCAATGCCCATATCTAACCTTGTGCTAGATTATAATTTCACAGTTATTGTATGAAACATTGTATACAAGTTTCAATATTCTCTCCTCTATGACTCTCCCTGATAAGGTAAAAAGTAAAGGACCCCTGGATGGTTAAGTCCAGTCAAAGTCGACTATGGGGTTGCGGTGTTCATCTTGCTTACATTCCAAGGGAGCTGATGTTTGTCCACTGACAGCTTTCTGGGTCATGTGGCCAGCATGACTAAACCGCCTCTGGTGCAACGGAACACCATGACAGAAACCAGAGCGCATAGAAACCCCATTTACCTTCCCACCACAGTGGCACCTATTTATCTACTTGCACTGGTGTGCTTTCAAACTACTTGGTTAGCAAGAGTGGGGACAGAGCAATGGGAGTTCACTCCATTACGGGGATTCAAAGCACTGACCTTAGCAAGAGCTGGGACAGAGCAATGGGAGTTCACTCCATTGTGAGGATTCAAACTGCTGACCTTCCGATCGGAAAGCCCAAGAGGCTCAGTGGTTTAGACCACAGTGCCACCTTCACTTTTCTCCCTGATAGAAGATATTGGACCAACTGGTCAGCTATCTGCTGCTCCTTATTTACCAGCATAATACTTTCTATACTTGGGCATGTTTAGTTTTCTCAACCCTGGTGAATAATAGGAACCTCCTGCATAGGAACATCCTACTGAAGTCCTCTACCACCACAGAAAGTAAGGTATCCTAACTTTGGACAGTAATCCTTTTCACCACATTGTGGATCTGAAGAATAAGCATCATTCTATCTATTTCCCTGAGGGTGACCCTCACCAGCTAGCTCTGCTCTTCTGCCCCCTCATGTGCTATCAGAGACTTATTCTTTCTGCAACGAAATACTCCCTTAGAAAGTAACGTGCATTTTTCATCACAAACTATTTGCTTTCCCTTTTCAGGGAGACTCCAGAAATTGTCAAAGGTTCTCTGGAGGCCTACATGTTCTTCTGCAGACATTAAAATGTCTCATTCAGCTCTTGTTTAGACATTATTGATTTAATATAACAAGCAGGTGAGCAACTCTCCTGGGAAATACTGCTGTGTAATTGCTGTGGTGACATAGGCAGCAAACACCCCCCCCCCGGACAAAAAGTTGTTTAATCATAATCAATACACAGCTTTTTCCATACTGAAAGCCCTGGGTAACAAAATATGAAGACCTGTGATAGCAGATATGAAGTGATGATTCTTGCACATTGGCTGTGAAGCCCAAATGTCATGTTACTAGGTAATTTACCCTTTCATGTGACTTGCACACTTCTTCCATTATACCACCCTTGTGCTGTGGCATTTATGTGCTCACAGCCTCCTCAAGACATTTACTTTAATGGCAAAATTCTATATTAAATCAACTAATTTTTTTGTTTTTTTAAAACCAATATCTAGATGAATATAGTATGCCAGAATAACACAAAAGATATATGGAAGAAAATCTACCTCTATATACTCAAATGTGAAGAGGCAATGGCTAATTGGGGGTGTAGTGATACACCAGGGGTCAGCAACCTTTTTCAGCCATGGGCCGGTCCACCGGCCCTCAGACCATGTGGTGGGCTGGACTATATTGGGGGGGGGCAGAGAAATGAACGAATTCCTATGCCCCACAAATAACCCAGAGATGCATTTTAAATAAAAGCACACATTCTACTCATGTAAAAACACGCTGATTCCCGGACCATCTGCAGGCCGGATTGAGAAGGTGATTTGGCCGCATCTGGCCCACAGGCCTTAGGTTGCCTACCCCTGTGATACACTATGGTTTAGTGTGGAATGAACTTAAAACCCCCAAAGTTCACATGCTCCCCACATCAACTTATGGTTGATGGGAGGGTTGGAAGACAAATGTGCAAACCTATCTAATTTGCAGTTCCTGAATCAATGCTGTTCAGACAAACTGAAATGTGGCTATTCAAATTTTCACTTCTCCAGATTTTGTGATGCAATTCTCCAGCCCAAATCATGTGTACCAAAATGCAGATATCAGTTTAAATGCATTTTATTAAGCAACATTCTGTAATCTCTAGTTGCAAGTAGCTAAAGTCACCAGGAATTTGAAAAGAATCAGTAGGATCACCTTTTCCTTTTCTCTTTCCTGATGGAAGTTCTCTATCAAGGTGCTCAAGGCTGAAACCAGTATAAAAGGGGCCTAGGTAATCAATTTTATTGAAGAGAGCAGCAACCACTAACACTGCCCAGAAGGAGATATTTGGGATCGGTATCTGAAGAAGTGTGCATGCACACAAAAGCTCATACCAATAACAAACTTAGTTGGTCTCTAAGTTGCTACTGGAAGGAATTTATTTTGTTATCACTATGGCAGACCAACATGACTACCTACCTGTAAGTGGAACTTTGGGATTGGTTGACAGTCATTCCAAAGACATATTTATAAGGACTGGTTACCCCCTTGGGGCACGGATGTCTCCCTCTGTCATGGAACATTAATTACCTCCTGGGCAGTTCCATAGTAAGACTACTGCTTCACAGAAGACCCTTCACAGATTGACTCTTCAAAGGCAGCCAGGAATTCACAGAATTCCATAAAGCTTTGGGGATGTTGTTGCCATCCATCTAAATCTCACCAGGAAATGGTTTAATTGGTGCCTTCATTCATGTGTACATTAAGGGACAGTGATGAAGAAGAAGAAGAAGAAGAAGAAGAAGAAGAAGAAGAAGAAGAAGTTGTTGTTGTTGTTATTATACATACCCCGTCTGGGCGGCTTCCAACAAAATATTAAAAATACAATAATACATCAAACATTAAAAACTTCCCTAAACAGGGCTACCTCCAGATGTCTTCTAAAAGTCAGATAGTTGTTTATTTCCTTGACATCTGATGGGAGGGCATTCCACAGGACGGGCACCACTACCAAGAAGGCCCTCTGATTAGTGGTAGGTGGTGATCATGATAAATTGGGTATCAGTGTTGCTGCATTATCACTTGCTTTTCCTGCCATAGCACAGAAGCCACTGGGACTGAGGATTGGCCTGAACATCAAAATAATAGCAGTAGGACATACGATTAACAGATTTTGATCATTTTCTATATAATGCCACTTTCTTGGGGAAGCTAAATATATTTCATTGTGAAATTCTACTTGAGTTTCCTGCAGCTAACCTTTTGCACAAAAAGACATTGGGTTCCTTCTTTATTCCTCACATAATATTGCTGTCGTAACATTCTGAGTCCCCATAACTAAAGAACTTCCAATGTAGCAATCAAGCAGATAGGTTTATGATATTCTAGTTGCTATGCTTTGTTTATTACTTCTTTGTGTTTGAACATATTGTAGTAAAAAAAAACACCCAGAAGCATAGAATAGATTTAAAAGCACAGAAATTAGAGGTTGGGAGCTTATGAATGAGCCAAAGGATTTGTGTCTCAAGAATAGAAAAAATAGTTCCATCCAATTTGAAACCGATTTTCTCCCCATCTTCCTTTAGCATACAAGTACAACAAAAGAGAATTGCTCATCAAATGCTCTTTAGTTTGTTAATTCCATTGGGGATTGCTGATATAATTATACCCCAGTATGATTTCCTCAAAGATAACTTAGGCCAATGATAAACAGCTGAGAAGAAAAATCAAGGGATTATCTTAATTATAGCAAAGTGGTTTGCTATTAAACTAATTGAATAAAAAGTAATTGGATTATGTATGATTTTCAACAGCTCCTAGATTTTAAACTGTAATTAAATTGTCATACTTTTCATTCAAAAGATGGAACAGCTGAAAACAAACTATATTTAAAAACAGAAAAATAGCACAGATAAGTACATCTTAACATCAAAAGATACAACATGAAAGATTACTAGCTAGTTCAGCTTCTCAAAATGTTAAATTAATGCAACATGTGTTAGAATCAAGATTGCTCATGTAGGACCTTTTCAAAATATTACTACTTGATGAGAAATCCATAAGGATTGACTGAGAATCCATTATTCTTAAACAATTAGCCCATTTGCATTCATTAAACACAACCACATTGCCTAATTTCATCTGTTCTTTTGCCTAGTCATTAGCTAAATCTAAACAACTGATAGCAAAACAAAGATAGCAGGATTTCTTTTTGTTTTTTAAAAAATGTAATCACTGTATATTTCACTTAACTAAGATCTTCAAGAAGTGAGATTGAAATTTACTTTGTTTTAACAGAGAATATATAATTCCAGTAACCTTCTGTGTTGAGTCTTTCACTTCTTGAACTGATTGGGTTCATGAGATGCTTTGCATGCAAAGATAAATAAAATGAGCAGCTGTTAATGAGTACAACATAAAATATTAAACTCAATTATTGGTAATGGAAGTACAGACTAGCCCCATAAAAATATAAAATTGGTTTTTAGGACAGAAGCAAAAGAAGACAGAAAAACTAATTAAATTACAACAGAGCCAATGTTAAATAAACTGCCTCAATATTAACGGAATAACCCCTTAAAATCCCAGACAGACTGTTGGGTTTCAGAATTTATAGGAGCACATGTGTGATGATGATGATGATGATGATGATGAAGATGATAATAATAATAATTTGGGAAGTTGATTGTGCTTTTCAAAGTTTGCAGACAGAGGAGATGTTCCTTCTGTGTTCATGGAAATTTTAGACAGAGAACAATCCTCCATTTAGATGTTCCATTTGTGAGCTATGAAGAGTGGGGTTCTTCTATATTTAGTTATGAGACAAATTCTGGGGGTGGGCAACAAACTGTCAAAACAATAACAACAACAACAACCCTGCCTATTGTCCCTTTCTGTATGGGCTAGGAAGATATGACAGGCCTCTCAGAAGGTCGAGTATTTTCAGTAGCTCCAATGTGATAATAGAACCTGGAGAAAATTCTAGGGAGACTTTGGAAGAGTTTTATAAGGCCTCCAGGAAATGATTCTGCTTTTACTGAAGAAGTACCAGAACAATGGTGAAGAATCTGTGATGGGGCATGGTGTATTAATTTTAGTTTACCCCACCCCCACATCCCCCATAAAAAAATAAAAATAAACTAGAATCCCAAAACAGAATGAAAAGCTAAAGTCCAAGCCCCGCCCCCCCAAAAGTGGAATAAGTAACAATAGAACATCTTGCAAATTTTAGCTAGTGGTCCACCAATAGCTTGCAATTGTGTGTGTTTTGGCCAAACAAAAAACTATGATGTTATGATCTTCTACATTGGTAATGGTAACATTGGGAAATATCCACTCACCTGGGACTCTGGGTGGGCAGCCGTTGCCACATGGCATGGCTGCGGTGGGTCCAGGAAGGCTGCCATCTTCTTGTGTGCTGAGGGAGGTGATTGTTTTCTCTGCCCACCTCCAGCCATGTCAGACCCTCAGGTAAGGGTGGGCAGTCAGAGGCAGGGGCTTGGGAGCTTCAACCAGCCTGCCCTAGCCTATTCAAGAGGGTGGCCAGATATTGGCCGCCATCTTGGCCGATCGTCGTTAGAATAAGGAATGGTTTGCCTCTAACTATTTCTAGGTTGTTAGCCTAACTTATATAGGCATTCATTAATGAACGGAACTCGTTTCTAAGAGATGTGGAAAGGAAGATTTCCCAATAACAAGGGAAAGATTCAATTTGCTCACCTTCAAATGCCCTCAGTTGTGAACTGCAACCCACTCATCTGAAAAGTATTACCTTTTAACCAGTTTAAATTCAATTATTACTAGCTAGAACACAAATTACTCTCTTGTGGCTGAACACAACTGGACTTTATGTCAGGGTGCTATATTTAATATATATGTAAAGCATTAGAGCCTTACCCATTTTTTATTTTATGTAATCTTCATAAGTGTGTCCCAATTAAGCTGAGTGAATTGTAATAATAATGGGGATATGTACTGTGAGATTCTCAGCTATAATATGATTCCCTAATAGGATTAAATTACTTAATCCTTCATCCCACTTCCTTTATCGGTCCATTCCAGGCTGTATTATTGCCTTATGAAACTGGACAGTCCTGTAATTTATTAATCCCCTTCAGCAATCATCCTCGAGCCATTTATCTCTCAGCACTCCCTTTGCTGTCAATGGGGCTACTCTGGAGGAAACAATTAAGGAATAAATTCATAATATTACATGCATAAGCACAAGCCACATTTTTATAAGCATATGGTACTCAGTTTCTTTGCAGTGAAAGGCATTAATGTTCAAAGGCTAAGTGTGGTTGGGTGTACAGCACACTTCTCAAACCAATATACAAACAAAAACTCAGCTATCTATCCTTTGAAATTATTACTTCTTATTTTGGTGGCACAGTTCTGTAGCCAAACAATGTGTATGAAAATGCATTTGTATCTGCATGAAATGCATACATTAGGAAAATAGCATGTGAAATACATTCTTTTCGGGGGGGAACTGACTGCAAAAATGTGTGCATTAGTCAGAATTGTTTGTAAAAATATATCTGTCAGGAGAAATTTGCATTAAAATGCCACTGAATTTTCACAGCGATTCTTTTTTAAAAAAACTGCTGTGGAAAGTTTGCTGTGAAAAGGTGGATAACTGAATTTAAGACTGAAAAATGAGGAACCAAAAGAAGCTAAAAGGGACAACTGTGATAATGGCTGTGTGGAGGGTGTGTATGAGAGTGTAGAAATGGCTGGACAAACTTTGACCTACTATACAAAGGTAATAACCACTGCAAACTTTTGCGCCACCCACTTTCCCCCATGGCACCACCCACCACTGCTTGCCACTCCCAAAAGGTTGCCCACAAGGGAGCTTGTCCCTTGAGCTGAAACGAGGTTCCACGTTTACATTCTAAGGAACGGAAAGATCATTCAGAAGCCCCTTCCCTGCTGATGAACTGAATGTGATTCAAGGAGGACGAAGGCACGATCTGGCTTTAAATATTGCCCCTCCTGAACACACCCAGTGGCTCTCTATCTAGGCCCAACATATTCCACCCCCTGGCTCTGAGTCCAGTGCAAAGTCCTCCCACCCACCTATTCTGTGGGGACAGAAAAAGGAGTGGAAATACTGTGACTGGCTGCCGAGTTAGTCAAAATGTCGTCCTCCATTCAGGCTGTGGGGATGGGAAGGGAGAACATTGGAATAATGATATGAGATTCTCCATTATCTTCAATCAGAGTTGAAGACATGTACCGTATACTGCATTTTATAGCTTTGCCAGCATCAGAGGATAGCACTATCTTGGAGTGCATATAGGCTGCAAGGAGACCTGCTTCTTCAAACTCAACCTATTTTTGCCACTTGCATAGGCAGTGTAATAACCAGTGAAAAATTGCTCCAGTGTAACAGAAGGCTGCCATAATGGCATTATTTTGATGGTGTACATCCATGACATGAGAGCTTCTTTGGGTTCTACCAGTATGTGTGGATGCAGGAGCAATACTATCCTTGCCTAGTGGGCATAAGGCAAAAGCAGGCTTACTCTGTTATTCTGGCATAGCCTTTCATGGATTTGCACCCACTTTGCCAGATAAATGTGATCCTCAGTTAGCACATATAAAGGCATGTGCATGGAGATTAAAAAACAAAACAGTAGAGCCAGAAAATCATGGAATACAAAGGCTGCAGAATCCTAGTGCTCTACTTTTGGTTATGACTTCTTTAATCTTTCCCAGTTTGATATCTTGAATTCACTTTAATTGATTAAAATTGTTGCCATCTTCCTTTTTTTTACCCCTCATTAAAATAAATGGCTATTTTAAAACTAAATTTATAATTTAGATACACATACCCAAACTTAATTTAAAAGAGTGTGAAAATGTTATAGCATATTTCATTGCAAATGAACATTACTTTCAGACTGCTACATCTTGTTCTCTCAAACCATGATTTTATTGCAGTATCAAAGATGAAAGTAAATGATATTTTAATTCTTTGTCCTTCTATTTAATTTATAAGTCTCTCTGTGCCATGTTTGTGGCACCAGGATATGTGACCTTGTGCTCTACCCAAACTGAACTCCTTGCCAATATTTACAACTGAGTTATCGTCCTTCAAAATTGGGATTATAATGAAAGTGCTGGCACAACTTTACTATAGCAGTGCCACTGTAATAAAATTTACAAGGTGCAATCAAGTCTCTGAGATGTCTAAGCCAGTGTCATCTCTTGATGTATTTCTTGGGAGCATAATGGATCAAGAGACTGACAACTGTGATGATTGTGTTATTGAAATGGTTATCAAAGCAATGCTGGCAGGAACAAGGAAGTCATTTTATTTCCAGCATCCTTTGTTGTCCTTATGAGGAAAAACAGATTTTGTGGGGAGACAGAAAATGTAATTGAAGAGCTTATGCGAAAGGGATGATCCCTGCAAATTTGCAATGTTCATAATTGCAAAACTACAGTGAGACACACTAATATTACAACAGAATCAATTTCCCATTGACTTCCCCATTGAGAGTCAGAGAAATTAATGCAATGCATTAGATTCAACTCAAAATATATGAGAAGAGTATAGAGGAATATTTTAATGTGTACGAACAATAGAGATTCCTCTTGAATTTTTTTAAAAATAATTTGTGTCCAATATTCTTTGAAAGAAAGATCGTGTGTTGTGGTATGTACAAGCTTAAGATGGTACCATATCTTTTATTTTGAGCAAATCGTGAACTCTTTGCTGCCTGGCAGTTTATCTATTTTGGATATATTTTCAAAAAACAAAAATATCACCAAAATAGATAAAATGCCAGATAGCGTGGAGGAGGGCAACTCCATACTCCATTATAACAGTCACCATTATAGAAGCAATAATTTACATGATGCTCCCATTATGCAATCGAAGAGCATTCATTAAATCATAGCTGATGTGAGTTCCAGTTATTTTTTAAAAAAATTCAACAGGAAGGGTCATACATTTCCACCTTGTGTCAACAGGTGAGTTTGGGTCTACAACCCTATGCACAGTTTCCTGGGAGCAAACTTTATTGAAAACAATGGGGCTTACTTCTAATTAGTCACGAACTTCACTGGTGTTAAATTTTGGTCTAGGAGGAACAAAACAGTCTAGGAATAAAGAAACGACCATCAAACAAAATATACTGTATATGAAGTCTGTATAACACTGAGGTCAAAGGAATAAGATGCTTAAAGAACATTTTGATTCCAGACTGAAAAATGTGTGTCTCATAGAATTAGTGGTGCTAACTCTGGAGTCAGGGAACCTAGTAATATGTTCCATAGGTTTTTGAGACATCATATAATCATATCATAGTCAATTGATTAATACACAAAGAGACATTCTTATTAAATAAAAATGAAAAAGGCAGGAAGAGGGCAAGGAAGTGAAGATCTAATTTAAGTGGATTTTTTTTCCAATTAATGTTTCAAGGTTTTTAAAAAAGCTATATAGGCAGTTATTGAAGGAGCACAGATACTTCTCTGATCTGCTTCCAGCATTTATAAACAGGGCAGAATTTGGGTTGTTATGTCACAGTTGTGCCCTTGAAGTGCACCCAGAAACAAATTGTTAGCCAGTGCAGCTGTTGTAAGACAAGTCTGATGGGTAGGGTAATCATATTTATGTTCACTCAGAAGGAATCCCTCTTGCCTCTCTGTGATCAGTGAACCTTACGCCTAAGCATGTAAACACTGAACTTCCAACTCACAACTTAAGTAAGTCCCCACAGAGGTGACACCTACTGAATTCAATGGGGCTTGTGCCCAAATAAGAGCAGTTAGGATTTCAGCCTCAGTCAAGTTGCCAAGGACAAAGTCTGAGAATAATGGTCAAATCTGAAATGTATTGAATCTGATTGTTCTAGTTATTCCTATTTGCTTTTTAGACCAAATAGTTATCAGAACAGGACTGTGATTTTATGTGGATTTTTATGCTTGCCACCTTCTGAGGACTTGTCCCTAAAAGGTGGCATACGAATGTTTACACAAAAAGAAATCAAATCCTGACTTCTAAAGGATGGTGCATCTTTCTGAAGACTTTCATCTCTCTCCTATCTCCACGCAAGTGAGCACAGTGCTGTAGCACTTCTTTGTGGATTGGTATATCCACAAAGCCTTTCATTTATAAGGACCTGTCTGCACTTACCTTTTTACAAGGGTATAATTGCTGTTTGAGTGAATGTGTAGCTTTCGACCTGCACTTTCAGCCAATTGTAGCTGTACATAGTTAAGTGAGTGCAGTTTCACACTTCTTCGCCAATTGAGAAGAGTCCCATGGCTGTAGGAACCCCACTTACGTGCCATGTTTCGTGAATTTAGTATCTGACCATCCAGGCACTTTTGGATTCTAGAAGAATTAAAGGATTTTCAAATAACAATCGCCCACTGCCCATGGTGTTGTATAGAGGCATAGCAACAATGTCTAGCAATGGATTTCTATGTAGTTCTAAGAGCTTTTGAACCCAAAGGGGCCATGCTTTGAGATAATAAACTGTGAATGAATATTGCACTGCCGCCAATTATTTCTTCTATTTGGCAAATCATTTCTTTTATTCCATGTGCAGCAAACAAGCCTTTATGCAGAAAACGTTATGGTTCACCTACCTATTTCAAAAGAGCTGTTCTGCAGGAGTTATGAGTTTGTAATTAGTGCATACAAATAATAAGCATAACTGATGGATGTGTACACTAAGTGCAGATTACTAACCATAAAATCAGCCCTGAAGGATGCCGCCTTAATCTTTAACCGTTAAAATCCTTCAATAGACGCAACACAATCTAAAATTTGGTAAGCACATAGTAACTCCTGCAGGAAATCAATTGGAGCCTATAGAGCCTGAAACAACTTATATGCACATTTAAAAACTAATCCATATAAGAAAATCTTTACCTTAATAAAAGAGAAACATGTCTGCATCCATTCACATTAGTCATTAAAAGGCAGAAGACCTATCCAAGATTCCCCAATTCACATGGAAGTGGCTCCAAAAAGCACCCAAAGTCACTTCAACACACATGCCTAGATTCTATGGCATGGAAGTAAAAAGGACCACTGTCTGCATCCAGTTCCATGCATGCACTGGGGCTCTACAAAGCTGGCTGATGATCAGAAGAACTTCTTGTGCTCAGGGCATAACCTGACATTGATTGATTGAATACTTGATTGCTATTCCACTTAATATATTAAAAATATCTCTAAGCCGTGTACAAAAAACCAAATCAACAACAGACCATTTAAACACAATATTACAAAAATAAAGCTGCATACAAAAATGTTATATTAGTACAAAGTTACCATACCATCCAACATTACTCAGATGAAAATAGGCACATTTCTTACTTGCCCCCAAATGACCCTCTCTGACACCACACCACCCCACCCCTGCACCAACAGGACCCAGCATACATGCCCTCCATCGTCTGGAGAAAACCCTTTAATCCTGTTTTATTTTATTTTATTCTTGGGTAAATTTACAAAAGGAAAAACACACACCAACAAATAAATTTTAGAAAGGGACAAGATTAGACACGGGCACACAAAGCATTAAAAAAAAAGACTCTCGTGAATTTGCCTTTCTACAGAAGTACAGCTTATATGGAATTAGCACAGTATGAAATAAGTTTAAAAGCATGCATACTAATAGTGATCCCTTTACTCTAAGCGCTGACCTTTAAGTTGCCGAAACAGCACCACCAAAATATATATGAGCAAATTCGAGGGAATCCTGAGGTTTGCAGAAGACCAAAAAGCAAACAAACACAGTCCAATGAGAACTGAGCATGATTAGTGGGCATGGAATATTTATTGATTTTTGAAGGGAGGAGATGGAAAACCAAGGTGAGTAAAAGGAATGAGATGTTTGAAACCCTGAATGAGAGCACACCGCACTACAACATTTTGTTACAAGTCACATTTGTGCAGCCTAGAAACAAACTAACTAACAAAACCAACAGTAGTTTAAAACAATTAGCTTTAAACAGTAGTCTATGAAGCCATCTGGGTTCAAACAAATGATAGTTAAGATTAATTGCTGTGGGGGAATTCCTACAATGCAACAATTTTCCATTTACCTAACATGGAAACAGAATCTTCCAATCTTTTCCTTGTGGGTGTACTAAAAAAGGGGAGCAGAGAGGAACCGTGAAAGTGGGGAGGCTAGGCTCAAGCTCATGAAAGAAAACAGCACCATCTGAAAACAAAGACTCTTTAGAAAATGTGGAACTTTTTTCTATACATCAGAACTGAATATATTTGTATGAAATTGTCCGAGAAGCAATATTTAATATTATATGATGGGGTATTTCGGGGAACATTAATTTGGAACTGAATGTGAAAATTGATCCTTTGCCTTGGTATGATTCCATTTTGCATCTGCTTTTGGAACCCCAAAGTATAATTCATACTTTCTATTTTTAACTCAAATTGCACTTTCCATATTATTATGAATACACAGGCCAGAATTTGGGGACAACACAGGGGGTGAGGGTGCTGATTTTCCTTTCCAGCTGCAATATCTGTAACACACTGAATGCTGCTCTGGAAAAATTTGAAAAACCCAACCACTAGGAGCAGTTTTATAGAGGGCAAGAGGAGGGCAGGATGGAAACGCCACGATGAAAGCACAGCCATCAGATTCCAGCCACATTTCTAAACAAGGACTAATTCATAGTGTTGAAATAGTTTTTGTTGTTCACATAACAATTTGTATATTTCACCTTCCATTAATTTCATCTGTGATCAGATACCTTTCATTTTAATTAGCATAATCTCATCATGTACTGAATTCAACCATAATGACCTTGTAAATCAAGAGGAAACTTGCACATCCTAACCAGCTTCAGTAGGTTGCATAAAAGCATGGTCTTAATTAATTTCTCTCATTGCAGGAACAGCCGGAAGGACAAGCAAGCAAAACTTCTTGAGGTTAAATGGGCCGAAGCTTTATTATCAGGCTTGCAACGGACAAAATTGCCAGTCAAGGAATCAAACGCTTAATGAACACATAAGTCACAGCCTGCCCTGAATGACATCACATGCAAAGTTGGCTTGCATGTCCTCGGCCGGGTGACCTATTAATTTGACTAGGAACAATGAATTTAGATTGCAGGTGTTACTTAAGGCATTCAAAAAGACCAATCTAACCCCATAGCATTGTTATGGGTGAGGGGTTCACATCCAGCTTTTGAAGTCAGCTTCTTTTCCAATAACGGGTGGTCCATTGGGACAAGTGCTCCACCAATCTCAGTTTGCCCTCAGCTACCTCCGCTCTTACATCAAATCTGTCCAGGGAACAACATTAGTTGTCAGCTCTCTCCTCTGTGGTCTCACTGTTGCCTTTGTAGACTGCAACAGGTCTAGCTAGAATCTATGGGTTGTATCCAACTAATTTCTACTGAGCATAGACCCACTGAAGTTAATGGACATGTCTAGCTTAGGTCTTTCAATGGCTCAGTAGAACTTAATTGGATAAAATCCATTGGCTCCGGCCCCACCTACCATTGGCCTCCCTGCCCTTCACGCTACTAGCCGCAATGGGCACCAGCCATTGTCATGCCCACTGGGGAATTGCAGAGTGCTGGCCTGCTTTGCATTCTGGCCTGGATCCCTGGTGGTGCTGGGAAGCTCAGCTGCAGGGAACCTTTGCTTTTTAAAGTCTCTCTCCCCTCTCCAGGGAGGAGTGACACTGCCACCCAGTTCTTTCTGAATAATGGGATGCCAGAACCAGTTGCTCAGGACCTACACATAGGATTCTTCTGCACTTTTTTGCATTTGAAGACACTGCGAGGACGATACCTATTAGATATTAATAATACTGTTAGCTATGAATATAGGAAATCTTGCTGATGATTATTATTCTTAAATTTCAATCTGCATTGTGTTTTATTCTGCATTTTAAGGTTTGATAAGTTGTTCTCTATATTAATACATGCTAAGTCACTTGAGAGTTACAGTGAACAAACGTAATCAATTAACAGAATCATAGTAATAATATTGTTAGACATAGTACAAGAAAACAACAATAACAAAAACCCCTGTCTGTGGTTATATCATACCCCATTGAATCTAAACAACAACAATCCCAGGAAGACTTCAGTGCTACTACAGAGTACAGTGGTACTTCGGGTTAAGTACTTAATTTGTTCCGGAGGTCCGTTCTTAACCTGAAACTGTTCTTAACCTGAAGCACCACTTTAGCTAATGGGGCCTCCTGCTGCTCCTGCGCCGCCGGAGCATGATTTCTGTTCTCATCCTGAAGCAAAGTTCTTAACCCGAGGTACTATTTCTGGGTTAGCGGAGTCTGTAACCTGAAGCATATGTAACCCGAGGTACCACTGTATACAAATGAAATTGATTAAGCAAATGTCAAGAAAAGCCTACAATAAATTCAGTTTATTATAATCATGATTCTAAAGCTTACTGGATGCTTAAGACATGTCATTCTGAAATTCCTACACTCTTAGTGGTACCATAATTAATTTAGGTTGCTGAAGCAGGCTTGAACCTTAGACTTCCTTAATGATAGAGATTTCAGGCCTAACGATTTCAGCTGAGAAAAGACGTAAAAGAGACAACCCATTTTGCAAGCTGCAGCTGATTCTCAAGAGTTGAAGAGGCAGCCCAGAGTCACAAGTATTGATCTTTACATCTGGAGATAGGAGTAGCTGTATATTATTTCCCATGAGATAACAGGAGGCATGGGAGTAGAGTTAAGAGTCTTAAGACAGCAGACAGTGAAAGAGTGTAGTCTTCCACATTGCCAAATCAAACCTCCCGGCATTTTGCTGAGTTTGGATTGCCTCTTGATATAAACATATGTCTCGGAAAACAATTATTACAGCTGCCATGAGTGCTGTACTGCTGAGAAAGGGCCGAAGCCATTAAGTGACTACTGTCTGATGACCCGCATTAAACCTCATTACAAATAAGATGGTTTGGCTTCTTTAGAGGCTGCATTCATTGGCCATGTCTGCACTGTTGGATTGTTATGACAGCTCTATGAACTGCTCTATGAACTGCTCTCCTCCATAGAGGAGTAAGTGAGCATGCTGCTGCCTTCTTCATGGTTACTAGTCTGAGTCTCAGCTATAATTTGTACCGTATTTTTCGCTCTATAACACGCACCCGACCATAACACGCACGTAGTTTTTAGAGGAGGAAAATCCATAGGCATGCCACCCGTAGGCATTTCCTCCATAACACACACAGACATTTCCCCTTACTTTCTAGGAGGAAAAAAGTGAGTGTTATGGTGCAAAAAATACGGTATATGCCAAACAAGCTAGCTTACCTCTAACTGTCGTGATTGACAAAGCTCAGACTCTGCAATGTATGCAGAATTCCATAAGGTGATCAATAGAAATAGGCCAAGTCTGAGGATAATCCTTGAGTGCATGAAACTCTGTGATAGCTCTAATGTGGACCCCACTCCTGTGTTACAGAAACAGAGAGCCAGAGAACAACAATAGTAAGATGCAGCAAACCAGAGGAACCTTTCAAGTGAGGTGAAAGTTTGATTAAGCACACATGACAGGGCATGAGTAGACGCCGCTTCTCCAAAAGAAAAGATGCACTTGTTCAATAAAATCCTAGTATAATCACTCATTTTATAATATATACTGAATATCTATAAGTTTTATTGGGAGTAAGCACATCAACACTGACAAACGTGGCTAAGTCAGTTCTGCTCATTTCCATGGATTTACTCTTCTTAATACTTAATTGAATACCACCCTATATATCTATTTCCATTCTGTATTTAGTTTTCTAGTGTCTTTGTTGTGTAACACTTCACAAACCTTGCTTGGGAAGTGATTTATAAATTCTTCAAGAATAATATAAATAAAATGCATCTTTCCCATGATTTGCTACAGTGATACGCAAGAAGCAAAAACAGATTTACTTTTTTATATAAGAAGTTGTGGAGAATGTTTGTTTGTTTTTTGCATGTGTACCGGCCATCTCCCCAAAACTACTGTATTTTGTATTATCAGTGTGGGGGGGTGGGGGAGAAAGGGAAATGTTCACCACCTGTTCAAGGTGATACTAACACCACACACACACACACACACACACACACACACACAGCGTCACCATTGTTGTCTTCTTTCTTCCTAGAGCCTATGTGGTACAATAAATCACATCTAAAGGTGGTGATTAATAATGAGACACTTCACAGCAAAGGATCCGCAGGAAAAAAAAAAGGCAGGAGAAGAAGAGGAAATTGAGCAAACAGGCAGGGTTATCTGTCACCAAATGACAAAGTTCAAGTTTAAGAAGCAGCTTGTCAAATACAATCGACTGAACGAGTGATAGATTAGATCTTAATAGCACTAAAAGTAAGCTATAAACCATTGCCTTCTCCCGCAACATAAAAGCCTCTCCTTTAAACACTTGATGATGAAATGCAGTAAAACAAAATAAAAAATGCTACCCGGACGACTAGTAGCGCTTCTTTTCTCGATCCTGAGAAAGGGAAGAGTGTTAGCATTTTGTAATGCTTCAGTTCCGCCAAGGTCAATCTCATATTTTCCTTTGTTATGAAAAAGTGGCTGAGATCAATCTCACGCCTTTCCTAATTCTGACTATTGCAAACATTGCACAGATCCCTTTCCAATTTGCAGCTCTCCTGATAAATAGGCTGGTGTCAGCCCCCCCCCCATACCAGGTGCTCTTCTACAAATTTCACTGCTCATTTTTCTTTCCACACACAGTGGCTTCAAAATATATATATTGGAGAGAGAGAGAAAAATGGACGTCTGACTTATGCTTCCAGTCGTCTCTCTCCTTGGCCAGTGCAGCCTTCTAAAGTGGTGCTTCACCTCCTGAAAGGGGGCAATTATGGCCAGGACATGAAAGTGTGTGTGCACATGGGCATCTCCTGCTGAGTCTCTCCCCACTCCTGTGTGTTTGTGTGTGTGTGTGTGTGTGTGTGTGTGTGTGTGTGTCTAAGGTGCATTCCACCCTCACTCTCTGCCAAGTTTGTGTATGTGAATTGAGGCAGGTTGTTTTTCTGTCTCCCATCCCGCTCAGCTGACTGTGTGTCCATGCATGCGGGTGGCGCTGTGGTCTAAACCACTGAGCCTCTTGGGCTGGACAATCAGAAGGTTGGCGGTTTGAATCTGCACAACGGGGTGAGCTCCCGTTGCTCTGTCCCAGCTCCTGCCAACCTAGCAGTTCGAAAGCACACCAGTGCAAGTAGATAAATAGGCACCGTTGCAGTGGGAAAGTAAATGGTGTTTCTGCGTGCTCTGGTTTCCATCACAGTGTTCCATTGCTCCAGAAGTGGTTTAGTCATGCTGGCCACATGACCTGGAAAGCTGTCTGTGGTCAAACGCCAGCTCCCTTGGCCTGAAAGCAAGATGAGCACCGCAAACCCATAGTTGCCATAAACGTCCAGGGGGCCTTTACCTCTTTTTTTTTTACCCAATTATGCTGGCTTACCCCTACCCCCCAAGAGTTGGCTCTCTCTCAATTCAGTCCTCAGACTGGAAAATGTTCACTACTCCTGTTTTAAAGTTATTGACAGCATTTACAATCAAATACCTTGAAAACCTAGCATGGATTCAGTAGGCTTTACAAGCCAGAACCTGTTTAATATCCTGGCACAAATGAAAAAAGGGTTATTATTACCCAAAAGTAGGAGGAAAGGAAAGGATCTTCAATACGTAAGTGTTCTCTTTGCTGGACTACCCTTTGCTGGTCAGAATACAGTGTAACTAAACAACACCGAGGAATGTGTTATTCAAGTATACAGAGGAAAACTCAAGAAATGCAAGTGTTACCAGTGGAACAAATACAGCAACATTCCCAGCACTTTCAACTGCCCATCATCACTGCCTTCCTGCAAAAGTGGATCAATATATACTGCTCATTGCACATTCAGTCCACGGACTTCACCTTTGCTTCTGAAGTCTGTTATTTGATAAGGGAAGTGCAAAGGTGCCCTTCTCCGTCTGATGATAATATCTCCCTAACATTCCACTATCAAATTTACTTCTGTCTTAAGCCTAGAAAGCAGTTGTCTGCTTAGAGCCAACCATGCTATTGCACTGCTCCCATTCCTTTCAAATGAGCTTGCATTGAGAGACAGGGAGGGGTCCTTGCACTGCCAGAAAAGTAACTTGCCTTGTATGTGCAAGTATGAGCATTCATCCTGATTAGTTGCAGAGAGATTACATGACTCTATTTAACGAGAATTCACTCTGATTTGTTTGTGCTAGACCAAGTTGCAGCAAGGCTTATCCCACACTTCCTGCTGCCTTCTCCCATCATTTTCTTATAGCAAAAATTCCAATCTTTTGGGGAGCTGGGCTCATTGCACAAAACCTTGACGCAACCGTAATTGCACAACCCTAAATTTTCTGGTTGTGTGATTTCATTCCACCCAGTGATACTACCATGATTTCCATATATTCAGCATAAAAATCACAAGGTGCTATTTTGCATTTAAAAGGGACGTGGGTGGTGCTGTGGGTTAAACCACAGAGCCTAGGACTTGCCGATCAGAAGGTCGGTGGTTCAAATCCCTGTGACGGGGTGAGCTCCCGTTGCTCGGTCCCTGCTCCTGCCAACCTAGAAGTTTGAAAGCACGTCAAAGTGCAAGTAGATAAATAGGTACCACTCCGGCGCGAAGGTAAATGGTGTTTCTGTGAGCTGCTCTGGTTCGCCAGAAGCGGCTTAGTCATGCTGGCCCAGAAGCTGTACACTGGCTCCTTCGGCCAATAAAGCAAGATGAGCGCCGCAACCCCAGAGTCGGCCACGACTGGACCTAATGGTCAGGGGTCCTTTGCCTTATTTTGCATTTAAGAAACCCAGGAAGCTGCCATTGCACAGCCAATGGGTCCATCTAGCCCAATATTATCTGCTCTGACTGGCAGCAGCTTTCCAAGGTCTTTTCTATCATCTGCTACTTGATCCTTCCCAAACTGGAGATGCAAGGACCTTTTTGCACCAAAAGCCTGCTTCGTACCACTGGGCACCGGTCTCTGCCCCATACTAATAGCCACAGTAAAGAAAGATGCGCTAAGCAAGGCTATCAGCATTCCGTGACCAGGCAGCGATAGCCCCAGCCCCCAGGGATGATAAGGAAGCAATAAAGACTCTGACAACGTTATATGGAATTAAAATTAGGCCACAACTTTATTAAACTTCCGAAGGTAGGAAGACCTTGGCTTAGGCCTTGGGCTTAGGCCAGGGGGAACTGGGGCTCATCAGGGTAAATGGGATATGGGGGTGATCTGCTAGACGTAAGTGTAGCAGGCAACCAAGCCCATATCCCCACACACAGGGTAGTTCACTGACAAGCTTTCAGTGTATGGCCAGTGACACCCATATATATAACCCCTTTACGAGGGGGACCCTGGAATCGCTGCGGCAGGGGGGTGAGTCACCACTTCACACACACACACACAAACACTGCATATAGGGAAGAAAAGACTAAAGGATTCCACCTAAGGCTATAATTGCCAAAGTTGTGACAAATTGCTACGGGGAAGGCATAACCTACCAATGCAGGAAAATTTCTTCCCAGTCCTTCAATAACTAGTCAAAGACTGTAGCAGCACCCGCTAAACAGGAAGAAAAAGTTAATCTGCAAACAAGAAACATTAAACAAAGGGAGGGTAGGGAAGGTGAATCTCCAGAACTGACTGCCTGGCTATTGTCGGCTCCACCCCCTATTTATATATGGGGCTGGCCCCACCTCCCAGCAAGAAACTTGATTACTGAGGCTGGGCATGAATATCCAAAAATTAACACTGAGAGGCAAGTCAGTCCCTGTTTGCCAGTAAGCTCCCTGGAAACTGTAGCACCATGCACAATCCCGCAAAGGGCACCCACCATGTAAAGTTTAAGTGCTCATTGCCCTCTGGATCCACTTTGCAACTTGGGCTGGATGTACACTGACCTTCTAACATTATTAGAATGATATTACATATGCCGTTCTAAAACGTCACAGGGCATACTGGTAAATTAAAAAATTTCCTTACCTTGTTTTCTCCATAAAAATACTGTTTCCTTACTGCTGGTTCTTGGTTGCTCTGCAGCGCCCGCTGGTCTCACATTTTAATAACGGATTATGAACGTTAGAAGTAGGACATAATGTGTCCATCTACTTTATAAGAGGTACGCGGGTGGCGCTGTGGGTAAAACGTCAGTGTCTAGGACTTACCAATCGTATGGTCGGCGGTTCGAATCCCCGCGGCGGGGTGAGCTCCCGTCGTTCAGTCCCAGCTCCTGCTCACCTAGCAGTTCGAAAGCACCCCTAAGTGCAAGTAGATAAATAGGTACTGCTTTATAGCGGGAAGGTAAACAGCGTTCCGTGTGCTGCGCTGGCTCGCCAGCTGCAGCTTCGTCATGCTGGCCACGTGACCCGGAAGTGTCCTCGGACGGCGCCGGCTCACGGCCTATAGAGCGAGATGAGCACGCAACCCTAGAGTCGGACACGACTGGCCCGTACGGGCAGGGGTACCTTTACCTTTACTTTACTTTATAAGAAACCATTATAAACCATGAGTTTGGATCCAGCCTTGTAGTCAGCCCTCCTTGAAGATTATGTTTGTGCAACCTAGGACCCACATACCTATGGGACCGCCTCTCCTAGTATGCCCCGTGGAGGACCTTAAGGTCCACAAATAACAACACTTTGGTGGTTCCAAGCCTCAAGGTGATTAGATTGGTCTCAACCAGGGCTAGGGCCTTTTCAGTACTGGCCCCGACTTGGTGGAATGCTCTGTCACAAGAAACTAGGGCCCTGCGGGACTTGACATCTTTCCGCAGAGCCTGCAAGACAGAGCTGTTCTGCCTGGCCTTTGGTTTGGACTCAGTCTGACCCTTATGTTTCCTCCCCTTATGGTTTTGATCTATGGGCTATTTTTAAAATGAGGCTGCATTTTAAATTGTATTTTTAACCTGTATTTTAAATTGGTTTTTTCCCCCTATTATGTTTTTATTGTAATTTTACTGATGTTAGCCACCCTGAGCCCGGCTCTGGCCAGAGAGGGCGGGGAATAAATTAAAAATTATCATCATCATCATCATTGAGTGCAAGAATTCCTAGAACTGTAGAGTTGGAAGGGGCCCCAAGAGTCATCTAGTCCCAGCCCCTGCACTACAGAAATCACAGCTCATGAATCCTTTACAGATGGCCACCCAACCACTGTTTAAAAATCTCCAGTGAAGGAGAGTCCACCACTTTCCATGATAGTCCATCCCACTGCCAATAGCTCTTACCACCAGAAAGTTCTTCCCAATGTTTAATCGGAACCTCCTTTCTTGTAATTTGAATTAATTGCTTCAGGTCCTAGCCTCTGGAGCAGCAGAAAACATGCTTGCCCCATCTACCATGCCCTTTAGCTATTTGTGAATATCTAAATATGTGAATGTTTAGATATGTGGCTAGCATATCGCCTCTCAGGCTTCTGCAGGACAAACCTACCAGCTCCCTGATTGCCCCTCAATTCTGCCTCCTCCTTCCTGGAGACCCCTCTCTGTACTCTACAGCTCTGATTCTCCAATACTGAAATGTCATCCGGTTTATACACCTTTTGAGAGAAGAGGGAGAGTTCTAAAGTATCCTGATCTTTTGGGAGATGAAGGCTGAAGCATTTGGGTCTTTTGAAGCTGCCAACAGAACAGCAAAGCTGGAGAATTGAAGGGTCCCGGCAAAACTGGATGTAATGCTTAAGTAGAGAAACAACATTTTCTCATCAATTGCCTTTGATTTTATTTTTATTTTTTATTTTTTTTGCAACCACAGCATGGATAATGGATAATTAAACTGCCACCTAAGAGAGCGATTCCACTTTTCTGAATATACCACATATCCCATGGGAACCCTTTGAAAACAGCATATTTTCATTTATTTAAAATTAAAATCGTGAGGGATGCCATTAGACTCATAAAACAGAGCTGGTTACCTCTTACTGTTACTCCTTGAGAGGGATCTGTGTGCTCACACGTATGGGAAATGTACTTGCCCAGACCACAAGACCACATCTTCTGGCAAGATTAAAAAGATCTGGGAGCACACTCTCTGTTATTCTTGCCCCTGGCTTAAATGGGGTAAGAAGACATTTTCCTCCTCAGTGCTAGCCATTGATTAGGACACAGTGTCCTGTATATTAGAGGAAAATGGATTCATGCTGGTACTTGAAGCCTTTGCACTCATGCTTAAGCACTCTTAACGCAAACAGCCTGTCTATTAATTTACCTTGTTATTGCTCCCTGTCTCTCACATCACAGAATGTTGAAAGTAGCATGCAAAGATGGGATAGATTTGTTCTCATCTTGAGCTTGAGTCAGTCCTCCCCCCCCCCCGCTCCTGTTCCCAGCCTTTTCACCTTGTTTTTAACCAAGTACCAGACTTTTAGAGTCACAAAACAAGATTAGAACTTTGCTTGCATGCTTCTAAAATGACAGACCCTCCAAGTGTCCCTATTTTCCAGGGACAGTCCTGGATTTACAGATCCCGGGATTTCTCACTTTTCCTTAGGAGGTCCCTATTTTCCTCTGAGAAATGTTGGAGGGTATGAAATGATATATTGTATAGATTTGAAAAGTTGACTAACTGGTTAGAAGGATTCAGCCAAAGCCTACAGCCTGAGCCAAATCGGGTCTATTCAGGGGGAAACTGGGCCTTGTTCGAGTCTGGCTGAAAACACTGTCTGAAATCTTTTTGTTAACTCAAACTTTTACATTGAGAATTAAACATTGTACTTATTGAGGAACTGCACGCAAGGTAATCTGCATAAACATGCTAGGAATGTATTGTGGGTACTTTTGTTATCATGTCTCCCTGTTCCCCATTCTCTCTCCATTCCTTAGAAAATTACTGCACATTAGTTCAGGTGTCCATCAGAACTGTCTGCAAATGTAATCTTGTTAGAAGAGTGAAGAGGTTCCCTGTTCTTAAAATATGAATTTTCCAAGCACGGATATTTCAAGGAGCAAGCTGGCTCCTATTAAAGCAGTCAGCATTGTGAAGCTGCAGGCAGAGTAAGACCAGCCTAATGGCTTCTGTGATTGGCACTATTAATGACTTCTTCTGTCTGTTCCTGCTCAGCCTAGCATGTACTGCTATGCAGCAGACTCCATGATTCCCCTTGGTTGACAAAAAAAAAACCCTGTTGAATTAAAAAAAAAAACACCTCTTCCTTTAATATGGCAAATCTCCCTAATGCTCACACAGAAGGACTTGAATTCCCAACAAGCATGCAGGGGATGTACTCAAAGAATATAAGCAGAGGGGGAGCTTTGATTTCAAGAGGTTACTGCTTTGTACAATTATTCAAAAGATATTATTTCACCACACAAGGCGTCCAGTAAAGCACAGCACTGGGAGCAACTGAACATTTGAAGGATGCCAATTCTATGTGCAAGAAAATGAGATTGCGACAATGATGCGGTTTGGACCGTCGGCACAGCAACAAGGTGAGGGAGTAAGGAAAAAAGAGTCAAGGAGTTTAAGGAAGGGTATTATAGGCACATATTATAGGCACATAAAGTCTTTCAGGAAAGTCTTGGTAGCAAAGAGAGAGGTGTGCAAAAAGCATCAAAGGAGAATGGTCTGGGTGGGCTGTGATCACAGGGGAAATGAAAGGGGAGAGTGAAGAAGAGATGTCAAGGTGGGATGGGGAGGTGTGACAAACTAAATGAAAAGCTACTGCCGTCAGGAAGGGATTCTAAGGTAAGACCAATATGGCAGGGAAGAGGAGGCAAAAGGAGACAGAAATCTATTGGGGAGAGTTGACATGATAAAGACACTCTGGAAACATGGGAAAGACATTGACTTGATGCTCAAATGGTTCCAGATTCTGTTTCTGGCATCTCCAGTTAAGAATGGGAGAAATACCCTACCTGAAACCCTGGAATCTAGTACAGTGGTAAAGGTAAAGGGACCCCTGACCATTAGGTCCAGTCGTGGCTGACTCTGGGGTTACGGCGCTCATCTCGCTTTATTGGCCGAGGGAGCCGGCGTACAGCTTCCGGGTCATGTGGCCAGCATGACTAAGCCGCTTCTGGCGAACCAGAGCAGCACACGGAAACGCCGGTTACCTTCCTGCCGGAGCAGTACCTATTTATCTACTTGCACTTTTGATGTGCTTTCGAACTGCTAGGTTGGCAGGAGCAGGGATCGAGCAATGGGAGCTGACCCCATAGCGGGGATTCAAACCGCCGAACTTCTGATTGGCAAGTCCTAGGCTCTGTGGTTTAACCCACAGCACCACACCTCAGGTTAAGTACTTAATTCATTCTGGAGGTCCTTTCTTAACCTGAAACTGTTCTTAACCTGAAACACCAGTTTAGCTAATGGGGCCTCCTGCTGCTGCCACGCCACCGGAGCATGATTTCTGTTCTCATCCTGAAGCAAAGTTCTTAACCCGAGGTACTATTTCTGAGTTAGCGGAGTCTGTAACCTGAAGCGTATGTAACCTGAAGTGTATGTAACCCGAGATACCACTGTATTTGCCATTCTGTTTCTGAAGAACCTTCGGCATTCTTTCTTCTTCTTCTCTCCACCCCCCCCCCTCGTTCAGATGTTTCCACAATTATTTAGTTTAACCTACCTATACGTACCAGCTCTATGCAGGAATCGGCATCGCTATCCAGTGACTGAGATGCTTAATGCTTAGCATTCTGCAGCTATATGTGCATTGCTGATCTCAAGCCAGAATGAATCATTTTGCAAAGGCTGATGTGCTAGTGCCTCCTACGACACAGCAAAATTGAAGGTGAGAGTTCAAGTGCTGCAATTTCAAACTATTGATCAATGATCATCTCTGGCACCCTTGGGTTAGTCCTGTTGGCATATGGCAGGCGAGGAAACCACTGAGGTTAAGTATGAACCATCAATATCAATGTAACTCTCGCAAGCTGCTGTTCATAAGTTGACTACCTAAACTCTTGCCTTGGTTGCTTTCTCTCTGCCACCAAACCCTTTCCTCGCTTGCCTCTTATCGCAGCAAAACCTACCGCCAAAAGCATGTGTTTGAATTCCATCAGATGGAGAAATGTAAAGGTTTGAAGAGCATCTTGTCTTAGAGAGCATGATGGCTGCATTATTACTCTGCTATATATCCACCATTTTTCTGGCCTGAGTAGTTCCTAAAGCTGCTGAAATTCAAGGGGTTAGTACAGCAATTAATCAGAGGAAGCTTCTACCAGTTGCCAGACTCTTTGTGCTAGCAAAAAAAAAAACCTGGAGGAAGGCAAGCTGCTCCCTAGGTATCTCCCATTCTATCGACAATCATTTCTTGTTCTGATCAATGCAGGGAAGCCAAAGTAGCTTTGTCATTCATGTAACAAGGTCATGCATGTAACAAGGGTGCAATAAGCATGGCTCCACTCTGAACTGACAGTTGGCCTGCTTGGCTTTGTGCAAGTAATTCTACTTGCCCAAAGGAATGTCTCCTTCCTCTCCTCACCCCACAAAAAAAAAAAAAAAATCCTGTCTCCCACACAGGATAATCCAAATTCTCACTTCAGGGGCATGAAACCTCAAACAGACACCACTTTTGATCTCCTCCAGTCTCCCACCCTGGAAATAGCCTGGAGAAAAATATGACCACACATAGGAGGAAACATACAAACAATACCACACATAGGACCTCTATCTATCTATCTATCTATCTATCTATCTATGTAATATTTATTTATTTATTTATTTATTTATTTATTTATTTATTTATTTATTTATTTATAAAAGTGAGAGAGTCCTCATCGTCATCCCTAGGAGCTGACTCCTAGGGGCTTACTGACCCCCAGTAAAAAAATGGGGGGCTAGGGGTCCCCAAAGTTGATGGGCATTGCCATTCAAATGGTGTCTGTGTGCACTGCATCTTGTGATTGATTATGTGAGACGAGGTTTACCTAGGAGCCCTCTGCAATATTTTATTGAAGTTGGCACCCCTGCAATCCAGACAACCCTCGGCAGACTTGGCTTATGTCCTTCCCTTCCCCAGCACCAATGCAAATTGTGCTGATTTTGGGAGTCCTGGGCAGCTGCAGACCTGATGTTAAATGCTTCCTTTGAGCCACAGACTGCTGCTTCTGCAAAGGGATCTGTTTTTGTTTTGTTTTAAGTTTGCACATGTCTCACCTAGCTGCCTCCATCTCATGGCTGCTGCATTCTAATTTAATTTAGCTTGCAGCCCTCCAGATGTTGCTGGAATCAGCTAACAGGACCAACACAGATGATGGGACTTGTAGTCCAGCAACATCGGAAGGGCCATAGATTCTCCATCCCTTAGGTGTCTGAAAAGAAGCTGGATCCTGTGGAACAACAGTGCTAGCAACTCACACTAAAAGGACAAAATAGGGCCAATAATTTATCAGGGACAAGTCCCAGGAAACAGGGATTGCAATGGTTGGCGTATATAGAAACCCTGGCCAGTTGTGCTTTGCTAGCTAATTTGCTACTAGTTCCAGAGGTTCCTGATAGGCAAGAAGTAGGATCTGACCAGTTGTTTAAGTTTTCCTCGGAATTGATTTGCTTTGCACCAGGCAAGCCTAGTGTGTTGGCTTGACGTTCTGGAATTCTGCATCCAGCCTTAAATTTGCCACTCTAGCCTGAGATCGCCTACTGCTCAGCCTCACAATGTTCCTCCACTCTGTTTTGCTTAATCCTGCTGCTGATGTATCAGGGGGAAAGTAGCCTGACCTGCTTCTGTGCTTTTTCAGCCATTTGATCTGGGGCGGGAATCAGTAATGTGAAATGTTTCATAACATGGTGCTAAGCATTATCACCCACTAATGCCTGCAGATCAAGCTGCTATTAAAGGTACAGGAGCAAGGAGTGGTAAAAAAAAGAGAGCTGGCAATGCTACCACTGGTCTTACAGAAAGCTGTCAACATGTCACTTCACAGTCTGTTCCTGTCAGGGCTGGAGTCAGATGCAGGTCAGCACAGAGAAGCAGTTGCCAGTGAAGTTAACTCTTTATTCGAGGTAATGGCTGACAACTCAGCAACATTTCCCAGTAGTTCTTGCCCCTATAGGGCAGTTGCCAGGACTGAAGGTTCCTCCCTGCCTTCCACACTCTCTACGGCTTCTCCTCTCCCAGATGTTTCTCAAACAGTCTCAAAATGCATCTGCACACCTCTGGTCTCTGTCCTGTGAGTTATTGGAGACCAGGGGGAGGGGAGCATGTTGCATCTGGAGAAGGAGAATCCCTGGATTCTTAAGCAGTCTCTTGACCCCTGACCCCCCTCGGCTTCAGCCTCAGAATCTGAACTGCTCCCGTCACAGGTTCCTCCTACTCACTAAACTCTGTTGTCCCTTCAGTATCTGACAAATCCTCCCACTCTTCCCTCTCTGAACTCTCCTCAATGTCCCACCACCAATCCCCAGGCTCTGACCTTTCCTCCTCTGGGGCTTCCCTTGGGGGTTCCCCAGCTGGCACCTCCCACCACACCTTGTCATCCAGCCAATGCCTGACAGTTCCCAACCACACTGAGGGAAGGTGCCACAGCCAGTTTGAATGAGTTGGAGATGGACCTGAGCGAAGGCAGGCTTGACTCGGTCCACCCCCAAAAGTGTTGCCCCACCCCATGACCATGATTGGCCAAATCAGATTTGAAATGAGCAACTGTCCTGTCACTCATCATGGACAGCTGAGCCTGATGACATTACCAGCCAGCTGTGTGGGAAGTTTATTTCATGGAGCTCCCAGCTTGTCCCCAGCTACACCAGGCCATAACTGCCGCTGTCGCCGCTGAAAATGGTAAGCAGTCTTTGGCAACATTACTGCTGGTATTACAGAAATCTGACAACATGTCAATTCTCAGATCTCTTAAAATACATCACTTAATTCATCATCGGATCTCATACAATTTATACTTTTCAGCTGGTTGTGAAAACATCGACTTTCCCACACAAATCCTTGCAGAGCCCTGAGTGAGAAAAGATCAGCGGTTAAGTGAACAAGTTTACTTTGGAAATTGAAAATAAACATGGAAAGCTCTTTTTATTTCACCTTAGCTGGTGGAATGTACAGCTCAGAACTACAAAGTAACACTGACAGGTTTAATATAAGTATAAGAGGGCTTCTGAGCTGCAGTTTATATTTCAAAGTCCCACCGGAGGCTCCAGGGGACTTTTTTATTGTTCCAATTCTTTCTTCTTGTATTTCATATGACATCACAGGAGACTGTTTATTGGCTGGAACTGCAAGTCAGACATGTGCCAAAACTTTCAAATATAAATGAAATACAGAACATGTCAGCTTTACACAGCTTCCACTACCTTCACAGGGCTGAAGGGAAGGATAAACCCTTTTCACTGTATCTTAAGAGTCAACATTTTGACGTGCATTATACTGCACCAACTCCGGAGAAGGGCTTTGAGAAAGAAAAGGGTTGATTTCAAAAGCACTGCTGAGAATTATTAGCATTGTTTCACCCAATGGGGCAGGGAGAAGGAGGACGTGAACTGAAGGCACAGTTTTAACACAATTGTGTGTATGTCCACCGTCCACTGACCAATGTCACATTTCAGTGTGTTTCTTTGGATGAAACCTGGCAGATTTCTCTGCAAACATCCATAGAGGAGACAATGATTCTGGTATCCTGCTGCAGCAGCTGCCTCCTTCTCACATAAAGGGTGACCGATTTTCTCCCCAGGATAAGGAACCTGCAGATGTGCAGTAAGACTTATTAGCTGTGCTTCTCTCCCACAGATTTCAAAGCCCCTTTCTTCATCTTAAAGCCATCCCTTCTGTTGCAGCTGGATCTGATGGAAGTTACACGTGGAGCCTGTCCTTCTCTATAATAAGAAACGTCTTCATGGGTTGTAATCTTTTTTATTAAAAAAAACTTGAGGAGTTGGTATTGTGTGGAATAAGTGCACGCTTTGTTATGCCAAGCAACAGCATGGTTTAAACACCCCACATCATAAATCAACACACAGGTTGTTGTTGTTGTTGTTGTTGCTGCTGCTGCTGCTGCTTAATGGTATCTGCTGTTGAGACCTCCACCAGCACAAAAGAGAGGATCTCCAAACAGTACAAAGCCCACAGACAAATCAATGGGACCTGTACACTGTATAAAAGGTAATAAATGTAACTGGTAAATAGAGCAATATAATATACTATAGCAATAGTACATAAGAACGTATGTGAAATATATCATGACATATGAAAAACAGACTCACACTGTAGCCAAAACAGAAGACCAAAAATGTAAATATCCCATGCAGCTGAATTTAAAAAGAATCTATTGTGAACAAAGGTTATGCTTAAAATTCTACAAAGCAGGCTTAAGCAGTATGTGGACCGAGAACTCCCAGAAGTGCAAGCTGCATTTTGAAGGGGCAGAGGAACCAGAGACCAAATTGCAAACATGCACTGGATTATGGAGAAAGCTAGAGAGTTCCAGAAAGACATCTACTTCTGCTTCATTGACTATGCAAAAGCCTTTGACTGTGTCGACCACAGCAAACTATGGCAAGTTCTTAAAGAAATGGGAGTGCCTGATCGCCTCATCTGTCTCCTGAGAAATCTCTATATGAAATATCATCAACCTCAGATATGCAGATGATACAACCTTGATGGCAGAAAGTGAAGAGGAATTAAAGAACCTTTTAATGAGGGTGAAAGAGGAGAGCGCAAAATATGGTCTGAAGCTCAACATCAAAAAAACGAAGATCATGGCCACTGTGCCCATCACCTCCTGGCAAATAGAAGGGGAAGAAATGGAGGCGGTGAGAGATTTTACTTTCTTGGGCTCCATGATCACTGCAGATGGTGACAGCAGTCACGAAATTAAAAGACGCCTGCTCCTTGGGAGAAAGGCGATGGCAAACCTAGACAGCATCTTAAAAAGCAGAGACATCACCTTGCCAACAAAGGTCCGTATAGTTAAAGCCATGGTTTTCCCAGTAGTGATGTATGGAAGTGAGAGCTGGACCATAAAGAAGGCTGATCGCCGAAGAATTGATGCTTTTGAATTATGGTGCTGGAGGAGACTCTTGAGAGTCCCATGGACTGCAAGAAAATCAAACTTCTCCATTCTTAAGGAAATCAGCCCTGAGTGCTCACTGGAAGGACAGATCCTGAAGCTGAGGCTCCAATACTTTGGCCACCTCATGAGAAGAGAAGACTCCCTGGAAAAGACCCTGGAGAAGGGGACAACAGAGGACGAGATGGTTGGACAGTGTTCTCGAAGCCACAAACATGAGTTTGACCAAACTGCGGGAGGCAGTGGAAGACAGGAGTGCCTGGCATGCTCTGATCCATGGGGTCACGAAGAGTCGGACATGACTAAACAACTAAACAACAACAGCATTGTGAACAAAAACATATATATGCTGTGTTAAGGTGCATAACATTGAATTGAGAAAGAAAGAGGTCACGTCAGATATTTAAAGGTTGCATTCAAATATTTCTTTTAATTATTCATAGCTTCCCTCAAAGAATCCTGGGAACTGTAGTTTGTTAACAGTGCTGAAAGTTATTATGAGACCTTTATTCCCCTCACAGAGCAACACACCCACCCTTCACTCAGCCTATGAATGAACATGGTTGATACAGTGCCTCAAGGCATTTGAATACTTTAATTATTTTCCTTTGGTATGATCGGGTCCATGTTTTGTAACCTGGTCTCATTTAACCATTATTTCTACACTATAAATAGTTCAAATTGCTACCTTCCTGCATTCACATACCTGTGGTTTATTTGTGTCTGTTTTTGTTTGACAGTGATCTATAATTTTTTATGGACTACGCATATTGTCATCAGATCCCGTTTGATAACAATGTATCTTGCAAATATGGTGGATTAAATTGCCCTGACACAACGGCACAACAAATCCTGATGATGGCGACAACAACAACGGTAATAATAATAATAGATGTGATGGGGAAATGCAGTGAAAAGTTGGACGAATAAATGACGAACAGGGAGCTATATAAACGCCATACAATCAAATCAGGAGGAATGCTCATTTGTTAACTCCCTGTAAATAAACATGAACAAATATTCAACATAGCCTGGACATAGTCTAACCTAGCATGGTTTTTGATGATACCAGCAATGAGGCCACATAATACAAACACAAAGGCTTGGATCCTAAGATAACTTAATGGCAATTCATGGAAGGAAAGATTCCCTTCACCTCCTTCCCTGGTAACTCCCAACAGTCTGAACAAGGGATGGAGCTTAGAAGGTGCTGGGAGACGAGACAATTACACAGTTTCTCTGACCTATCGTGCTCCATTCTACATCATAGTTGTGGCATCCCCAAATCCTCTGCTAGCAATGCATGATGGGAGGGTGATGGAGCAGGAGAGGGGCAGGCCAATGTAATAAGGGCAAGAAAGAGCCACCACCAGTTTTTATTCTACAGAACAAAATAATAATGATAATGTTATTATTTATACTCCAGCCCTCTGGCTGGGTTGCCCCGTCCACTGTGAGTGGCTTCCAGCACATATAAAACCATCAAATCAAAATACCACCACTCTCCTCCCTCTCTCTCACTCAAGCATACCTGTGCCCTGGTCACCAGTCAGGGTCATTCTGCACCAGCCTAACTTTTGAAAGGCTCTTTTGGGGAAAGTATTTGAACATCTTGTGTCATTTCCCCCAATAAGTGGGAGTAGAGGAAAGTAATAGATTAATCACACAGGTGGGTAGCCAAGATAATAGCAATAATCTCACACTGTGGAGGCTGGCTGTGAGGCCATGTTTTATTGTAGATGTCGTACACCAGCCCCTTTGGCTGTCCTGCGGTGAACCAAACTGCTTTGTCAAAAACCCAGTTCCTTGTTTTCTCACCTTCACACCAGGAAACTACAACAGTCAACCGCCATCAACTATCCCTGTCTAAGGCAATCAATACAGAGAAGCAAGTCACTGGTATTGGCCATTTGAGGGAACTTTTATTGATTTGAACTGCTGATATAAATGGTGACACAGCAAGTGGATGCAAGGCTGGAATATGTTTACTACATCTATTCCATGCTTTTGGCTGATGTATTTATTTATTTATTTATTACTTGCCACCACCACCCACCACCCACCACCCCGGAAATACAAAATTTGCAGTTACTATAATTGACACACATCAAAAAGGACAGTCGAAACAAAAATGTTGCAAATAAATAGTTCTGATTTTATTTTGACTTTCTGAATAATCCTACCTGCCACAACAACAAAGACTCTACCTCTGAATTATAATTAAGGGTGAGGGGAATACTGGGAAACTGTACAATCCATTTTGTGAAATAGTGATGTTTAAGTAATATTGATTTGGGGGGGATGGGAGGAAATTTTCAGTTTAAGCAAAACCATCAGGGCACTTCGTCTGTTACATTTTTCCTATACTGAAAGCAATTCTGCATAGGAAATAGCTTTCACCTCCAGATTGTCAGTAGTTTACAAGATGGACTCAGCAGCATACTGGAAATATATATTTTGGCACTCAAAGTGGATTAAAGTGCTCTGACACCCTGGTGCAACAAATGATTTTGCAGTTAGGAAAGTGCTTGGTAAAATGCACTGGAAAGTGGGATGAACAAATGATGAAGAGGAAGATGCATAAACACAGCACAATCAAACCAGGATAAATGCTCATTGTTGTATATAACCTCCCTGTAAACAAGTAAGAGCAAATGCTCAATAAAGATCAGACATCAGACTTCCATGTAAGCACCGCACAAGCAAATCAGATTTAATGCTCAATAAATAAGGGACCTAAAAGCACCCAACATCATATGAGTGTATTTCACTACATGTACATGGTGTGCTGAGAAACTGGGACTGACCACAAAAATCATACATGTACACCATGCATCCATGCAAAAAACTTAGTGGTGTCAGAAAAAAATTAGAGAAATAATAAAATTAAATGTGACGGTTAAGTTTGCAAGAAAACTACGAAAGAAGAATGAAACAACATGTATGCATGAACTATTGATATAGCCCAGGCATGTTCAACTCGTTGATCACGTGATCCTTGTCATCGATCATCGGTCATCGATCACCCACACACAAAAACACAACTCAACAACTCTGGATCTTCCTTCTGCAAAGAAAGCTCAACAACTTTGGTCAACCCAATGGGTAGATCACTGCCAGCTTTTTTTATAGTGGGAGAGTAGACCGCAGCCTCTTGAGAGATGGACATGCTTGCTATAACTGTTAAGTACAAAAGGAGGGAAAGATAAGAAAGTTGCAATGCCTTGTGTGATTAAAGCAGTAGAAGCACTGCCATGTATGGACACAATTGCCCCTTTGCTTCCCATTGCCTTCAAATATATAAAACTGCCCCTTTGTGCCACCCCTCAACTATTTGTTGGTTGAGGTTGTGTCACTCTAGCCTTGCAATGCCTAAATAAAAGTCCGGTTTGACTGACAGTCAGAGTCTGGTTGAACCCACAGCGTATTGGGTAGTGAACCCCAATATTTCCCCAACAGTGGGATGTTGTTTGACTCAATAAAACCATAATTTGAATAGGAAATAGGGTATGAATTAGGGTCAAAATCTATGGTTGTGCTACGATTTGGTGTGGTCTGAATTAATTAATAGCTTTTATTTTATTAGCAGAATATCTAGGCCTCATTGAAACACAAAGTCATCTGAATGGCTCACAGCATAATTAACAGCCTAGAGTTGCTTCTTTCATCTCCACAACCCTGTCACCGTACAAAGCAGCTGCTTCCCTTTTGAAATTATTTTTCTCCTACCCCACCCCCACCCCAAAAGATCCATTTCCTACCTATGGAGTGATTATTTACTAGAGTGGGTTTTTATGCCATACAAATTTGCACACATTTTTTTCCCTAATTCCCATTTCTTTCCTTAATCTTGATGAGATGCAAAGTTTATTCTTCCATTTCCATTATAAATATGAACAATTCTTGCACATTATATGCATTATCCCACACATTGCTATATGTAGAATATTACATATGCATATGCACTCCAGGCTTCTTAAAGTAACCAGCTCATAGACTGAGGCACAAAGCAATGCACACACCTATATTAAAAATATGTAGCATTTGTGGAGCAGAAACCCATCTGGAGTGGAAATTTCTGGTCTGTTAGAAACCGCTGGAATTGTTGGAAATTCCTAAGCACTTACACCAAACACAGGTGTCTCCTTATCAGTCCTTCAAGGCCAGTGATAGTTAGAAGCAATTAATTAAGATGGGAGGGGCTGTTTGCTCCTTCAAGATGAAAGGGGTGAGTGCTCAATGCCTTGAAGGTTCCTTTAATCAAGCATCACGATTGGTTACATCAAGGCATGGGCTAGGGGCCAGCATTTTGTTTAAATCTGGCTTAGGTCATTGTACGGAACGTTCTTCACAATGTACTTACAATGGTACCTCTGGTTATGTACTTAATTCGTTCCAGAGGTCCATTCTTAACCTGGAAACTGGAGCACCGCTTTAGCTAATGGGGCCTCCTGCTGCTGCCGCGTGATTTCTGTTCTCATCCTGAAGCAAAGTTCTTAACCCAAGGTACTATTTCTGGGCTAGTGCAGTCTGTAACCTGAAGCATATGTAACCCGAGGTACCACTGTACTATTGCCTGTTGTGCTACTAAACTGAAACCTGATGTTTGCTCAGAGACCTCTTACCTTAACTTCATGTACGCTTGGACAACTCCACCTGGTACGCAGGCTGAGACCCTACCTGCCCGCGGACTGTCTGGCCAGAGTGGTGCATGCTCTAGTTATCTCCCGCTTGGACTACTGCAATGCGCTCTACGTGGGGCTACCTTTGAAGGTGACTCGGAAACTACAGCTAATCCAGAATGCGGCAGCTAGACTGGTGACTGGGGGCTGCCGCCGAGACCACATAACACCGGTCTTGAAAGACCTACATTGGCTCCCAGTACGTTTCCGAGCACAATTCAAAGTGCTGGTGTTGACCTTTAAAGCCCTAAACGGCTTCGGCCCAGTATACCTGAAGGAGCGTCTCCACCCCCATCGTTCTGCCCGGACACTGAGGTCCAGCGCCGAGGGCCTTCTGGCGGTTCCCTCATTGCGAGAAGCAAAGCTACAGGGAACCAGGCAGAGGGCCTTTTCGGTGGTGGCGCCCGCCCTGTGGAATGCCCTCCCATTGGATGTCAAGGTGATGGACAACTACCTGACATTCAGAAGACATCTTAAGGCGGCCCTATTCAGGGAAGCTTTTAATGTATGATATTTTAGTGTTTTTTGGTTTCTGTGGAAGCCGCCCAGAGTGGCTGGGGAAACCCAGCCAGATGGGCGGGGTACAAATAATAAATTATTATTATTATTATTATTGGACAGTTGTTAGAAAAGATAGGATTTGCTATTTTTAAGCTTCAAAGTTACTTTACCTTCTGCTGTTACCAGAAATCTTTTTTTAAACCTTGCAACTTTCTTTCAATAACAGCTCTATAAGGAAGTTTTGCCGTTTGAGTTCCTGGACCTACGCAGCTTTGTTACCTTCCAGAGACAGGTCAGTCTCCACAGTATTAAGAAACCTTTAAAATTATTCTGCAGAAATGTAGGGCCTGATCCCTTCATATGTATTACATTTATTTTGTGTATAATTTTGCATATTATGAGCTGGACTTATTAAAATATAAACTGAGCTTGTATAAGGAGCTCGGACATAAGCAGGCATTCAAGACACGAGGTCCTTTGAAGCGAGCAAAGCTTGATCAAGCCAGAAGCACCAAATCCTGTGCATAAATCCATATAGAACAGATCCATCCCTATTCTTTACTCTCATTCTGCCTATAACTACTTAATCTAGCCTCAAACAATAAAACAATGTTTATGGGTGTTCTCTCACTTTTTTATATAGCAAAGTCATTTAAAATAGGATGGATTAACTCAAGGTCTTTCTTGACTAGAAACCAGCTGGTTACCTGTTCATTGATTCATGAAGTCTATGCCAGCTTAAACTTAGTAAGTGTTGACTGCCCCCAGGAGAAGCTTGCCAAGCCAGTTACACTTGGCAATGTTTTGTGAAAGCCTGCCAAGCCCGAAGCAAATAAGCAAGAAAAGTGAACAGTAATCCTGTTTTTCCCTTAAGTGCTAAATAGATTTTTTTTTTCCTAGGAGAAGAAGTGATGTTGTAAATTATGAGCCCCTTATCTAGTATGTTCAAAATACACTTGCCACAAGAGATGCGTGGGTGGTCTGGCAAATACCCATTCAGTTTCCATTTGAGGGCAGTGAGAAAATCCTTTATTCATAAGTTTCAGTAAGCTTACGGTTGGCTCTATAAATAAGCACCAAATGGATTTTGTAGGATGATTTGATTTCCATTTGATTCCATTTTCGAATGTTAGCAATGCTTGATTTTTCTCATTCTCATTTCCAACAAATGGTAGATACTGTGAAATGTAGCCGTTTGGTATTGCTGATCATAAAATTAGTCAAAGGTTATGCCGTAAAAGCAGTTTTTCTGGTTCTAGGTTTTTGTTTTGTTTTGTTTTTTTAAAAAACCCTCAATGACATGAAAGGGTCATTTTAACAAATCGGTCCAAAAGTGGTGATTTAATTTCCATTAAAATTTTCAGTCTACCCGGGAGTAATGCAATTGGCTGAAAGGAACACTAATCACCTTTCCTCCTCATAAAAAGAAACAAGTTGATCAGTTTGGTTTTCAGTGTCATCCCTTCCATGAGCTAAAGCGAGTCTCGTGGCTGAAATGATGGATCAGGAGTGCTGGACGATCCCTCCCACCCATCTCTGCTGTTGTCTGCCAACAAGGCCATCTGCCACCGGACTGTCCACCCTTATTACTGCCCCCTGTCTCCACCCACCCTGCTGGCAACAGCACAATAGCCCACCATGTGACCTAAAGACAAAGTTGGGGTTGGCTGGGCTTGCCAGCCATAGAGCAGCCACCATTGGGCACTGCCTGGGACTGCTGTTGCCTAACTGAGGCAGCAAAAACTGTTAATAGAGTATACTAGGGGGAGAAATTTTGATCACTGCTTCTCCAGCACTGATCATGCCAAATATCCACATGCACCAACAAGACTATTCCTAAAGTAAAGTGGTGGCAATGTAAGGATCCCTTTTAATTTTCCAACGGTTATTTTTTTCTCCTACAAACTAAAACAGCACTTGGGGATTTCAAAAGCTTTTCCAACTCTGGCAATCAATTCGTGTGGAGGCTCCGATTGCCAGAGTTGGAAAATCTTTTGAAATCCCCAAGTGCTGTTTTAGTTTGTAGGAGAAAAAAATCCTATACTTGGTTACCTAGGAGTAAGGCCTATTTAAATAAAAGGGACTTGCATTTGAGCAGACCTGTACAGGCTTGCACTGCATGCTTGCAATTATGTACACCCTTAACGGAGGGCTAATCCACACTTCCATTTGCCCTGCCATCTTCCCCCAGAGGAGTTTAGCTCTGAATTGGAACAAACAGCAACTGGTTTTTCCACTGCTTTGCCATTTGTTCCGATTTACTCCTGAAGAATGGGTTTTCCGGGGGGAAGCGGAGGGGCAAATGCAAAACCACTTAGATTGGAACGATGCTTAGAAAGCACAGTGCAAGTGGAAAACTGCACGGACCCATGCTTTCAAGGCATGGGAAAATCAGAAGTGCAGGCAAGCCATCAGAGTACATCCCTATGAGCTTAATAGGTCTTTGCTCTCTGTAGATATGTATAGACTTGCACTCTAATTTGTTGTCCAAGGAGAGAACCTAAATGTTTTGCTGCCCATAGAGAATAGGAGGGTGAACCCTGACATGCGGGAGGTTTTCTTGTGCAGGTATATGCTGAACTTTGAGTTGGGTGTTTCTCTGCCCAGTGTCTCCTATATTTTTTGTAGGAAATCGTGCCTAACACGCCTCTACAGATTGCTGTTCTGTAAATTAATTAAAGCTCCAACTAGGGTGTGAAGAACATATTGGAGTAAATTTAATTTTAGCTCAAATCGGACTCGAAACTTTTGAGTCAGAAGTGAATCTTGACAGATGTATCACCTTGTGTTACACTGTTAGTTTTTTCTAATTTCAGGATAGGTGGTCTGTTTATATAAACACAAAACGGTGCACGTTAGTTGAGTGTTTGAAAAGTATGAACTGCTAAAACTACCAAACTCTAGTACTTGAGTTTAAATCAATAGCATTTAAAATGATCTCTTGTGGGCTGATCCCTAACCTTTGGCCAAACCCTCCTGAGTGGATTAGACGGGCCAAAAGTGTGATTGTATTGGCAAAGTGCACTGAAGCCACATTCATACCATATACTTAAAGCACTATGATACTACTTTAAACAGTCATGACTTCCCCCAGAGAGTTCTGGAAGCTGCAGTTTGTTAAGGGTGCTGAGACCTCTATGCTCCTCACAAGGCTATCGTTCTCAGAGTGGTTTAAGAATCAACTCTTCTTCACAGGGAGCTCTGGGAAAGCCTGCTTACTGACTCTGCCAGTAGACAGCATTGCAGATGGGCGCAGTCACAAACAATTCAAGGGCAGATCCTCTCATGCAGTTGACAAACGACGAGGTTCCTCTGCCAGCCACATGGGACAACAGGAAAAGCCTGTGAAAATTAAATTCAAACTGCTCAATAAGGGACACGTTCAGGGGTGGGACAAGCAGGGAGGACCAGATTGAAGGCTTCCCTGATCTGGTCCGTCCTCACTGCATATCTGCCAACTGAGCTTTCATATTCTTAGGTTTCAAATTTAACGGTCACTGGTATTTCAATAAGGACATGCCTATGGACTGCTCGACTGCATGCGCAGCCTTTGAGACATTTCTTGGATGGGCATTTAAGCACAGATCAAATCTACTTTCATGGTTTTTAACATTAAGGAATGGTTTTGATAACCTATATGGACACATGACAGCCTACTTTCAATGTTTGCAATGCATTATTAAAATGGGACACCAAAGAGCGCTGCAGAGCAACTAGCAGTAGGGAGACAGTGTTTTGATGGAAAAGGAAAGGTAAAAAAAACCACACACTTTAATGTATATGACATACCTAATGTCGTTCTAATAAGGTCTGTGTAGATGCAGCCCCGATTGAATCAGGCAATACACTACTTAGATGGCTTTTTGCTGATCTGCCCTACAGACCCATAAGCAGGGGTCAGCAAACTTTTTAAGCAGGGGGCAGACCTTGCGGGTGGGGGCAGACTATATTTTTTGGAGGGGGGAAATGAAGAAATTCCTATGCCCCACAAATAACCCAGAGATGCATTTTAAATAAAAGGACACATTCTACTCATGTAAAAATACGCTGATTCCCGGACCGTCCGTGGGCCAGATTTAGAAGGCGATTGGGCCGGATCCAGCCTCCAGGCCTTAGTTTGCCTACCCATGCTGATAAGACTGTCAACACCTACGGACATTCTTTTAGTCTGTGGAGTCTGGGTGTCCCACTGATGGCTGGTAAGATCGAAAGCCCTTTCCCAAAACTGTCATACTTTAAGATTGAGCTTGACATGATGGCACAATATTCCAGGCTACCGGATTCAAAACTGATAGCCCTCAGAGAGATAATATCTCTTGGTAACTAGCAGTGACATTTGGTGTTTGGAAGCCATGTGAATAATGCTGCGCCTCCTGCACTACCAACCACTAATGATATGTGTGGGGCTAGGTTGTACCTCTGTTTGGTGCAACATGAGGGAAAGCCTAAAAATAAATCTTGTTTACCAGAAATCAAATCAAGCAAGTTTATAAGTAAGGTGGATAATACAAAAATATCACGCCTCCTTTCAAAATATTTTTCCAAGGTACATTGCGATAAAACCTGCTCACCAACTATTTGTTAGGAGAGGAAATGTAGGAGGAGGGAGCAGATGATATAACCCATTTGTTCCTGCATTGCATATCTTGCCAGTAACAGAGAAAAGAAGCAGCAGGACTTGTCAAACAAATGTTTATGAAGTGCAGTTGCTGGAAATGTTTATACCTTGCTATTGAATAATGCACCAAGGATATTAATAGAACCACGTATTGTTCAATCTGTGCAAGTTGAAAGACAAGGGAATGTATTGAGATTTGGTAAAAGATACTGGAGAATACACCCCTTTGGGGAAAGAAGAACCCTGAAATTAATATCCAATGCAATGTGATGTGGCTGCAGCAGGGTTTGGTTCTGATTTTGAACTTGAAGAGAAATAAATTGTAACTGGACTAAGGGAGCAATCCAGACTCCTGGCCAGGGAACAGCGAGACTGAACAGAGTGGTAAACAAACCACCACATTTCAAAACCCACTGCTCACTCCAGCTAAGAAAAAAGGTAGTATGGAAGTATTTTTCTTCATTTTTGCTCTGCCAGCTCTAGACTGGTGCAACAGAGAGGCCATATAAAGCTTCTGGACCAGACTGGGCCTTATAAAGCTGCTGGGATAGCTTAGGATTCAGCAAGTACTTCATACCAACTACAGCTTCACCTGCTTCTCAGACTCAGGACCACCAAGCGTCTGAACACATTATGTATTTAAATGAGTTTTACTCACTGAAATGAATGGCGATTAGTCATGTTCATTAATTTCAAAAGGTCTACTTAGTTGAATTCCACACATTATTATGATGGCTCATCTATAGAATATGGAAAGTTAATGTGAGAAAGAGCAACTCTGGCTTCCTTTCACTCATCAACTGATTATCATCATCACCCAACACATGTATCTGGGATTAAGATGCAAAATGCCCAGGCAATCTTGAGCTCCCGCCTTGGCAATTTTTAAGAAGGAATCATGACACAGGTAAATATGGCAATTAGTAATGAGATGGAGAATGTGAGGTCTGCATGGCACTTTAAAAGTTGAATGAAAAAGCTGAGGGCCACTGTCAACTTCTACTCTTTCCCTTCATGCCTTCTCCATTGGAGAACAGGCAGGGAAGAAAGATGGGTGAAGTGGGAAATGAAGAAGGGGGTCAGGAAGAACAGCTATTTCCTCATCTCTTGGTGCTTTGTATCTTTCCAGCTGCAATCCTGTACACATTCACTTAGGACCACTGCTAAGGACATACTCCAAAGAGAGGCAAGGCAGCGTCAAGGTCTGGGGCTGTGTACATGCAGCAAGCATTCCTCAGCCTCACTGCCAGCTCCTCCTGTTGGTGGGAGGTTGTTACCGCAGCTACACCCCACTGGGAAAGCCACTCTGTGTCTCCCTATTCATTCTAAATGCCTTTGGATCCGAACCAATTCCTCCAGAATGTTTCAGTCTCTAAAGCTGCAATCCTATGCACACATACCTGAAAGTAAATCTCACTGAACTCAATAAGGCTTACTTCAAAGTAGACATCAATGGATTGTACCACAATTCTTCTACTGCTCAGACCCAGTCATATGATTTGTTTGCCCGCTGGTAAACATTAGCTTATATACTTACGACATGAGGATCGTCTTAAGAATTCATGAATCCACCTGCAGGATCCTACGGTTTCATTGCTATTTATTTCTGATGAGATCAGTTATTGTAAAAGAGCATTTTATCCTGAATTGTATACATTCAATGAATATATAGGAAAAGCAGTCCTTAAAAGTGGTGCTTTTAAGGGTACATTTAGTAGCCTGAGATTGATGGCCCAAACAAAGATTGTATTATTTGGTAAAGAAGAAAAAGAAAAATACATTGGGAATGCTACTGAAGTATTTGGAGTAATAAACAAGCTATGCTTTATAAACCTTTTAAAGACTAGGGCTTTGTTAGAAATTATTTAACAGCAGGTTTTCCAAGGAACAAATTCTCCTATTGAGAGAAAAGAATTAAACTTGGAAACCAATTAAATTCAACTTGAAAACCAAAATGAAATAATGTAACTATTAAACTCTTATTTTGATTTATGCTTGTTTTAGCCTGATATAGGTAATTTTTTTTTTTGAGGGGGGCAAATAAGCATCAAATTAAATAAATGTTACTCATTTGCAAGGATGTTGTGGTTATATCTACATGAACCAGAAAACAAGATTTTTCCTCTTAATTAAATTTGGAGCATTACTATATCATATGGTTGCCATTGGTTTGATTTGAATTAATTTTATAATGAATGATTTTAGAGTGTTGTGTTGTGTTGTACTGTTGTACTGTTTTATTGTTGTTAGCCGCCCTGAGCCCGGCTTCGGCTGGGGAGGGCGGGATATAAATAATTTTATTATTATTATTATTATTATTATTATTATTATTATTATTATTATTATATCCACAGTATTCTAGCAGTAGAGCTGCCACATTTCTCTGGTCAGTCCTTGAACTGCTGCATTCCTATTATACAAGTGCCATGCATTTATCTGAGATGGACAACAGTGAGTAGGATTATCTCCTCCTAAAGAATGATGGCAAGTTTTAGAAGCAGAATATTTCTAGCTGGCTTCACTTGAGATTCTTCGGTGTGAAATTTCTACAGTAGTTAAGGTTGATGTTGCTTCCAGATAACTGTTTATTGAGCATTGAGGGTGATTTTTTTTTTTAACAGGAAGGTTATATGACATTGTCCCATGCATTCCAGCGCATTTCCCCATCAGTGGGGATGGAGGAAAAGTTTTCTGGGCAAGAGATCAAGGCAACTTTAATTGCACAGCCTGAATTTGCCGGTATGCAACTGAACCCCACCCCCAAGTAGCAGGAGCCTGGAAGTGCACTGGAAGTGTGCAAATAGCTTCTCAAAATTATCATTTATGGGGCTGCTTATAGAGAAGCTCCAGAGTTCAGAGGCAGAAAGCTAGAGTTCTACAGCACTTGCCTTCATGCCCCGGTTGTGAGCTTCCTGGAAGCATCTGGTTGGTCATTGTGGAAACAGATGTCACTGTGATGGGCGTTCAGTGTGATGCAGCAGGTGTTCTCATAAATCCTGCTGTTGCTAGAGGCATGGGAACCTGGAACGGAAAGTGGGGGGGGGGGAACCATGGCAGTAGGTATCCTCCAAAAGACGTCCATGTTTGTCTATTCACAATGAGTGTGTGGCATGCAGCTAATTGCAAGGGTTGCTGAACTCAGCACGCCATAGTTCAGATTCGCATTTCTGTACAGGGGAGTTGTGTATAATAGACACATCACACAAAGCAAAATGAAAAAGTGATTAAGTTAGCCATGTTCAACACAGCTCTGTGTTTTATCTTTACACATTACCTCTTGAGCAAAAAAAAGGAGGTCTCCCCCCCTTTAAATGATGCCATTACTCTAATAGCTTCCATTTACATTCTGAGTTTTCATTGTACTACTTACCCAGTTCCATTTAAATGGTGAAATATGTGGGCTGTCTGGCTATTTTAATGTGATGCCTTTTCATACTGTAATTGAGAGGAGTCTCCAATGAATCAAATGAATGCTTTCAGAGGAATCTCAAGCCCCCAACAGACATCAGCTAAAATGTTAAGAGTGCCTCAGAGTCCCTTTGGTGCTATATCTTTTTACCATGAAAGAAATGCCATTATTGTAAATTCCCAGCCTTTGTCTAAAAAATCTTGTACCAGATCCCCAGAGTGCCAGTTCAGTTAATTAATTCAAACAATTTCCTTTCTAATCTTTAAAACATTTTCATATTTAAAACAATAAATGAGACACTTAAGGGGGTTCACTCATTGCTGGCAATTAATATGCCAAGGAATTGAGAGAAATATAGCTGGCCTGCCCTGAAATGAATCATTTTCCAATAGCTCTGACCCGTGCAAGGTTAAAATTATGACCTCACGAGTGCTTGGAGCAGGCAAATACCATAAAATCATATCACTTACGTGATCTCAGATTAACATTTTCCTGTTTTCGATTTTTCATTTTGACTCCCCCCTCCCCCCTTTTTTTGATAACCAAGTTGATACTTAGCTCAGTGACTTATGCCACTGTGGGGGGCTTCAAGTTATTTAATGATAACTTTAAAATTAGCAATTAGTATAGGAGTAGATTGGTTGCATTTCCCCTGAATCAGAGCATGAGGTTAATGCAATTGGAAAGTTATGAGTCTGGATTTGACACTAATTGATGATTGGGTTACATGTCGAGATAAGGATTCAGTACAAGAGAGGCAAATCTGTACAGTGGTACCTCGGGTTACATACGCTTCAGGTTACATACACTTCAGGTTACAGACTCTGCTAACCCAGAAATAGTGCTTCAGGTTAAGAACTTTGCTTCAGGGTGAGAATAGAAATCATGCTCTGGCGGCATGGCAGCAGTGGGACGCCCCATTAGCTAAAGTGGTGCTTCAGGTTAAGAACAGTTTCAGGTTAAGAACGGACCTCTGGAATGAATTAAGTACTTAATCTGAGGTACCACTGTATTTGCAAATCTCCCCTCTTCCATTCAGGTACGTAGTTGAAATTTGCAACAGCTGCTTATCATTGTAGAGTTGGAATAAGAGTCAGAGAGTGAGACAGGGCCTAGCAGATCACAGAGAGCAAGCAGAAGCAATCTGAGAATGAGGGGAGGAGATCTGGAACATGCTCTGAGAGCCGACTTGCGCATTACTGCATATACACACAGAAATGGATGGAGAAAGCTGGAGAGTCCTTGTGTACCCCCCACAAGAGCCTGAAGAGGGTGTCAGTGAGTGCACAGGAAGACCCGGAGAGACCGAGGCGCAGTGGGGCTTTGTTTACGCTGCTCAGTCTCCTCACCTAACAGCTGGTGTGCAGAATAGCTCAGCAGCTTCTTTCCTGCACATCCTCCAGCCTCCTGCCGACCCCAAAGCTTCAATTCTAGTTGTGGATACTTTTGGATACAGTATTTTTGGTATGGATTAAAGGAACAGCAGTACAGAGGGGGGTTTTTTAAGGGCGTTTAGAGGGAGGTTCCCACTATACACAATATCACTTATGCACGTGGGTGCCCGGAATGTAACCCCCACACAAGGGGGGGACATCTGTACTAAAGGATACACCCCATAAGATTAGCAAAATCAAGACAGGCAGAATGAACAGTTAGCCAACAAAAATCACAACGATAAATAAAACCAACAAAATTGCAATGATAAATAAAACAGTCCATTGTGTGCCTGAGAGCAGAAGGAATTGTTAACCTGGCACCAAAATATTCACATTGTCAGCACCAAGTAAGCCTCTCTAGGCAGAGCATTCTATAACCATGAGGCCACAACTGAAAAGGCTATCTCCGTCGCTGCCTGCCTTTGTACTAGTGACACTGAATATTTGGTATTCTAATGGACCTCATAGAGAAAAGGCAAATTGCACTCAGAAGAGAAACACAAGGTTCAAAAATGAGCCTGGAACTCAGCAAAGTGATGCAGAATTTAATATGAAAGAAATGTGTTTGTTGCCACGATGGACCACCTAATTTATCATCTTAAGAACTAGTTTTAGGTAACAGAAGAAATATGCAAACTTTTTAAAAGCCACTCCTAGATTTTAGAATTTAAAAGCATGACTGAAAAAGATTTATCAGAAGGATGCAATTTTGCAATTGAAAAATATCCAAACAACCTAACATCTAAAGCAACAACTTTGAACACTATGCATGATGCTTGTTTTGGTAAATGGGGAGTACCATTTACCACCATGCCCAATCTGCAACTTGAGAATGTGTTTTCTAAAGTGTGCATTAAGTTGAGGACCTTATGTTGCCTAAGTGTGCAGAAGCGGAAATGGCATTCAGTAAGCTGTCCCTTTTAAAGATTCTCATCCGGTTCAACCATGAATGAAGAGTCATTGAACAGCTTGGCGCTGTTAGTCATTCTACATGAACTCGATATCGATTTCTCAGAAGTCATCAGAGGCTTTGTGAATGAAAAAACAAGAAGATGGTCCTGAAATACATGTTCCAAATAATTTATTCATTATATGATGTCATTTGATCTACTGCTGTAGGGTGAATATTGCTCCTTTTCAGAAAGATATTGCTTTGGTTGAATACTGTTCTAATTCATAAAGAGCTTAGACTGTTCATTTCTCTGTCTGAAATCTATTCGGCAGGAGGAAATAGCTACTGCTATTTCTTTTTATTTTAATGTTGCATAATGATTATGATGTTTTAACTATTTAGCCTTCCTGGTTGAATTTTTTAAACTGCTGCTATCATTTTTAATGTCATTTCAATGTTTAAGTGCTATTTAATAATTATCTGTAATATAACAGTGTTTTTTGAAATATTCATAATGATAGTAAAATGCCTTTTGAGGACTGGAGCTCTGAAAGGCAGGTTACAAATCTGTTAAATAAATGCATCTTAAATGAACGCTGTGAACTCAAAATAACAGTCCATATTGGTAACGTATGAGCATGTTGTTGTTTAGTCATTTAGTCATGTCCAACTCTTCGTGACCCCATGGACCAGAGCACGCCAGGCACTCCTGTCTTCCACTGCCTCCCGCAGTTTGGTCAAACTCATGCTGATAGCTTCGAGAACAGTATCCAACCATCTGGTCCTCTGTCATCCCCTTCTCCTTGTGCCCTTCATCTTTCCCAACATCAGGGTCTTTTCCAGGGAGTCTTCTCTTCTCATGAGGTGGCCAAAGTATTGGAGCCTCAGCTTCACGATCTGTCCTTCCAGTGAGCACTCGGGGCTGATTTCCTTCAGAATGGAGAGAGGTTTGATCTTCTTGCAGTCCGTGGGACTCTCAAGAGTCTCCTCCAGCACCATAATTCAAAAGCATCAATTCTTCAGCGATCAGTCTTCTTTATGGTCCAGCTCTCACTTCCATACATCACTACTGGGAAAACCATAGCTTTAACTATGCGGATCTTTGTCGGCAAGGTGATGGGCAGCAGTTATTGCCAATAGATTGCTTTTTTATATATATATAAATTTTATTAGGGTTTTCAAAAAGTTTTTTAGACAAACAAACAACAAACAGACACAACACACACATAACAAATATAGTTTTAAAATCTTAATTTCTTAACCACTTTCCCGGACTTCCCTCCACCTTCCCACCTCCCCTTCTTGCATCCCTATTCCAATAATTAACTCAACAAGTTCTTATCCCCAAATTATCCCTTATTAACCTTTTACTTAAATTATCTTAATTTATCGAATTTAAACTTCTAAACCTCATTTTAATACATAACATTTACTATTGCCAATAGATTGCTGGGCAGTGGGGAGAGGTGGGGCATGTGAGAGGTCAGGGTGCCCAATTCACATTACAGCCCAGGAGTTCCTGTTGGCACCCCTAAAAGCACCCCTGTCTTGTCTGGATTGTATTTCAGTTTATTGGCTCTTATCCAGTCCATCACTACGACCAGGTACATGCAAGTTACATTTACACATTCCAGGTACTGTGTTCAACAGAAGTAAATTCTGCTAGATGGCAGCCGTTTTCATTGCAATATTCCATTTCTTCCCAGACTAACATTTCGAATGTTAATTCACAGCTATTCTTTGTGCGGCATTGTGTACAACTGTTTCTCCTCAGATCTATCGCACTAAAGCCGGGGATGGGGGGTGGAATTCAATTTTGCAGGTAAAAAGTCCTCTTCTGAGAAGTGTTATGCAGAACTGAATCAATGCATGCATAGATATATCACAGGAACATTCTGTAATAATAATAATTTTTTGAAAGATAAATAATGTCATACCTGATGTTTCTCTTGGCACATCTTATTTCTTTTTGCCTAGGGGAACTTTAGATAAACCAATGGGGGAAGGACTTAACAGCACAGCGATAAGGGAATGCAATCTGGCTGCTTCTCTCTCTCTCTCTGCATGTATATTTCATGATATTTTAGTTCATCTTCATAGAAGCACTTTTGCATACTCAGTCCTCCAGGGCGACACACTTATTCAAGTTGAAAATGACAACAGTTTGAAATATTTCTGTTATATAAATAAACATAAAAGAAGTAGATAATGCTATGCATTCACAATGATTAAGTAAAGTTTCAGCACTATGATGCTTTAACTATTTAGTTTCCCCGTTGGATTTAATTATTATTTTTCCTTTGAGACATCTCTGAAGTTGACCCAGCATGATAAAACAGAGCAGAAGATTGGAAAATGCATTTTATTGGTGGATGCATAACAATATATCCTTTCGGTATTTGGTTAATATAAATGTTTCATGTTGTGGCATGGTTTTACTATAATGTATAAGAGCATGGCTACTGGTCCCATCACCTCCTGGCAAATAGAAGGGGAAGAAATGGAGGCAGTGAGAGATTTCACTTTCTTGGGCTCCATGATCAGTGCAGATGGTGACAGCAGCCACGAAATTAAAAGACGCCTGCTTCTTGTGAGAAAAGCAATGACATACCTAGACAGCATCTTAAAATGCAGACACATCACCTTGCCGACAAAGGTCTATACAGTGATACCTCGGGTTAAGTACTTAATTCGTTCTGGAGTTCCATTCTTAACCTGAAACTGTTCTTAACCTGAAGCACCACTTTAGCTAATGGGGCCTCCTGCTGCCACCGCACCGCCGGAGCATGATTTCTGTTCTCATCCTGAAGCAAAGTTCTTAACCTGAAGCACTATTTCTGGGTTACCAGAGTCTGTAACCTGAAGCGTACGTAACCTGAAGCATATGAGGTACCACTGTATACTCAAAGCTATGGTTTTCCCAGTAGTGATGTATGGAAGTGAGACGTGGACCATAAAGAAGGCTGATCGCCAAAGAATTGATGCTTTTGAATTATGGTGCTGGAGGAGACTCTTGAGAGTCCCATGGACTGCAAGAAGATCAAGCCTATCCATTCTTAAGGAAATCAGCCCTGAGCGCTCACTGGCATTCACTCAGAGGCATATTGCTCTGACAGTGGAGGTAGAACATAGCGCTTCTCATAGAAGTAGAGTAGGAAAGTTCTGTACATGGCAGCCTTATTTGCACGCATGTTGTATCTAAACGGCCTCAGTCCAGTATACCTGAAGGAGCATCTCCACCTCCATCATTCTGCCTGGACACTGAGGTCCAGCGCCGAAGGCCTTCTGGTGGTTCCCTCGCTGCGGGAAGCCAAGTTACAGGGAACCAGGCAGAGGGCCTTCTCGGTAGTGGCACCTGCCCTGTGGAACACCCTCCCATCAGATGTCAAAGAGAAAAATAACTACCAAACTTTTAGAAGAAGCTTTTAATGTTTAATAGGTTATTGTATTTTAGTGTTTTGTTGGAAGCCGCCCAGAGTGGCTGGGGAAAGCTAAGACATCTCTGGCTCTTTAAATAATTATCTCTTTTGATCTGGCTTTTCCATCATAGCGAGCCGTTTTCCAATACTGATTCCATTTCTGCCAAAAATATTCTGTGAACCTTAAACAGTAAACAGTTACCAGCCAATTGATCAGACTGCAGGAAGGTAGTCATCAGCAATTGGGGTGCTATTGATGGGTTTCTTCCGTATTTATGAGGGAATCAATGAAAAATAAAATGAAAAGTCTAGAATACCAACTGCAGACTTATAATTATACATTCATACATCCTATAAGCACTTCTGTTAACTGAATCACAATTCTCCAAAAATGAAATGCAGAAAAAGCCTTTAGAGACGAACTAACACTCCTGGAGGGCTACCCCACAATCCTGTTTCCATCATCTATTTCTGCTACCCTTGTTGTTTTCTCTTTGGGGCTCACTGATGTATACAATCCATAGTTTATAATCCTACATATTAAAACTCAATGCAAGACTTCCTAACTGAAGCCTAAAATCTGTAATGCAAACAGAGGAGAATTGCTATTACTAAGGCTACTTTGTATTTCTTTCTTTCTCTTTTTTGTCAGTAGCAAAGTGAAGTACCAAGTGGTACCTCGGTTTACGAACTTAATCCATTCCAGAAGTCTGTTCTTAAATCAAAACTGCTCTTAAACCAAGGCGCGCTTTCCCTAATGAGGCCTCCCACCGCCGGTGCCCTTCCACTGTTCGGCTTTCGTTCTTAAACCGAGGTAAAGTTCTCAAACCAAGACACTATTTCCAGTTTTGCAGAGTTTGTAAACCGAATCATTCTATTAAAAAAAATGTTTAGGGGTACTCTCATTTTCCTACTCATATTGAAATACTGCCCCCTCAATAAGGTCAAACTTAGATTCACAAAATGTTTAGGGGTATGCGTACCCCTGCGTACCCCCAGAAAAAAAGCACTGGTCATAGCTATGATTCTGCCACCACCCTGCCAGAACCATCAGCAAAGCCAGCAGTTTAAGAGGTTTTTTTTTAAAAAAAGTGGGGTTATTGTTGTTGTTTAATAAGATAAAAATAAAAATGGAGGAGAGGTAAGGACGCAAGCACACACATTCAGCTCGGTCATAAGCTCCCACCCCAATCATTTTGCCCTTTTCATTTAATCGGTTTCACCAACCCCAGTTCCATATTTCCATCTGGCTTCCTCTATTCTGCCTGTTAACAAAATGCAAGGCCCTGCCTATCTCTCCTAAATTTAATGGTGTGGAGGAGGAAGATGCGTTCAGGCTTTTGAGCAATACCTTCTTATAATACCTCCATGTTCATACATATGAGCCAAGACTGGAAGGTGAACATCAGGCTTTGCTATGGGGATCTCTCCATGCAGGGACACTTCATTCCTACTGGATTTCTCTGCTTTTCTGGCATTTTGATTATAGCAGTGAAAAGTCCTGTTTTTGCAAAAATTATGTAGTTTATCCAGTTCTTAAGATGCAAAAATCATTATTATGAACATGACATGTCTAGGTGAAAATTGCTGATTGTGGAGCATTAAAACTACAAAATCCATGATGCTTTGTGGCTGGGGGGGGGAGCTAAATAACCTAGGGCCATTTTTCAAAGCAAGCAATGTTAATATTGATTTTCCTGAGCTGCTTCTGCATGTAATAAAAGAGGTTGTTTGGAAAATGAGCAAGGGCTTATTTTAGATTATTTAAATATCACTTCTGTTTTAAGTGTGTCTTTATAGATTGTCTCAACAGTTATTACATCCCCTGATCTGTGGATAGGGCAGATTAGACATAAAGATATGTAAATAGCTAAACATCCATTCATTTTAATGAGGCTTACACAGGAAAAAAAGTCGTCATTGATTTTCACCCCCCCCTCAATAAACAATTAGACTGTTACCAGATATCTCTTCTAGCAGCTACAGATTCAGTAGCATGGAAATGGAATTGAAGAGATAAGTGCCTTCAGGTAGAACACATTAATTCACATGGGAGTTTATCTGTCTGGATTAGCACCAGGTACTGGGTGGGCCAGGCAGGTAAGTGAGCAAGGGGCCCAGGCAAGCTGCAGAAGAGCAGATGGGCCAGGACAATTGCCCAGCAACGACAGACCCTCCAAGTGTCCCTATTGTCCAGAGACAGTCCCAGATTTACAGAAGCCATCCTGGTTTCTGATTTGATCTCAAAATGTCCTGCTTTTTCTTCAGATGTCCCTATTTTCATCAGAGAAACGGTGGGTACAGTGGTACCTCAGGTTGCAAACACCTTGGGTTACAAACACTTCAGGTTACAGACTCCGCAAACCCAGAAGTAGTACCTCGGTTTAAGAACTTTACCTCAGGATGAGAACAGAAATCGTGCAGCGGCCACACGGAGGCAGCGGGAGGCCCCATTAGCTAAGTGGTACCTCTGGTTAAGAATGGTTCCAGGTTAAAAATGGACCTCCGGAACAGACCTCTGGAACCAGAGGTACCGCTGTATTGTCATGTGCCAGAAGTCGGCTTCACCTGCTGAGCAGCAGCCTGAAGGAGCAGAAGTGACTCCAACTGCTACTGATCAGCCTTCCTGCTTCTGATGAAAACCAGCTGGCTAAAGCTTTCTTATGCAGGGTTTCCAACCTCAGTCAGTTGCTGGAAGCAACATTCGCCGTTCCTGACCAGACCTTGTTGCTTCTTGCTTCTTATGAGCTTGGACCCTCAGCTTTCTTGAACCCTCAATCATCTGACTATGTGAACTGAGATACTCCTGACCTTAGGACTGGACTGGACCTTGTACATGGACATTGCCTCATCACAAGCAGGCCATAAATCATATCACATTACAATCTGTTTTTAAAAAATAATAATCAAAAGTTGGGGCCAAAAAGCAGGTACCAGGTGACTTTTCTTCAAGGGAAAACATTCCACAAATAGGAAACCACTACATGGATTTATGAGGCTCTCAGAAGCATGGCTAAAATATAGAACTGTATGTGCATAGGAAACTATCCATGCAGTCAGGATCACTGAAACTGGGCAAATTCCCTATGAGCAGACACTTGCAGTTTCACTGAATACGTGTAGTTCAAGAGCAGAGCCAGAGGGCAGGATGCTATTCCTCAAACATCCACTTATATTCCTTCTACCCAAACAGAATGTTTGCGAGAAGCTAAACTCCCCATACAGACCACAGATGCTGTAGCACCTGAGGTGCTGTAAAACCCTTTCTCCAAAAGAACCATAGACATAGCTATACTTGTAAAAATCTGATAATCTGCAAATCCCAAGTAAGCAGTTAGTTTGCGGAAAGGTGCCCTGAGAAGGGACTGGAGGGAAATAGAGACAACTCTGTCACACGGCAGATTGAAGTGATCTGCTTTGGGTGGCATTGTGAGGGGCAGTGGCATAGCGTGGGGGGTGCCAGGGGTGCCGGCCACACCGGGCGCAACATTTGGGGGGGCATGTTTGGCCGGCCCTCCTAGAGGAAGCAGGAACCCCACTGTCCTCGGACCTCCTCCGAAGCCTGGCGGTGGGGCGGAGAGACCTTCTCCCCGCGCCAGCCTTCGGATGGCTGTCCTGAAGACTTGTGGTGGGAAAAGTGGCGTAGCGTGGGGGGTGCAGGGGGGCCTGGCGCACCTGGTGCAACATCTGGGGGGGGCGGAAGAGACTTGAGTGCTATAATCCACGGGTTAGGGGGCGCAAATTACTTGCCTTGCCCTGGGTGCTGAGAACCCACGCTACGCCACTGGTGAGGGGGGAGGGTTGATGCAGGCAGGAATTGGCATTTGAAGCTGCATCAAGTGTGTTGGCCCAAGCGGTGGTGAAATTTGGCTGTGCCTAAGGGAAAACAAGGATGTGGGTGGCGCTGTGGGTTAAACAACAGAGCCTAGGACTTGCCGATCAGAAGGTTGGCGGTTTGAATCCCCGTGACAGGGTGAGCTCCCATTGCTCGGTCCCTGCTCCTGCCAACCTAGCAGTTCAAAAGCACGTCAAAGTGCAAGTAGATAAATAGGTACCGTTCCAGCGGGAAGGTAAGCGTGTGCTGCTCTGGTTCGCCAGAAGCGGCTTACTCATGCTGGCCACATGAGCTGGAAGCTGTCTGCGGACAAACACCGGCTCCCTCAGCCTATAGAGCGAGATGAGCGCGCAACCCCAGAGTCGGTCACGACTGGACCTAATGGTCAGCTCTCAACTCCTGTATCCCAAAGTGATCTCACACCAAATTCTGTTGCCAGGAATGCCCCCCTTTTTTTATTCACTGCTTTTACTTCCAGGGCTGGTCTGGCTTTATACCAGGGGCCAGACTATATTTTGAAGGGGGGGGGAATTAACAAATTCCTATGCCCCACAAATAACCCAGAGATGCATTTTAAACAAGAGCACACATTCTACTCATGTAAAAACACCAGGCAGGCCCCACAAATCTGGCCCCCAGACCTTAGTTTGCCTACCCATGCTTTATACCTATAGTTGCTGATACTGCCTGTAGAAGCATCTTTCTGCATAAAACATAAAGTAACAGCATAAAACAGAATGTACTGCACTGATAATGGGGGGGAAAGAAGGCTTTAGGCTCTAGGGTATCTGCCCCCCCTTTTTTCCTACACACACACACACACACACACACACACACACACACACACCTCTTGCTTCATTTTTCAGTTATGCATGAGATACCCTGTGCTTTTCATGGAACTTTGAGCTTACAGATCAAATAGGGCATGTAAGATTTTTAGAAAACCCATTAGAAAGATAATTAGCAGCTTGTTAAAACACAGGGTTGTAAAAATCCAATTTGGTTTGCAGCTTTTACTCTATAAAAGTGATATTTAAGTCACCTTAAATACATTGATTTGTATGCTCTTTAGAACCATAATAATAAAACTAAGGATTCAATTTAATAAATATCACTGGGCTTGCACGTAGGGGAGGGGAGAACAGCTAAGAGAAATGTTTCACAGGACATTTCATTTCATTTACAAGGATAACAAAACATCAATAAATGTTAATTTAAGAACTCCCAATGATATAGAATCTCATAATCATCTTATGAAATGATCTATTGATTTTTCAAGGTTCTCCAGCAGAAATGTTTAGACTTTATTTCAGGTAATGAACAACCTATTTTTCCTGTAGGCAGGTATTTAATATATATGCAGCTTTTTCTTCTGAACTGTTAAGCACTTCAAATTGCAAATGAAACATCTTTACAGGTTGTTTACTAATATTTAATGCAATCTTATGCCAAGGGGACTTATAAATTTAATGTGTAGCACATCCAATTCCAAAATTGGAAAAAAATAGATTGAAGAAAACAGCAATTATTTCAGTTTATTCTAAGTAATCTGTAGCCTGTGGGAGTAAGGTCGGGAATATACATTATTGCAGCAAAACATGCATTTGGAATCCTTTTTTGCCCAGGCGTGAATGTGAAAGCAGGTGTAGCAGCATATTTGGCAGAGGGAAATCAGTACATTTGATTCTTCTGGCACCTACAGATGTTCCTCTGCAACTATCCCCTGGAAAATATTCTCCCAACAAAGAACCAGTCTTGGAGGGAGATTGGAAAAAGCCAGTGTTAAGCCATGAAATGGTTCTTCCATCAGTGCATTCTTCTCTGAAAGGACTCTATATTCCCATATTTGCAGGATTGGGGTGAAATTTAGGTGTAAGGTCACAAGCTCGTGCATTTTGGCTGCAGAGCACAGAATCAGACACTAGTCTTAGGGATACCATGCCCTCTTGCATTGACCAGAAGGGTTTAACTAGCATTTATTTCTTAGAATAATTGATATCCCACCTTTCCCAGAGTAGAGTTAAAGACAACTAACAGCATTCAATCAATCACCATGAATTAAAGTTATTATTTTATTTTATTTATATATATATTTTAAAAAACCACCAGAAACAGCATGGTAGATAATTCAGATAATTTAAACAAGAGAGGCTTCTTAAAATACCAAGGTTAATGTGATCCCCACTAACTGGTGGAAGCTAAGATGAGAGTAAATCAAAGAATTTCCTGTGAAAGAGATTCCCTGTTGAGGGCCACAGCATGACCTCAGACTTCTCATGCATTTCAGCCAACCTAACATCAGCCCACCTCAGGATGCAGAGGAAGGTCTTCAGGTGCATACAGAATTATATGGTAAGAGGCAGAAGAAGACGAAGAAGAGTTTGGATTTGATATCTCACTTTATCACTACCCGAAGGAGTCTCAAAGCGGCTAACATTCTCCTTTCCCTTCCTCCCCCACAACAAACACTCTGTGAGGTGAGTGGGGCTGAGAGACTTCAAAGAAGTGTGACTGGCCCAAGGTCACCCAGCAGCTGCATGTGGAAGAGCGGAGACGTGAACCCAGTTCCCCAGATTACGAGACTACCGCTCTTAACCACCACACCACACTGGCAGTCCTTTGGGTACCCTGGATGCAAGCCATTTAGGGCTTCCCAGGTAAGAACCAGCAAGTTCTTGCCCACCCTACTGCTCTTGAACCCTGCAGAAATACTTGTACAAATGAGGCATAGAATTTTGTGCTCCCAGCTCTCGGGTTACATTAGGTAGAGCAAAGCAGATAACTGATAAGAACCAGCTTATTGAATTCTCCCTGGAAGCATACTGGTAACCAGTGCAGACTTCCTAAAATAGGTGTGGTATGCTTATCCCACTGTGTTTTTGTGAGCATCTTTCTCAAATGCTACATTCTGCACCAGTTGAAGATTTGAAGACTGTAAAGGCTATTGATGTACCCAAGGCATACAGCACCTCCCCAGAAACAAGTGTGGTGGGCCTATCAGCCTATGCTACATAAAGCCATCACAACCACCACACTCTGTATTTTTCTTTTGCCTATTTGAAATGCAGGATTTTTCATTTGTACCTATGGTGCTGTTCTAATCTTCACTTTCAGACTACTTTATATTGTTTTGCTTATTATATTGTTAGCTGCCTCGTGGACCTAGCCAACAAAAAGGCAGGGTAGAAATATGCTAATAATCAAACAGACCATTGTACCAAATGGTGCGTTGTGATCTTATTTCTCAGATTTCCAAACTAATGAATGAGCTGTAACGTATTACACAAAGCTACTGCTAGGGAAGGGACTGGGCTTTATCACAGGTGTAAAGGAACCACAAGATCACATACATAAGAATCTCATTTCAGATCAGTCTTCAACTGGCCTGGTCCAAGATGGGTCGCAACAGGAGCCCTAGCTGCATGCAAATATGTGGTGAAAAACTAAGAAATGGGTCCCCAAATGCGTGTTTTGGGGAAAAGTAGGTCCTGGGTCTGTAAAGGTTAGAGATACCTACATTAAGAAATATGGGTCTCGGTGTGTTAGAAAAATGTCTCCATGTGTAGGTGACTTGGCATTTTTCCAAAATGCATGCTTTTGCTTCCCAGGCACAATCTAGTCCTGAATGTTATTTCATTGGTGGCAGTTGTATTATTCTATAGAGTTTTATGATTCAAATAAAATGCATTATGTGTTACAATTTAATAAAAAGAAAACTTACTTTTTTTCCAAAGTGTTAAATAACTTAGAGTCCTGCATAATGCAATGTAGACACAAACCCTGGGCCCTGTCAAAATTCTGTTCTAAAGCCAAATCAAATTGTGATGGTCATAAACATATTTTCTTGTAATCTCATTTTCACAGGTTCTGCTCTGTTGAAGTTAAAGAAAGGTGCAGCACAAAGTAAGGCATGAATTTATTTATGGCAGGATTTTACAGATATCGCACTCTTGTTTGGAAAGAAAAAGAAGAATTCTTTCACATTCAAAAAGCACCAGCAAGTGATGAAATGGAACTGTGTCAAGTCAGTGAACATTTCCCAATTAGTGGAAAGAATATAATTCACGCTCCACCTCAAGAAGCTTCAGTTAATTATGGGGTTGGATATTAACAATGAGGTAGCAAGAATTGGGTAGCTTAATTGAAAATCAGACACTGATTATACCATTAATATTTGACCTTGATCAAATTGTAGTTCATCCTTTCCATATCCAATCTAGTGACTTTTCCTCCATCCCAACATCATCAGAAGTTTTCAAATGTGAAACCAGATATGGTTGTTCCAATGTAATAACATGTAACCACATTTGTCCCTGTGGCAGTTTCGTTGGTTGTTATAAGCCAATTGTAGGCTTATAACTTCATGGTGTGGAAACATCTAGACACCTTGTAATATACTTAGGAATAGGCAGAATGTGCCATTTCCAAACCTATACTAGAAAATTAAGCAACTTCTAAAGCTGGACCATAAAGAAGGCTGATTGCCGAAGAATTGATGCTTTTGAATTATGGTGCTGGAGGAGACTCTTGAGAGTACCATGGACTGCAAGAAGATCAAACCTATCCATTCTTAAGGAAATCAGCCCTGAGTGCTCACTGGAAGGACAGATCCTGAAGCTGAGGCTCCAATACTTTGGCCACCTCATGAGAAGAGAAGACTCCCTGGAAAAGACCCTGATGTTGGGAAAGATTGAGGGCACAAGGGGAAGGGGACGACAGAGAACGAGATGGCTGGACAGTGTTCTGCATGAGTTTGACCAAACTGCGGGAGGCAGTGGAAGACAGGAGTGCCTGGCGTGCTCTGGTCCATGGGGTCACGAAGAGTCAGACACAACTAAATGACTAAACAACAACAACAAAGCTAATCACATGCCCAATGATCATGTGGATCAAGGCATCAGCACTATGCCATGGTTGCCAGTCCCACAGTATGCACATGCTCATTTGATCTTCTGTACACACCATGGGTAGGCAAACTAAAGCCTGAGGGCCGGATCCAGCCCAATCGCCTTCTAAATCCAGCCCACGGAGAGTATGGGAACCAGTGTGTTTTTACATGAGTAGAATGTGTCCTTTTATTTAAAATGCATCTCTAGATTATTTGTGGGGCATAGGAATTCATTCATATATATTTTTTCAAAATATAGTCCAGCCCCCCACAAGGTCTGAGGGACAGTGGACCGGTCCCCTGCTGAAAGAGTTTGCTGACCCCTGGTCTACATATCCTCCTCTGTGGTGCAATGGGTCAGTTTGCCTGGCTGTTAACCAGAAGGTTGGTGGTTGGAGCCCACCCAGGGACAGCTGTGGACAGGATTCCTGCATGGGGGCCGGGGGCGGGGTTTGAACTAGGGTCCCTTCACAATTCGATGACTCTGTCAGTCTGCATGTGCTGTACGGAGTTGCATGCCTGCTGATCTCTGTGCACTCTGTGTTTAGTGCTCTGTAAAATGCAAAAATAGGGACGCGGGTGGCGCTGTGGGTTAAAGCCTCAGCGCCTAGGGCTTGCCGATCGAAAGGTCGGCGGTTCGAATCCCCGCGGCGGGGTGCGCTCCCGCTGCTCGGTCCCAGCGCCTGCCAACCTAGCAGTTCGAAAGCACCCCCGGGGGCAAGTAGATAAATAGGTACCGCTTACCAGCGGGAAGGTAAACGGCGTTCCGTGTGCGGCTCTGGCTCGCCAGAGCAGCGTTGTCACGCTGGCCACGTGACCCGGAAGTGTCTTCGGACAGCGCTGGCCCCCGGCCAATAGATGTGAGATGGGCGCACAAACCCCAGAGTCTGTCAAGACTGGCCCGTTCGGGCAGGGGTACCTTTACCTTTACCTTTAAAATGCAAAAATATCAGATGAACTAACAGGTGAAAACAGTGGGCATAACCCTCCTGACCCCTCCTGGACAGACATTCATTAGTTACCATAAGAAGATAGGAAGAGCCTGCTGGATGAAGCCAATGGCGCAGCATCCTCTTCTCACATGGCCAATCAGATGCCTATGGGAAGCCTGAAAGCAGAACCTGAACACAACAGCATTCTCCTTACCCATGATCCCCCTCAACTATTATTAGTTGTCTAAACAGATTCTATTTGCAGGGAGCTGCAGTTGTACACAAGATCTCTCTAAATCAAGCCTATTGTAAAGTATTCAGGAAAGAATGATCTGAAGCATTCTTTGCTCACAGACATTTCACTGTGAATTCAGAGGAATCTCTTTCATTTCTGTGGAGACATATAATTATACAGCTTAATGTTGAACCAAGTTCTATAACCATTAAATTGATTTCCTTAGTTTACCAAGTAATGCCTAATTAGTGGTACTTATAAAATACAACTAAATAAAATATTAATATCCCCAACCATTCACATCCTAATCGTTACTCTCTGAACGGCATACCTGGTGGTTTGTCTCTGGTGCTCAGCACAACGTGTCTGGATTAAGCAGCAGGTAATTTGAACATTTTATTAGGGAAAGTAAAGGAATTAAGTCTGGGAAAGACAAGGAAACCACATGCTTAGCATTTTTAAGGTCTTATGTTCAAACTCAGTGGCGTCGCCTCTGAAAATGTGTGAGGATACCAGGGGAGTCACAACCTGGAGAGGCATCATGTATACAAAGCAACATTTCAAAATGGAAGGTGTCCCTAGTGGGTGGAGTGGTGGGGCTGTGCCCATTACCTGAGCTTCCCCCAGCTGAGTCGCTGCTGCTGAATTGGCTCCACCAGCGTGTTTGCACCATGCTGACTTCACTGCCTCCTTAGCCCTCTCCCTGTCCATCTCAATATGCAACAGCAACTGAGCCAGAGGGAAGTCAGGTAAGCTGTGCAGTTCTACTATACTGCCCACTAGTGAGAAATGTACTAGTGGTGCATCCACACAGTCCCAGCCAAGCTCCATGAGTGCAACTGGATGCACTGCAATAATAGAAATTTAGAGTTGAAAGGGGTCCCAAGGGTCATCTGGCCCAACCCCTTGCAATGCAGGAATCCCAGCTAAAGCATCCATGACAGGTAGCCACCCAACCTTTGCTTAAAAACCTCCAAGGAAGGAGAGTCCACCACCTTCCAAGGGAATCTTGCTCCATTGTCAAACAGCTCTTGCTGTCAGAAAGTTCTTTCTGATGTTTAGTCAGAATCTCATTCATTGTACCTTGGGTCCTCCACTCCAATCTTACTCCATCTTCCATATGTCAGCCCTTCAGATTTGTGTATGTGTGCGGCAATTTTACATTTTAATACATTTTAATAGGGTCCATGTGCACAAAATAGCCTGCACAGTTTCCTTCAGGCATAGGCAACCTCGGCCCTCCAGATGTTTTGAGACTACAATTCCCATCATCCCTGACCACTGGTCCTGTTAGCTAGGGATGATGGGAGTTGTAGTCCCAAAACGTCTGGAGGTTTGAGTTTGCCTATGCCTGGCATAGGCCTTCTAGTTGATTCCATTCAACCATCCATTCTGCTGCTCAGCCAAATAAATAACCTTGAAACTTAACGGAAACTTAATTGTATGTTAAAACTTATCAATTTTCCACATGAAGTAGCCGAATCGAAATTCAGCAAAGCACCCGAGAAAGACCTCTTAACGATGTTTAAGAAATAAGCTCTATATAGGACACTGGTTTCTTTTTAATTATTAAAGCATAGTTTCTCACTACTAGCAGGGAACATTGTCTAAATGGCTTCTATTCTGTTGCACAGAACTAAGCTAACATTCCTGGTAATGTGTAATGTCTGCATCACTGTTCTATCTTGGATCATTCTTTTTCTTATATTCCTCATAAGAAAATTTCTTTTAATAGACATTCCTTAAGAGAGCAGTGCCAAAGGTGGCAATGTTTTCCACTGAGGATCAGATTAAAGGTGTGTCACTTTATATTTTAAATTTACCTCTCCAGACACAGGATGAGGAATGAATTTAAAGATGTGAACCATGGGATTCTCAGGATCCAAAAATATTTTTTTTCCTTATCATTATTTTCAATAGAAAAGCTTAAAAGATGTTAGTCTATGAAAGCTGTGCTAACTAATATACAAGGCAATTGGGAGCATGAACAGGATACTGTTCAGGTTCTTGCCTGAAAGCCGGCCATGTCATATTCTGGAATACTCTATTACATGCTCACTGACCTCCTAGTTTTCCATTGCTAGTTAGTTAGCCAGCATTCCATAACTACTGAGCATGCTCAGTCCTTGTTGGGCTATATTTGGGTCGTTCCCCCCCACGATTCCCTCCATGCAATCATTACTGCTGACACCTCCATGTTGTGTATAGACACTGCCACTTTTGCTTTGTAAGGATCTGCTCTCATAGAATGAGTTCACTGTTAGTTGACAGGATTTTTGTTTGTTTGTTACCAACTTCTCACCATTATTAATTACACTAGTTTTACCTGTTCAGAAACAGCTGACTTCACTTACTAACGGCTCATCTAAGTTTTAAACATTTCCCTTATTTCCATATTTACCATTCAGATGAATACACTTGTAACAATTTTGCAGGGAGATCTACTGTCTACATGCAGACTATGGACTTCATTAGAACTGCAATACTATTAATGGCCAATTAACTGTTGTCTTAGAACATAAGGTCTTCAAGGCAAGAAAACAAATATTTTTATTGAGGAAGAACCATGTACATTTACAGCGTCGTATAAAATGGCTTATTAATAGCAGTAATTGATAATAAATTTGTTTTATCGAATAAATAACAACTCATTGGAGTGCCGCTTATGGGAGGTATAATGAGTTGCTGTAAGGCCCAATTTGTAATAACAGGAAGCATTAAACTGGTATAAAAGGCATAATGCCTTCGATGGCGCATGCTGTCTTTTACAATTGTTGCCGTAGATTTGCAGGCGCAAGTAGTGCTTAAAAGAAGATTACGGAAACCTTCTATCTCACACTCAGCACTTCCTGCTGCTGGAAAGGCCCAAGTCCTAGGAAATTTGGTCTATTGGTTGCAACACTAGATGGGATCCAGGCTTCGTTATGTCATAGAGTAACAACAATAATAATACCAATATGCTGAAATGAGGTGGCGGTGGACTGAGTGGAGGGTTCCCTTTGCTCAGCTGTGCTGCCTGAGTCAAATGGCCACCAAATGTCCAGATACTGGGGGCAGGTATTCCATAATTTAGAAATACCTTTATGAGGGATTCTTCCCTCCCTCGGGCTACATCATGGATCAAAGAAGAAATAAGAAAGTTCATATTTGTGGTTTTTATTCAGCAATTGTGGAGCAAGGCAAACAACACTGTCTTAACGCTATAGTCTTAACTGAGCCCCACCTTCCTTCCCTAGTAACAGCCTGTGTCCCTATGGGAGGCTTCAGGAGTTAATTGTCTCTGGGCTCTTTGCTCTTGAATTCTGAATGAGCAACAAGTGCAGAGAGAAGGAGGGGCTTCTATGCTCTCCAAGGAATTCTCTGTTGGCAGTTCTCCAACTCCCCCTCCTTCCCCTAAGATCTCATAACTTGGCAGCTCAGTGTTCTGCTGCAATACAATCCTGTCTCCCTCTTCTCTGGAAACTACAGGGGAAGCAGGGGACCAATTCCCCCCACTCCCCCTCCTCTGAGGTAAGCAGGGGCCACTTCCCAAGCTCCCTCTTAAGTCCAGTGCCTAACACCAACTAAAATGTGGTGAAACAGTGGGAAACTTTTGTACTCTGGTATAAAGCAGTGTGCTGTGAAGGAAAGAGATCATCTACCTGAGATGGACAGTGTGACCACTTCTCACATCGACATGATTCAGCTCTCAGAACTGCCATTTCTATAATGAACAGCAGTCTTCCCCTTGATTCATTAGACTACTCAATATTATCACTTGTTTGAACTCATAACCTCACTGAGACCTTATCATGAGGGGTGCTAAATGTAATAAATAAAATATAAATAAATAAAAATTATGATGTTACACTGCTCAACGGAAAGGGCACGGGCTATTGGGTGGCCTTATACTTCCATGAATTTGTTTCTATGATATTTGAGTAGTGCACTGCACTGAAGAATGATGCCAACCATCAGTCACATCTTCCTTGAACATCACTATTGGTGAAACCCAACTGTTGACCTTATGCTTTGCCTGCTGAAGGTATCAGGTTCAGTCCTTGGCACCTCCAGGTAGGACTGGGAGGGTCCAGTCACTGAAACCTTGGAGAGCGGCTACCAGTCAATGTAGACAATTCTGAGCTAGAAGAACTAGATATATCTGACATGGTATAAGGCATATTCATGTATTTCCATTATTCTGTGATAGAAACAGTATAGTCAATAATAATAATAACAACACCAACAACAACAACAACAATAATAATAATTTGTTATTTATACCCCACCCATTTGGCTGAGTTTCCCCAGCCACTCTGAGTGGCTTCCAATCAAGTGTTAAAAACAATACAGCATTAAATATTAAAAACTTCCCTAAACAGGGCTGCCTTCAGATGTCTTTTAAAAAGAAGATAGCTGCTTATTTCCTTCACATCTGAAGGGAGTGTGTTTCACAGGGCGGGCACCACTACCGAGAAGGCCCTCTGTCTGGTTCCCTGTAACCTCACTTCTCGCAATGAGGGAAGTGCCAGAAGGCCCTCGGTGCTGGACCTCAGTGTCCGGGCTGAATGATGGGGGTGGAGATGCTCCTTCAGGTATAATGGACCGAGGCTGTTTAGGGCTTTAAAGGTCAGCACCAACACTTTGAATTGTGCTCGGAAACGTACTGGGAGCCAATGCAGATCTCTCAGGACCAGTGTTATATGGTCCCGGCGGCCACTCCCAGTCGCCAGTCTAGCTGCCGCGTTCTGGATTAATTGCAGTTTCCGAGTCACCTTCAAAGGTAGCCCCACGTAGAGCGCATTTCAGTAGTCCAAGCGGGAGATAACTAGAGCATGCACCACTCTGGCAAGACAGTCCGCAGGCAGGTAGGGTCTCAGCCTGCGTACCAGGTGGAGTTGGTAGACAGCTGCCCTGGATACAGAATTAACCTGCGCCTCCATGGACAGCTGTGAGTCAACTCATTGCAGCTGCTTACATTATGCAGCATATGTGTTCAGGTCTGTTGAAATTGCGATTCCTGCCTGCACTCTTGTTGCACATTCTTTTTTGGACTAAAGACAAGAGATTGATGTGATCAATAGATAAAGAAGAGAGTGATTAAATTCATTACTGAAGTATGGCCCAAAGATCGGCATTCCCCCCCCCCTTATTGGAAAGACATAGGAAGCAGATGAAGCTGTTTAAAATAATGATTCACTCTCTACTACAAAAACAAATACGTCTTTATTCCTAGTTTGTCACTGTAGCAGTTCAGTGGCCACAGAGTTTTTCTCATGTAATGTGAAGACACTTTTATTTCAACAAGCAGGCTAAAGGAAGAATAATTGGAATAATAAAAGGAATTAATGTCATGGGTGAGATCATCATGGAACAATTGCTTAAAAATAAGTTATGCATAAATAGACCGCAACACTTGGTTATTTCTGATGGCATCAGTAGGGTTAAGCAGGCTGCTTTATGTGTTCACGGCTCTAATTCTGTTTCTAATTTTAAAAAATTACCAAAATGTGATCTCTCTTTGTGCTATAGGCAGAAAATGGCTAATATACTCTCAAGAACTGTAATTTTATTCCTTGTAAGTAAAGAAAAATCAAAAAAATCAAAGGTTACTTGCAGCTATCCCGGAAACGACAGGAGATACCCATTATTCTGTACTTGGGTAATATAAATCAAACCATGCTTTATACATTCTCTTATACCATAAAATGCATATTTCTTGATAGAAATAGCTTCACTTTTTTTGCCTATGCAGATGGTAACGACTTTTCCCCCTTGGGAAAGGATTGAATTATTAAATGCCTTTTGACACCATTCAAGACAAATTAAATAAAACTTAAAGGAATATAGATGTCTGTCTCTTTATAATCCAATTTTAAGTAATAAAGCCTGACAAGAAAGAAATTATCTAATATGGCCCAATTAGAAGAACTATAGATTTTAAAACTTATTCTTTATGACACAAGTAAAGTCGCAGGCCTACTGATCTGGAATCTAATCTTATTTTTTAAAAAACTTCTCCCTTCCCTGGGCCCATTTGCAGGCCATGAAAGGGGTGTCATTTTCAGTGATTTTCTCAAGGGTAGGATTAATCTGAAAGGATTAGGATAATAACCTTCTTTAACAAAAATGGTTGTTGTTTTTTCTGCCACCAATTAGCAGCAGAGTTGCCATCATCCCAGCAACATTCCTACCTCAGTTACACTGGCCAAATGGAACAAAGCTACGTATGTCATCATGTAGCATCACTCCCAGGGGATATGGCTGGAGAAAACGATAGCTACCTTCAATGGCCAGTGGGTACATCCAATGTTGTTGTTTTTTCCAGTGGTGTCCTAAACCTCCACTGTCTTGTACTCATTTGTGAGAAAGACTTTGGGAGCAAATCTCCAGGAAAAATCCATGCCCGCTGCATTGCAGGACATATTCGGGGGGGGGGGGTTGAATCCTACACAAATCTGGAGTGGAGTCCCTAAGACAATTGGATGGCATCTTGTACGCATCTTTCCAGCAACTTCTGCAACCAAGCTGATGCCAAAAGTATTGCTCTGCTTTCCTTTGGACCACACCAGTGAGGCCAAGAGTAGAGTCTTGTTGTCTGGGCAGCCCATGACCTCCATACACACTGCCGAAGGCAGTCACTTCAGTGCTGCTAACACAGCCAAAATAACGTGGGAGGCAGCAGTGAATGGGTTACCAGTCTCTACGGCCGCAGCAGGTCTGTGATTCTCTGGCCTCAACCTCCCTGGAGGCGGGCACCATTGTCTCTCAAAATAGACAAATTTCAACAATATAGTGGTACCTCTAGTTACGAACTTAATTCATTCCAGAGGTCCGTTATTAACCTGAAACTGTTCTTAACTTGAGGCGTGCTTTCGCTAATGGGGCATCTTGCTGCCACTGCGCCACTGGCACACGATTTCCGTTCTCATCCTGGGGTAAAGTTCTCAACTCAAGGTAACTCTTCTAGGTTAGCAAAGTTTGTAACCTGAAGCATTTGTAACCTGAGGTGTTTGTAACTCAAGGTACCACTGTACTCTGCCATCCTATAGCATAGGTTGTCAGTGAACTACCCTGCGTGTGAGGATATGGGCTTGGCTACCTGCTACACTTACATCTCACAGAACACCCCCTTATCCCATTTACCCTGATGAGCCCCAGTTCCCCCCAGCTGGGGGGCTGGGAGGGATGCACACCCAGGCCTAAGCCAAGGTTTTCCTACATTTGGAAGTTTAATAAAGTTGTGGCCTAAAGTTGTGGCCTAAACATTGTCAGAGTCTTTATTCCTTCCTTATAATCCCTGGGGGCTGGGGCTGTCGCCGCCTGGTCATGCAATACATACACTTGTTCTATCACATCTCCACCACTATACTGCCATGTTGCAATAAATGTCATTCACAAATTTCATTGCTCTTCTACAGTCTGCCATTCTTTTAGGCTCTACCTTTTTCGGCATGACTTTCTATGATGATATACTGGTGTGCTTTCATGTCAGCCACATGACAAACAAAGTGTGAACCTTGAAATGGGCAGGGAGTGCAGTGCATGCTGGCATGCCAGCACATGGTGAACCCATGAAAAAGGCTGGAGAATTGCCCCGCAAGACTCCCACAATTATCCAGGACAAGGGGCCGAAGACAGATATTTCCATGGAATCAAACGACGTGGAAATGAGCATTAAACCTGCACCATATAGTCCATTACATTTCATTAGTTTTCCATAAGTGGTTTTTACATCATGTGAACGCTCAAATATAATGTGCAAAATAACAGGGAGATGTCAGGAAAATGACATAAACTGCAGTATGAAGGCAGCCTAAGTGTCACAGGCTGATGCAATCCATCACTCCAAAAGCACATTGGTATTATCCAATCCATCCTAGTGAGAGTTAATAATCTAACGAAAAACAAGGTGACTGGGCACGGAAAAGCTGCAGCAGAATGTTAAAAATGATAGGAATTCATCATTTTGTTTTTTTACCCCGATATTTAGATCCTAGAAGACAAAAAGCAGGATTTGTAGCTGCCTTATATTGGAAATCTAGCAAGAACACACAATCTCTAGAGATTATCCTAAATCCCTATTTGAAACATTACGTTCTTGTAGAAAAGAAAATAGTCGCCACCCAGCTATCAACAATGAGGTCATTAACTGCAGAAGAAGATACTAGCATATGCCATTCGCAAATAGAAATGAAATCCCAATCTGGACAAGATGAACAATCATGCTTTTTGTCTGCATCAAAGTTTGGCTAATGCTGCATCTCATTATCACACATTCAATGGTGTTCACGAAACACTGTTACTAACAATGAAGTAATTAAATATAATATTACTGTAGTCATTTCACCAAGTGGAGAATTTTCCATACAGCATGGCTGCATTGGGTAGCAAATCAAAGCTGTTTAATTGCTAATTGGCTGATGCAGGAGCACATCAATCTTTTCCACATAGCCAGCAACATGGAATGTGTCCTGAATACATTGTGTTCCCCTAAATACTGCCTCCACTCAGAATGCAGACAGTGGCATTTGCAAAAATGCCAATGCTCCCAGAGAGATTTTTTGTAGGAATACTTCCTTACTTTGTGTGTCCAACACACTTGCTTAACAGCAATACTTGCTTGCTGTTGTGGTGCATGTGGTGGGACAAAGTTGTGGAACCACCCTCCTGATGCTAGCATCATTAACGCTTACCTGGACAGGTGGTGGTGTTGTTTAGTCGTGTCTGACTCTTCGTGACCATGGACCAGAGCACGCCAGGCCCTCCTGTCTTCCACTGCCTCCCGCAGTTTGGTCAAACTCATGTTTGTAGCTTCGAGAACACCATCCAACCATCTCGTCCTCTGCCGTCCCCTTCTCCTTGTGCCCTCCATCTTTCCCAACTTCAGGGTCTTTTCCAGGGAGTCTTCTCTTCTCATGAGGTGGCCAAAGTACTGGAGCCTCAGCTTCAGGATCTGTCCTTCCAGTGAGCACTCAGGGCTGATTTCCTTCAGAATGGAGAGGTTTGATCTTCTTGTAGTCCATGGGACTCTCAAGAGTCTCCTCCAGCACCATAATTCAAAAGCATCAATTCTTCGGCGATCAGCCTTCTTTATGGACCAGCTCTCACTTCCTGGACAGGTGAGGTGGGGCCAATCCAGTGCAGCAACCTTGTCACCGTTCTGTCCTAGCCCCATCTAGGCATGAAGGAGCAATGCCAATGGCTAGAGAGCTCCGCTACTACTATTTGCTCAACACTTAAAAACAAATGAATTATGTCACAATAGGTTTTCTTAATTTTCTAGGGCAGGAGTGAGGAACCTCCAGCTCAAACCTGATCCAGAAAGCCTCCCATTTGGCCTGCAAGGCCATTTTGGGAGAGCGCCACCCACTTTACAGATGTGTTGGGTGAGTAAGGGTGGGGCTTCAAAAGACCAATTAATGGTTTAAAGCGAGCTCTTGGTTATTCTTTTGCTAGAGCAGGACACACTCCCAGCCATCAAGGAATGGCTGGTGAGAGCGCACCTTGCTAAAGGTGTACCTTCCATTCTATGGAAACTGCTTCTCTCTCCTAACACTGCTCTTGAAAACTCCAAAAACTGGAGGGTCAAAGATCAGTGCAGGGCTGTTTGAAAGCCCTTTCCCAAAGAGCATTGCAGTATTTTAAAACCTCTGATTTTTAGAGATTTAAGGAGCAGCACAGGGCTGTTTGGGAAAGGAATTTCAAAGAGGCCTTGTAAACAACTCCATGCTGCTCCTTAAAACTCCAGTTTCAGAGGTTTAAGGAAAAGCATGGGGCTGTCTGCAAACGTTTTCCAAACAGCCACGCACTGTGCTTTGAAGTCCCAACAATGCACATGAACCATGCAGAAAACGCAGCATAGCTCATTTTCCAATCCTCTACTTCACAACAAATTTGACCATCACATTTAAATGCACACATTTTTTTCAAAAGCAAATGCTTTACCTAGTTGCAAACTAAACTTTGTATCCTCATGGAGTAAGGGGGAAAATCAGTATCCAATTAAAGGATTTAGAATAGTGTTGTTGTTGTTTTCATAGAGTTCAACTTTCAGTACAAAAGTTGCAGTTTCAGAGGAGATGAAGCACCCACTGAAATGCACACCGTCTGTTGTATATCTTCAAAAACGAATCGCTTCTTTTTCCTGAACAAGGCACAGTGGTTTGCCTAGAGAGCGAGAGAGTGACCATGCTGTGCGTGACACTGTATATCACCTCCTTTAAAATAACAATGCTCCCTCTGGAAAAACAGGATTCTCATCCCAATTCCTCTCATGGCAAGTACTATCATGTACAGTTGTACACAACTTCAATGAAAATGACCCTGTAAATTAGCATGGATCCAAACATTTTTCTGGGATTTCCTCCCCCCCAACCATTCGCCATCAATTAATTAATAAAAGAAAGAAATTGCATCTAACAATTTTTAAAGGGGAAGGACAAATTCTGCGAAATCATGGTTGAATTGAAAGCTTTGGTTGGGCTTAACTTACTTTCTTACCTTACTTGCTTCGGCAAAGAAAGCTGATCGCCGAAGAATTGATGCTTTTGAATTATGGTGCTGGAGGAGACTCTTGAGAGTCCCATGGACTGCAAGAAGATCAAACCTCTCCATTCTGAAGGAAATCAGCCCTGAGTGCTCACTGGAAGGACAGATCCTGAAGCTGAGGCTCCAATACTTTGGCCATCTCATGAGAAGAGACGACTCCCTCGAAAAGACCCTGATGTTGGGAAAGATGGAGGGCACAAGGAGAAGGGGACGACAGAGGACGAGATGGTTGGACAGTGTTCTCGGAGCTACCAGCATGAGTTTGACCAAACTGCGGGAGGCAGTGGAAGACAGGAGTGCCTGGCGTGCTCTGGTCCATGGGGTCACAAAGAGTTGGACATGACTAAACGACTAAACAACAACAACAACCTTACTTTCAGGTTGCCCAAGGCGAGTATGTGAACGTGTTTTCTTTCCTTCTGCAAATCCCCTCAAGGGTGGCCTGCACCCTGCAGTCTTCCCAGGTGATGCTAGGCTTTCCTGTAAGTGCAGGGAGGCTCCCCACCATGTGCCGGGTTTAACAGGTAAAAGGAAGGATTCTAAAAAACAAAATGAATGAACCAGTCACAGGTGCTCAGTAGCCACCGATAGTGGCTCATCCAGTGGTGTCATGCTTTGGGGAATCGGATCCCTCCCCTGGTGGCAGTAAATAAGCAGATCAAACAAAAGGAGCATTCTTAGCAGATAGTTTCTTTAATAAGCACAGCGAGGAATGCATACCTCTCTAACTGCTGCTCCCAGTTAAGGTTCACTCCCTCCATCCCTATTAATCTATGTCACTCCTATGTCGGGCAATCTGAGCTTGTTGCCACTGCGCTTTCTGTTCTATCACTCTCAGAACCCGTCGAGTCCTAGGCGAAGGGGGTCCAAGAATGCTGTCCAAGGACACGGAATCTGCCAGCTGTCTCTCTCCTGGTGTTTCCTCTTCTAGCTGTTCCTCACCCAGTATTTCCCAGTTTTTTCCCTCTGGACTATGCCCCTCTGCAAACCACTGTTCTAAATCAATACTGCCCTCCTGCACTTGGGAAGGTTCAGGAGAAGGGGGCTGACTCCCACCATTCCTCCTCAGTCCAGTCCCTGACAGTGGGGCAGAGCTGCACTGTTAGCTTCTCAGCAGCAGCAGCACTGAGACTTATCAGGAGGGGGAAGGTGTGGGGAGGTCTGGGATCTGCATGCACGTTGGTAGGGCCACTGGATTGTATTACCAGGAAACCAGCATTGTGACTGTGGCCCACCAAGTGGCCCACTTCTGGTTGCTCTCCTGTCCAGCTTTCCGCACTTCAGTTAAAACCCAGAGGGACATGCCATGAAGTAACTGAAATACAGATATGAGAAAATAAGCTTAGACACCTTCTCGGAAGATTTTAGGGCATGGAGATTTGGCAGGTACTCCCATGGGAAACTGACTTAAATAGACAATGATTGGGACACAAGGTGGTCAAAATGTCAGCTGAAATTCACTTCTGCTAACATCCATGAGGCTGGATTGAAGCTCTTTCACATATGGCATTGGACTCCAGTTCAGCTGAGTTATATAAATCAGAGCCTCTCTTCTATGCATTGGAGAAGCTATATTACCTAAGGTGGACTTGCCCTAAGGTGGAAGCTTATTGGGTATTAATTTTTACATATGTTAGTCAAGCTGTGCTACAACCCTTACCAGATGACCCTTTGCTTGCTTTCCTATTTATCTCCAGGGAAGGGGTTAATAAGCCCTGGTCCACAGAGATCTGATAGTGAAGTTACTTGTGGCTGCTAGATTAGAAAATGGATGTCACTGGAAGGATCTTGCTAACATCTCTGTTAATGCCCAGTACCCCAGAGTCTGGCAACTGGCTCTAAATGATAAGTGAACACAGAGCTGCTGGAAAGCAAGGAGAAAACTAAGCAAAGACAAGTTCTCTAAGACATGTTTCAATTTATTACACATGTTAATAACAAAGATAAGACACTCTGACCTCCAACATCCCATCTTTCCTTTTGGTTTGTCTGAATAGTTTCGGCCAGACCTGAAATTTCAGAATGCTAACAAATTTTCTGTACTGTATCCATCATAGTCTACCCTGTAGTCTAGCATGTTTTCTTCATGCTTTCTGTCACTACACTGATTTTGTCCTACTTTGTTGTTTGTGGGGGATTTTTTTGGGGGGGGTTTCAATAAAAATATTATTATTATTATTATTATTATTATTATTATTATTATTATTATTATTATTAATTTATTTATTTATTTTAAAGGAATATGGGGTACAACTTTGACTTTAAAAACATAGATAAAATTGTCTCCGTCTTGTGCCTTGTGAATGATTTCCCACCCCTGTTATATAATATATGGTCCTATCAGTCTTGCACAATGAGAAACCTATAGCGCTAAGACTGCTTTCCAGATTTGGCATTAGCAAAACCTATTCGGTCTCATGTCCATCTCACATGAACAGAAACACAGAAGACCATTCATTAACTCATACTTTCATTTACTCATCCTCACAATTCTCTATGGTAGCCTAGGGTGGGAGACAGTGACTTGCTGAAGGCTAGCCTGTGAACTTCATGGCTAAGCAGAGATTTGGTCCTGGGTCTACTATCTCCCAAATTAACATTATGTACACTATAAAGGTAGGGACGCGGGTGGCACTGTGGGTTAAACCACAGAGCCTAGGGCATGCCGATTCGAAGGTCGGCAGTTCGAATCCCCATGACGGGGTGAGCTCCTGTTTCTTGGTCCCAGCTCCTGCCAACCTAGCAGTTCGAAAGCACATCAAAGTGCAAGTAGATAAATAGGTACCGCTCCAGTGGGAAGGTAAACGGCGTTTCCATGCACTGCTCTGGTTCACCAGAAGCAGCTTAGTTATGCTGGTCACATGACCTGGAAGCTGTATGCTGGCTCCCTCGGCCAATAAAGCAAGATGAGTGCCGCAACCCCAGAGTCGTTCACGACTGGACCTAATGGTCAGAGGTCCCTTTACCTTTACACTATACAGGTAATGAGTTCAGACTTGTCATAGAGCCTTCTTCCACACAATGAACTCTATGACCCAGGTATTACTGCCAAGATCTAGTGTATTAGTAATGTGTTGTTGGCACACCTAGCAAGGAACCATGAACTCCAGCAGAGAATGTCAGGCCCATTGCCCCTGTGTTACTTTCGCCATCCATCTAACCCTGCTGTCACCAGGAACAATAAAGCAAAATAGTTGTCGGAACCTTTCAGACAACATTCTGCTGAAATTTATCTAATTTATGGGCAAATACTATCAATGATATCATAAAACGGTTTGGCCTATAAATAAAGAAGAGATAGAAATTAGAAGAAAGGTGAAAAATATATTCATAATCAAACTGATGAGGCCACAGCAAGAAAATAGCATTTTGCTAATCATCTCCAAAGATTGCTGGAAGGCATTGCACTGCTTCCCACCCCCATCATAAGACCCATAAAGGGCAGCCTTTGTTTAATAGTGACACCTGACATTTACTATACAGCTTCAGATGAATAGTATCCTGTTCAATTTATGGAGTTATCAGTGTGTCATCTCTCTTTTTAGAGAACAATGGTTGCCATTGGCATCCTAGGTAGATCTTGTTTTCCATATATCAAAAGTTATGTTCCAGACCGCTGCCCAATGTAGATACAAGCTGAACAACCCAGAAGCTTTTCTATGCCAATATTTCCAACTTTGCTAAGCCTGCAATCTTATGCTGATGTATTGAAGAATGAGTCCCTATGAACTTGGTTCTTCTGTGATGCCTCACATCCTGTCAAAATCAGTTTTTTGGCTTGAAAACAAACATTTAGGGAAGATCTTCCAGACTTGGTGTTATGCACCTAGTGCTTGATAAAAGTTGAAATATTTCATTTTAAGGCTTTCAGACTGTTTTCAAGGACAATAGTCAAGTGAATAGATTATTATAGATTTCGAGGGGGGACCCCCTAAGCCTTAAAAATTAATAAATGGTAGGATTTTGATTAATTGGGATATGAATGGAAGTATAATATGCAAACTGTGCCAGGCAAGGAATCCCTGGGCTGGCTTATGCAAACCAGCCTGGCTGGCCTAGTGAACAGCAAATCTGTTAGAATGACAAAAGGGGTTGATGGCCATCTGAGTGGAATCCTTTGGCCCGGGGAGAAAGATATTGCCAAGGTGATGGGTTGTGTGATTGAGATGACAGGAAAAGAGAGGTTTTGAGCAAGGTGTTCTGGAAAAGGAAGAGGGAAGCAAACAGACTGGGATCCATCTTGGGCAGGCTGGCTGCAGGCTGGCTGGGAGAGATGCCTCGGACTACAGTGCTGCACTGCTGTAGGGAACAAGCCCTTCTTGAAATGACCATGCTGTAAGATCTGGACTCCCTCAATGCGGACTGAAGGTGGAAACAGGTGAACAAACCACATTTCTTATGGTACGATAGTCTCTGCAGGATCTCAATTCTCCAAAGGAACACACACCTGGAACCCCATGGGTTTTTCCAACCACTTGGCAGAGAGGGGGGGCACCCAACATTTACAACGATACTATCAGTACAAAATAGTATCCAAATTGTTGGTACCGACAAAGGGCCCCAGCCGAAGCTAAAAGACCACACTACTGAATGCTAGGTCAATGAGCATCTCAGAGTTGCAAAACTGTTCCTTAATGGGAGGTCTGATTGTAATGAGAACTGATATATTCTCCCAGATCTAGGTCGATGGGCCTGCATACCATCAGCATCTCTGTCTTGTCCGCGTGACAGCTCTGCTCCACAGGCCTCTCAAAATTCTTCACTCTGTTTGTGGGGAAAGAAGCTGACTGGCTCATTTCAATTACTTTCTCCAGTGTGAGAAGAAATCATCCCAACAAGTTTCACAGAGCTCTCTTTAAGGTGGGAAGAGCCGTTTTAATGGTCTCTAGCACACTGAAACTGCCCCCCTCCCCAGTTCTCTGTCTCCACTGGGCACTTAACAAAGTTGCCTGATACTGGGTTATAAAAATGCCAGGGTAGCTTTTGCAGCATTGCTACAAAACGTTTACTGGGCCTGCTTCCCCGAACAGCACAATGTTACATCTCATGACATTGTTTTGCTTGCCGCAAACATGATTCTCTGGTGCAGTTCGTGTGCTGGAAAATGCACAAAAAACGAAAAGTGTTCTGATTGCTCTAAAAACCTAGTCCAGTTTCCTCGAGACGTTTCCCTTTTTCTTACTTGCTCCCTTCTTGGGCTCTTGTGTGGCCTTTGTGACTGGACAAATAATCATTGTTGCGACCCTACAGAGCAAAGAGAGACATATACGGGGCAGGAAATTCCCTCCCCGATTCAATTCCTTTGAATGTGCTGCTTTTGTGTCTGTTTAAAAACTTCACAGCCACAAATGCCTGCAGCACATCACAGGGATGGAGGAAAAGTCACCAGACCACAGTAAGGCAACTCTTTTGTTGCCTCTCATGCTGTGTTGTGAGTGACACATAGTGTTCATTGGGAGAAAAAGGTGCCTCCTCTGGTCTTCTCAAGCTGACTCTTGTTGACAGCAACTACTGAAATATATAATCCAGGCAGTTCCACTGACATACAGATCACCTTGCTTTTCTACCATAGCCACAATTCACTGCTTTTCCGATCCTTGCCAACTACAGCTCTTTATCCCCATTCTACCTAGGCTTCCTGCAATTGCCACAGCCATTCCCCAAGTCTTTGCCAAAATGCACGTTGCTATGGGATGATCATGACCATCACCACCATCACAGAGTATTTATTCTGGTTAGCCTCTCATACTTGTATTAGTGTGTTATGCACAGAAGTTGGGTAAGTGGCAACCTTATCAGCACGGCATCTACATAAAAGGTGGGTGGAAGTGAGGCTGATCTCCTGACATATCTGTGGGTGATTTGCAGTAGATTGGCCAGGACTTCTGGCTCCAAAAGGAGTATTAATCACTTACCTCTCAACCAGAGAGTTCCTCACGTATTATATATGCCTTCAACCAGTGCAGTTCTGCTGGCCAGTTTTAAAGAGCTATATGTCAGAATTCCTAGGTCTGTAGTAAGTCCAAGCTAGATTTGTACTTGTCTATACAGGTTTTGCCAGCACATAGATCATGGGGCTCAGTAGCTAATTGGCCCCACAAGCCATTTATTTGCATCTGTTTTCACTGTCCCAGCCACTCTTTTGCGCATGGTCCTTAGCGGTGGAGCTCAACATTCTGATAAAAAATAAAAATAAAATGTAGATCCCACAAGCCTGAGGTCTGACCATCACTGGTCTACCTGCTGGAGGAAAGTGACCTTTTGGATTTCTGCCTGCCCACACTGCTTTTTACAAGCAAGAAAGAGAGAGTTCTGCCAGAATAGCACTGCAATGATGGCTGTCCATCTGTACTCAGAGGACAGAAAGCTGCTTAAAGCACCACAGCCCTTCCAGGAAGGGAGAGGGAGGAATAGTGTCAGTAACTGTGTAAGCATTTCTTCATAATTCAACGTCCTTGTGTTTGTTTACTCTTCCTTGTCAAGGTAATTTTACTAGAAGTAAAAGAAAGAAAGAAAGAATGAGGGCTAGATTTATAGCTGTTGCCTCATCTTGTGTTTATCCCAACTCTCCAAGGAAAATGCATACATTCTGTGGAAAAAGAAACTACCAATTTGCTTTTCATTTGGCAAATGAAAGCTCATTCCCCTTGTGTTTAGCCAGAGATTGGAATTAAAGCACAAGTTTGTGTTTAACGACAACTTCAAATTATATAGCTCCTTATGCCAAGGCGTTTTTGAGTAATGATGGCTGTGTGCAATGCCTTTGACACAGCTGTGGGAATGCTGGGTTGTTAGATAACCAGGAGTTATAGCACTGCTGGAAGACAGCAAGTGCAATGGGGAGCCTAAAATACTGTGCGCGGAGGGAGGGGGAGCTTCACAAGTATTATGACTCATTTGCCTGTGATGCTTCTTCATTTTCCTCCACCTCTCCTTTCAAGCAATAAGAGATGCATAAAGTTAAAACACTCAGGTAATAATAATAATAATAATAATAATAATAATAATTTGTATACCATACCGCCCTTCATCCAGAAATCACAGGGCGCTTCACAACATAAAAATACAAAGTGAGAACACAAAATACATAATAAAAACAAGACTAAACCAATAGCTCTCATTCCACAAATACATTTTAAAGGACATATAGAATGTTGATGAGGAAAATTTTTGCCTGGCAATTATTTTCTTGTTTGGTTGATGCTTTGCAGAATTTGGAAGGGGATTCAGATAAAAAGTTGCACATTCAATTGTTCCTTTGGAAAAATAATAAATGCAGTGGCAGAAAGGACAGGAATGTGAGGTAGTTATATGAGTAAAAAAAAAATTCCTCTTGCTGGTATTGAACTGGAAGATATAATTTTACTCATGGCAACTCCAAGACACTTCGCGGCCTGAGGCAAAGGACAAGATGGCATCTACACAACACACACACACAAATTCCATGTACAGACACTGTGACCAGACTGACAGCTGCTGAATCTTACTTCAACACTGCTGTCCTCCTGTAAATTGAAGCAGAGACTAGCCTAATGTGTGTCACTGTCCTCCAATACCTTCTCAACCACCCCTGAGCATCTGCTGCCTCAGGTGGCTGTCTCGCTCTGCCTAACAGTAGGGCCAGCCATTATTTTACTCCATATTTGTTCTGATGGCAGAACTGAGCCGACTGATACTATTAAATTGATAAAGGCCAATCAAAGCAGAGCAGAAAGCAGTATCTTGTGAGCCAATGGAGGGATTCTTCTCTGCTAGTTCAGTTCACCATTTAATCCACCTAAGCAATGTCAAAGAGCAGATTCAATACCCTTAAGAGGGCTTTATTCTAGAAATTAAATGCATCATTTCAACAAGTTGGCATCTAGTCATCTGACTCACTGGAATCCAATCAATCTGAAATCTGGCCCCTGTTCAGAACAGGTATCATGAATTTCATGAAAGTCGTCGACATCCGTCACTAGCTAGAAACTGTGGCACATGGAAAAGCTATGTATTTTCCATCAATGAATATTTTATTCCAGCTTAATTGCATTGAACCTTTATGAGAATTGCAGCCCGAAACAACTTGCAATGATTCAGCTCAAGGCGAGATGAAATGACAGTTTCCAACGTCATTTTAAAATGAGCTTGAAAATGAAAATGATGGAAATAGAACTGAAATTAACTTCACTGTAATGAAAACTGACCACTTGTTTTGTCCACTCTTGTGTTCAACAATAGCAGGAGAGAGGGAATCGGTGCTTTGAGTAGGAAGCTTCTTGTTGGAGAGCAACTGCCATATTCTCACAAGCATCTGTGCTCAAATGGTCACATTTTGTCCAGAAAGGTGATCTACTAGGGATCTAGCAAACTACACAAAAGTGCACTTGAGTTTCTTGTAAAAACCCAGTATTAAAATGATCAAGGAGTGCCCACACCACCTATACTGATGTGAATAGGAGGAAAATATGGTCCTCCAGACTTTGCTCCCACCATCATTCCCCTGAGCCATAGTGTCTTGGAATGATGCAAGTTAAAGTCTAAAAACATAAGGAGGACCACCAGTTATCCACTCTTGCTTATCCCTCCTTTCACATAGGGCTTCCAGAAATCTACAAATGTTCAATCTTCCTCCAGTTCCTAATCTAACCCAAGTTAACACTTTATCAATTATGGATTTTCAATGGGTAGCCATTTGATGTTGAGTGTCCTTTAGAAGAAGCACTTTAAATCCCACCTGAAGCCTAGAAGCACATAGTTTGCTAAGCTGGAACAAAGCAATTGGCTTCCTTTTGTTGACCTGGAAGTTTCAGGACCACCATAGTCTTCTGTGAACGTCGACACTGAGCATTCTTTTCCTTCACTTTCTGTGGACTTTGCCAGACAAAGCCAGATAGAGCATAAGGAAGGAAAGGTAAATCTCAGCCCCCCCTCTCTCTCTCTAGGTTTCAGGTACCCACTGCAACACCAACAGAAGTAATTCACTGTGCAGCCTCCATAATAACATCACTTCTCACTCCTCCCTTTGGTCTCTAGGACAGCCTTCAATAGTTACCTATTACATTGCCCTTTTCGCTAATATTTTCTCAGTAAAATCTCATTTCTGCCAAAGCACTGAATTCATCTCTGTTGCTGCACACCCTCACCCCAGTAGCTTATGAGGGCACTCCACTAACTTAACTGAACAATCTGAAGTTACTCACATTGTGCTCCTGTGGGTTTAGGAAATGTGCCAGTTTCTGGGTTTGCTCTACCAGACAATCAGCAGCCTGCCCAGCAACATAACAGAGCCAGGATTGCAGTAGGAAGTGATTCTCCTAGCACAATTCAGCTAAATTTAGCCACGCCTGTTAAAAAGCATTAAGAGTGAATTAGATTTTTTAAATGGGAAAGGAAGAAGCACATTTCTATTTTCTTTCATTTTACATAATCAACATAGCTGAATGCTTTAGAAATTATTTTTCAGTGCACGAAATACTTAACAGCTTTGTCTCTTGTTTTCCTTCCAATTATTTCAGTTTCAGTTTCAAGCCACTGTTGTTCTCCTTTTGCCTGTTTATTCTGCCTCCAAAAATATCCGAGAATTTTTAACTCGTTCATCTCCATCCTCTTTTTCCAGATTTGCCAGAGATTTTAAAAACAGCTGAATACAATTGAAGAATACCTTTCACTTCATGATTCTCTTATTATGTTTTAAGCTACTTTCTTCTCTTATTGCATTCTCAACAGTATTTAATTTCCCATTTTGAAAAAGTCATACCGCAAAAAGATACATTCTAAGATTGTGAGATGCTTCGTTTTGCTTTGTATGCTTTTAGTTAATACCTGTAATTGCTCCCTTTGCTAGTTACAGAATGTTGTATTGTTCTGCACAATTGCATGTAAAAAGAAAAAAAAATCTTTAAATTGCATTTGGAAATTCTTCCACTGCAACATTTGGAACTTTTCTTTCATTTCCATTTCCAACTCCCTTCAAGCAGGCACCGTCATGAAATTGGTGAGAAATAAAATAGCTGCCCCTATTGTTATTCAGTTCAAACACTTTGAAATCACTATGACAAGCTCACTTTCTCCCAATACAAACTTTTATGTTGCCTGAGCTACGATGTTCAAATCCCTTCAGAATGATGAAGGTATGGTTAAAAATAATAATAATGCCAATCATTTGTTCCATATGAGGTGGGAAACACTCAGCGTGGGTTTTAAAGTCTCAAAGGGATACACGACAGAGAAACATGTTAGGAACATAAATAAACCCAATTTCTAGACAGAAACTCTATCCAATTATCCAAATTATGCTTTCGGGAAATCCTGGCAGCAATTATAGGGATACAATTATTTTGCTAGGAGTATCAGGTATGTCATTAAGTGGCCTTCCATTCTCTTGTTCAGAGAAAAGGTCAGTAGTGACAGATTGACTTTCAGTTGCAGAATCTTTTTCTCCTCCTGGCCTAATCTTAGCATCAAAATTAATGATGACTAAATAAGATCAGGAGTACAGTACATGCTGGTTACAAATGGATACCATTCTTGCTCCCCTTCTCTATTTCCCCAGTGGCGAAGCTGCATGCTCCGCTACTGGGGGCGGAGAGCAGTTGGAGGTGTGGATGGCACCAACTGGGGGCGTGACGTGCATCCCGGGGGCGTGCCACACTGTCAATGGGGGTGTGGCTCATATCCCATGGGTGTGGTACGCCGCCCATGAGGGCATGTTGTGCTGCCAGCAAGGGCGTGTCGCGCATTCTGGGGGTGTGTCGTGTCGCCTGTGGGGGCGTGGTGCCCAGCGTGCAGGGGGGTGCGGCGCATGTCGGTGCCACAATGGCACCCTACCAGAATAGTGGTGCTGGGGGCAGTCTGCTCCCTCCATACCCCCGTTCCTCTGCCAGTGCATTTCCCTATGGAATCGTCATTCCCTGGCCCGCCCGCCCACCCCCGGTACCTATAACTCCTTGCAACTAAGACAAAGTTCATGTAATTGAAGTAACCACATAATCTTGCCCTGCCTCCCCATGTCTCCATTTACCCCCTTTCCTTTGTGGTTTTCCAGTGTTTCTTGTATCGTAAGCCCCTTGAGTTAGAGGCCTGTCGTATACAGTTGTGCAAAAGTTTGGCTTTGTTTCAAATCAGTGCATATCTCATAACTTCCTGCTGAAATCCTGTATGCCAGATATGTTCTGGCTTATTTTTGTCCTGCTTCTGTTATACTACAGCCCCTCTGAATGCCAATAATGTGGTAGCATTGAAGATGCATCAAAGAACAAGCCAAAGCAAGAGAAATCCACTGCTAATGTGCTATTACTGCATCAAAAACATGTTGCAGAACACACCTGCATTAATACACCAATCTGAAGGGGCCCTAGGATTAGTATCAAGGCCTTGAGTTTTTAGACTGGTATATGCCAGGGCAGGGCCTTATCAGTGGTGGCCCCACATCTCGCAAATCCATCTTGAATGAGGACCATACAGACTCATCCTTGCTAATTTTATAGACAACTTTGAAGATATCTTTCTAGCTCAGACCTCATTTGATCATTAAGGCATGTGTTTGAAATATTTTAAACTGCTGCTGGTTTAAATTAATAGTTTGGGTATGTAATCTGTTTTATTTATTGTGTTTCCTAATGTTCTACATTTCTTTCTCGTAAACAGGTTTGTGAGGTGCATGCATCCTGAAAGGTGGGATAGAAATCATTGACATAAACAAACAATTTAAAATGCTTTTATACATGTTAATTGTTATTATTTTTGGAGCCAGGGTTTTATTTCAATCACTTTTACTGGGAAGAAAATGAACTAACTCTGATCTCTTTTTGTTATTCTTTTATAATGGCTTGCCTACTGGAGAATTATGAAAATAACCTCTCGAAATGCCAGACAACACAATGCAGTCTGTTCCTGAATGTGGGTTTTTGTTATGGTTATAGCAATAAGCTGCTTATTCTCCATGTTCTAGTTCTATAAACTAATATATATTTTACTGCATGAAAATATATTTTGCAGGGTGCTGTTTTATACCAAGCATCTTTACATATTCTTGTATTCCCAACATAATATATTCCTTCCCACTCAGTTTTATGACAACAAACAGAGCAAATTGGCATAAGGATAAAATGGTCTTGATAATTCAGGGCAGATGACGGCAAACTCACCATGTATGGTTGAATATGCAGGGCCTGTGCTTTTCTTCTTTTTATTTTTCATTGCCAACAACTATCTCCACGGTTACTCTGTGAGAAAGCAGTCAGAGTAGTGATAGATATTTTCCCTCCAGTACTGATGAGGCTACAGAATGAAATAATAACTGGATGTTAAGACAGGATGCTTGGACAGTTTGGATAACAAAGCCAAGGTTCTGCTTCAGTTAACATCTGATCCCTGCTTCTTCCTCCGCAAGCTTTCTCGGTCTAATGACCCCTAGATATGTCCAGAAAGCACTTTCAGAGAACTGTAAACAGGTGAAGCAGAATCAGCACGATGACCTGAAAAACACAATCAATGTCCCTTTCCCATCCATAGCTTTCTTAGCGCACCCATGCATTGACTACATTTTTTGAGCACAATGCCTCTGCTTCTATTGGGCTGAATTTAAAATGTGTTTATAGCTCAATTGCATTAAGGAAGCGGAACTGCATGCCTCCTAATGGGATGGGGTATTATTATTATTAGGTCTGGCCTTAATGTTATCAGTAACATGAATCAAGAAATGTCTTCCATTTGCTGAGGCTGGTCCAGCAGTCTTGGTCCCCCTTGGACAGAGATAGCCTAACCATCATTATCTGTTTCATGATAACACCTAGGTCAGGCTACTTGGTAACTTCAACTAATGCAAAAGCTAAGATAGGCGTTTTTTTAACGCACTACACGGCTGGAGAACTGCAACGCAAAATTCGGGTAAGTGTGAATTTCAAAGGACAGCTGTGCTACCCTTCTTGTATTGTTTCAGAAAGTGCAAACCTGCATCCTAAATCCAATTTCTCCATCCCTAGTGAAGAGAAAATCATGCTGTGATCTATACTTCATCTCTGAGCTTTTTGCTAATACATGTATTACACAAAATAGCAGACTGTAGGTGTTTATTACAAAACTGTATGATGATGTGATTAGTAATGAATGCATCATCTATCTGTTCTTATAATGGTCAGTGGCAAAATCTGGCTGGGAGACTCAGGCAACCCACACACAAGGCAAAATCAATTGTATAGAGATACTTTTCTTTGCAAACACTGAACACATTTGTTATTGCTATCCACTCTAATCCCTCAGGATAGAATGGGTTAGAAGGACTGCCTAAACAAAACAAACAAACAATTTAGGCAAATCCTACTGGATTTACAAGTAAAGATAACAGCCTGCATTACGGAGAGGCCTTTCAATTGAAGTAGGATACAGTTTCTGTTATTCATGACACCAAGGACTTGAAATATGATGGAACAAAGCAAAATAATATGTTGTTTCTATAAGCCCCCTCACATCTGCATATGTCATGTTGTAGTTGTTGTTTCCATTTATAGACCACTTACTATCTGAAAGATATTGAAGCAGTTTACAACAGATAAATGCATAAATATGTATGTCTATGTGTACACACACACACAAATACGTACCTAAAACTATGCCAAATGATTCACACAACAAGAAAGATTAGCAATACCTATATCCATAAATATAAAAATAAATAAAACCAGAGAGCACTACAGAGCAGTGTAATGTAACATCTCAGTCCATACAACACAACAATACACAGTCACAATCACCATCCATTTCACACAATCATTGCAATCATTCACCACCTGTCAAAAGCACTCATACATAAACCACTCACACTCAACAATATCACACCCTATATACAAAAGACTAGTGCTAAGCATAGGAGCCAACTCCTAGGGGCTGAGGTTCTTTTGGACACACACCCCCATAAAATATTCAAGGGGGTGGGGAGGCAAAGTTGATGGGCACTGCTATTCAAATGGTGCGCACACACTGTGTCTTCTGATCAATTATGTGGGGGCCCCATATTTTATTCAAGTTGGCACCCCTGCTGCTAAGCATATGCACATAATATACTCTCCTAATCTCTGAAGCACTAATGGGCTCATGCCCCACACCCACATTTAATATTCCTCTCCTATCTCTCACCCGAGAGTGGCCCAGATCATTACGAGAACAGACTCTCATCCTGGAGGATATAAGAACTACTTCCATCCACTCATTGCCAACTACATTATCATAACCTCAACACAAACTCACAATACTTTAGCTCTCTGGTGCTACCTTTGTCAGCAAATTATGCTGCCTGAATGATGAGTCTCAGTTTGCCAAAACTCTGAAATCTCACTTGAAGGCTGGACATTAAAAGAATTTTAGATTAAAAATGTTTTTATTTAAAATGCTCAACACTGAAGGGATTAAATACTCTCTCACACACACACTCCTGAAAAAATTTATGGTGGAATCACTGAAGCTCTGCTACTCTTTAGATGTTTAAGTATAACAACTTAGTATTCAGTCTGGTACATAGGCTATTTGTTAAATAGCACAGCAAATTGCTCATAAACCCATGATAATAAAAAAACAGGGGAGAATGATGTAAAGATTGATGGTTCATAGGTACATATATATGCATACACTTTATAGTATCCTAGGAAAAATACAGTGGGGTTCAAGTGACAGAGAATGAGCAAATTACATAAACGCCCAGAATCCCAAAATTGTGGACTGAATAAATTTCAGAGAATGAAAACAAAATATTACTAAATACTAGAATATAATGCTTCACAATAACTTAACAAAGTGTGACAGTAACAGTTTGGAACAAAAAACAAGGATGAGTTGGCTGGATCACATTCCAAATTATAATGAGAAATTGGACACAGAGTCCTTTCTGTGACTTACAGTTAGAGAACATTTCAATGGACTGACTTGAAACTTGGCAACACAGGAGAGGCAAGCCGGAGGGTGGCCTTTGCCAAATTAGGGGTAGAAAGGATAAGAAATGGCTTGCTTTGAATGAGTTAAATGTCTGACCAGAGACCTCACAACAGAATTTCTGTGTTTTTCTACCATAGGCTTTGCTGGGGTGGTTTCTGTGGGAAGATTTGTACCAAATCTTTTGGGAACTTCTTCATTGTGTTAGGTCAAGGGGGACGTCTAGAATATGTGCTTGCCCATGAGTTTGTAACAGTGACATCAGATGGCTGACAGGTGAGTGGTCTTGCCCATCCGCAATGGTGACCTGCCAGCCCGATCCTGTTTCCCACCCCTGATTCATATGACTGACATCTCTCGCCTTCCGCACATTTCTAATTTCCTGCTGCACAGCCACTCACCTCCTCTGATCTGCTCACCGCCTTCTTTTCTGCCTTAAAACAATTTACTTGACTTTTGTTAACTGTGCATATCACCAAGAGCTTGCAGAGTAAAACTGAAATCAATGGGCATCCTGCTGAGTAAACAAGGATAACATGGTGAGGGCACAGAAACACTCAGTTGCTTGAAACAATTCAGAATGTTGTTGTTTTATTGAAAGGATGAGACCTGGCTAGAATAGTTGGAGGAGGGGAGCACTGATGTTATTTAAATCAGGAAGGGAAGAATGCATATGGACACATGTTTCCATACCCATATATTCAGGAGGTAGGTGGTTGGTAGGTGAAATCATGGGCATCAATATTTTTGATTCAAGCATTCATATACTCCCCTATCATAAAAGATCAGGGAGGTATACAACATATTTTTGTTAATTCTGATTTGGAAGGTGAATGGGTGTGGGTGTGGGTGGGTGTTCTGAGAGCAGAATTTCTTTATTCAAGCATATATATATATTTTTAAAAAAATCCTGTTTGTGTTAATTATTATGAATTACATTTTTTATCTTTTTTAATGTATTCTCTCCCCTCTTGTTTTTAAGCCACACAATTTTGTACTGTTGTTATTTTTATCTTGTTTTGATTTTAAGCCACTTTGGGTGGGCGTTTGCCCTGAAAACACAGCTTTAAAATATCTTAAATAAGCAAGATAAGTGAAATGAGGACACGGGTGGTGCTGTGGTCTAAACCACTGAGCTTAAGGCTTGCCGATCGGAAGGCGGTTCGAATCCCTGTGACAGGGTGAGCTCCCATTGCTTGGTCCCAGCTCCTGCCAACCTAACAATTCAAAAGCACTTCAAAGTGCAAGTAGATAAATAGGTACTGCTCCGGTGGGAAGGTAAACGGCGTTTCCATGCGCTCCTCTGATTTCACCAGAAGCGGCTTAGTCATGCTGCCACATGACCCAGAAAAACTGTCTGCAGACAAATGCAAGCTCCCTCAGCCAGTAAAGCGAGATGAGCACCACAACCCCAGAGTTGTTCGCGACTGGACTTAACTGTCAGGGGTCCTTTACCTTTTTTTTAATAAGTAAGAAAACAAGGAAAGCCTAAAGCACACAGACCGTTCCAGTTTGTCAGTGTCCTTCTTGAATTGTGGTGCCCAGAACTGGACACAGTACTCCAGGTGTGGTCTGACCAGAGCAGAATACAGTGGCACTATTACTTCCCTTGATCTAGATGCTATACTCCTATTGATGCAGCCCAGAATTGCATTGGCTTTTTTAGCTGCCGCGTCACACTGTTGGCTCATGTCAAGTTTGTGGTCAACCAAGACTCCTAGATCCTTTTCACATGTACTGCTCTCAAGCCAGGTGTCACCCATCTTGTATTTGTGCCTCTCAATTTTTTTGCCCAAGTGCAATACTTTACATTTCTCCCTGTTAAAATTCATCTTGTTTATTTTTGCCCAGTTCTCTAATCTGTCAAGGTCGTTTTGAAGTGTGATCCTGTCCTCTGGGGTGTTAGCCACCCCTCCCAGTTTGGTGTCATCTGCAAATTTGATCAGGATGCCCTTGAGTCCATCATCCAAGTCGTTGATAAAGATGTTGAATAAGACCGGGCCCAAGACAGAACCCTGTGGCACCCCACTAGTCACTCTTCTCCAGGATGAAGAGGAACCATTGATGAGCACCCTTTGGGTTCGGTCAGTCAGCCAGTTACAAATCCACTGAGTGGTAGCATAGTCAAGACCGCATTTTACCAGCTTCTTTACAAGAATATTATGGGGCACCTTGTCAAATGCCTTGCTGAAATCAAGGTAGGCTACATCCACTGCGTTCCCTTCATCTACCAGGCTTGTAATTCTGTCAAAAAACGAGATCAGGTTAGTCTGACATGACTTATTTTTCAGAAATCCATGCTGACTTTTGGTGAGCACAGCATTCCTTTCCAGGTGCTCACAGACTGTTTGCTTAATGATCTGCTCCAGAATCTTCCCTGGTATTGATGTCAGACTGACTGGGCGGTAATTATTTGGGTCCTCTCTTTTCCCCTTTTTGAAAATAGGGACAACATTTGCCCTCCTCCAGTCTGCCGGGACTTCGCCTGTTCTCCAGGAATTCTCAAAGATGACTGCCAGTGGTTCTGAGATCACATCTGCCAGTTCTTTTAATACTCTTGGATGCAGTTCATCTGGCCCTGGAGACTTGAATACATCTAAACTAGCCAAATATTCTTGTACTATCTCCTTAGTTATTCTGGGCTGTGTTTCCTTTGCTGAATCATTTGCTCCAAATTCTTCAGGTCGGGCATTGTTTTCTTTATCGGAGAAGACTGAGGCAAAGAAGGCATTGAGTAGTTCAGCCCTTTCTGTGTCCCCTGTTTGCATTTCACCATCTTCTCCTCTGAGTGACCCCATTGTTTCTTTGTTCTTCCTTTTGCTACGAACATACCCATAAAAGCCTTTTTTGTTGCTTTTAACCTCTCTAGCAAGCCAGAGTTCATTCTGTGCTTTAGCTTTTCTGACTTTGTGTCTACACGTGCTGGCTATTTGTTTGAATTCCTCTTTGGTGGTTTCCCCCCTTTTCCATTTTTTGTACACATCCTTTTTTAATCTTAATTCAGTTAAAAGTTCTTTAGATAGCCACCCTGGCTTCTTTAGGCACCTTCCATGTTTCCGTCTCATTGGTATTGCCTGACGTTGTGCTTGTAGTATCTCCCTCTTAACAAACTCCCAGCCATCATGAACTCCCTTTCCTTTTAGTATTGTTGTCCATGGGATCTCACCCAGCACTTCCCTAAGTTTTATGAAGTCGGCTTTCTTAAAGTCAAGAAATTGAGTCCTAGTATGCTTGGCTGCTCCTTTCCGCTGTATAGTAAACTTCAGAAGAGCATGATCACTCGCGCCTAATGATCCTTCCACTTCTACCCCACTAATCAGGTCATCAACATTGGTTAGGACCAGATCTAAAATGGCTGTTCCTCTTGTTGCTTCTCCCACTTTCTGGACAATGAAGTTGTCTGCAAGGCCAGTGAGGAATCTGTTTGACCTTATGCTCTTGGCTGAGTTTGACGTCCAACAAATATCCGGGTAATTGAAGTCCCCCATTACTACTATCTCCCTTCCTTTTGCATGCTTGGCCATCTGTTCCAGGAAGGCATCATCTATGTCCTCCGTTTGGCTTGGGGATCTATAGTAAACTCCCACAATGAGGTCTCTGTTATTCTTCTCTCCCTTAATTTTGACCCAAATGCTCTCACTTTGGCTTTGAGGTTCTAAATCTTGGATCTCTTCACAGGTATACACATCCCTGACATATAACGCCACTCCTCCTCCTTTCTTGTCTGGTCTGTTTCTCTGAAATAGATTGTATCCCCCCATTATTACATTCCAATCGTGGGACTTATCCCACCAGGTTTCAGTGATGCCTATTATGTCATATTTAGTTTGCTGTACCAAGAGCTCAAGCTCATCTTGTTTATTTCCCATGCTTTGCGCATTAGTGTACAGACATTGAAGACCATTAATCATTCCCCCGTGTCTCTTATTTAAGGATTTTTTCCTCCCACCGCTAGGTCCGCGTGCTGTTTGCTCCATTTGGTCTATGACATTTGGATGATCATCTTCATTAATTGATAGACTCCTACCTTCAGGAGCACTGTCTCCCTCCCCCACATTAGTCAGTTTAAAGCCCTCCTGATGAGGTTTCTGAGATTTTTGGCAAAAACATTTCTCCCAACCATTGTGAGGTGCAGCCCATCACTTGCCAGAAGTCCATCTTCAAGAAACTGCAGTCCGTGATCTAAGAATCCAAACCGTTCCTGTTTACACCATTTGCGAAGCCAGCTGTTCACTTCCACTATTTTCCCCTCTCTCCCTGGGCCACGTCGTTCAACTGGGAGGACAGATGAGATGACAATTTGTGCATTTAGTTGCTTCAATTTCCTGCCGAGAGCCTCGTAGTCTCTTTTGATCTTCTGGAGGCTATTGCTTGCAGTGTCATTGGTTCCCACATGAACCAAGAGGAAGGGGTATTTGTCAGTGGGTTTTATGATTCCTTGCAGTCGTTCAGTTACATCTTGGATCTTAGCCCCGGGGAGACAGCACACTTCCCGAGACATCTTGTCAGGCCCACAGATCACTGCTTCTGTTCCCCTCAGTAGGGAATCCCCTATCACCACTACACGCCTCCTCTTGGGTTTGGTCGGGGTTCTTCCGTGAGCTGTCCGTTCCAAGGTCGCCTGCACATTCCCTGAGGACTGACTTTGCTGCTCGTCTTCATATACCTGATCGACTGTAATGAGGGAGAGATCCTCAAATGGAGTCTGCTCTTCGTCTTCCATGCTAGGGGAGAGGACCTCAAAGCGATTGTGTATTTCTAAGCAATCAGAGTGAACCCTGGGCCTCCTACTTCTTTGAGTCACGTTTCTCCATATATCTGGCTCCTGTGTTGGTGAACTAGACTCCTTCTCAGGGGAGTCCCCTGTCTCCTCCTTGGTGGAGACGGTGTGCTCTGTTGCTTCCAAGAAGAGCTCCAGCTCTCTAATTCTTTGGAGCGTAGCTACACGTTCCTCCAGTTGCTGGACTTTGTCTTTTAAGAGGGCAATCAACATGCAATTGCTGCAGGTAAAGCTGCCTGCAACCTTTGGCAAGATGGCAAACATTGCGCAGGAATCGCAGGCGACTGCAGCTGTTCCCTCCCCTTCCATCTTGAGATCGTGTCATTGGGGTTGGCTACAGAGGTCCTCCATCATAAAAAGCTTGAAGACAGGACAAATAACACAAAAAACACCTAGATCTCCCCCAACAAACGTTTGAGACTAGCTCCCCTAAATCTAAAAGATGGATTTAACTGCGCGCGCCGCTAGGCGCGCGCCGCTGCCCTGCAAACTCTGATAAGGTCCTCCCACAGCTAATCCCCTGCCTCAACAGAAACCCTGCCCCCTCTGACCTTTACACAGGGAAAACAGCTAATCAGCCACCAAGAAACACACACACACACAAGAAAACCCTTTTTGCTCCTTCTTCAACTGATGCCCTGCAAACTCTGATAAGCTCCTCCCACAGCTAATCCCCTGCCTCAACAGAAACCCTGCCCCCTCTGACCTTTACACAGGGAAAACAGCTAATCAGCCACCAAGAAACACACACACACAAGAAAAGCCTTTTTGCTCCTTCTTCAACTGATGCCCTGCAAACTCTGATAAGCTCCTCCCACAGCTAATCCCCTGCCTCAACAGAAACCCTGCCCCCTCTGACCTTTACACAGGGAAAACAGCTAATCAGCCACCAAGAAACACACACACACATTCCAGAGGAGGGCAACCAAAATGGTCAAAGGCCTGGAAACGATGCCTTATGAGGAACGGCTAAGGGAGCTGGGCATGTTTAGCCTGGAGAAGAGGAGGTTAAGGGGTGATATGATAGCCATGTTCAAATATATAAAAGGATGTCACATAGAGGAGGGAGAAAGGTTGTTTTCTGCTGCTCCGGAGAAGCGGACACGGAGCAATGGATCCAAACTACAAGAAAGACTATTCCACCTAAACATTAGGAAGAACTTCCTGACAGTAAGAGCTGTTCGACAGTGGAATTTGCTGCCAAGGAGTGTGGTGGAGTCTCCTACTTTGGAGGTCTTTAAGCAGAGGCTTGACAACCATATGTCAGGAGTGCTCTGATGGTGTTTCCTGCTTGGCAGGGGGTTGGACTCGATGGCCCTTGTGGTCTCTTCCAACTCTATGATTCTATGATTCTATGATTCTAATGTGAAAAGATGATGAGATTATTAAATTTAAAAATATACACAGCTGTAATGCTTTGAGAATGGTTCTGTGCTCCAGTAGTATTTTACACTGCAGCTAGCACTGATGCTTTGTGATACTTTGTGATTTGCCCAATTTTTGGCGGTAGAGGGAAAGGGGGAGACAATGTGTAATAGTGTGGGGAGGGGAAACACACCTCCTTCCCCCTTTCTATGAAAAGCTCCTTTTTACATTATCACTTGGGATGCAGAGGTGGCAAGTGATGTGACCTTGTGAATTAGTGCCGTACAGTACTGCATAACTGCAACTGTGTACACTCCACACACATTTTCTGTTACCATGCTGAGAAAGTATCTGTGCTTGTTAATCAAATTCTGCAGCCAACGCCTGTGAATGACAATGGCTAATTGCAGCAGTGTGCAGAAACGACTTATAGGCCTCGGTTGAAATGGCAGAGGAAAACAATGTGCTCCTGTCGGGCTTTGATGTGGGCAGCCGTCATCCTGACTGTGCTATTAGATGACTTGCTGTGCAGAGGGGTCCAATTATCTGGCAAGTCTGTGAAGGCTGTTTGACCATTGTGCAACACGGTGAGTATTCACGTGTGTCTGGGAAGGGAATGGGCTTAGCAAATCAGCAGCCGATCATCTATCGTTCTATCTATGCAATATTGTCTCCTGTACCATCCTCCAAAGCCATATACCGATAGGAGGTTGTGGGTTTGGCATGTGCTGTACTGTTATGTGGCTGGCAGGGAGCATTTCCCTATAGAGAAAGGACTACAGTACAATGTGCTTTGGTTTCAGAGTGCAGGCTGGCTGGGGCGGGGGGCGGGGAGAAGGGCTGTGGTCTCTGATTAGCAACACCAATGCTTTCTATTGTATCACTGGGCAGGGAACTAACCAAACAGTGCTGTGCTCCTGTGGAACTTGGGGGACTAGGAGGAGGGGAAGAGGAGGAAGCTGTTTCTATTCAAAGATCATAACCCCCAAATTCATACTGTGAAGTCACTGACACTAATTAGGTCATGGGTAGGCAAACTAAGGCCCGGGGGCCGGATCCAGCTCAATCGCCTTCTCAATCCAGCCCGTGGACAGTCCAGAAATCAGCTTGTTTTTACATGAGTAGAAGGTGTGCTTTTAGTTAAAATGCATATCTGGGTTATTTGTGGGGCATGTGAATTCGTTCATTCCCCCCCAAAAAAAAATATAGTCCAGCCCCCCACAAGGTCTGAGGGACAGTGGACTGGTCCCCTGCTGAAAAAGTTTGCTGACCCCTGAATTTGTTGATTTTGCCAAATCTCAATAAGCCCCCAGGGTCAACCAAGCAGCATCTCTTGTATATAGCTCGATGGGAAATTCCATGGGGAACTATCAATCTATTGTGCAGAATTTTCATGGTTTTGTGTGGAAGGTGTATAAGAGAAAGCATCACTTGTGGCTATGCTTTACTAAGCAAGGGGTTGGCCTAGATGACTTTCAAGGTCCCTTGCAAGGTCTTTCTCTGTGGATTGTATTGGTTGCTTGTTGGGTACTTGCACTATGGACTATGAAATGGTAGGTCCCATTGCATAGACTCCACAGGTCTGTTCCAGTGAACATAAATCTGGGACTTAGATCTGTTGTGGAACAGCCCCTTTGAAGAAGATAACAGTGATTACCCAGGCTTCACTGCTGGTTGCGATGGGCCCCCCATAATAGTCCCAAAAATGTAGGTCCACTGCTGGCAGAATCCGATGATGCCAGAACAACAGCTGCTATAGGTTGCAATGTTTCCTACTTCTCAGTTGACACCAATGGAATACCCACATATGCAAATCCCTTATGAAAAACAACGGAGAGTCCTGTATTCAAGTAGACCACTATCAGGGCCACATTTCACAAGAAGCCACATTAGGGTGAGTGCTGTATAGAACCAAGAAATTATTATCACCCTGTGATAGAGTGGGATTCTAGGGAATTGGGTAGGTGTGGGAAAGGAGTTAAGAGGTATGTGAAAACAAATGGAAAAATGGAGAAGGGGGGGAAAGAATTCTAGAGATCGTGACTCAGAACTGTACCTGGAAAATACCACCTAACCTGCAGCTTTCGACGGGGGGGAGGGGGCAGTGTTTGCCACACAGCGCTGCCGCAGATGGCTGAAAGAGGGTATCATCCTGCATGACTGTGGCGAGGACAGCCATCTGGTGTCGCCTACCTCCGGCCGCGCTGGAATTTTCTTCTGCAAGCAAACTGGCCGGCTTGCAGGTTTTTGCCTATATCATAGCAACTGTCACAACTTGAGTGGCTAAGGCACTGGGCTGGATCCTTAGTTGCAGGGGTACCCCATTAGAGGGGTCTAAGAGGGGAATCTGCAAGTGGACTGATGGGCCTACATACCTCCCCCAATGGTGGCCTGTGTGTGGTCATGGCACCCAATCCATTTCAGGGGCAACTCCCTTGCACAGGATTGAGCCCACTGAGTTCCTATCAGGTAGCAGGCAGAGTTCCTGATGCTGGATACATGCCCGATGCCTTAGCCAAACCTACTTTTTCCTGTAATCAATAAACTTGTGGCCTAATTCAACCCAATATCGGTCTCCTGTGTACATTTTTTCAGTTCTCTCTGAAGTTCTCTCAGCAGCCATGGGCATCATCCACCTGTGACAGAAAGTGAATCCTTCCTTGTTCTCCATTCCTCCCAACTCCTCCTTTCAGTTATAGTTTCAGATTTTTCAGAACTCTGAGAATTCACAGTGGTAAAAGTATAGCAGTGAGGAACAAGGAATCTAAATGTTAAAAGCCGTTACACAAAGTTTAAAGCAGAATGAAAATCCATAGGACTTCAGGCACAGATGTAAAGTCAAGTATGTGTTTAGGTGCTTTAATAAGTGAAAAGGAAAAGTGGCCACTTCATATGGCAGCTGAATGATAAAACAGTACAGAGAAGGGGCATGTGTAGTTACCTCTGCTGAACTAAGAACAGTGTAGCTTTATTGTAAGACAAGATAAGGGGACAGAAGAAGATACAAAAACTGCACTTGTAGCTTATGGTTTTACAGCAGTAATTTGAAACTCATCTCTTACCTTCATACAAAATTTACAAGTCAAATCATAATGAGTGACCGGTGATTTTATGCATGCATTTATTCCATTAATTTTCTTCAAATAAGGCACATGCCTCATCCTATATGGCCGCACATAAGACAGAATGAAATAATGCTTGTTAGATAATGTTTGACAAGATTATTAAAAGATCGAGCATTTTATGATGCCTGCTGCGGATGTCTCTGTTCTGAACCCCAGGCAGTTAATGTGAGGTGCCGTTTAAATAATGCAAATGGCCAAAGGCTCAAGATGAGTATATGAAGGGGAATCTGACCTTAGATTTTAACAAAATGTAAAAAAGTTACTTTTTCCAACATGAAGGCAAAACTTCCATCTGAGCCTGGCTGCTGTTTAATTAGGGTCTAGGGCAGTTCACAGTCTTTCATTTGCCCTTTTGATTTATAGGCAAGCTGTTAAAACCACTTTGGTGCATTTATGTAGCCGTAGGTCAGTAGGTGGCAAACCGACTGTGAAGATTAAGCAACATGTTTTCTCCAAGAAAGAATAGTTCAGTGCACATGACAGTCATGTTTCTATGCTTTTCTCTTTTTTGCTTTGTTTGTGAATACATGTTCTATTGAAATATACACGCGTGCACACACATGATGTGACCTTACCTAAGGAAGCAGATGGGGAAACCATTCCATAGTAAGAGATTCTCAAAGGAAAGAACGGGGCAAGGAGGCCAGATCAAATCCACATTTTACAAGATTTCCCATAATTCTCTTCCACAAGGAGTAGCACCATAAACTGACACTCAGTGAAAACCATGTTACACATCACAGGTAAAAGGGAAAAATTCATAGACCTAGCTCAGCATTTCCTGGGAGCTTTCTTATTACAGTATTACCTCTGGTTGTGAACGGGATCTATTCCAGAGGTCCAGCTGGATCCCGAGGTTTTCACAACCTGAGGAGAAGCAGCAGACCGCTTCTGCGCATGTGCGCACGATGAAACACTTCCGTGTTGGCTGCTTTCGCAGCCTGAAGTTTACATTACCTGAGGGTAACGTAACCCGAAGTTTGATTGGGAAAGTACCTCAATACAGCATGAATTTCCGTTAAGTACAGAGTGAGATTTGATAGTATTGTTCAAGTCATTTTGGCTTCAGATACAGTGATACCTCAGTTTAAGAACAGCCCTGTTTACGAACTATTCGGTATACGAACTCTGCAAAACTGGAAGTAGTGTCCCGGTTTGTGAGCTTTACCTCGGTCTATGAACGGAAGCCAAATGGTGGAAGGGCACCAGCAGTGGGAGACCTCATTAGGGAAAGTGCGCCTCAGTTTAAGAACGGCTTCGGTTTAAGAACGGACTTCCGGAACAGATTAAGTTCGTAAACCGAGGTACCACTGTATATGTTTTTGAATGGTTTCATTAATTATTCAATTAGGATTCTTATACACCCTTTATCATAAACAAGGTCCCAGGATGGGTTACAACGACAATATATACAATTAATAAAACAAATGAAACATTTGCAACCCTAAAACAAGAAAACTACAATAACAATGGAAAACAGTTCCGTGTTAAAAATAGTTTCTCTACAGATGCAGGCTAGGATGAAGATCTCCACTTAAAAAGCTTCTTGAAAGGGTAAGGTCTTTACTAGATACCAAAAGGACAACACCGATGGTCCACACATGATAAGAAATTGTAGGGAATTCCAAAGGTTAGGTGCCACCTAATGAAAGGCCCGTATATTGTATGGAACAGGCCTTCTGGTAAGATGGTATCTGACCCTCTCCTGCAGAGTGCAGCAATCTTTTGGGCATATAAGGGATGAGACAATTAAGAAAACAGGGGAAATGTAACTCACTTCAGAACTGGAGCCAATGTATTTGGAGTATTAGCCCTGTTGCCACTTAAAGTCCACATGCATGTATCTAATGGAGCTTCTAATCCAGAGGAACAGTTAATAGCTCTCTGGAGGAACCCCTGTCTAATAGCACCACATCTGGAACTAGAAAGTACTCCAAGTTTAGGTCTTTTGATAGCAAAAAAGGAGGAAGGAATGCTTCTTCTTTCTTTTCATTCCTATCCTTTATCTAAAACCCAACCAATCCATTGTGGTTTCTGTCGCGAATGCAGCAGCTCTTTCCCATCAAACCCAAAAGACAAGAGACATCGCTTAACAATATATTTTGGCTGTGAAATTACTGAAGAGAAATGGGAAAAATTAAGGTTAAGTGGATGGTAATGAGATAAGAGAGACTCCATTAATGCCACGGCTTCTTTTGGTTCCAGTGGAATAGAGCACGTTAGGTTTTATTTATAGAACTATGGCACAAAGAAACGTACACAGTATACATCTCGTTTTCATCTGACTTTAGATGCTTTATTAAAGGGCTTCTTTAGTGGGATGTTGAAAATAATCCAAATGGCTGTAGCTTTAATTAAAGTTCAAATCAAACTTTACTGTCTGGGTGTAAATTAAATCTCTCTCTTTATAGCAGTGAGCTTTGATGCCACTTTAAATCAGCTCATAGAAGTCTGTGAGAAAATCTGAAGCCCTTGCTGTTATTCCAAAAACATATCAGTCCTGAATGAAGATGATAACAGCACATGGGATGGGAGGGTCACACAGGTTGTTCATTACCAGTTATAAACTAGTAAGAAAGTAAGGTAAAAGTAAAGGGACCCCTCATTTCACTTTATTGGCCGAGGGAGCCGGCGTACAGCTTCCGGGTCATGTGGCCAGCATGACTAAGCCACTTCTGGCGAACCAGAGCAGCACACTGAAACGCCATTTACCTTCTCACCAGAGCAGTACCTATTTATCTACTTGCACTTTGACGTGCTTTTGAACTGCTAGGTGGGCAGGAGCTGGGACCGAGCAATGGGAGCTCATCCCGTCGCAGGGATTCAAACCACCAACCTTCCGATCAGCAAGTCCTAGGCTCTGTGGTTTAACCCACAGCACCAGATAGTAAACCTACCCCCCCCAAAAAAAAAAAATAGGGGGTTGGAGGGGGAGAAATCTCATTACATGAGTGGAAGTCCATTTGTGTGACATTGAATGCTGCTAAATATGGAAATTAGTACTCTGTGGGTGGGTGTTAGCATGTGTTGGCTGAGATTCCTGCATCGCAGGGGGGTTGGAATAGAGGTAGGCAAACTAAGACCTGGGGGCTGGATCTGGCCCAATCACCTTCTAAATCCGGCCTGTGGACGGTCCGGGAATCAGTGTGTTTTTACATGAGTAGAATGTGTGCTTTTATTTAAAATACATCTCTGGGTTATTTGTGGGGCCTGCCTGGTGTTTTTACATGAGTAGAATGTGTGCTTTTATTTAAAATGCATCTCTGGGTTATTTGTGGGGCATAGGAATTTGTTCATTCCCCCCCCTCAATATAGTCCAGCCCCCCCCCACAAGGTCTGAGGGACAGTGGACTGGCCCCCTGCTGAAAAAGTTTGCTGACCCTTGGACTAGATGACCCTCAGTGTCATGTCCAACTCTACAATTCTGTGACCCTATAAACTGTGCCTATCCTAATTCTGAAATTAATTTTAGAAATCTCCCTCTTCAAAGCAAAACCCCCAAGGAGTGGAAGACAGGGAGGTTGGAACCATAAGAGAGAAACAAGAGCAGGAGAGATGCTCTTGTTCCTTTGTTCCTGCTCTTCCTTTGCCATGGACTGGTTGGACGCAGAAGAATGGTGGGAGAAACCAGCTGGCGAGCCACCAAGGGAAGAAGGCTCAGAGCCCAGGGATTGGTGGTGGGACAATGATGAGTGAGATAAGAGGGAGAAGACTGGGAAGAGGTATCAGGGCTTAGTGAGCTGGGAGAGTCTGTGGCAGAGAGGAGTCCAGAATCAAAGGCAGAAGCTGAAGCAGGAGAGTGGGGTGAGGGAGGCCAAGAGGGAGAGATGGGTCCAGCAGATGTCTCCCCCTCCTGCTGCGACAAGGTTCCCTCCCCCCTTGTCTCTCAGAAGCAGAAGAGAGCTGAAACAGGCGGAGCAGCATCAGGCTGCCAAAGACAATGGCAGATATCTCATTCTAATTTTGTCCACCTCCTCTTCCCTGCCAAATTCTGCAAGGGCAACACTGAGACATAAGGAAACTGACAGCCAGTGTCAGTCCATGGATGGGTTGCTAGGCAGCGCAGGTGGGGGCTGCCTAAAGGCAGGCTGAGGTTGCTGGGGAAGTTTGTGCCCCATTAGTCCTAAGGGGACAGTCCCCCTGCATTTGGAGGGAACTACATTATGCCTATCTCAAGATATCCTAGATGTAAGGACGTCCAGGAGAAGGGTGTAAGTACACCCCAACAGTCCATGCTTCCAGAAGGAAAGAAAAACACCACAGATTAAGAAATGTATTTTAGCAAAGCTATTTAAAGGAGGGTTTGTTTTGAGTTGCTTAGCATTATGAGGCTTCAACCTATTAGGGGTAAAAGTTCCATCACTGTTCCAAATATGCCTGCTGAACACCTTCACGATTAACCAGTGCTCAATATTCAGTAGAAGCCAATGACAAATAATGTTTGGGTACGGGAAGAATTGATCAGTGTTTAATTAAAACAAATGCCACAATTAAATTAATAATTAGAAACCATATGCAATTGCTGGCCTGCTGTGCTCTCTTAAATGCAAAATAGAACAGCAGAAATAAAAATAATGGAACCAGAAGGAAAGAAAACTTCACTGTCCCTTTAAGGACTGGAGAGCAACGTTGTTAGTCAGAATGGGCTGAAACTGGTCAGATCTTGGTTGCTGAGCAAAGGAAATAACCCTTGAGTTTGTACCATGCCCAACAGTGCTTTATACTTATATCAATAATAACAAAATGTTTGGAACCAGAAGTCCAGCAATCTTAAACAGAACAATCGCCCGTACAATTGCAGTGATCAAGGTTGCAATCCTATATACTCTTGCTTGGGGCTAAGTCTCGCAGAACTCATTGGAGCTTACTTCTGAGTACACCTGTACAGGGCTGCACTTTTAGAGGCACAGACCTAAATCCCACACAAATTTTGGAACATAGAACATACCAAGTCCGTCCACTGGTCTTTCTAGCCCAGGACAGTGGTACCTCAGGTTACATACGCTTCAGGTTACAGACTCCGCTAACCCAGAAATAGTGCTTCAGGTTAAGAACTTTGCTTCAGGATGAGAACAGAAATCGTGCTCCGGTGGCGCGGCAGCAGCAGGAGGCCCCATTAGCTAAAGTGGTGCTTCAGGTTAATAACAGTTTCAGGTTAAGTACGGACCTCCGGAACGAATTAAGTCCTTAACCTGAGGTACCACTGTATTGTCTGCAATTACTGGCAATGGTTCTCCAGGCTTTCAGACAGGAGTCTTTTCCCAGTCCCATCTGGAGACATAGAATCATAGAATCATAGAATCATAGAGTTGGAAGAGACCACAAGGGCCATCGAGTCCAACCCCCTGCCAAGCAGGAAACACCATCAGAGCACTCCTGACATATGGTTGTCAAGCCTCTGCTTAAAGACCTCCAAAGTAGGAGACTCCACCACACTCCTTGGCAGCAAATTCCACTGTCGAACAGCTCTTACTGTCAGGAAGTTCTTCCGAATGTTTAGGTGGAATCTTCTTTCTTGTAGTTTGGATCCATTGCTCCGTGTCCGCTTCTCTGGAGCAGCAGAAAACAACCTTTCTCCCTCCTCCATGTGACATCCTTTTATATATTTGAACATGGCTATCATATCACCCCTTAACCTCCTCTTCTCCAGGCTAAACATGCCCAGCTCCCTTAGCCGTTCCTCATAAGGCATCGTTTCCAGGCCTTTGACCATTTTGGTTGCCCTCCTCTGGACACGTTCCAGTTTGTCAGTGTCCTTCTTGAATTGTGGTGCCCAGAACTGGACACAGTACTCCAGGTGTGGTCTGACCAGAGCAGAATACAGTGGCACTATTACTTCCCTTGATCTAGATGCTATACTCCTATTGATGCAGCCCAGAATTGCATTGGCTTTTTTAGCTGCCGCGTCACACTGTTGGCTCATGTCAAGTTTGTGGTCAACCAAGACTCCTAGATCCTTTTCACATGTACTGCTCTCAAGCCAGGTGTCACCCATCTTGTATTTGTGCCTCTCATTTTTTTTGCCCAAGTGCAATACTTTACATTTCTCCCTGTTAAAATTCATCTTGTTTGTTTTGGCCCAGTTCTCTAATCTGTCAAGGTCGTTTTGAAGTGTGATCCTGTCCTCTGGGGTGTTAGCCACCCCTCCCAGTTTGGTGTCATCTGCAAATTTGATCAGGATGCCCTTGAGTCCATCATCCAAGTCGTTGATAAAGATGTTGAATAAGACCGGGCCCAAGACAGAACCCTGTGGCACCCCACTAGTCACTCTTCTCCAGGATGAAGAGGAACCATTGATGAGCACCCTTTGGGTTCGGGCAGTCAGCCTGTTACAAATCCACTGAGTGGTAGCATAGTCAAGACCGCATTTTACCAGCTTCTTTACAAGAATATCATGGGGCACCTTGTCAAATGCCTTGCTGAAATCAAGGTAGGCTACATCCACTGCGTTCCCTTCATCTACCAGGCTTGTAATTCTGTCAAAAAACGAGATCAGGTTAGTCTGACATGACTTATTTTTCAGAAATCCATGCTGACTATTGGTGATCACAGCATTCCTTTCTAGGTGCTCACAGACTGTTTGCTTAATGATCTGTTCCAGAATCTTCCCTGGTATTGATGTCAGACTGACTGGGCGGTAATTATTTGGGTCCTCTCTTTTCCCCTTTTTGAAAATAGGGACAACATTTGCCCTCCTCCAGTCTGCCGGGACTTCGCCTGTTCTCCAGGAATTCTCAAAGATGACTGCCAGTGGTTCTGAGATCACATCTGCCAGTTCTTTTAATACTCTTGGATGCAGTTCATCTGGCCCTGGAGACTTGAATACATCTAAACTAGCCAAATATTCTTGTACTATCTCCTTAGTTATTCTGGGCTGTGTTTCCTTTGCTGAATCATTTGCTCCAAATTCTTCAGGTCGGGCATTGTTTTCTTTATCGGAGAAGACTGAGGCAAAGAAGGCATTGAGGAGTTCAGCCCTTTCTGTGTCCCCTGTTTGCATTTCACCATCTTCTCCTCTGAGTGACCCCACTGTTTCTTTGTTCTTCCTTTTGCTACGAACATACCCATAAAAGCCTTTTTTGTTGCTTTTAACCTCTCTAGCAAGCCTGAGTTCATTCTGTGCTTTAGCTTTTCTGACTTTGTGTCTACACGTGCTGGCTATTTGTTTGAATTCCTCTTTGGTGGTTTCCCCCCTTTTCCATTTTTTGTACACATCCTTTTTTAATCTTAATTCAGTTAAAAGTTCTTTAGATAGCCACCCTGGCTTCTTTAGGCACCTTCCACGTTTCCGTCTCATTGGTATTGCCTGTCGTTGTGCTTTTACTATCTCCCTCTTAACAAACTCCCAGCCATCATGAACTCCCTTTCCTTTTAGTATTGCTGTCCATGGGATCTCACCCAGCACTTCCCTAAGTTTTATGAAGTCGGCTTTCTTAAAGTCAAGAAATTGAGTCCTAGTATGCTTGGCTGCTCCTTTCCGCTGTATAGTAAACTTCAGAAGAGCATGATCACTCGCGCCTAATGATCCTTCCACATCAACCCCACTAACCAGGTCATCAACATTGGTTAGGACCAGATCTAAAATGGCTGTTCCTCTTGTTGCTTCTCCCACTTTCTGGACAATGAAGTTGTCTGCAAGGCCAGTGAGGAATCTGTTTGACCTTATGCTCTTGGCTGAGTTTGACGTCCAACAAATATCCGGGTAATTGAAGTCCCCCATTACTACTATCTCCCTTCCTTTTGCATGCTTGGCCATCTGTTCCAGGAAGGCATCATCTATGTCCTCCGTTTGGCTTGGGGATCTATAGTAAACTCCCACAATGAGGTCTCTGTTATTCTTCTCTCCCTTAATTTTGACCCAAATGCTCTCACTTTGGCTTTGAGGTTCTAAATCTTGGATCTCTTCACAGGTATACACATCCCTGACATATAACGCCACTCCTCCTCCTTTCTTGTCTGGTCTGTTTCTCTGAAATAGATTGTATCCCCCCATTATTACATTCCAATCGTGGGACTTATCCCACCAGGTTTCAGTGATGCCTATTATGTCATATTTAGTTTGCTGTACCAAGAGCTCAAGCTCATCTTGTTTATTTCCCATGCTTTGCGCATTAGTGTAGAGACATTGAAGTCCATTAATCATTCCCCCGTGTCTCTTATTTAAGGATTTTTTCCTCCCACCACTAGGTCCGCGTGCTGTTTGCTCCATTTGGTCTATGACATTTGGATGATCATCTTCATTAATTGATAGACTCCTACCTTCAGGAGCACTGTCTCCCTCCCCCACATTAGTCAGTTTAAAGCCCTCCTGATGAGGTTTCTGAGATTTTTGGCAAAAACATTTCTCCCAACCGTTGTGAGGTGCAGCCCATCACTTGCCAGAAGTCCATCTTCAAGAAACTGCAGTCCGTGATCTAAGAATCCAAACCGTTCCTGTTTACACCATTTGCGAAGCCAGCTGTTCACTTCCACTATTTTCCCCTCTCTCCCTGGGCCACGTCGTTCAACTGGGAGGACAGACGAGATGACAATTTGTGCATTTAGTTGCTTCAATTTCCTGCCGAGAGCCTCGTAGTCTCTTTTGATCTTCTGGAGGCTATTGCTTGCAGTGTCATTGGTTCCCACATGAACCAAGAGGAAGGGGTATTCGTCAGTGGGTTTTATGATTCCTTGCAGTCGTTCAGTTACATCTTGGATCTTAGCCCCGGGGAGACAGCACACTTCCCGAGACATCTTGTCAGGCCCACAGATCACTGCTTCTGTTCCCCTCAGTAGGGAATCCCCTATCACCACTACACGCCTCCTCTTGGGTTTGGTCGGGGTTCTTCCGTGAGCTGTCCGTTCCAAGGTCACCTGCACATTCCCTGAGGACTGACTTTGCTGCTCGTCTTCATATACCTGATCGACTGTAATGAGGGAGAGATCCTCAAATGGAGTCTGCTCTTCGTCTTCCATGCTAGGGGAGAGGACCTCAAAGCGATTGTGTATTTCTAAACAATCAGAGTGAACCCTGGGCCTCCTACTTCTTTGAGTCACGTTTCTCCATATATCTGGCTCCTGTGTTGGTGAACAAGCCTCCTTCTCAGGGGAGTCCCCTGTCTCCTCCTTGGTGGGGACGGTGTGCTCTGTTGCTTCCAAGAAGAGCTCCAGCTCTCTAATTCTTTGGAGCGTAGCTACACGTTCCTCCAGTTGCTGGACTTTGTCTTTTAAAAGGGCAATCAACATGCAATTGCTGCAGGTAAAGCTGCCTGCAACCTTTGGCAAGATGGCAAACATTGCGCAGGAATCGCAGGCGACTGCAGCTGTTCCCTCCCCTTCCATCATGAGATCGTGTTGTTGGGGGTGGCTACAGAGGTCCTCCATCATAAAAAGCTTGAAGACAGGACAAATAACTTCCCCCACAAAAAAAAAAAACACCTAGGTCTCCCCCAACAAACGTTTGAGATTAGCTGCCCTACAAACTCTAATAAGCTCCTCCCACAGCTAATCCCCTGCCTCAACAGAAACCCTGCCCCCTCTGACCTTTACACAGGGAAAACAGCTAATCAGCCAGAAAGAAACACACACACACAAGAAAACCCTTTTTGCTCCTTCTTCAACTGCTGCCCTACAAACTCTGATAAGCTCCTCCCACAGCTAATCCCCTGCCTCAACAGAAACCCTGCCCCCTCTGACCTTTACACAGGGAAAACAGCTAATCAGCCAGAAAGAAACACACACACACAAGAAAACCCTTTTTGCTCCTTCTTCAACTGCTGCCCTACAAACTCTGATAAGCTCCTCCCACAGCTAATCCCCTGCCTCAACAGAAACCCTGCCCCCTCTGACCTTTACACAGGGAAAACAGCTAATCAGCCAGAAAGAAACACACACACACAAGAAAAACCCTTTTTGCTCCTTCTTCAACTGCTGCCCTACAAACTCTGATAAGCTCCTCCCACAGCTAATCCCCTGCCTCAACAGAAACCCTGCCCCCTCTGACCTTTACACAGGGAAAACAGCTAATCAGCCAGAAAGAAACACACACACACAAGAAAACCCTTTTTGCTCCTTCTTCAACTGCTGCCCTACAAACTCTGACGCTGGAGGTTGCATTTGAGCCCTTTCTTTTTGTATATATATATAACATTTTTAATTGGTTTTACATAATTTTATATATTTTAACTTTAACCATTTCAAACTTCAAAATAAAAGGTTCTTTTGAACCTTTGGACCTCCTTCCCTCCCTCCATGGGTTCCATATTTAAGATAAAGTTTTCCACCTCTTTTATCATTATCCATCTGTTATATAGCCATAGTTACCATAGTTAATTCCACATTACAAGTGTCATTATAACCCTGCCAATGATTTTAACTGTTTACAGTGGGCTTCCAAATAAATTAAGAATTTACTCCAGTCTTTTAAAAAATACCTGATCTTCGTGATTTCTGATCTTCCCCATCAGTTTCACCATCTCTGCATACTCCATCAGTTTTGTCTTCCATTCTTCTCTTGTTGGTACTTCTACTTCCTTCCATCTCTGGGCTAGAAGCATTCTCGCTTCCCTCGTTGTATATATAAAAAGTCTTTTATCCTCTTTTGGTACTACTTGAGCCCTTTCTCAATGGTCTTAAACTAGCTTAACTCTGTGTTCCATTTCGCCCTAAGAAGACATGCATTTGTAAAGAACAGACTTATTCGGTTAGTCTTCCTCATGGATGGGACTGAAGTTTTCATCCTATAACCTGCAGGATTTCCTGGTCAAATCCCAACCTATTTATAATTTGAACTCAATGATAAACAGTTCACAGGGCTCTGAGATCAAGTGAGAATTGGGCAAAGGGAACTGGGGCTAAGTAGAATCATAATATGAAGCTGTTGTGTAATTGGCTCCATCACACACCATGTTCTCAGTGCGGGCAGACATTTTGCCACCTCACCAGACCATCTCTCAGCTGTCTGTTGTCATGGAAAACTCAGGACTTGAGCAAACAGCAGTGAGTAAACATCTGCTTTACTGGGTATCAAAATGTAATCTGCATTCTCTTGAGCCACATTTGAGACCTGTTCTAAAGGGTGAATACCAGCAACCATAAACCAAGTGGCAAGTTTCTGTGGAGGACTTACAATACCACAGGGATCTGGTCAGTTCTAGCATTCACCAATGTAATGAGGAATATTTTATCACTCCCCTGCTCCCTTGGATTTGTCATCAGGTATGGAGGTGTGTTAAATTCTGATTACCATGGGCAGACTTTACTGAGAACCAATTCCCCCTGTGGTTGTATGTCCACAGTGATAAGCTATCACTTGGTAAATGGTCATCTGTATTCATTTACTGTTATATTTGCCACTACATTGCACCTAAAGTGAAATTGCAAGGTGAAGCTAGAGGTTCCTGCTTGACAAAACATCCAATGGAATTCAAGGACGAAAACAAGAAAAAGTGTTTAAATAAGGCAAACAAGATTGCCAAAGAGGTCCACACATCTCTAAGTTACTACTGAGTTTCAGGTATTTCAAGGAAAACAGAAATGAGTAGTGAAACTTCTGTGTGGTTACCACACATCTCCCCTCTGTATCACGAAAACTGGGCCTTATTCTTGAGTGGGGATGTATACAATAAAATGTTTGTAATACACATAATATATTAAGGTTGATCACAAACTGAATGCAAAGCTCAAAAGCAATTGCAAAGTTTCTGAAGTTTCTTGCTCAAAGGTTAATTAAATATATTTTAGGCATTTTTCAAAAAGAAACAAAGAACGTAAGAAACGTGTGTGTGTAGAGGTATTATTATATGAAAGGATATATTTTCAAAGCATTAAAAGAGAATCTGTTCATGTATAACAGGATTTGTTTTAATACCTCCCACACACCACTTTGAAAATTTACCCCTCTCTGCTTTTAATAGTGTATAACCTTGAAAGCGGCGTGACTTGGGAGAGGCTGACATTTCTAAAACAAAGATATGTTTAAGAAAACAACAAGCCTGATAAATTTAAAATAAAATATACAGAGAAGTAATTCTATAATAGCTTTCACATGGTAGGGGAGCAGTTGACTACAAGCTGTGAAATTCAGCACTTCTAAAAGATGACCAGAAATTATAACTCTTTCTTACAAATGAAAAGTCAGTATGAAACTCTAACCTTTGGTACCCTGACTTTGTACAGTTAATATCTTCCAAAATTCAAAAGAACTGTATATTTGGTATAGAGGTGTGCTGGGTATTCTCTAATTTAATATTCTCTGTGAAATCACCACACTACTGCTCATTCCACTCCTAAAACATAACGGGAGGCCAGGGAAATTACATTTGCAACTTCCGGGTTAGCGCCATCAGCAATGGCGGAGTTCCTCTGACCGGGAGGAACCCGCTCCGTGAAAATCGGGTCTTGCCGCCGCGGCGAAGGCGGAGACCCTTCAAAAATCCCAGGCGGAGGAAGCCTGGGAACGTGGGATTCGGCTGACACCAGGGGCGCCTCCCCTACTCGCAGGGAAACTCTTTTTCAGGGATCCGAAGCGACGTGGGGTGAGCGGCACGGTGTTTTGAATCGACTGCTACTTTTACGGAGTGAAGCCGCACAGCCGTTGCTGGAGAGCGCTGACTTTTTCCTGTGGACAATTGGACTCTAAACAAGTACCCGTGAGTAAAACGGAAAATTGGATTAAGAAACATTTTAATTTGGCACTGAAGCGGGAAGGCTCTAAACAGGAAGTCCGCCTCCCGTTTTTGTAAATAGATTGAAGCAAAAATTTGCAAGCTAAAGTCTGGAAAGTCGTATATAAAGGACTAAATTTCCTTCAGTTGTAACCATCAAAACCCCTCTTGGAAGCAGGAGAAAAGGGGGGGGGGATTTTGATTGTTCAAGCCTGCAGGAGAGAGAGTAAAGAAAGATAAATTTCCACCGTCTCAAACCTGGGAACGGGGTGTCAGAGACAGAAATTTTTGGGGAAGTTCATTAACTGTGAATAGAACGTCTTTTGACAGATAGTTAAAAAGAGAAACAAATTGATTCCAATGTTGCCTTTTGCACTCAAAAGATACAAAATATTTGAAAAACGAAAGTAACTTTTGTTGTTGTTGTTGTTGGACCTGCTTACAAAAGATGGATACAAATAGAAATTGTCTCCTCTAGAGGGAGCTTGTTAAATTGTTGCTGGAACCGATCTGGGGATTTCACAGCTGCAAGATTAGGATCGTGAGAAGACTCTGACCTTGTATAAAAATGTGTTTAGAAGAAGTTTTGGTGCTTGCTCTTTGCAAGACAAGCGCTTTGTTGGAGCAGATGCATGAGAAGATGGATTTGATGACTGTTGCAGTCAAAAACTTTGGACAAACGGTGAATACTCATATAGAAACCATTCAGGAACCAACTCAGGAACCTGTTTTGACAGGGCAAGTGCAAGTGCAAGTGCAGAAGATAATGGAGGAGGTTGCTACTGAACCTCAAGTAATACAAATGGAGAGACCCGAGGCCCTGCAGGAGCATAAGCCGCTGTTCTTGAAGACTGAATCTGGAGTGGGCCAGGGGAGGTCTGGAGTTGTGGGGGCTTTTAATTTTGGAGGGTCTTTGAAACATGCATTTAAATACTTTCTGGACTACAGTGCTGACTGTGGGGAATGGGACTGTGGGGAATGGGCTAATCTGCGGAGGGGAGATGGAGATATGTTTGGGTTGGAGTCTCCCCGAGACCTATTCCTCAATGAGAAAGAAGAAGATCTGCAGAAGGGACATGGAAGAGACTTAAGAGCTTCGGACACAAGAGCACCAGGTTGATAGACTAGATGGAATGGACAGTAAGGACTGACATAACCCGAGACCAGGAAGAAGAGACGTTGGATGAAGATTGGAAGAAAGTTTTTTTAAAAACATTATTTTGAGAATTAGTGTAAAATTAATGAGTATTAGGAAAATGTTGGAATGAAACTATTTGGCTTTAGTAGAAATGATATAAGAAGTTATGTATAAATAAGTATTAAGTTTTAAGCTTTAAGGTATTTTATGGTAAGATAAGGTTAAAATAGATTAAGGTAAATTGAATGACAGAACATAGTGAAAGATAGCAGGATTTGCTGAGTGAATTAATATATTAGATCGTTAAGATAAATTACTTAACAAAAGTTGAGAAAGATGGAAAGAATTTGCTGAAATAATTAACTAAACTAGAATACAAAAAGGGAGGTGTGAGGAGGTTGATGAAATAATCAAATGAAAGATAAAGAAATGGAATATTGGATGTGTGTTTTTATTGTTGTATTGTTGTATTGGTTTTTATGTTTTTATATTCTTTTTTATGTATTGTAATGTATGTTGTGTTGAATTTTTTGCTGTTTTCTTTTCTCTTTTTTGTAACTTTTAAATTTCTAATAAATATCTTTTTTTTTTTTTAAAAAAAAAGGAAATTACATTTGCACCCAGCCCTCTGGGAGATGGCATCAGTTTGATGCCTATCTACAAAGCTTCCCTTGCCTGTAGGGAACAGTTCTCAGAACTGGCTAAATATTTCACAGCTCTGCCTCCTGCCCCTCAGTTGTGTTTTCAGACCAACTTGCTCCCCACCCACCTGGTTCAGTGTGAGTTTTTCCAATCCCCAAACAAATTTAGAGGCAAGTAGGAATTTCTTTCCATAAGATTCTGATTGGCCTTGGACTATTTGGGTTTCCCCAACCACCCTCTACATCATGCTGGCCAGACTAGCTGTTAGTTAGTCAGGATACAAGGGTCTTTCACATTCCTTGGCAGATATAGTGCAAGGTTAAGATATTTTAAAAAAAAGAAAGAAAGAAATTCACAAATTGCTCCAAAATGTGGAGAACTGAATTTAAGATTGAAGAGAACCCAGATGGACAGGTCTTTTCCTCCCTAGTCTTGGGTGACATCCAATGATGTTCACCTGCCAGCTGAACAGAGTTCTGCTCACGCCTCCCAACTTTATCCTGGAGGTTTGTGGGAATAGTTTGGGGAGGGTGGCAGCTGCAAGGAGCAGGAAATGAAGGGAAAGTCTCACTGTATGAGCAGAGGTCTGCTTGACTGATGTTGAATAGCACCTTGTTATGGGGGTGGGTGTTGATGCAGCTAGCTAGATTCAACTCTACTTCAGATTGAAGGGCTGAGGGGGAGAGTATAGAATTCACACATATTTATTTCATAACTGAAAACCCATATCTGAGGTTACAGGAGGATTGCTGATGGTTAAAATATAAAATGAAAGATTAGAACAAGGGTGAGTAAATTATAGGGAGTATTAATTGACTACAGATTATAGCAGGGTGGACTAAACTATGCTAATTACCCAGGGCAAGATTTCAAAAATCAAACTGTGGTGTCACCGGGTGAAAATAAAGCAACATTTGTGCATTTCCTTCAGCTCTCTCAATACCACTTAATTTCTTAAATTATTGGACAGCAAATGTCTGCAATTTTTGTGCACCCTGCCAAGATAGTGTGAAGAGAATTAATGATTTTGTTACTCTTATAAGTTAAGCATACCTTTGTTGCAGCACAGCTGATTCTTATCGTATTCCAAATTTTAAAAAGCAGTTACACAAATCAAATTAAAAAGGCTGCAAAACTTCCTACTTACAAATCATTAGCTCAGGAACGTTAAGCAACACAGAAGAAAACGAACTGCATTTGAAGCACAATGTAAAGCTGTTGCAGTTTCGACATTTAATACTTAGGCAAAACCATGGTGTTTCAAAATTACTGGTCAACTAAATCTTACTCAGAGTAGACCCATTAAAATTAACTGAATTCAATTGTTCATTAACTTCAATGGGTCTATGTTGAGCAGAAGCCTTGACTACCACCCTATTGCACAAGTGTAAAGGAATCTGCATAGTGCAACTGAAGTTACTTGCTCAGAGCCCTTTCAGAAAGAGCTGAAGTCCCACCAATCTGCTGTTTGGTGGGGAAAAGGAACTGAGTGGGACTTAATCCAAGCCCTTACCTTCACCTCGAAAATAAGATTAATTTTAATATTTTTGAAGGCAGTCCCAGGTTTTGGATCAGAAAGAGGTACGGTGAACAGGATCCCCAGCTAAATGGTCAAACACACAAAGAAGCTTACTTAGATAATCCCCCTAGTTGGATTTAAGCTAAGCTTTTCCCCATGTGACCAAAATAGGCCCCCAATCTAGGGATGGATAAATTTGTTGGGGCATGTACGCATTAACTGCTTCATGCACAGAGAAGTCATTTCCCCCCTTCTTGTTCTTCAAGTTGTATTTTCACATTGCTGTGAACACCAAAGAGGGGATGTAGATGTCTCCACCCAATGTGCAATACCTGTTTGGTTTTCTATACACCAGCAAAAAACCACAACAACCAACCAAGCTGTCAATTTGCCACATTTCTGCATCAGTTTAAGGGACGCGGGTGGCGCTGTGAGTAAAACCTCAGTGCCTAGGACTTGCCGACCGTATGGTCGGCGGTTCAAATCCCCGCGGCGGGGTGAGCTCCCGTCGTTCGGTCCCAGCTCCTGCCCACCTAGCAGTTCGAAAGCACTCCCAGGTGCAAGTAGATAAATAGGGACTGCTTACTAGCGGGAAGGTAAACGGTGTTTCCGTGTGCTGCGCTGGTGCCGGCTCGCCAGAGCAGCTTCGTCACGCTGGCCACGTGACCCGGAAGTGTCTCTGGACAGCGCTGGCCCCCGGCCTCTTAAGCGAGATGGGCACGCAACCCTAGAGTCGGACACGACTGGCCCGTACGGGCAGGAGTACTTTTACCTTTACCTTACTGCATCAGTTTACATCTTTAAAAGAAATTCTCATAAAAATTTGTCGGCATTTTGGCATGAATTATAAATTTCCTTAACAATTTTGCATGCTGTTTTGCCTGATATACACATGTTTGTTGTTCTATCTGCATGATTTCCCATAATATATGCATTTTTCACATGTTGGTTTGTTAGAGAACAGCATCGCAAAGTTCAGAGAAGTGTGGATTTTTGAACGTCGGCTGAGTTTCGGTTCATCCATTGTTCGGGGAAGCATGAATAAAATAAGTTTTCATTAAGAAACCAATGGAACCAAGTTTTTCCAACATTCTTATCCCAAGCTTCAAGCAATAGAAAACAGCTGATAATATCCATCCCTGTACATAATAGGGTCAAATAGTTACATTGTGGAGAGACATGAAGAACACAGTTAAATAGTTAAATAGTTAAAAATAGTTAAATAGTTAAATAGTTAAATAGTTAAATAGTTAAATAGTTAAATAGTTAAATAGTTAAATAGTTAAATAGGAATACCCTTGCAGAACCAAAGATTCCATGGCATAGGGTCACAGAGTGGTTATATTAGACTTCCCCAAACTGGCATATTCCAGATGTTTTGAACTACATTGCCCATCATCTACAGTAAGTATGCAAAACATCTGGAATAATTGCCATTAGGGCAAATGGAGCAACATCCCACTAGCTCCCATCTGTCTTCAACCATCCAACCTACCTCCTTTCCATAGTCTCACCATAGGCCAGGCACAGGCAAACTCAGCCCTCCAAATGTTTTGGGACTACAAGTCCCATCATCCCTGACCACTGATCCTGTTAGCTAGGGGTGGTTAGCTAGGGTTGTAGTTCCAAAACATCTGGAGGGCCGACTTTTCCTATGCCTGCCATAGGCCCACTCTGTTTCCTGGAATCCCTGTGGATTGGTGCTACTTCATGTAACACTGTTTCTTGGTAGACAATGTGGAGCATATGTTTCATCATGTGGATTCTACATTGATGCAAAACACTATCTTGGAAGTTAAGTGTTTGGAGATTTTATCTATCTTGCTGAAGCTTCGTACCAGAAAATGTGTTGGAAGTTAAAAACGAAAAGTACCCACATGTATCCTTGCGCACAAATCGCAACTTACACATGAACAATTTTAATTGCAGAAAAAGATGAATTACATACTTCGCTTGTTACTCTTTCAGCATCTAAGACTCATCACTTGTTTATGTTGAGCAACGACTAGAGCTTGCCTTGGGGGACTATTAAAGTAATTCTTCCAATAAAACTTTTTTCTCCTTTTTTTTAAAAAAAGAAAAACACTATACACATTTTAAAACCTTTTTGTTGTTGTTAAGTTAATAAAGCTTTTACGCTCAGATCAGCTGTAAACTCAGCCAAGCCTATATTTTCCTTCGGGACAAAAGCTCCAGAAGTTTTTATGTTTCCCTTTTATTTCCCAGGCATCTCTTGCTTTATTTCTCCTCCTGTCCTATATACTCATCTGTCCGGTAGCGTTTGATTTTCAGTGTCCTGCTGAAACTTTATGGGTGCTACATTCTACACTCCTATCAAAAACCACTCGTTTTTTACTCTTTTGCAGAGCAGACAATTCTAGCTTACCCACTGCTCCTTAGCTATGAATGCTTTCCTAACATGCATACTGCATTTACATAGCTACAGTGATACCTCGGGTTAAGTACTTAATTCATTTTGGAGGTCCGTACTTAACCTGAAACTGTTCTTAACCTGAAGCACCACTTTAGCTAATGGGGCCTCCTGCTGCTGCCGCGCTGCCAGAACACGATTTCTGTTCTCAACCTGAAGCAAAGTTCTTCATCTGAAGCACTATTTCTGGGTTAGGGGAGTATGTAACCTGAAGTGTATGTAACCTGAAGTGTATGTAACCTGAGGTACCACTGTACTTAGTTTCATCCATATCTGTAACAGGACCCATATCACTAGCCCTTACTGAGCATGTGCTCTGTCCAGGAAGATGTGACAGATGCAAGTTTTAGTGTCAGGAATATCAGAAAGAACATTCATAGCAAGGAGGGAACCAGGCAGAGGGCCTTCTCGGTAGTGGCGCCCTCCATGTTGAACGCCCTCCTATCAGATGTCAAGGAAATAAACAACTATCTGACTTTTAGAAGACATCTGAAGGCAGCCCTGTTTAGAGAAGTTTTTAAGGTTTGATGTTTTATCGTGTTTTTAATATTCAGTTGGGAGCCGCCCAGAGTGGCTGGGGAAACCCAGCCAGATGAGTGGGGTATAAATAAATTGTTGTTGTTGTTGTTGTTGTTACAGTAGAACCTCTACTTATGTCCTGCTCTACTTAGGCCCTTTCTAAGTCATGACCATGCGAAACCCAGAAGTAAACACCGGATTTGCCGCGATTCGCACATGCGCAGAAGTGACTGCCGTCGTCCTCACATGCACAGAAGCGAGCTGATGTCAAATGCGCCTGCACACAATGGCGCTTCCACCAGCGATCCATTTCGCCATAACGATGGGCCTCCCGAACGGATTGTGGTCATGAGTAGAGGTTCCACTGTATTCTGGTTCCAGCCACTGGTCTGAGATGGAGCAGCTACTACTTGCACTAAGTTCAGGGGGAGTGTTAGGATGAAACCACAGCAGGAACAAAGGATTTCAATCTCTATTTCCCCCCATCCGACAATCATGATCTACCCCCCCCCAAAAAAAAAAAAATCTGTGCTGTTTATGAAACCATCACCTATACAAGGCCAAAATGCATAACAGATATAATTTTTGATTGCACCCTAAGTGAGTTTCAGGGCCTTTTTTCAGCCGGAACTCATCAGAACTCAATTCCAGAACCTCTCAGGTGAGCGCCATTGCCATTATAAGAAAACAAGGGAGGTGTTCATGGTGAGTTCCGGCACTTCTTCTTCTAGAAAAATAGCACTGTTCATGACCATTAAGCTTGAATCAAATCCCACTGAGATGATATACAGTGGGACCTTGGTTCTGAAACACCTTGGAACTTGGAACCCAAACACTGTAAACCTGGAAGTCAGTGTTCCAGTTTGTGAACTTTTTTCAGAAGCCAAATGTGGTCCATTTTGAGTGTTACGCTTCTGATTTGAGTGCCACACTTCCGGTTTGAGTGTTATGCTGAGGTCTGTCTGTTTTTGCTATTTATTTTGTGTTTTGTTTTTGTGGCTCTTTTGTTTTTGTGACTGTGTGGAACCCAGTTCAGCTACTGGTTGGTTGGTTGTGTGAATGCAGTACACTGTTTATTGCTTTCATTTTATGGATCAATGGTCTCGTTAGATAGTAAAATTCATGTTAAATTGCTGTTTTAGGGGTTGTTTTTAAAAGTCTGGAACGGATTAATCTGTTTTGCATTACTTTCTATGGGAAAGCACGCCTTGGTTTTGGAACACTTTGGTTTTGGTTGTTTAGCAGTAGCGCAATTGCTCTGCATGCAGGTCTCAGGTTCAATCCTGGCATCTCTAAGTAGGGCTAGGAATACCCCCCTCTGAAATCCTGAAGGATCAGTCAGTGTAGACAATACTAAACTAGTTAGACAAGTGGTCTGACTCCATATAAGGCAGTTTCTCATGCTCCTGTAATGGAAGGGAGAAGGGAATGTGCAGATAAGTGTGAGCAGTCTTAACCGCAATATTATTTCTTTTATACTTTACTCTGTTTTTCTAACTTGCACAGAGTTTTGATAAATTGCTCCTCTATTCTCCTTATTTCAAGTCTGATACGTTTCAAGATATTATCAAGTTGACAGTGGAACCCAGTGAATTGTGAATAACAAGAAATTGCAATTTGCCCAAACCATTCCCTCTCTTAGAACTACTTAATCTAAATTGTGGCAGTCACATAGATCTGTACTTAAGCATGCCAGAGCATATGGCAAACCCCCCAAAGGTATCAGTTAAACATTTTGGCTCACAACAGACTTTTCTTAAGTCAGTATTCAGAGATAGCTGACGGCTGATATGACAGTATCATTTTGCTTTAAGACACGATGTTCTATTTCTTCCCAAATTTTCTAAGGAGGATTATGATAATATACTTAATGTAATTTTGAAACAAGATTTGGCAGTGCTATGGCCCACTTTTATGGCAGGAATCTGCATTGCTTTCATTATCAGGCTTGTATATCTGCTTAGCTCGTAGGTTTGCTAAATCTTTCAGAATCCTTGAGTAGGTTCCATTTGTTTTACCAGATATTTTGTTTCTTGTGATCTTATCTATAGCTTGGAACCAAGCTGTTTGACCTCCCATTCTGTGATTTTATCAAACCGCAAGTTGTTATTACTATTCCAGTGAGCGTAGCTTGATTTTCTTGTGCAAAGCGACACATCTGGTGAGAGAAGAGCTATCAAATCACAATTAGGAACAAGTTGCAACCATCCATTGAAGCAGTAGGGGACCTGTGGCCCTTTGGGTGTTGACATGCAATTTCCATCATTCCCAGGGATTGCTGGGGTTTATAGCATTTGGAGTCCAACATTGCTTGAAGATCCATGGGTTCCCCATCCCTGTTCTGTGCCATGGGTCCTGCAATCTGAACTAGTTCAGGGCTGGGGTGGCTGTTGCTGTCAGATGAGTTATCAGACGAGGGGGAAGAGGCAGCTTTGGTGGGAAGTAACCCAAGAGAGTCTCAGACAAGCTCTGCATGAGCCTGGTGGGCATGACAGTTCACTCAAGCCCTCTTGAGGTGCTGTGAGGAGAAAGGGGCTATGCTCGCTGGCCCCTACCCATCTGTTGTATCTGTTCTATCCTGCCCCAACCAGCCATGTGAACAAAGGTTTGTAATGGTGTGGCTGCCCTTCCTATGTGTAGAACCATGTGCAATCAGGGTTCTAAACCATGTGGAGAGCTTAGATCCTTTCATTACTATGAATACTTGAAGAGGGTTATAGAACCAAAGCCTGTTTTCCTCCCCAGTCACTCATTGCAAGCATTTCCCAAAACCACCAATAACAGCATTAATGCTATCAACTGAAGTGTCAATACTTCCTTCTTTCCATGTTTATTTCATTTGCTTAAAGTCTGTTCCCACCTTCATTTAAGTGATGCATTCAAGCATCCGGCATGTTGACGCGAATATCAATATTCTCTTCAATACAATAAAGGCACGTAAGTGTAATATTGAATAATTTTTTAAGATATCAATTTATGTCACGGCTGTCAAGTCCTTTTAATTTTAACTTTTTAAATTTAAAGGTGCTTGGAGGAAAACCCATATGCCTCAGACTATTCCATCTATATTGAGTCACAAACATAATGTCAAGTGACGGCACATTTCAAGATGGAACCCACCCTGGTTTCAAAAGCCACAGAGAGGCAGAAAGGCAAGATGGTTGTGAGACAGGATTCTCTTGCTTGTACACCACTTGAACTTGGGAAGGATATAGCTTATTTAGGCTGCATTCACAAGTGAGGCTTATTCCATTAGTTTTACTGGTTATTAGTAGTCTGTCACATTTTTGAATGTTCCTTTCAGACTGCAGTCCATCTTTGCTGTGAGTCCTGGGGGACCTGTTTCCTGCCTTGCGGGCCTTTTCCACCTGGCCCCTGACTGACTCCAGCTACAAAAGCTGAGGCGGCTGAACTGAGGCACTGTTAGTGGATGGTTTCCTAGACTGGGTGGATGGGAGGTTGCCTGCTCTTGATGGGGTTATGCTCCCTCTGAAGGAGCAGGTACATAGCTTGAAGGTACTTCTGGACCCTTTACTGTCACTTGAGGCATGTATCAGGTGGCCTCTGTGGTGGAGAGTGCCTCCCAATCAGCTTCAGCTGGTGGCTCAGCTGCACCCCTTTCTGGCCAGGGATAGCTTAACTTCACCAGTAGCCTCTAGGTTAGATTATTGCAACATGTTATACGTAGGGCTGCCTCTGAAGATGGTTCAGAAACTTCAGCTGGTGCAGAATTTAGCGGCTAGGTTGCTCACCAGGGCAAGATTCTGGCCTGAATGCACTGATGACCAATTAGTTTCTGGGCACAATTCAAAGTCCTGGTTTTGATCTATAAACCATTAGGGACTGCAATACCTCAAGGACCCCCTCTCGCCCATATGAACCGACTCGGACTCAACAATAATCATTCTTTGTGTGCCTCCTCCATGAAACGTCTGGAGGGTGGCTACACAAGAATGGACCTCTTCTGTGGTGGCTCCCCATTTGTGGAATGTTCTCCCCAGGGAGGCTCACCTTCATGACATATATTCAGGTGTCAGGTAGAAAATTTTCTCTATAACCAGGTGTCAGGGAACTGCCATCGCAGTCAGGAGTGGAGGAAGGGCTCCCGAGCGATGCCGGAGAAGGTCCCAGCAGGAAAGGAGGGGACTCAGTGACCGGGGAAGGAAATCAGCGTTACACCAGGGAGAAAGGCAGGCGGAGGCGGGCTTCGGAGGGATGGCTCCAGAACTCTTCGCCAGAGACCAGCGGGGAGAGCATTGGTCCTCCACTACCCACACCCACCCTGCACAGAAGACTTCCGCGCAGGGAGGCTAGGTGGAGCCTATCCGTCAAGGAACTTTTATGTTGGAAGAAGTTCAGGAAACGCCCACTGACGGATTCTGCCAGTGACTGAGACAGATGCAGAATCAGGACTGTCCAGCCAGGGAAAGGTTTTTCCAGGCAACCTCACCGAGAGTGGCGGCAACTTACGCACAAGCAACCCCTAATTCCCATTACACCAGGCCTTTGACTATGCCTTTTAAAGGTGTATGTGGGAGGAGAGGTTATTAGCTTGTGTTTGTTTTTGTTTTATTATGTAATTTGTGTTTTCCTTTTGTATTTTTAGGTTGCAGTATTCTGATATTTGCTTTTTTCCAGAAGCAAATTACACAGAAATGAGTGCTAAGGCTGGTATATAAATTTTAACCAGCACAACAATAATGGATTAGACCATGCATAGGCAAACTTGGCCCTCCAGATGTTTTGGGACTACAACTCCCATCATCCCTAGCTAACAGGACCAGTGGTCAGGGATTATGGGAATTGTAGTCTCAAAACATCTGGAGGGCTGAGTATGCCTGGACTAGACGATCCTCAGGCTCCTTTCCAAATCTACAATTCTATGATTCTAATAGACCACCATGTTGCACTAAATTTCATTCACACCGGTTGATACATCAGCATGAAAGCTAGAAATTGTGCCCAAGGCACTGCCATTATAATAATCCCTTATGTCCAACAGTAGAGGAAAGCCATTTGAGGAGCATCACCAGCAGGATCCTGGAAATATCTCCTTACAGTATGGGATGGGGAGGGGGACTCCATACTCTGCAGAATGCTGCTGGGGGAGTGAGGCAAAGGGTGGCTGGATCAAGGTGCTTGCTCACTTTGTGGCTGACAGCCTTTTCTGTGGACATCTCATGGAACAGGTTTGACAGCAACAGTAAGCTGTAAAGGTAAAGATAAAGGGACCCTTGACCATTACGTCCAGTCGTGGCCGACTCTGGGGTTGCGGCGCTCATCTCGCTTTATTAGCCAAGGGAGCCGGCGTACAGCTTCCGGGTCATGTGGCCAGCATGACTAAGCCGCTTCTGGCAAACCAGAGCAGAGCACGGAAACGCAGTTTACTTTCCCTCCAGAGCGTTTCCTACTTATCTAATGGGCACTTAAACCCTCTGCACAGTCCTACACAAAAGTTTCCAGGCATGCAAACAGCCTTTTTCCAGAAGCAAACTGCACATAAATGAGTGCTAAGTTTGTACTATATTCCATTTGTTTTCCAAAAGTGGTGTTTACATTGTATGAAAGCTTGAATATAACATGAAAATTAACAGTTAGGGAACATTAGGGAAACGGAATAAACTGCAGTGTGAATGCAGCCTCAGTCATTTGGACCTTCAGAGACAATATTAGCCCAACATTTCCACAAAACTGTTGGCAAAAACTCTATGAGTGCCTTCCAAAATGTGTTCTGAATACTGCTGCTTAAGCATGATGTTCTAATGCAACACACAGCCTAATTTTTAATCTATCATGGTGCACATCCATTTCTGGCTGTGTGTTTTTTCTCATTCTGTTGTCAGTTGCCATTCTAGCATCCGTTCGAGACTTCCTAGTACATGCTGAGATATAATTATCTAGAATTCATGCATGGTCACCAAATAAGCCCTATCTTACAACAAAATTCTACAGATAGCCTAGCAAATAATCTAGTCACCTACACAACAGGCTAAATTTCCCTGTGAAGTGAAAGTGATCCCTGTGAGCTGTTTCATTTCAAAAGCAGTTTGAAATAGCACCATGGCCTTATTCCACCGGCAAACTCCAAACTCTCATCAGGTATTTCAATCAGAGCCTATGTGCATAATCCAAGTTAAATATACACGGTGCCTATAACTGGGAGATCCTGCATTCTCTTCATCATCCAGAGACAGCATATGAACGACTCCATGTGCATAGGTTCTGTTCACAGCTTCTGATGAAAACATGGTGGGGAGCAGCAGAAAAAGCAGGTGCTGCCCAGTTTCCCCTGTTCATGGAGATGTTTGGTCAATAGGACCCATGAATATCAATTATCGCTAGTGAGGATATTTTCTATGATTAGCTTCATTCCACAATAGCTGGGTTAACAGTCATTCAGAAACCAAAATAAAAAAAATTCCTTCCAGTAGCACCTTAAAGACCAACTAAGTTAGTTCTTGGTATGAGCTTTCGTGTGCATGCACACTTCTTCATCTTATTTTATTTTTTATTTTGACTATGGCAGACCAACACGGCTACCTATCTACTATTCAGAAACCAGTTGTAGATACCAAGCAAAGCCAAGATCCAAAGCAAACATAAAATGCAAATCAATATGACACACACTTCCAATTCACCACACTAGCCCATATTAATGTAAACCTACAGATTTCCATGTTATTTTAGCCAATATTGCCCCCATACCTCACAGCCTGCAACCTATCCTAGCTATGTGCAAACCCAATTAATTTCAACAGAGGGATTGTGCTCTGTCGTACTTGCTGTGAACTCTCCTTAGGACAAGGTCCAGTGGGGTCCATCTGCATTGTGTTATTATTCACAGCTCCAGGACCAATAAACAGCCACTGTGACTGAGTATTACAACCCATTCAGTGGTTCTAGTCCCCATCTCAGAGTCCCTTACAAGATGCTGCAGAACCGTGATCCAAGGTGAGGCGTGAACTTGAGCTTAGGCTGTGGTGATTTCCACCATTAGTTTGAGAGGGCAAGTTAATCTGCCAAGATCATTAACTTCATAAATCACTGATAATCAAATCAGACCAGTGATTCCATCAGGGCAAGACTCTGGGGGAAGAAGTCCAGGGTCTTTACCCAGCAGAATGAGCAGTGATGGCCTCCAATGGAAGAGGGCTGGCTGACCACACTGTGAATTTTAAACCTACATTCAAAGCTACCTTCCCTAACCTGATGCCCTCTAGATAGTTGGATTACAACTTCCAGCATCCCTGACCAATGGCTAAGGGACTGATAGGACCTGTGCAAGAGGTCAGCTTTTAGAATCCCCTTCTCACTGAATCTAGAGTCCAAAATTACCTAACTGCACCAATGGTTTGGTGTACTACTAAATTGACAGCAGAGAAGAGGGACAAAATACCTATGGATACTAACACCAAAAGTAGCCTGAGGCAATTGGTGACATGGAAGAGTCATTTCAACCACTTTAGCTCATTTTGCCTGCCTGCCATTTGCCAGGTCCTCTGGGCTAAGACAGGCAAGCCATACTTCCTTCTTTCACATCTATTTCACTAGTTTCCTGGGTCAATTAATATAGTTAAAGGACTGAGCAACCTCCCTGCCCTGCACTTTTGGCTTGTGCTTTTGAAAGCACCACAGCCACTGAGTTTGCTGCATTTTTGTCAAGAACTTTCATCCCAATTAGGAGCGGCTTTACCCAGACAGAATTTATTTCCCCTGTGAGTCCAAACTGTAAGCGAGGAAAGGCATTTAAATTGCTCCTACTACGGGCCTGAATCTCTAAAGAAAAAGGCACTTACTACAAAATGATTAGACGAGTCATTTAAGATATATGGTCCTCTGGACTGGCACTTTCTCTATTTTTCACTTCAGCTATGAACAAATGAGAGGCTGCTTCCATCCTGGTAGATCCAAGAAAGTTTTTGAGAGTTATGTAATAAAGAACAGGGAATGTGGGGCAGCCAGAGGGGAGGGCATGATGTCCAATCAGTTGTGAGTGAATAAAAACCACACTTGAGACAAAGACATTAAGCATTTCTTCCGCCTTCTCTGATGAAAGTGGAGAACTGAAGAAATCTGAGCTGGCTAGGTTGAAGCATTTTGGAGAATTTAAGCACTATATCTACTTGAATCCTGACATTCCCAGATTATCCAAGTGTCCCTATTTTCCAGGGACATCCCTGATTTAGAGAAGCCATCCCAGTTTCTGATTTGATCCCAGAATGTCCTACTTTTCTTTAGGATGTCCCTCTAGCATTATCTGACCCCCCCCCCCAAGCCGTCTGAATGCAATCCTGTATAGGGAAGTTTAATGTTTAATGTATTATTGTGTTTTTATATATGCTGGAAGCTATCCAGAGTGGCTGGGGCAACCCAGTAAGATGCGTGGGGTATAAATAGTAAAATTATAATTATGGAATGGGACATCCCTATTTTCATCTGAGAAATGTTGGAGAGTATGCCTTTCAGTTTACCATGGATGTGGTTAGTGCATCTTGGCCTCTTTCTCACAGATGCTATTAGTTGTACCAAAGCATTCCAGAGCTTCGCACAAACTGGACAAACAGACTGTTTTTCATTATGACTTGTTTCCATGTAAGAGCTTTTTACAGAAGAGGTAAATGTACCTTTAATGGCGTCAACAGAGATCGCATTAAATAAAATGGAGGGAATATTTATGAATAAACTTCTGGAGGCTACCCATTCATCACTTTGCTTTCTTGCTCCAAAATCCACCGACGACTGTGGCAATTTACAAGCTGGGGAGTAATTTATTTATTTATTGTTGACAGCTCGACCCTGAACAAAGATCCAGTACAAACAACTCTAACCAGCGCTAAATAAAGATTACAGGGATATTATGTCTTCTTTCAGGATATTTCTGGGTGACTAGTCACAAACCTGACGTATATTAATGTTTTTGTATGGGAAGGACCTGCCAGGGACACGGAGCATAATGAATTTCCTGAAGGTTCTAACACAGCCTTGACTTTTTGACAATAACAGGCACCTGGTTGCTGTTTTTTTAAAAAAAATAAAATGTATAAGCCTGTGGTATCAGGAGGCAAGAAGAAAATGGTTCTGGGGGAAGAAGGAGAACAATGTCAAGAAGGTTGACACAATTAGAGCACAGTAGTGAGTTACCCTACATGGAGCAAACTGGAAAAAGCATCTAATGACATTAAAAAAAAACCACCTATTGTCTCCTGCTAGCTACGAGACACATCTGAAATTTAAAACATACTTCCCATATAACAAGGTCATGCCCTGCTGTCACGATGACCCTCAAGCAGGCTGACCTATGAAGCCTAAGTTACTTTGTTATCTGCTTTGAATGACAAATCTGGTAGGAAAACTTTTCTGCAGAAAAACAGAACCATTGTTCAGTTTCTGGCTATACATATTGTGAAAGATATCTCTCCCACACTTCTCCCATAAACATGCCTTGCTATCCATTAAACACTTGGCTCTTCTGTTTCAAATACCTCTTCTCAATATCAAGCGGTGATGTTAGAACTGTGTCGTGGGAAACAAAGATTTCCCTAAAATTTGCCAAGTTTCCAATCCAGTACAAGGGCTCTGCCAGTGTGTGTGATGGATAATATAGATGGTTATTCTATTATTATAACTTAGACATTCAGGCTTTCTCAAAAGTTTGTGACCTTCTTTTAAAGTTGTTTACTCTACATCTGCTACAAGCTTATCCTTGATATCATCAGTGATGGAATGTAGGAAGAACACAGAGGAGCATATCTCCAGAATTTTTTTGGAGCAGTATTGATGACATTATCTGCCTGAGCAGCAGGGTGACTGATGAAGTGATGAACCTCCTTGCTCTGGAAAGTAAATGAAGTAGTTATTACATATGGTGTGTGTGTGTGTGTGTGTGTGTGTGTGTGTGTAATTAGTCACATACTCCATTCCTGTTGTAAGCTGGTTTGGTTATTGTTCAAACTAGGGATGGGACTCACTGCCTGTTTGCGGTTCTCACCAAATCAGCTCAGTGAATGTGGATACAGTAGTACCTCAGGTTATGAACTTAATTTGTTCCAGAGGTCCGTTCTTAACCCCAAACCGTTCTTAACCTGAAGCGTGCTTTCGCTAATGAGCCTCCCGCTGCTGCCGCCGCCGCACCGCCACGCGATTTCCGTTCTCATCCTGGGGTAAAATTTGCAACCCGAGGTATCTACTTCCAGGTTAGCGGACTTTGTAACCCAAAGTGTTTGTAACCCCCAGGTACCACTGTACTTATTCCACAGTATAGGCTCAGCCCATAGTGGGTATATCAATGGGATCTACTGTCAATATTTAGCTTGTTGAGCCAAAAATGACAATCTCCAGTTCAACAATGATTTTGATTCAAATGTAAGTCACCTGCCCCTGGGGCACACAACTTCTGAACAAACAGCATTCATTGTTCTTCAACTGAGCCTTGCCTTGATTAGTTAATAATATCAAGGAAAGGCTCACTTGAACAACAATGAATGTTGTTTGTAAAAGATGAAGTGTTTGTCTCTGAGCAGGAGTATAGGGTACATACTTTAGTAAAGTACCTACCTTATCCCCCTGCTCAGAAACAGACCTTCATCTTTTAACTGTTGATGTATTTGCCTGAGTTTTCCAGATCCAGTTACTCAAGATTATGTTTTTATTTTCTAGGCTGAAATCCTACAACAGAGGCATTTACTTCCTCATAAACATTTATTGGCTTACTTGTTCATGATTTCAAATTTATAATCCACCCTTCCTCCCCAAAGGGAACACAAGAAGACTCTCACAATAAAGAATACCCAAGAGCAATTTAAAATAATGCTACACAATACTGCAGATGGAAAGCAGTGTAGAAACTTCATAAAACTATTGGCCAAAAGCCTGGATTCTTTAAAAAAAAAAAAACTTTACTCAATGCTGGTAAAGATTTGTTTATCCCTCTCTTTTCTGATTTTGACAGTGCACACTTCTGGTTGCATACAGGAGTGGAGAGAATCTGCATTTAGAAGGGAAAAGCGGTATTCTGTATGTTTGCTGTGTAATACCAATGCAGGGCACAGAGACCACTCTGATACCCAAAAACAATGACAGCAAGCCACGCCAAGTTACAAACTAGCTCGGAGATCAAGAACAGGACGATAAGGTTATCAAAAGATGGGTATCGAAGACGGCTTGCAAGTGCTTGAATAACAGGCAGGAGATCGGTTTCTGCACAAACATGCAGACTTTAACAAAACTTGCTCTTTTCCTCATTTTCCATTAGCTTTGTCTGCATCCCAAGTTCTAACAGAAAAGTGGGGTACACATAATAAACTAAGCCATTGTGGAAAGTGTTCCCAGGGCATGTAAAATGTAAAGAAAGCTAACACGGAGGTCCACACTAGAACTGGCATGGATATTCCCAAGTTTCCATTTTCACGTTGGAGAGGAAATCTTATTTTCAGTCTGAAGCAGCTAGATATATCTCAGGAAAACTGGAAGTGCTTCTCTGCCTTTCATCCCAGTCTCCTGGTCACTTAATTACAATTGCAACAAAGTCCCAAATGCTTCCAAACACCCTAATTTCCCAGTGCTGAGGAATTTCCCTGAGCTGTGTCCTGTAAGGAGCTGCAGAATTTCCATTAGTCTTTCAACCCAGCCTCTGGGGGCTTTTGCACAACCCTGAGCTGTGATTACCATCCGAGAGGGAAACAGCGCTTCACCTTTAAAGCCCTAAACAGCCTCGGCCCAGTATACCTGAAGGAGCATCTCCACCTCCATCGTTCTGCCCGGACACTGAGGTCCAGCGCCGAGGGCCTTCTGGCAGTTCCCTCGCTGCAAGAAGCCAAGTTACAAGGAACCAGGCAGAGGGCCTTCTCGGTAGTGGCACCCGCCCTGTGGAACGCCCTCCCACCAGATGTCAAAGAGAAAAATAACTACCAAACTTTCAGAAGACATCTAAAGGCAGCCCTGTTTAGGGAAGCTTTTAATGTTTAATAGGTTATTGTATTTTAGTGTTTTGTTGGAAGCCGCCCAGGGTGGCTGGGGAAACCCAGCCAGATGGGCAGGGTATAAATATATTATTATTATTATTATTATTATTATTATTATTATTATTAATCGGCTGGGTGAGGACTGCAGGGCCTGCTCCCTTCCAGGGCCTTTTCCAACTGGCCCAGGGGGCGTGGCCCAGGCCCTTTCTCCCGGCTATAAAGGGACTCCTGCTGCAGGGAAGCCTCGGACCATCGGCTGGGTGAGGACTGCAGGGCCTGCTCCCTTCCAGGGCCTTTTCCAACTGGCCCAGGGGGCGTGGCCCAGGCCCTTTCTCCCAGCTATAAAGGGACTCCTGCTGCAGGGAAGCCTCGGACCATCGGCTGGGTGAGGACTGCAGGGCCTGCTCCCTTCCAGGGCCTTTTCCAACTGGCCCAGGGGGCGTGGCCCAGGCCCTTTCTCCCGGCTATAAAGGGACTCCTGCTGCAGGGAAGCCTCGGACCATCGGCTGGGTGAGGACTGCAGGGCCTGCTCCCTTCCAGGGCCTTTTCCAACTGGCCCAGGGGGCGTGGCCCAGGCCCTTTCTCCCGGCTATAAAGGGACTCCTGCTGCAGGGAAGCCTCGGACCATCGGCTGGGTGAGGACTGCAGGGCCTGCTCCCTTCCAGGGCCTTTTCCAACTGGCCCAGGGGGCGTGGCCCAGGCCCTTTCTCCCGGCTATAAAGGGACTCCTGCTGCAGGGAAGCCTCGGACCATCGGCTGGGTGAGGACTGCAGGGCCTGCTCCCTTCCAGGGCCTTCTCCAACTGGCCCAGGGAGCGTGGCCCAGGCCCTTATTTGGAACAAACTTTTGGGGAAGCTGGGAAGTGTTCTGCAATTGCTTCCCTGTTCTAATGTGTTTTAAAATGTCCTCAAGCAGTCGGTGGCAATTTAAATTTGTATTTCTTTTTTTTTTTTTTTCCTTTTTTCTCTTGCTGCGGGTGGGTGGGTGTAATGGATATTTGGTTGGGGATTAATTTTAGTGTAATTGTTCTGTTTTTGTTTTCTGTTGTTTTATTGGTTCTGTATAGTTTGTGTTTTGTTTTTAAGGGGTGGGATCAGGGCTGCCTGGGAGTGAGGCCCCAGCCAACACGATGGCTGGGACAAGTTCCACAGGGGGGGAAGCACTGGGACATCCGATCTCGGTGATCATGGGCAGGAGGCGGAGTTACGCTAAGACCAGACCATGTCATTACCGAGGAGGCAGGTTTAGTCGTTGTTTGAAGACTATCCCTGCCTCCGGGTCTGGCCTTTACCAGATGGATACTGGAATCAACAGGGGAAACCCACATAACCTGAAGGTGTTGCTGTGTAATGCCAGGTCAATGGTGAATAAAACCACTGCCATCCACGACCTGATTGTGGATGGAGGATTTGACCTGGCTTGTGTGACAGAGACCTGGTTGAATGAGACAGATGGGCCCGTCCTTGCTGCCGCCTGCCCGCCAGGTTTCTCTTACGCACAGCAACCCAGGTCATGTGGGCGGGGAGGGGGGGTTGCAGTGATTTTTAGGAAGTCATTAGTCTGCACCAGGCGTCCTACTGGGAAGACCCAGTTTTCTGAGTGCATGTTCTGGAAGTTGGGCAATAGGGGCAGTACAGGATTCCTTTTGGTGTACCGACCTCCCCGCTGCACCAAGGATTCCCTGTCCGAGCTGCTTCAGGTCGTGGCGGATGTTCTCCTGGAGACACCTAGTTTGGTTGTCCTAGGGGATTTTAACATCCACGCCGACACGACCTTACAAGGGGCCGCTCGGGACTTCGTGGAAAGCATGGCCTCCATGGGGCTGTCCCTGAATAAGTTGGGCCCAACTCATAGTCATGTACATGCCTTAGACCTGGTATTCACCTCTAGCGACGTGGGTGATCTGACACTAAGTAAAAATGAAACCAAAGAAGTGCCATGGTCAGATCACTTCCTGGTGCAACTGGACTTCTCCGCGACCCTTCCCCTCTGCAGGGAGGTGGGACCAATTCGGATGGTCCGCCCCCGCCACTTAATGGATCCAAATGGTTTCCAGAGAGTGGTAGGGGATGCTTTATCCCATGTTGATGGCCTTTCAGCTGATTCCCTGGTGGCCCGCTGGAATGCGGAGTTAACCAGGGCTATCGACTGTCTGGCTCCGAAGCGCCCTCTCCGATTGCATGGAGCCCGGACAGCCCCGTGGTTTTCTTCGGAGCTGAGGGCGATGAAACAATCGCTGAGACGGCTAGAGCGTCGGTGGCAGAAAACTCACTCCGAATCTGACCGGACACAGGTTAGAGCTCAACGTCGAGCCTACCAAGTGGCGATAGCGACGGCGAAGAAGACTTTCTTCACCGCCTCTATTGCATCTGCAGAAAATAGTAGCAGGAGACTCTTTCAGGTGGTCCGCAATTTAACGGAACCACCTTTACCATCGGGGCCTTGTAAAGACCCCAAGATCTCCTGCAACGATTTTGCAAAGTTTTTTGCAGATAAAATCACTCATATTCGGAAGGAGCTAGACACCACCGTGGGAGCAGGGCTGGGGCGGGAGAGTGCTAGAGCCCTGTCTGGTCAAGTTGCATGGAATCAATTTCAATCCGTTACCCCCGAGGATGTGGACAGGCTGCTTGGACGAGTGAAACCAACCACCTGTCTCCTTGATCCTTGCCCATCCTGGCTTATAAAAGCTAGCCGGGAAGGGCTGGGCGATGGGCTCTGCGGGGTGGTGAATGCTTCCCTCTGTGAGGGAACATTCCCAGATCCGCTGAAAGAGGCGGTCATTAAACCGCTTCTTAAAAAACCATCTTTAGACCCGGCCAGTATGGCCAACTATCGCCCAGTCTCAAATCTTCCATTCTTGGGCAAGGTGATTGAGCGTGTGGTTGCTGAACAACTCCAGGCACGCCTGGAGGATGCGGACCATTTGGATCCCTTCCAATCAGGGTTCAGGCCTCATCATGGGACTGAAACTGCCTTGGTCGCACTGGTTGATGATCTCCGGCGAGCTAGGGACAAAGGTGAGAGTTGTTTCCTAGTTCTGCTGGATCTCTCAGCGGCCTTTGATACAATCGACCATAACATCCTTCTGGACCGTCTAGAGGGGTTGGGAGCTGGGGGCACTGTTATACAGTGGTTTCGCTCCTTTCTCCTGGGCCGTGTTCAGAAAGTGGTGGTGGGGGATGAGTGTTCAGACCCTTGGGCCCTCACTTGTGGGGTGCCTCAGGGTTCCGTCCTCTCCCCCATGCTTTTTAACATCTATATGAAGCCGCTGGGAGAGATCATCAGGGGGTTTGGACTGGGTGTCCATCAATATGCAGATGATACCCAGCTCTACCTTTCTTTCAAATCAGAACCAGTGAAGGCGGTGAAGGTCCTGTGTGAGTGCCTGGAGGCGGTTGGAGGATGGATGGCGGCTAATGGATTGAAGTTGAATCCTGACAAGACAGAAGTACTGTTTTTGGGGGACAGGGGGCGGGCTGGTGTGGAGGACTCCCTGGTCCTGAATGGGGTAACTGTGCCCCTGAAGGACCAGGTGCGTAGCCTGGGAGTCATTTTGGACTCACAGCTGTCCATGGAGGCACAGGTCAATTCTGTATCCAGGGCAGCTGTCTACCAACTCCACCTGGTACGCAGGCTGAGACCCTACTTGCCCGCTGACTGTCTGGCCAGAGTGGTGCATGCTCTAGTTATCTCCCGCTTGGACTACTGCAATGCGCTCTACGTGGGGCTACCTTTGAAGGTGACTCGGAAACTACAACTAATCCAGAATGCGGCAGCTAGACTGGTGACTGGGGGCGGCCGCCGAGACCACATAACACCGGTCTTGAAAGACCTGCATTGGCTCCCAGTACGTTTCCGAGCACAATTCAAAGTGTTGGTGTTGACCTTTAAAGCCCTAAACGGCTTCGGCCCAGTATACCTGAAGGAGCGTCTCCACCCCCATCGTTCTGCCCGGACACTGAGGTCCAGCGCCGAGGGCCTTCTGGCGGTTCCCTCATTGCGAGAAGCGAAGCTACAGGGAACCAGGCAGAGGGCCTTTTCGGTGGTGGCGCCCGCCCTGTGGAATGCCCTCCCATCGGATGTCAAGGTGATGGAAAACTACCTGACATTCAGAAAACATCTTAAGGCGGCCCTATTCAGGGAAGCTTTTAATGTATGATATTTTAGTGTTTTTTGGTTTCTGTGGAGGCCGCCCAGAGTGGCTGGGGAGGCCCAGCCAGGTGGGCGGGGTATAAATAATAAATTATTATTATTATTATTATTATTAAAGACAAAGTTGTGAACTTTCTGGAAAATGATGGTTCTACAATAACAAAAAAGTATACTGTTTCAGATCATCTCTAGCCCACACTCTCATGGCTTCGTAAGATAGGGGCTCGTTTACATCCACCAAAGTTGTCTCAGAACACTCTAGGAATGGTGAAAGCTTCCATCAACAGGATTAGGTATTCCATAGTTACATTCTAGGCCCATAAGCTGAAACTACACTAGCTGGGTAATGGCCCCTAAGAACACGTTGGAGAAGACCTCTATGTTTTACACTAGCCTTCCCTTGCCTCTTGTGCATAGTTCAATGTTTTGACCTATAAAGACCTAAATGGTTGGACATTGCACAGCTATGAGGATCTGTATTTCACTTAAGGCTTAACTCACTACCACTTTCTAGGACCAAGCTTTTGGTTAGCCTGGTTTCATCTTTAGGCACAGGTGTAATTACAATTTATCTAGTGACAGTGTGTGTGTGTGTGTGTGTGTGTGTGTGTGTGTGTGTATACACCACCTTAAAACTCACAAAGCCTATGGTTTGCAAAATAGCTTGATATCAGTGTATCTGACCCTGAAAACTCATTTCAGACTTGACACAGCAGGCATGTCCAAAGCAATTTTCTGTAATTACTGTTGGACGAGCAAGCCCACATTCTCATAGGTGCTGCTCCACATATAATGCCTTCTAAAAAGAAGTACCTTTAGCACAATGCATTGGCCGCCTCCAATGTGAGAAAAATGACAGTGGTGTTATTGAACTGTATCAAGGTCACACTCTGAATGAGCCACTATAATGCACATTAGAAAAATAGACCCTTATCTGTTTAAGCATCTTATTCCTCCCACTGTATAAGCCTTCTTTGAAAAATGCCATGTGATGGGCTCTTCAAGGATAGATTTGTACCTGTCTCTTGGCTAGATAATTAAAAGTTAATTCTAAAGGGCTACGGATATTTGTTTGCTACAAGACTTTCAGTTCCTTAATTTCCAACTATCTTATCTGTCTCCTCCTGGTTCACCAGGCACCCATTCCTCTTTTAAATACATTTTTAAACAATGGAATGTGCATTATCACCAGCATAGAGCAGTTGTAAGAGCAAGACAGTTGTATTTTTCCCCTGGTATAAACTTATACCTGACTTTTGGTGATTTAAAAAAATCAACCAATTCTATCAGATATATTGCACTACAGCTTAATGTTTAGACAACCATTAAGGGATACAGAAAATATAAATTATGGGCGTTAGCCAGTGTTGCACTACAAACACAACTATCCTCTCCCCCTGCCCACAGCCCTACCTATACTCCAGAGGGTCCCTCAATGCTCCAGAGCAGATTTTTGGGGTTCACAGGTGAGGAGATGCAGAAGCTCCATTGAACAAGCAGAAGTCCATGAAGCAAGTAGACTGACATGGTTGAATGTCACCCAAGGTGTCCCACTTTAGTCATTATTGTGCCTTGGATATGGTGTAGTCCTTAACCATCTTCCACCAGGCTCTCTTCTCACAAACACCTGCCCCAGAGCTGGCACCAGCACCGGCACTGGCAGACTTTAGGCTCTCACATTTCAGCAGTGCCCTGTGCAACTCTAAAATCCCCTCCCCAACCTCTCACACTCTATTCTACATCATTGTAGCAGAGCCCAGTGTGGCTGAACTGGCCGTGTTGCCCAAAAACTGCCTCTGAGCACCAGACATCCTGGGACCAATGCATGGGCTCCACCAGGCTCACTGCAATGCATGCCCTGCCCCTCCCTTTGTTATTTTGGCTGGCACTCCAAACAACATCAGCCAGCTGATCTACTCACAGTACCCCTGACCAAACATCTCTCTGGAGCACTGTGAGAAATCAAAAGGGTGGATAGACCCAGATTAAAAGGTAAAGAGACCCCTGACCATTAGGTCCAGTCGTGACCGACGCTGGGGTTGCAGCGCTCATCTCGCTTTATTGGCTTAGGGGGCCGGCGTATAGCTTCCGGCTCATGTGGCCAGCATGACTAAGAGCAGCAAACCAGAGCAGTGCACAGAAACACCGTTTACCTTCCCACCACCTATTTATCTTCTTGCACTTTGATGTGCTTTCGAACTGCTAGGTTGGCAGGAGCAGGGACCGAGCAACAGGAGCTCACCCCATTGCGGGGATTCAAACTGCCAACCTTCTGATCGACAAGACCTAGGTTCTGTGGCTTAACCCACAGCACCACCAGCGTCCCCTGATTATACACGTGTTGAAAAACAAGACCTGGGTTTAAGCCTGCACCTTAACAGCTGTGCTGACCACAATGGACACTTTTTTTCTTTTCATTTTTCTCAGATTGGTTAGCATAGATATGAAGTTCTCCAATTCAGTTTGCTGTCCCAAATCTAGTGCCCCAAAACCAGCCATTTAGGTTGACTGAAGAAGAAGAAGAAGAGTTTGGATTTGATATCCCGCCTTTCACTCCCTTTAAGGAGTCTCAAAGCGGCTCACATTCTCCTTTCCCTTCCTCCCCCACAACAAACACTCTGTGAGGTGAGTGGGGCTGAGAGACTTCACAGAAGCATGACTGGCCCAAGGTCACCCAGCAGCTGCAGGTGGAGGAGCGGAGACGCGAACCAGGTTCCCCAGATTATGAATCTACCGCTCTTAACCACTACACCACACTGGCTCTCCACTTGAGCCAACCCTGTGTTCAAATCTTCACTTAGATGACAAAGCTCACCAGGTCGACTTGGCAGCTTCATCTAACTCACATGATTGTTCTTAGAATAAAATGGAAGAGGAGGAACTACATGCACACAGCCAGTCCAAGATATTTGGTTGCCTGGGGAAAGGACAAGATGGTCCTTCCTCCTATTCCGTGGCTGGCATTCATCACTGATGACCGGATAGCATCAGCCACTACAGGAAGAAGCTGTCTTGGGAGGTGCACAGCAGTCCACACAGAGTTCTGTCCCCCAACACCTTGCCACCACTTACTGTTCACCAGCATCTGCCATCTAAGGCAATCTCACTGTGCCCAATGGTAGGGCTGGCCCTACATATCAGTGCTGCCTTGAACTCTTCAGAGAAAATACAGGATATAAATGTGGCATGATAAAAAAATAAAATAAAACACCAGAAATGCAAAAAAAAAGTCTCAGTGTGGAACACTTGCTCTCCTACTTGTTTATAATGAACAAAGCTCCTCTAAACATCATCATTCAAGAAATGCAATGAAACTTAAGCATGGCTGGTAAATGAGGCTAATGTAAATTGTCACTGGAGTTTGGATCCCAATAGTTTCCCTTGCATACTTTCTGCATACTATTGTATTTGTATATGGATACAGCATAAGGCATCAGGCTCCATTTTGTGCATGTGTAAATTAGGTGCATGTCAGCATCTAATTGAACTACTATGATTAATTGTTTGATATTGAAATTGCATTATCTTCCCACTACAACATTTGCAACATGTACACTTGCTGCTGTGTGCCTTTTTTCTGTACTGAAACAATTTTTACATTAAATTAGAATTTTATCAAGTAAAGTAGATGAAGCACATATTTCATTATAATTTCTATAATATGTATAAATTTGAATAGCAAACACTATATAGAGCTCTAATCGGGTAAAAAAAAAAATGCCTCGCAATGCAACTGAAATAAATCAGACAATGGCAGCATCCTAATTTAGTCATCGTTAATAAAATAAACACAAATCCTGAAGTGCTCACACAAACCTCGAAGCTCTCACAATTTGCCCAATCCTGACGTCATTACTTTCATGAAAAATATGATATTCATTTAATTAGAAATTATATGCTGTTGAGAACTGTAGAATCCACATTACTTTAAGCACTGCATTGTTGAAATGAAATTGATTGCAGCTACTGCTTATATTGTAGCAACTATTCTAGGGACCAAGATGGGTCTCTCTTTGATCTTGATAGACAAGACTGATACCTGTCACTTGAAGCTTGCACAAATGAGTTCATTACCAGCAATCTGCCTGCAGCAGGTTTAGGGAACCATATTTTATCCTGAGGACTGTATTTCTTTCTGGGCAGCCTACCCGTAGTGGGTGGAACAAGAGACAAAAAGTTTGCGGAGCAAGGTGTGCAAATTTAATACCCTCTAAGCATCCCGGATTTTGCCAGGACAGCCCTAAAATGTCTAAAGCAGTCACAATTTCTTACTTCACTCCAGGGTGCCCCAATTTCTCCCACCCAGCGGATGTGGGTGACAGAAGCAGTTCCTGGGGTGACAGAGGCATTCGGCATGATGGCTCCTTCCCAAACCCTAGTTGGCGCTTATTAGGCTTTGGGAAGAAGGAGGGTGGATTCTCAAACCCTGTCAGAGCCCTCACACTTCCTGCCCGAAGCCATAGGAGCAGGTGCTTTGTTCAGGTGAGGGAGAATGGGCTTGCCCAGTGGTGGTACTGTTAGAATTCCTGCTCCATGATTGCAGTCATGGGATTGCTGTCTTTCACATGACGGTATATGTTTTGACTCCACAGAGTGGGAAGTGATGGAGACAGGATGTTTGTGTTACTGTGTTCTGTGAAATAAGACTATTGTCCTTTGTTTTTTGTTTGTTTGCTTGTTTGTTTGCTGTCTGATGCTAGAGAGGGAGCCGTGCTGCAGTGCTCCGTGTGTATTTATATGTAAATAAAGTAGATTAGCCAAAATGCTGAGTTGCTGAGTTCTGTCACGCAAGCTGCGAAGACTCTGCAGATCCCTAAGTGTGCCAATGTCTGTTGGCATCGGTCGCTGTGATGTTAAGGCAGAAGAAAGCTTTTGAAGCTCCCAAATGAACAACCAGGAGGCAGAGAACATGCCAGTCAGGCATGTGTCTCTGCCAGGGTCCTACTCGAGTGTGGCACAAGCTCTCAACAGGTACCACTCTCACGTGTCCAAATGCAGTGGGGAACATGAAAAGCTCCAGCTGTGGAGGGTGTGGGGCATGTCACAAAGGAGTGTGTGTGTTACGGCTAGAGAAGCAGCAGAGGTGTTGGCATACATGAGTTGTTTGGCACAGGTTCACTGGGCGCACACCGTATAGCATTTCTGACTGGGGTGGACTAGTGCCAGTGGAGGCGGTGGGGCCGAGCGCAGGGGGGTGATAGCCTGTTGTCAGCAGCCCCAGCTGTGGAAGCCTGTCATGGGGGGACACCATGATATATCAGCAAAGGTGAGGGAGAGGGAGGGGAACCATTGCTTCACATTAGAGTTGAGGAATGAGGACACAGCAGCAGATGGTATATGAGCAGGCATGGGTGGGTGAGTTGGTTATTTCAAAAAGTGAAAACCCAGACAAGTTTTTTAGCCATTTTTTTAGGAAGTTCGCAAAAACAACAACAGCACTTCTGACATGGGTTGCCATATGTCCGGGGTTTTTACTGAGAAATTGCAATTTCTGGGAAGTTGGATGTATGGCAGCCCTAATTTATCTGTTCGGCTGGTTAACACTACTATAGATTTCTTGCTTTGTGAATGAGTCTAGAACCATCTTCAGTGCACACTTGTGCTTTAAAAAGTCTGGAATTCTAGTATTCAGGCATGTGGATGAAGCAGGCCGAAATGTCTTATTTTAAGCATATGCATATATGTTTTGGACGCGGGTGGCGCTGTGGGCTAAAGCCTCAGCGCCTAGGGCTTGCCGATCGAGAGGTCGGCGGTTCGAATCCCCGCGGCGGGGTGCGCTCCCGCTGCTCGGTCCCAGCGCCTGCCCACCTAGCAGTTCGAAAGCACCCCCGGGGGCAAGTAGATAAATAGGTACCGCTTACCAGCGGGAAGGTAAACGGCGTTCCGTGTGCGGCTCTGGCTCGCCAGAGCAGCGTTGTCACGCTGGCCACGTGACCCGGAAGTGTCTTCGGACAGCGCTGGCCCCCGGCCAATAAATGTGAGATGGGCGCACAAACCCCAGAGTCTGGCAAGACTGGCCCGTTCGGGCAGGGGTACCTTTACCTTTACTATATGTTTTAGATTATAGGGAAATTGACAGTTCAAAGTGAAAGGTTCCAAAATCCTTAAGTATCAGATAAATCGTCTGCTGAACCCCACACTGAAGTGGATTTTCATCTCCATGTCAGCATTTATGTATATATATATAAAAAATTATCGACATCTAGCCCCCCCAATTCCCAGGGCAGCCAGCAATATGCTATTTTACCTCAAAATCACATTGCTTTAACCTCATTTGCATATCCTCCAACATTTCTCAGATGAAAATGTCTCAATTTTCATCTAAGGAATGTCGGAGGGTATGAGACTTTACCTTTGTACAATAAGCTAATTTCTACACACACTTTCACACACTTCTTTATTCTCTAGCCAGAGAAGCAAGAGGCACTATCAGAGTTTTAGGATGCATACTAGCCCAGCAAATACATTCAAGGGGAGTGCACAGCACAGCTGGTGATGGTGTGAAGACAATCCTGAGGGCTTGCAGAGCTGCATTTGGCCTGCAGCCCTGAGGTTCTCCACTCATGTCCTAAATGATCAGGTTAAATCAGGTTACTTGAAGGCTCGCCTCTTCCCATGTGACTTACTCATCCATTCATTATACAATCATTTTTAAACATATTTTGTTAGCCTCCTTGAACATATCTTGTGAGCAGAAGGTTGGATTTAAAGAAATAATTTACTAAATAAATAAGGGTGAGGTGTGTGGGAATTTGCACATCCATTGAAATGTGCCTAAAGATCAAATTCGTTTGAAGGCTCTTGGGTAACAGCAAGCACTGCTTAGTGAAGCAAGGCACACAGCAGTAATATTTTTCTTCTGTCCCATAAACCAAGCCTTCTCCAACCTAGAATCTTACATATGCTGTTGCTGCTACTGCAGTTTTTTATTTCATTTATGAATTGCTTCCTATGAAACATCTCAAAGCAATCTACAATGGAATAAAAACAAAGATAATGGATACTGTTAGACTCCAGCTCCCATCAGCCCAAGCCAGCATGGCAATGGACCAGGATAGTGTCACGGCTAAAATGGCTGCTGTTTCTTTAATGTGAATAAAGCTGGGTCAGCATGACTCAGCGGCCTGCAGCAGGTTGTATATATAAGTGAGAAATGTTAGTTTGTGCTGAGGCTGGTGTTTGGGTTGGTTGGTACTGGTGTGTATTCTTATTCAGTTGTGTTTTGCACAAGGACTTTTAAGAATAAAACTCTGCAAGGATATTCTCATGGACTCTTATTGTGCCGACAAGGGTCCGAGGACCAGGCTGAGGAGACAAAGGGAGGTCAGAACCCTTTCCTCTTTTTTTTCTTTTCTTTTTCTTTTTACAAACACTGACAGATAGTATCAGATGAAGCTGGAGAAGTCCATTGGTTGGGTAGGCTGTGGTATCAGGGCTCATAATGGTTGGAAATGTTTGTGATGAAAGGCAGTCAAACTGATACAAGGAAACTAGCTCCCATTTACTTCCCAAATGAGTCTTCTCATTCTGCAAACAGCACTAGTGCCAATGTCCTTTTGTTGCAGTCGAGAGAGGGAAAGTATTCTTTTCATAACAGTCCAGAAATGAAAGTTTATCCAAAATTAATAATATAGCTATATGAATAACACTCCCAGGGAGTGCTGAGAGAGATTTCTCCCCCAAATGCTTTATTGATGCCTTTGTTTGACATCTAACAGGTCTTTCGACTTTACAATCGTAATTAAATGTAATGATTGCTGATTTTATTTTTATTTACAAAAGCAGTCTGCATGAACAATAACATTTGATTGAATTGACTGAACTTCATTACAATGGACCATGGAGGCCCAAATGTATTTAAACCAAACATTGTAATTAGACATCAAAACAGAGACAAATCAAAGAAATCAGATCAATGGAGCATCAAAATAATACCAAATTGAGCATCTGTTGTGGGAGAAAACAACAGAAGCAATTAAAGGAGAGCCGCCATATTGTGATATATTAAATGTGTCTTTAGGGGGACTGTATTGGAACAGTCCAGTATCCCTCTCATACTGGTTTGGTGCAGTTTAATCTCTGAATTTGCACGCTGGAGTGAGTGGGTTGCTGCATGAGCTGCTCTGGCTTGCAAGGTGGCTATGTCATTCCTCATACAAGGAAGCTGTTTATCAACTTACCTTTCTCTGCTGAGCATTGACTTGAGAACAGAACACATTGGGACATGGAAGCTAGAGTAAGTACTCCTTCCGTGTAATACACAGAGAGGAAATACTGTGCTTATGAGCCTGGAAGTCACTCTAGATTGGAATCATTCACATTTATCCTGTATGCCAAGGTTGGGGAATGTGTGGCCCTCTAGATGTTGACAGCAACACCTATCATCCTTGACCACTCGCCATGATGATTGGAACTGATGGGAGTTGTAGTCCAGGGACACCTGGAGGCTCACCCCTGAAATATATATACCAAGTCGCACAACCGTGTCCAAAGCAGATGGAATTGGAGTTGGAGCCACTTTTAAAGCTGAATGGCAGAACCATAATGGGTGATCTTGTGAATTCCGCAATGTTTGCCTTTTTCCTGCCATGGTTTTATTATTTCTCAATTATAGGTTCTCAACATACAGCAAAAACACATTAAAGCTTCAGGACAGCATCCCGGGGCTATTAGAAGCAGAATGTCAGGTTAGATGGGCCCTTTGTTTCAGTCTTCTGGCAGGTAAAAGATCTAATAAACCTTAACCAAACCTAGTTTTTCTGCTCTGAAAAGTCTAAAAAATCATACACCACAATCCACTATTAAACTTAGGAGAAATTTTTTTCCCCAGAAATGAGAAGTATAAGGTTCAAATTTAGATACTGGCAACACTGAACCCACAATGAAGCATTTTCCCGCACAGGCAAGTATAATTTCAAGGATATTTGACCACATGTTGTTTGCAAAATATGTTCTAAAGCAGAATAGGAGAGATGTGGAAAAGAAGCAGCTTCCAGGTTACGGTTGGCAAAGTGTCACAGTGATCTGAAGAAAGCTTAATCTTTGCATCTTTTGTGATATTTGTACAGCATCAGTTACTCCAGTGGGCACAGAATATTGATTTTTTTTCCAGGGTATGTCAAAAGTTAAAAACAGCACAGCGCCATTTCTTAACAACTGACTTCACTTATCAAACAGCAAAACATGAAAATGTCTATGGCACCTGAAATCATTTAATGTGTTTATAGCAGCAATAAAATCACTTCAGGTGCTTCAGCTGCAACAGTTTTGAAAGCAATAGAGTTCTAGTGGGGGAGAAGCTCCATCAAAAATAAATCAAACCTAGTTTTCCTTCTGCTTCAGGAAGTGTGTGTAATAGAAAGTTATTAAGACCAATGCCACATGCAGGCATTGCCTCAGAACTACATTCCACTGTCCACATATTCCCCAATTAATCAATTGTCAGACTCACTTCTTTTTGCAGACACTGAAAATATTGGGTTCCGCTGACAGCTAATTACATAGGGGAAATTGCTTAAAACAGTGTTGCCCAATCTGGTACCCATCATATGTTTAGACCACACTTCCCATTAATTGGCCCAAGCCAACATGCCACCCAAAATATCTGGAGTGCAGCATATGTCTTAAGGACATGGATTGAAAGTATTTTTTAACATTATGTTGCATAAGAAATGATCATATTCTATTAGCAGGGCTTTTGTTTTCAGCCGGAACTCACTGGAATTCATTTCCGGCACCTCTCAGGTGGGCGTCATTGCCATTACAGTGGTACCTTGGGTTACAGATGCTTCAGGTTACAGACTCCGCTAAGTTTCAGGTTAAGAACGGACCTCTAGAATGAATTAAGTTCTTAACCTGAGGTACCACTGTATAAGAGAACAAGGGAGATGTTCATGTTGAGTTCCAGCACCCCTTTTTCAAGAAAAAATAGCACGTTTGTGGGGTAGGGAAAGGGAGATAGTTCTCATCTGTATGATCCAAATAGAATTATGGCATCTCTCTCTTGATAGCCCCTACAGAAGTATGCAACATTGTTTGCCTCTATTCATAAAACACAACCCAAATCTTCCATTTGATATGATAGAAGCTGGGCAACATCTTTAACAGGGCTTGGCCATGGCCAAGGACTTCACACAGATAAGGCTGGTTGCCAAAGTAAATTCAAACAAGCCTCATATTTGTGGTAGGTGAATGGTATGGCTAGACCTTCCTTCCCTGGTCAATTAAATTTTGCAGCCATGAGAGTGTTCTCTCACTGCATTGGGAATCCAACATAAGGATACCGGATGGGAGTAACTTTTGTGATCTTTGAGATGGAAGCCAAGCAATCACCATTCCTTCTGGTTATTAGTGCACCACACAGATTGAACATAACTCTGTAATAGGTTTACACCTTTCTATTTTCATAAGGCAGCCATCAGATCTTTAAAAAGGACCCTGTATGTAAGCCTGTGTCTAGAGATTCCAAATATATAGTCTGAATCTAGTGCAAGCTCTTCACATGTGAACATAAAAAGCTCCATGAACTGTGAGAGGCAGCAGGGAATACCTGCAATAGACACAGCCCCAACGGCTGTGTGGGGCATGCACAGATGTCAGACTCTGTGGGAGACTTTTAAGAACAGAAAGGAGGCTTGCTAAAGGATTCTCACTGTCTCTATTTGAAATGCATCAGAAGTTCATGTCAGCCACTCAGCAGATCCTTATTTAGAGGTAGGCTTGCTAACTTGGGCACAGTGTGTCAGGGTGCATCAATGTGTTCAGAAAAGTGATTTATTGTGGCAGAACGAAGTCTAATTATGTGCATAGCTTACTGTTTTTCAGCAGAGAAGAACCCAATTGACTGAAAGGGGATTTATTTCTTGTTACTAGTGTTTGCTTACATGTTCTCTTTGTTTCTTCTCAAGCGACGTTAAAAAACAAACAAACCCTTTCCCACCTCCATAGGTTTAAGATGAGCATTGGATTGTGAAGGTCTGTCATCACTACACTGAAAAGAGAAAAGCAAATAAGTTGTGTTACAAACCTCAGATAAAAGGTATTTCTCTCCATACTATAGTTGCCCTCGTCCGTTGTCAGGCAGACGACTAAGTGTGCATGCATGAGGAAGTAGGTTGGTACAAGCAGGTGGGTGGAACTAGTAGGGTACGTGTGCAAACAGGTGGGAAGGTCTCACCCTGCTCTCCCATCACCATACCCACCATGGCTGCCTCAGCTGAGAGAAGGAATCCTGTATTTTAAAAACAGGCACCCTTGTCTCATTGTCAGTGGTGAGGGCAAGGGGGTGGATGAAATGGAGAAAGTCTTCATCCCCTTCACCCCCTCCTCACACAAATGCTCATGACTCAGCCACAAAAAAGAAAAAGTCTGTGGGGATTGGGGCAGGGGGCATTGACTGAGCTGTGAGGAGATGAGGAAGAGGGGATTGAGAGTGAGCTCTGAGGGGATGGGAAAGCTGTGAGGGAAAGGGGAGTTGGGGCAAGCTGTGAAGGTGGGGTTGGGGGCACCTTCTGAAAGGGGAGGGATTGCAGGGAGCTGTGGGGGTGGGTAGGCAAGGTGTAAAGGGAGCGAGTGTCAGGCTTCAGAGGATCCAACCCCCCACGGTAGGTTGCCAGGAATGGATAAAACAGAGAAAGTTCTTACCAATGTTGTTTATTCAGTATTCGCAGATAGAGGCTTAGAAAAGCATCTTCTTGGAGTAATGGTGTTGCCCTGAGTGAAACCCCACCTCCTCCGTCTCTCCCATTATACACCATCCCTACAGTGGCTGATCTGTGCTTTCTGCCTCTGAGCTCTCTGCTCCCCTACTTTCAGTGCCTGCCAGGTTCTGGTAGAGGAGGGCCTGGAATGCTTTCTAAAGACACTGAGTGTCAGCTGTCTCTCCTCTGGTGCTTCTTCTTCTTCTTCCTCCTCCTCCTCCTCCTCCTTTCCCATTACTTCCCAGCTTTCCCCCTCATCTGCCTCTGAGCTGTGGCCTCCCTCAAACCCCTGTTGTAACCCCTGTCTCCTTCTTCTCTGGAAGGGTCAAGCTGGGGAGGTGGTTTCCACCATTCCTCCTCTGCCCAGTCCCTGACAGCAGGGTTGGCAAGAGGGTCAGGGGTTTGGTAGGTGGGTAGACAGGGTTGGCAAGCAACAAAAGCAAGGGCAGAAGCCCCAAGTTACACATACCAGTGTATGCATCCCTCTACCTTAATAGCCCATAATGGTGCATGAGTTTAGCTCTTTGCACACTCACCCTGTTTATTTCCCCCCACATGCACTCATTTCCAGTACTGTAGCCAAATGGGGGAAACATTGCTTTGGGCAAGTCAAATATTAAACCACAGGGCAATGAAGGTTATAACGCCGCTCTCCTTTCTTAAAACGTTAATTGTGAAAATTCACCAGCATTTTAGTGTGAATTTCTCCTTATACGAAAATCCTGATATACACATTTTTTTCCTATTGCTTCCCTTAATATAATGTTTTTGCATTTGTTTCCCCCACACACTAGTATATGTATATGCCCCAGCATATACATGCTTTGCAAACATTACCTTTCCAAAGCACTGCATTGAAAAATTCAGAGGAGTGTGAATTTTGGCACCAACACTACTCTTCTTGAAGAAACCTTCTTAAAGGGCAATTTCCTCAGAACTTCTAGGCTATTTTAAGAATCCAAAATACTCCTAAAATATATGCCTAACTGACATTTTTCTTAGCTTGGTGAAGATGCACTTTTTGCTTCTGTCTCAAGAATTTGGCTGACTGAATGTGCTTATTGCAAGGACAAGTTGTCCTGGAGTAATTATACACCAGCCTGAAGGTTTCGGATAGTTTAGTTTTGGCAGAGTCCAGAGATGAGATATAATGTCTTGATTTCAACCTGGTCTTTTTTCCTAGACCAACTTTTTGGTTTCTTTGCACACGTCATCCGAAACATGGGTATTTGGAAATTAAGTTCCATGTCTTCAATGGGACTGACTTCCCCAAAAGTGCTTATGTGGGATTGTGGTCTCACTTGACTTATAGCAGGATATGTCTTTGTTCCCAGAGTTCTACCCTTAGATGAAATACCCTTCTAGGCCTTAGAGACAAGCATCCACCATAAGATTCTATATGAGCTGTCAGGGAAAGAACGTAACAGAAGACTCTAAGGATATTATAAAAATTGATTGGAGTCGTAATTCTCCCTGAAACTTTGAAGGAAAACCTTGATCTGCTGATGCAATAGCTATAATGCAGCAGATAAGCTGAATGTCAGGCCTTTTCATTGACAGTTCTTCTCCTCATCTTAAATGTCCTACCAATTGCTTCTTGCAGAGCCACCCCACCTTCCAAAGATCCCAAAATAATTATTGCAGCCTGCCGTAGATATAAACAATCAAGCATCAGGCTGGGGTAGATTGTGTTTGCTTATAATTTATATACCGTTCTGGCTGCCTCCCCTCAAAAAGGATATTGTAGAATTGGAAAAGGTAAGATCAGGCAACAAGAATGATCAGTGGGGTGGAGCAACTCTCCTGTATGGAAAGGTTACAGCAGGAAAGGTTTTTAAGAGGCAAAGAGATAGAAGTTTACAACATTAGGCATGGTGTAGAGAAAGTGGGCAGATAAAATTTATCTCCCCCCATAGCACTAGAACGCAGGGCCATCCAATGAATGTTGGAGGATTCACGATGGACAAACACCATGCAGCACATAGTGAAACTATAGGATTTGGCCCCACAAGACACAGTGATGGCTACCAACTTGGATGGATTTTAAAAAGGCTAAGGCTGTCAATCTGGGGACGCGAGTAGCACTGTGGTCTAAACCACTGAGCCTAGGGCTTGCCAATTGGAAGGTCGGTGGGTCAAATGCCCATGACAGGGTGAGCTCCCGTTGCTCGGTCCCAGTTCCTGCCAACCTAGCAGTTCAAAAGCATGTCAAAGTGCAGGTAGATAAATAGGTACCGCTCCGGCAGGAGGGTAAACAGCATTTCTGTGCGCTACTCCCCAAAAAACTGTCTGCCGACAAACATTGGCTCCCTTGGCCAGTAAAGCAAGATGAGCGCCACAACCCCCGAGTCGTTCATGACTGGACTTAACTGTCAGGGGTCCTTTACCTATTTAAGGCTGTCAATGATTGCTACCCCAATGAATGCTCTGCTTTCACAGAAGGGGGTATTATGCTTCCGAATACCGCCTGCGGGGCACCGTCAGTGAGGAGAGTACTATTGCACTCAGATGCTGCTTCTGGGCTTCCCATAGTCATCTGGTTGGCCACTGTGCGAAAAGGTGAACAGGTATAGAAATTTAACAAGTAACTACATATGAATGATGGCTGCTTGTCTTAAAAAAAGAGAAGATATTGATTAATTTTCCTACTGCAGTGTCATTGATAATGATATTTTATAGTCTTATACCATAATCTTAACAATAAGAGAAATAGGTCCCATTGAATTAAGTCATGTTAATTCCCAGGTAAAAGGAGTTAGGATTGCATATATCGTTTCAGTCACCATCATGTTACATTGCAAGCTGCTCGGATCCTCTCATTGGATAGATTGTAAAATGCACTGTAATGTTATCGGTGTCCATCGAAATATCAGAAAAGTCTGATTCAAACTCATCCAAGTGATACTTGAACAGTTACAAGTGAATACTGCCACTATGATCATTGCAGATTTTATTTTAACAAGTGTTTATACTAATGAAGCAAACACATGAATTATGGCCCTATCCCATTTGTTCTGCCCCTTAGAAAATTATTGTGAACAATCTCCAGGGGCTGACGGTCATTCAAACCCCAAAATTCTACCAATTCTTTCTTTTCTTTTATCACTAAGTACATTGATTCTTTTCATTGTTTTGAAGTGGGAAGTGGGGGGTGGGGGAATTTTTATCTTTGGCCAGTTTTTCTTCTTTTCTTCCCCCCCCCAGCTTTTGTTTTCTCACTGTTTTCTCTGTCCTATTTGTTGGTTATCCTCCTGCCTTGCTGCCTTCCATGAATGTGAAGCAAGTGTCAGACCTTTAAAGGTGTGACCATAAAGAGAATTTTCCTTTCGGCTCTGCTGGCAAGATCTGTGTGATATTATGATGTGTGATGCAGGGTGAGTCTAACACACCGTGGCGAATCTATGAGACATTAAGCATGATGCTTCATCTGCAGCAGAACTAGCATTACACAGTTGAGGGTTTCACTGTACTGAAATGAGGTTACAGACTGCATCTTGCCTTTATGTACATAATCCTACATTAATTCCCATGTCCAGAAATATTGACTCATATAAATTTTGCAGCCAAATCACTTATCCCAGCATCACACTCAGCATATATATATATGCTGAGTGTGATGCTGGGATAAGTGATTTGGCTATATATATATATATATATATATATATGCAGGTTTTGGTGTCTTCGGGTGTCTTCCCGTGTAAGAGTCGGGGTGTCTGTGCGACGTTTCGACGAGGTCTCACTCGTCATCTTCAGGCTGGTGCTTTCGGCTTCTTGTTACTGGAACAGAGCAGAATCTGGTGTTTGAGTTCCTATAAATACTGTTGAGGGGTGTGGTGTATAGCCTCCAACGTTCTGGGCAGAGAGGAAGTTCCTAGATTAGTGTGCCTTTTCTTCTTTTGTTCCTTAATTACTTGAGGGATATCTTGAGTGATTTGATGAGTGATATTCTGAATACCACTGGGTGGGTCATTAAGTGTAGATTAGTTGCTAAAGCTAAATCACTCAAGATATCCCTCAAGTAATTAAGGAACAAAAGAAGAAAAGGCACACTAATCTAGGAACTTCCTCTCTGCCCAGAACGTTGGAGGCTATACACCACACCCCTCAACAGTATTTATAGGAACTCAAACACCAGATTCTGCTCTGTTCCAGTAACAAGAAGCCGAAAGCACCAGCCTGAAGATGACGAGTGAGACCTCGTCGAAACGTCGCACAGACACCCCGACTCTTACACGGGAAGACACCCGAAGACACCAAAACCTGCATTCCTGTACCCGTGAAAATCTACGAAAGCACAACTCCACACTTTTAGGGAATAACCTTGAGGGGGTGGATACTTTCCACCATGTGTTAGACAATGCATGTTGTATTTCCATATATAATGACAGCTATCCAAACAGGTTGATTAAACTGCAGCCACACACTTACCTGCGAGTAAGTCTCATTGAAGCCAACACAAGCCTATGCCCCTCTGCTTCATTTGAGTGCAAGCCTAGCCATGTCTACTCAAAAGCAAGTGCCACTGAATTCAGTGGTGGTTACTCCCAGGTTAATGGGATTAGAACTACAGCCTTAGCAAGCAAGTAATTGTGCAAATTGGCAAAAATGAAAACTAAAATCGCAAAATTGCAAAGATTAAGTAGCAAACTAAATTCAGATTGTAAATAAGCTTTCTAGTAATAAATCAGGGCTTGACAAATTCCATTTCTAAACACCTTAAATAGCTGCACTCTGAATTAAATTATAGGTTTTTCCTCTTCACTAACATGCCCAGCCCGTGATACTACAACAAATCAGCAAATCATGTGTAGTTTACTGCCACGCATGAGAAGCAAAGAAAACCGAATAGTCAAGATGTCCGTGAAACACTATCAGTTCATAAATACATTTTCAGCAATTTCTTATTTATTGTCCCTTATTTTGGCCAATCCATCCCAGGAAATCTATGTAAATATGCTTTGTGAAACAATAAACAGAATTACGGGAGCCAACGGTTCAGGCTGTACTTTTATTTGTAGGATCCATTTACGCATTAGTGGACAATCTTGTTAGTATATATGACCTCCATTAAAATAATGCAAACATTAATCTTGGTACAAGGCCATTTGGGCAACATCCCATCTCATTAGCAAGCCAATGTTCACAAGGAAAATCTTTCATATTCTGTTCAGAAACTTGCAGCTAGTGAAAAGGGGGGCGTTGCCATTCTAAGAGAATGAGGAAGGTGTTTGTGGTGAGTTCCAGCACCTCTTTTTCTAGAAAAATAGCACTGCTGTAAAAGCAACCTAAGTTTCAGCCTCCAGTTTTCCAGCTTTGTGGACCATGAGAGAGCCTTAACTCTGATCTTAAACTCAGCAGGTTTTTTTAATCATTGAAAAATCTGCATATGTGTTTGTGTGCACTGGTAACTTGTAAGAAGAAGATACCAGCAGACAACTGTAGCAAATTGTGCAAACACAATTTAACCGTTTAACTGGTGCTGGGAGGCCAGAGGGAACATGCCTCCTTTGCAAAGGCAGCTAGACTAACACTCCGAGACCCAAACCCCCGTACTTGTCTAATGTGAATGAAGGTACAGTGGTACCTCTGGTTACAAACTTAATTTGTTCCGGAGGTCCGTTCTTAACCTGAAACCGTTCTTAACCTAAGGTACCACTTTAGCTAATCACGCCGGCGCATGATTTCTGTTATCATTCTGGGGCAAAGTTCTTAACCAGAGGTACTACTTCTGGGTTAGCAGAGTCTGTAACCCGAAGTGTTTGTAACCCGAGGTGTTTGTAACCCGAGGTACCACTGTACACATTTGGAAACATACCAAAACACATCTGAATAAAAGTTGACAGGTATATGAAGAGCATCTGCATTTGATTATGCATCCAAAATCACAGGTCATCTGCCCTCACTGCAGTACCACAAATATATCCTTAAAATTATGCAAGACTAAAATTGGACTTGGGCAAAAATCTTGCTGCATGTTGGTGGTGGGCAATGAAACATTGGCCTAGTTCCCAAAAAGATGAGGTCTGTTTTCCCTTCTTTCTCCATCTTTAAAGTAAGAGCAACACTAGTGACCTCATCACAGAAAAATCTGACAGGTCACATATAGTCATGATTCAGACACACGCTTTTTTCAAACTTTACTTTCTTGTAAAAGAAAAGAAATGGCAATGAAGAAGAAGCAGCTCAGAAAACCAGTGACTGTAAACAGGCTTGCTAAATGCATGAATGAGTAGGAAGCAGAGTTGTATGCTTTGGTGAAGACTGACACACATACCCTGAAATACCAACCGCACATCAAAAATGGAAGCTCACAAAAACTCAGTGACAGTGCTGAGCAATAGTGTCGAAGATGGACGAAAATAACTTCCCCCATCTCTCCCTTCTAAAGTGAGCACATGTCACAACTGCAAATAATTCGCGATGGACAGTGTCAACTCTGCTGTAAGGCAGATATTCAAGAAGCCGAAAAACAATGTGTCCTGTTGCCGGCTACCAAAATATAACCAGCCAGAGCCTGGTTCACAGAATGATCTGATGACAAGAGCTCCAAACAAGAAACTTCACCGTATAATCAACAGCTGTTGAGCTGCATTCTTGTACATATAAGCTGGAACAATGAAAATAAAACACAGCAGATGTGCTTGAATTGTAAGAAGCTTCAAATTATATATAATATTTGGGATGCTTAGGCCGAAAAAAGCACTAATGAGACTTTTTAAAGGCTCTTAGTTGAATGTGGCTTCTGGAAAACCATCTCGCCCTGAGGGGAGGGAGAAGAGGAAGGGGGAAATTCAAACAGAGATCCTTCTGAAGATCCAACTTGCCCTCAGGGCAGGGGAGGAGAAGCACAAACAAGCTTTCAAAATGGTTTCTTTCACATTTGTCTTTGTGGATCACTCGTAGCCAAGTAGGATTTTCTTCCATGAATATGGTCTTAATGATGTGTTTGTAGGTGACTATGGAGGCCAGTTCTGGATCCACACATCCTTCCACAGAGGGGATATAGATTTCCGGGCAGGAGTTGATCACGGTGAGGATTTGCCAAACGTGCCTTCCTCTTAGCTCATTTCTCCCTTTCATCCTGATTTTGTGCTTCTTCAAAGTCCATGACACCTTTGGGTAGAGGCTATTCTCCAATTGAAGCACTCGTAGGCCAGTGTTTCCCAGTTGTCATTGTTTTTTGTCAGTGTTGACATTTTTAAAAATTTGCCTTGAGAGCGTCTTTAAACCTCTTTTGTTGTCCACCGGCATATCGCTTTCCATTCTTACAGTAGGAATAGAGTAGTTGCTTTGGAAGACGATAATCAGGCATCCAAAGAACATGACCAGTCCAATGAAGTTGATGTTGAAAAATCATTGCTTAGACACTGGTGATCTTTGCTTCTTCCAGTACACTGACATTAGTTTGCCTCTCTTCCAAAGTGATATGTAAAAATTTCCGGAGACACCGTGGATGGAATCTTTTGAGGAGCTGGAGCTGGCCTTTAAAAGTGGTCCATGTTTCACAAGCATACAGTAAAGTTGGTAGTACAACAGCTTTGTAAAGAAGCATTTTGGTTTCCCTGCAAATGTGGTGCAAGAATAAGGACCCTTCACATGTTGTATGAATGCAGGGACTGTGTGTTTAACCTGCACAGTCTCATGACCCCACTTACCATGTCCTTTCAGATGAACCCTGGTTCTGAAGGTACACAAAGTCACCATCTAGATGAAGCTAAACAGGTCTGGGTCTAGTCCATGCCTGGATGGGAGACAACATGGGAACCTTATGCAGAGTATAAATGGAAGAAAGTAAATGTAAATAAAAAAAATAAATAATCAATGAGATAGCTACATCTTGTCCTCCCTTATGAAATAACTACTTCCAGCATTTCAATGCCTTTGCATGGAAAAGATCTATTCATACAGCCATAATAATACTGCCTTGAAATGAAATAATTCAGGCAAAGAGGCTGCTTCCTATACCTGCCTCTGCTGCACCCAGGTGGTATAGTAGTTAAAAGATGGCAGTTGCATGTTCAGACCCAGAGACCTCCCCCCTAAATAAATTCACACTTGACTCAAATTTTAGTTTGGCCTTGGCAGAATTTAGGCCACAACTTTATTGATTACAGAAAGTGAGTGGTTGCATAGGCTCTGGTTCAACTAGCTTCCTGCGCTGACTCAGGGTTCCAGCATAGGTCAGCCAATGGTGAACACCTGGATAAGCGGAAAGCCGGGAATGGGCTAACTCCACCACCCAAATGTCCCCCTGGACTCAGGCATGGGCACAACCCCCTCTCAACCAAAACAGATGAGGCCCTGGATTCCTTAAAGGAATACCCTTCACATAGGGATGGCAAGAGCATTCTCCCATCCCTATCACCTGAACCAGAGCCTATCCACAACCTTACAAGTTGCAACAATTTGCTACGCAGCAGGTGAAACCCAAATGGCAACAGCCAATCAGCCAAGTGGGGAAAATTCCTGCCGTGCCCCTGTCCCAACAACAGACGACACAAGATGGCATAGCAAGGTCAAGCACAAAAGCCCTAAAAATAGGGAGAGGTGGGCGGGTGTTCCGAATGCACGCACCAAAAGAGGAAGCTCTGGGTCACGTGCATTAGTATATATAGGTCCCTTGATCTGTTTGGAGTGCGCACCATTGGCCAGATTGAACCCAACATCAAGGGACCTACCAATCGGGTGTTGTGGCTGACCAATCTTATCCACCCACAACACAGGAGGTCAGTCTCCAGGTCTCACTGCAACACGTGCCCTCTTTTAGGGAGGACACGATTTGAGAGAAAGGAGGACTTAATAGCATCAGGTAGCATGTGATGTGGAAGATTCTGTCTGAGGGCTGCTGCCAGCCAGAGCAGACAGTACTGAGGTAGAAAGTCAAATAGGCCTAGTATAAATTAGGGTCCTATATTCTTACTATAACAATTCAAGAAAGTGGCATTTTAACAAGGCATCCCCCACCAGCAAAGATAGGGACACACAGAGAGAAAGAGAGTGATTTCTTTGGGATTGATGCAAGAATGGGCTGTCTCTGCTAAAACAGTCCAGTCGTCCCATTAGACAGAGTGCATCAGCCGCTTCATACATCAAATGTGCAGGGAGTGTGCCATGTGACCTGTCCCATGCGCTATAAATACATCGGCTGCCTTCAGGTGCAGGATACGTCTCTGTCCTGTTGGGACAGTTGGGGGCATATGGTGTGATTCACTTCAAAGGCCATGACTTGACTATTACTCTATATAACACTCACAACAATTGGCAACACAAATCACTCATGTCTTGTCAGTATCTCTGTGTGTGTGCCTATGTACTGAAAAAAATTAAACTCGCATGATTTGAGAAAAGGGGGAGGAATACACTTCATACACAACTAAGTTCTGAAATGTGGCTACTTTCCCTCTCTCTGCTAGCACAACTCAGATGATACAGATGCAGAAAATGATTGAGAATTGTATTTCCTTCAGCAACAGAAAGAAAGATAGTGCTTCATAACAGGGTCAACTATCTGCCATAGGCATCCACTTCGCCTGAAAGAAAATAACTTCCCTTGTGGAATTCTATTAACCCCTTTACTGAACTGCCAACAATTTAATCCTTTTTCTATCTGTTATTGCCCATTTATAGGCTGTTTTGTAGATTTGGTTCCACACCAATTAAATGCAGCACCTCAGTTAGCATCAAAAATATCCATACAGCACATGGAAAATTGCAATGAGATTCCATCAGAGTAAAAAGAAATTTATACATGCTTGGCATTTTGCATATACAAGAACAATTAGAAAGACACAATAAGTCACCCATAATTTATAATCAGACATAATATGGCTTTCGTTATGTGTATGTATACTGCTTATTAATTCCCCCTGCAACTATTATTCTTTGGCCTGTTAAATCTGCTATTTTACATACACACACATTTTATTATAGATAACTGCACCTGCAAAAGAGCAACGATCAGATGAGTCAGAAATTTTTTGTTTATGCAAATGAAAGTCCTGAAATGCTCCTAAATACAGTACAAACAGCAAAGTCTTGTGGCACCCTAAATATGAACACATTTATTATGTGATATAAGGTTATGTGGCCTATAGTCCATTTAAAGAGTCGCATGCAGTGTTACCCTGAGTTATAGGTTTATATTTACTTGTTTGTTTGTTTGTTTGTGGTGGGGGAGATTGAGATCAGAGGGAAATGAAATGCAGAAAAGTACAGGCAGTGATAATTACATACTTCATAGTGGCTATTCACAAAACAGTTCTTGATGGCACAAGACATCCTAGCACTGCTAAGCCAATTAACACAAATGTACTAAAATCCTTTGTTTCAGTGCAGTCTGCAAGTGCTAAAACTGAAACCTTTGATTTCTTGTAAGCCAGCACTTTCATGGTGCAGACCCCTTTTGAAGTGGAAACATGAAGCTGCTGAATTATAAAGCTCAAGAGTTTCAAGTATTTTAGGATTTCTGAGGCCTGGTCTCCAAGTAACTCACTCATCAATCACAGTTCTGACTTCACTCATTGGCTAAAACACTGAAAAGCAGGAGCCGCCAGTCAGGCTTATATCATAAAAAATGTTCTGAAGGGGGCCTGCACATTTTGCTTTATAACTTACTTTCTAGTAGGGAGACGGTTCCACTGTCAAAAACAGCTCTTATAATCAGAAAGTTCTTCCTGATGTTTTGTCAGAATCTCCTTTCTTGTCACTTGAAGCCATTTGTTTGGGTCCTACTCTCTGGAGCAGGAGAAAACAAGCTTGATCCATCTTCCATGTGACAGCCCTTTAGATATTTGAAGATTGCTATCATTTCTCCTTCCAGTTTCCTCTTTTCCAGGATAATATCCATTCCCTCAACCGTTCCACAGAAGGCTTGTTTTCCAGACCTTGTATTGGTTGCCCTCCTCTATGTACACTCCAGCTTGTCAATATCCTTCTTTAACTGTAGTGCCCAGAACTGGACACAGTATTCCAGGTGTGGTCTGACCAAGGCAGAATAAAGAGGTACTCTTGTGTCCTTTGATCAGGACACTATATTTCTGTTGATACAGCCTAAAATAGCATTAGCTTTTCTTTTTTTCTTTTTTGGCTATTGCATCAGACCTTATATTTGTGCAGCTGGTTCTTCCTGCCTAAGTGCAGAACCTTACATTTGTCCCTATTGAAATTCATTTATTTTTTTTAAGTTTGGGCCCAGTTCTCCAATCCTGTTCCTCCCCTGCCCTCGTTGCTCAGCTTCCAGGTATGGTGAACAGGACACTTCATTTGCCCCATAGCAAGCATGACTGGAGGCTGGAAAGGGAACCAATGCAGTAATGGAGCAGGTTATAGCAAGCTGAAGATCGGCCACCCCTACTTATGATATTTATTTGGGTTGGGATGAGGAACCTGTGGCCTCCCAGATGTTGTTGGCCTCCGGCTCCCATCAACCCCATCCAAGGTGCCCAGTGTTCAGGGTGATGGAAGTTTGAGTCCAGTAGCATCTAGTGGGCCAAAGGTTTCCATTCCTTATTAAGGCTTGGAGTAGGAACTCCATCTTCTATTCTGTGTTAGGGCAGTAAGGAAATAGTCACGGACGCTCAGCGCACAGTAAATAATATATGTTCCTATCAATTTTGTATCATTTATGCCGAGACAAGACGGCTAATAAAGCAGGTGCAGGAGATGAAATAAATCAAAGTCAGCCCGGAAGAAGCAGCCTAGCTTTATTCTCATTAATAAACACTAGATGCAAGTCGACAATACAGTAGGCAACAACGTAATTAGTGCAGGGATCTGATTGTTGATCACAGTGTGACCACTGCAGTCTCTTTTGATTAAGGGGAAGTGGAATGATATCATAGGGAAAGAAGATTAAAGCTGGAGATAGTCGGAGCAGAGCCTGAATAAAAGCAGTCAAAGAACAATGCAGAGGGCCGGCTTCAGCTATGCCTGAATAACTGCTACATCTGACAGCTGAGCTTCCCCTGACTCCCTGGTGGTCTGGCTTCAGAGGTTGGAGTTGCTTGTTGCTATGCGAACAAAAAAGAAGTGCAGTGAATTTCCCAAACGCCGCCTCCCTCTCCCCCATGGCCTTGTTGCCTCTTTGGGGATTGTGAATGGGACCCCTTGCCCTAATGCAGGTAATGCCCAGATCATAATGTCAAGACCAGATGAGCCCCACTTTGAAAGAAAAGCAAGTGTAGCCCTACTTATTAGTCCCCGCGGTTAGAGATCTTTCATCTGCGCAGAAAAAGAGAAATCTGTGTTTTGATCAGGCCTCTTTCAGAATGACAAGTAAGCGGCTTTTTCTGTGGCTCCTCCAGTGCTTATTTTTGAATGAAAACTGGCACACGCAAACGCTCCAAGGGATATGAAGCTGCTACCCCTTAAAGTCATAATAATACAGAGACTCCCAAAGCAAACCGGCTGATATTTGTCCATGGTAATGAGATCACTGATAGCATGCAAATTAAAATTTAATTTATTTTTAAACCACTTCTGTTTCATCTTGATTATCCAAGTCAGCATGAGCATTTAAAAAAGAAGGGCGGGGAGAAAATACACCTTTGGAAATATAATTTGTATTTACATACTGGGAAGGCAGTTTCCTTTGTAATCCACAGAGAGGGCTGCTTTCCAATGCTAGATGATTTCCATAGAATTCTAAACCATTTAAAAGTAAAATTAAATACAGCCAGAATGTAAGTACAATAAAATGCATTATGCACCATAGTCTTTTAAGAAGTCTCTAAGGGTGTTCATGAAATGACTCATTTAAACGCTATCATGATTCAGAGACTCACAGGATGCTTTCAGATCCGGACTATTTAGCAGCACCCAAATATTTCTCTCTGCTTTAAGCTAGAAGTGGAAGAGCAACTCTGCTTCCAGGTGTCCTACACTCGGAAGCCAAGTGAGTAGTCCCCCTTTGTTGTTGTTTAGCCAATTAGTCGTGTCTGACTCTTCATGACCCCATGGACCAGAGCACGCCAGGCACTCCTGTCTTCCACTGCCTCCCGCAATTTGGTCAAACTCATGTTGGTAGCTTCAAGAACACTGTCCAACCATCTTGTCCTGTCATCCCCTTCTGTCATCCCCCTTTGCCCATCCCCAAATGGTGGGGTGACTTTCATTGTGTGCATTTGTGTGTGAAGGTCAAATACTTCCTCCCACCTCACTGATCACTATCGCCATGCTAAAAAAAAAAAAAATGGTGAGGGAAGGGAAGAAAAGAAAGTGATATAACAACAATGCTATTTAAAAAGAGGTTAAAGTCAAAGAGTTGGTTCCTAGTGAAAGAAATGACTAAAACACATGGTACTCTTATTTCTTTCTGCTCTATGATGCAGCAAACTAATCCTTTATCAAAGGGTGGTGTTATGTACTAAGCTTGGATCCTAGAACAATAGGCAAGTCGGATCCTAGAATGCAACAACTGATTGGCTTGCAGGAGAAGACCAATCAGGCTCCAGGAGAAAGTTAACCAGCCTATTAGGCTGGTAGGATCATAGAATGCAACAACTGATTGGCCTGCAGGAAAAGACCAATCAGGCTCCAGGATTATGGGGACTGTAGTTCAACAACATCTGGAGGGCCAAAGGTTCCCCAAACCTTTTTTAGGACATGAGGTGGTGGGTTTTAGCCAGAGAAGGAATTGGGGAAATCAAGCAGATGCAGCTCATGTGAGCACTAATGGTTGCTGTAAGGATTGCAGCTAGATATTGAATATGTAGTGCTGAGAACTTCAAAAACACTATAGAAACATTTATTATTATTTTATTACCCAGTGCTTTTATCGTTTAGCTTCAATGGCATAATATTTCTTGCTCATCGTATCCAGGTCCTACACAGAACTCTCCCATTGAATCAAGTGGCTTAAATTTAACTGGGTTGTGCCCATTCAGCCTGACATTTCTACCCGAAATGACAAAGTAATGTTCATGTGACATAGTTCATTACACTACACTGGCACACTGGCTGATGGTACACACTATACTAAGCACTTATTTTCTAACAAATCTCATCTTCGGAGGGTGGTTAGATTTCTGATAGTCATTCAACCTGAGAACTCTGACTGAAAGGTTTCTTCTTGCAAGGGAGAGGCTGAGATTGAGCAAGCAGGCAATATCCTATGAATACATGAAACACCGAGAGAACTATTCATGCAGTTAAACGTTACCCATCTGTACCTAATTCATTCACTTGCTCACGGCTGATCTGCTGATTTCTGATATCCTGTAAGATAAAGTGCAGCCATGTTTATCTATCATGACAGTGCAGTCATGTTTATCTATTAGACAGCTACCATACTTGGCAATTTCCATACCTTATATTCAATCATTTATTTATTGTTATGAAAGTAACGGGGGCTATACTTATCTCTGACTTAAGAAACTGCATTGCCATTATTTCTGACCTGTGAATTTACCTCCAGGAAATATATGTACATGCAATTTTGTGCCATCAACCTGATCTATTTTCTCATTTAAAGTTTGCTGCTGCCATTATGGTTGTTTTAAGGAAGCCCTTTGTGTAATGCATTGGAAAGCTTCTGCTTTGATAGTCATTAGCTGTACATCTGGTCAAAACAATTTCCACATGTTGGCTGTTGGAAAGAAATTTTCGCAAAAAAGCGTAACCCATGGCTCGGCGGAGTATTAGTGAAATGTTTCAGTTATTCGCTGCCATTTAAAAAATGTCCACACGGGCTTGTCAGCGCAGCTTTTGAAATGTAACAAATTAATATCCTTACTTTGTTTTAATATGTGGACAGATGGTGTGAATAGGGTTGAGCGGTGCACAGTGGCGTCCCTTGGCTTGTCAAGACTTATTTACAGCACAGGAGTTGTCCTCTGATGGCTGATTATCTGCTTCATTTAGTAGGAGGGAAATTAACCTCTGGTTTCCATGCTGATGACTCAGCAGGTAGTATACCACTAATGCTAAAAAATAGGACCAGAAAGGCATTGGTCTTCAACCCTAACAAGACCCATTAAGGAGCCAAATTGCTTTATTAAACCCAGGAGATAGAAGCAATAATTTCAGACCAGTAGTTAGAAATAATAAAGTTTGCTGGGGAAAGATGAAGGAGATTAATTTTGCCACTATGCATAACCCCCAAAATTGCATTATTTCAGGTGCCTACTAATTTTACACATTTCAGCAAATGAAGATAGTTGAAATAGACATGCCTACTAAGTTAAAAAAGGAAGCAGGGGAAATACAGAAGCTTATATATTTTTCTGCAGCTCCAGTCCTTTCTGTTTTCTGGTATGCCTCAGCATAACATAGATCTGGGGAAAACCAAAGTAGTCTTTTATATAAAACAGCTTGATGCTAAGCATACTGGATGTACAATTCTTGATGCTGGGATAATAATAGGAAAGCAGCAATCATCTGGCTCACACTGCAGATTAAATTGTCGCTAAACTGAACCCCTAACAGTCATATTTGGGAACTAACCACAATGAGTCTGACCCTAATTTGACTCAGCTAAACAGAATATAAAGACTGAGACCTAGTCTAAAAGGTCATTTATGGTACAGATTTACTCTTTCCAGTTTAAAACAAATTCACATGGGGATGTCCAACCACACAACCTCTTTCCAAGCTAGACCTCCCTCCAATGTCCCTTGCACAGCTGAATGGGTAACTGAGCTAGCTCATGTCTATAGGTATGGACCTTTCCCCTCTGGCCTGCTGCTATGCCATAAACACAGGCCCACTCCATGGCTTCAGCATTGCTGTTGTTGACTGGCTTCTCCATGTTCTATTATTGAGTTCTACTGATTTTCTCATTGCTGTGGACAGAGTTCAGCCTCTGGTTGATGGAGTTGCGATCATTTGAGCTGGGCAATGTGTGTTTCCCTATGTCATCATTGCAAGTCCCATCTACATACAACAAATGTCATGACTACAGTTCCCAACTTTATTGACTGTTGGCCATGCTGGCTGGGACTGAAGGGAATTGTAGTCCAACAATAGCTGGAGGGCACTATGGTACCTGTCAATGGATGATACTTTTTGCCCACATTGCTGCCTGTCCAAAATGGTTGAAGGAAATGTCTGGGAGACCAGGACATTGCTGTGTCACCTGCATGGCAAATTTCCTGACACTCACCACAGGGCAGTTTTGGAGAAAAAGCACCTGAGATTTCCAGCACTATAATCTGGAAAGTGGAAGCAGCTGATATATGGACATACTCCTTTGTATAACTCAGCTGCAATGCATTCCAACCTATGAAAAGCATTTAGTCCAGCTATATATGTTTACAACAGTTTAAGGCACAAGCCTAAATGTTTACACAATAGGTGATAACATGCCTGTCAACTGTCCCACTTTGAGCAGGATGCCCCAGAATTACAGAAGTCATCCCAGCTTCTGATTGGATCCCAGGATGTCCTGTTTCAGCTCCTGCAAGAGTGCAGCCCCCAAAGTTTCCTGATTTTTTTGGAGGGAACATGTGCTCTCGTGCAAGTCACCTGGCTCCTGCGGCAGCGCGGCCCCGAAAGACACACAACCCTATTTTCCTCTGCAGCATGTTGCAAGGTATGTGATAAGACCACATGGACATTTCCATAATTTTGTTATGCAAAGGTAATATGTAGGAAGGAAAGAAAAGGCCCCAGTCAGATATTACAACAGTGATACCTGATGGTAAGTACAGGATTCCTGCCTCTATAGCTTTTGTTTTGGGTTAACAAGGACATTTGCCACACGTTAATTTGGACTGAATGCACTTTAAATTATCATAGCACATTTTGTGTGCATAGACCGGTTCCCCAAAATCTCCAGCTTAGATGCCGCAGGTCATATCTCATTATATAGTATTAATAATAAAAATTTATTATTTATACCCTGCCCATCTAGCTGGGTTTTCCCAGCTACTCTGGGTGGCTCACAGCATATATCAGAACATACTAAAACATTCAACATTAAAAAATTCCCGATACAGGGCTGCCTTCAGATGTCTTCTAAAAGTCAGAGAGTTTCCTTGACATCTGAAGGGAGGGCGTTCCACAGGGCGGGCACCACTATCGAGAAGGCCCTCTGCCTGCTTCCCTGCAACCTCACTTCTCTTAGTGAGGGAACCACCAGAAGGCCCTCAAAGCTGGACCTCAGTGTCTGGGCTGAATGGTGGTGGTGGAGACGCTCCTTCAGGTATACTGGTCCAAGGCCATTTAGGGCTTTAAAGATCAGTATCAACACTTTGAATTGTGCTCTGAAATGTACTGGGAGCCAATGTAGGTCTTTCAGGACCGGTGTTATATGGTCTCGGCAGCCACTCCCATTAAACCAACTCATGAGTAACCTGCAACAAAGCACTAGCATATCCACAGCTGAATAAGAAGAGAAATCTAGCTTCTATATCTCTTATCCTATAAAATATACCAATGTCCCATCACAGTTCCTGGTGCCTCTTATTGACATTTATAGATGATGCTGGTTTGGGGTGCCATTCACAGGATATACAGTGGACCCTCTGGATACAAATGTAATTCATTCCAGGGGTCCATACATACCCCGAAAAATCTGCAAGTAGAGGCGCCGCCTGTGCGCACGTGCGCAGCGTGATAAAGCACTTCTGTGCATGTGTGAGGCGCACAGAGCGCTTCTGCGCATGCACATGTGGTGAAACACGGAAGAATACAATTCTGGGTTTGCCGTGTTCACAACCCGAAAGTTGCAAGGTCCACTGTACACTTGAAGCATCAAAAAGGAAAGCATTTCTTTCCACTGAGTAAAAACTGTTTTATTGAGGGGGTAAGAGTACCAATTAGTCCAGAGTAGGTCTGGAGAGATGTAGCATTTATAATGGCTGCTCTTCAGGGGGGGAAATGCTGAGGGAAATCATGCTCGTAAACAGCAGATGGGAGTTTTAAACTAACTTCTAAAAATTGTCTCGAGGAATTAAAAAAAAATGTAGGAAGCTCAGGGATTCTTGTTATGAAAACAGCCTCAGGGTGTTTGTTCTCAGAAGGCTTTCAGTCATTACACCAAAGGGTTTTTTAAAACCTATGCTGTTCTTTGAAATCAAATGTGAAGTTCAAAGGTTATGCAAATCTTTTATATGGTGTGTGGGGAGGGGGCATACAGATGAGATTTTAGGCTTCTTCCTTGACACACTTCTGTTTATTCCGTTCTCTCACACATTTCCTCAGAGGAAAATCCAGGGCAGCCAAAAGCACAAATTGCAATGAAAGCACCTCAAAAATGAAAGCTTGGTTAATCAGGCCACTTGATCCTTACTGCATACAATTAAAAATGTTGCAATGCAGATTCTTCCACGTAGCTTCCAGTGTTGTTAGCTCCCTTAGGAGATTTCTGAGCAGGGCTTTTGTTTTGTTTTGTTTTTAAACCCTCTAAGGTCGTTCATTAATTGTTTTGACGAAAGCCTCAAATTCAGCAAGTCATGCTGCATATTATGGATCTCAGGTGTAGAGCAGGTTCTGAAAGCCTTCTAGGACCCAGAATCATAGATTAAGAGTCTCATGCTCAACCAACTAAGCGATCCATGAGCTACCATCACGATGGGTGCAGGACAGAAAAAAAGAAAGTGTGTGTGATTTTATTTTTTTTTAAATGCATTTTTATTGAAGTTATACACAAAAAACAGACATATATGAAAATACAGAGAAAAAATTACAAAGAAAAAAGAAAAAAGAAAAAAGAAAAACCACACATCCGAAAAAAGAAAAACACACAATCTAAACTTCCCTCCGTCCTTTTGATAAGTATCAAATATCTCCTTCCATTACGTATTTGATTTTCAATCTATAGTCTTAAATTCACTCGCTGGTCGTATTGTTCTAACCCCGTCAATTCACTTTAAGCATTTATTCCAATATATTTCCAAAATTTACTCCAATTTTTCAGAAATTTCTGTTCATCCTGATCTCTTATTTTACCTGTTAGTTTGTCAAGCTCAGCATAGTTTACCATTCTAATCTACCAGTCCTTTATGTTGGGGATGGTTTCCACTTTCCAATATTGTGCCAACATAATTCTCGCTGCTGTGGTGGCGTAGAGGAATATCGTCCTATCTTCCTTTTTAATTTCTTTATCCATCATTCCCAACAGGAAGGCTTCAGGCCTCTTGGGAAAGGTATACTTAAATATTTTTTTAAGTTCATTATAAATTAATTCCCAAAAGCCTTTCACGTTTTTACATGTCCACCATAGATGATATAGGTCACCCTCCACCTCACCACATTTCCAGCATCTCTTATCCTTTAGAAAGTGTGTGTGATTTTAATTTGTAATTCACTGTGATTTAATAGGATAGTTTTTGGAACAAGTCATCTTGATACTTTTTTTTTGTATAGGGGATAAATAAGTGCAGTAAGTAGCAATAACAATTTAGAGAGAAAATTGTGTGCAAGTTGTTGTTGTTTTTTAAAAAATACTAATTAATGTGGAAACAGGATTGAACAGGCTTATGAATGAACATGTGAATGGACTGGATGATGCTTGTGTTCCCTTCCAACTCGACAATTTTATGATTCCATGTGTGAAACCGACATGGACTTAAAATAGAAATAAAGGGTCACCAATGAGGTGCTCATGGGTACCAGTGTGCCCACCAATATCTCCTACAGTACCTAGTAAATATCCCCTCAAAAAAACACAATGCATGAGAGACTGTTTTCTCTTCCTGATTGGCGTCTCCTGCAATGAACATGTCCCCTTAAGCATTCTCACCTTTCATTCATTCAATGCCATGGCAGGACACACACACACACACACACCTTCCCTCCTGATCAGAGGAAAGATGCAAAGCATTTCTCTCTGTGAGCAAGGGCAGAGGTGCACGACTCTTTCACACTGAGAAAAGAGCAAGCACACACCATTTTGTGGCTGATATCCACAGCACTTCCTCAAAATTCTGAATGTGCCCACTAGCCGAAAAAGATTGGTGACTCCAGAAATAGAGTGATCTGTCCTTCTTTACTTTCTCTTATCTCTTAGTTCTATCTCACTCCACCCTGTTCCAATCCATTTTATGCTGCATTTCCCCCCCCCCACTAGAATAGCACTGGTCTTCACAAGAGATTTTAAGCCTCCCCCACAGCATCTGTGCTAAAGCCACACTTTAGGCATGAAAATTCAAATGCAGTTTATTTTGGGAAATGTGTTTTTTTTTTTTTTTAAAAAAAGAGCTATAAAACACAACTGGTACAGTTACTATACAGAATAAGAAAATGCAGACTATGACACCTGAAACATTTTTAAAAGATATATAACCACTTTCCAGTGGGACGTGTAATGGCTCCTTGCTTTCACATTTCCAGCAAAGTAACTGGATTCAACTAGGAAGGAAACCCTGAAATGTAAGGGTATCCAGCATCTCTTAGCTGTTTTACAGAAATGCTTATGTCCAGTCCAGTTAAAATAACCACCGCCACCCATTTTTCATCCCCTGCCATGTATTTCTGAATTTTAGGGAAGCCATTCTGTGGAAATAACCCCAACATCTTCAAAAACATTAAGTGCAATAATAACTTTTAAACTGTAGTGTACCACCCTTTCTCTGAAGCAATATTTCTTAAACCATAAATGCACAAACAGAATCAATAGATTCTACGCAATTTCTCCTTATTCTAGTTATAGTGGTACCTTGGTTCACATACACCTTGGTTTGCATACACCTTGGTTTGGATTACAAACACATCAAACCCGGAAGTGCATGTCCCGGTTTGCAACCTTTTTTTATTATTATTACAACCAATTTTGGGGGGATTACAAACAAAAAATATTTGGAGGCCCCATTGGTGAAAGCACACCTTGGGTTACAACCTGTTTTTGTTTACAAACGGACCTCTGGAATCAGTGGCGTAGCGTGGGTTGTCAGCACCCGGGGCAAGGCAAGTAATTTGCGCCCCCTAACCCATGGATTTGCGCCCCCTAACCCCCAGATGTTGCGCCCGGTGCGGCTGGCCCCCCCTGCACCCCCCACGCTACGCCACTGTCTGGAATGGATTATGGTTGTAAACCAAGGTATCAATGTATTAATTTTCTGTTTTCAGGCATTTTTTATTATCTGCCATCCCAACCTTGTCTAATGCACTGGAGGGGTTTAGGAGGAGCCATATCTACCCCTCTGCCAGGCTCCACTCATGGGGGGGACACCACCCAAAACACTGGTGGGTGGCAGCTCCTGCTAGTGTTTTCTCAGTTAGTAGTCAACAGCATAAAACTCAATATTTCTGGGGTGGGGAAGGGTACAGAGCTGGATTGGCCAAGGATCTGCTAGATCATAAGACAGGCCAGCATTGCGCCAGATCTGGGCCTCTCTGCTATGCCAAGATGGAGCTGGCACCATGAAAACATGCCCCTCTTCTGCCCTGGCAGCAGCTGCCATGTTGAACTTTGCATGTGGCCATAGCTCCACCACTCTGTTCATCCCCACTGCTCCCAGATGGAAGTTATGATTTTTACCCAACAAAACAACTAGAGGGTACTATCCCATACTATCCTAACAATTCATACACATTTTCTTGTGGGCCCATCACTACCACAAAAAATGTCACAAAAAATAGTTGAACTTCATAATTACAGTGGTACCTCAGGTTACAAACACCTCGGGTTACAAACACTTCAGGTTACAGACTCCGCTAACCCGGAAGTAGTACCTCGGGTTAAGAATTTTACCTCAGGATGAGAAGAGAAATCAGATGCCAGTAGTGTGGCAGCAGCGGGAGGCCCCATTAGCTAAAGTGGTACCTCAGGTTAAGAACGGTTTCATGTTAACAGCGGACCTCTGGTTGGAATTAAGTTTGCAATCAGAGGTACCACTGTACTGTTAAGGCCAAGACTGAAATGCAAATTCAGTAAATATATACACAGTTCTAAATGCCATTATTAAACATCACCATTTCCCATCACCATTCTAGCTAGTAGCAAAGAAATTAAGTTTTAGCCATTGTTATACAGCACAGCTTCTTGGAGATTTCCCAGAGAGGAATATCTGTCATTCCATTTTAATATACTTTAGTAATATTGACAGGTAAAGCATCCCTGTGCTATTTGCCAGAAGAACTATCTATGTGAATATCACACCCACCAATGTAGAGAAAGGATCCTAATTATTTGCAGCATGTCTTTGCCCAATTGTCAGCTAAGAATATCTGGGCTCATCTGGGTTCAGAATAGGTAACCCGTGAATAATTCCCAACAGGGGTCAGTGGCATTTGAGATAGACTGAAAGCTTTGATCAGAAAGGAGCAACAGGCCCTGGAATATAGGTGCTGTTTAGACTAGGAATGGAAGCAGCTCTCCAAAAGGCTGTCATCAGCCCCAGAGAGTATGGTGAGTGGTATGGGATGATGGGAGTTGTAGTCCAGCAAGATCTGCTTTGCCACAGTCCCCCCCCCATCCCTGATTTAGAAGCTGAATGTAAGCCCTGGCAATAGTAATACTATGGGACTTCTATTCTAAAGACAGACAGAAGAGGATAGCATTGGCATTGGCACTTCAGAGAGCTTCAAATAATATTTATGCATGGGTTAGAGATGTTCTTGTAACAAAACACAGAGGCCAACACAAAGGTATAGGGACAAGTGGACTCTTCACCTCTGATTGGCATGTGGTGACTTTGTCCCAATATGGATACACTGGGACATTTTTTATACGGAGAAATAATTTGGGACTTATAAACACTTTTTTATATTAATAACTTTCAAAACCTTATTCTCTTTACTTCCACCCGCCTTCCCTTCTTGTATTCTACTTTAAAAGTTTGTTCAGCAAGATCGTTCATTATTCATTTTAAACCTTTGTCCCTCCCTTTTCAGTCTTATTTGTCTTAGCCGCTAGAACCCCTTCATTTCATTTTCAGAGCCTTCAACATTCATAAATTTTACAATATTTTTGTAGATAAACTTTAAACTTCTTCCAGTTCAGTTGCTGTTTTTTTACCTTTCCACATGTTTTATGTTTTTAAGCGCTTTCCCCAGCATTTTTACACTTTTAAACTCAGTTTTAATTAGAATTGAGAATATTTATTCCTGTGCTTTACCTGTTTTATACGTAAGCACCTAGAAAACTTTAGCGATGCTTTCTTTAGCTTGGGTTTATAACTTCAGGTAATGTGCAGAATAGTCAATTATTCAACAGCTTTTGTCTTCAGCACTCAGAATCAAGCAGCATACACAAAGCTATCAGTTAACAGACTATGCTGGTGGTCCAGCTAACCATTCTGCTTGCTATTTTTGCAGTGTCAGCTTTGTCAACTGTGTGACTTTTGTTTTATCTTGAGTTTATTTTGCATTTCATCTCATGTTATCAGTTAAGGTAAACATATAAGTTCTTGCAGATGCGCATGTAATCACCCAGTGCAAATGCACAAACTCCAAACCACAGACAGCATCAGTGATACCTGAATGGGATCTATTCTGCAGCTGCCTATTCCACTAGCCTTAGTCATTCTGTTATTTTTTAGGTAACCACATTGAATAGTTATTGCACTAGAAGCCATTATCAGCCTCACACACATGTAGAGTAATCCTATACATGTTTACTTGGAAACAAGTTTCACTGCTTTAAGTGGGGCTTACTCCCTGGTAAATGTAGAAAGGATTGCAGGCTAAATGATCCAGTATATAAAATGTGAAGTTCTGTTAGATGCAGAATAACAGATTCAACCAATGAGGAAGAAATTTATCTTTGGCCATTTGGCTATCATATTAAACAAGAAGAGGGAAATTCTCTCTGTCCCGGTGCGGCAAGATAGGCACTGCATCCTCGCCGCTATCAAAAGCATTCTCAGTCACAAAATGAGGGTATATCACAGCAGCAAACACTCCCAAAGCCATCACAAATAGCTCTAGTTGTTCATTATCTGTTACAGGAAAGCTTACTTCTCCCCAGCACTGGTTTTACAAGGCCAGAATTCTGTCAAAGTGCTTATACTCTGCAGAATACTGCAAGATGTATGGTTTCTATCAAGTAGCTCAACTTGTAATAGTACCCATATGTGCTCTTCCAAGCTAACCTGCTAATGCTGAGACCACCATCACTCGCAGAGTTGGGCAGAATGACTAATATAAATGATGAGTGTATATCATTTAGATTGGTTCTAGTCCACATAATGTCAAACCGCCAACTTGGCCTTGGTCTGAAGCATCTGGAGGATTCTTTGGTAGATGTCAGAGACAGGCAGGAGTCTGAAGGACGGGCAGAGGAGGTAGGAGGGCGGGAGGATGAGCTAAGGAAAAGAGCCAGTGATTTGCGGGTTCCTGTGCCACCTGTGGGCAGGGGGAAGAGGAAGAAGCTGGGGAGTCAGAGATGGGAGAAGAGGAAGCGAAGGATGGGGGATGTGTGGCACACCATTGCTCCAACTGCTGGTACAGAGCACAGGTCTGAAGAAGGTGCCTTATGAGGAACGGCTAAGGGAGCTGGGCATGTTTAGCCTGGAGAAGAGGAGGTTAAGGGGTGATATGATAGCCATGTTCAAATATATAAAAGGATGTCACATAGAGGAGGGAGAAAGGTTGTTTTCTGCTGCTCCAGAGAAGCGGACACGGAGCAATGGATCCAAACTACAAGAAAGAAGATTCCACCTAAACATTAGGAAGAACTTCCTGACAGTAAGAGCTGTTCGACAGTGGAATTTGCTGCCAAGGAGTGTGGTGGAGTCTCCTTTTTTGGAGGTCTTTAAGCAGAGGCTTGACAACCATATGTCAGGAGTGCTCTGATGGTGTTTCCTGCTTGGCAGGGGGTTGGACTCGATGGCCCTTGTGGTCTCTTCCAACTCTATGATTCTATGATTCTATGATTCTATGAAGGTGATGCCCAGCTGGCTATTTAGCAGGAGCGGTGCATGTGATTCTTGCATCTTAGGAACTGATGTAATCTAATGCTGTGCCAATAAAAAAACCTAAACTTCCAATCGCATGTTCTCCTTGGGGGTTCTGGGTATGCTCTGGACAATAAAATACATTAGGGCTGCCGGTGTGGACCCCAATAGGTAACGGCCATTAAAATATGACATTAAGCACATCCATCTCTCAAGCATAGGCATCTTTCTGTGTGCAATTTTGCCTAATATACACATGCTTGCAGAGGAATTTTCCCCAATATAATGAATTTGTATGTTATTTGCACAAATACAGTCGTACCTTGGATCCCAAATGCCTTGGCTCCTGAATGATCAAAACCCGGAAGTGAGTGTTCCAGTTTTCGAATGATTTTCGGAAGCCAAATGTCCAGCGCGGCTTCTGTGACTTTCGATTCCTGCAGCCAATCAGAAGCCACACTTTGGTTTCCGAGTGTTTTGGAAGTCAGAAGGACTTCCGGAACAGATTCTGTTTGACTTCCAAGGAACAACTGTATATGCAATTTTATGCACACTTCACACTAGCATAAGCATTGCTGCACACACTGCTGAAAAAACGCATTACAAAATTCAGAGGATTTCAAGACATGGCTGTGTTTTGGTTCTTTTGTTTCAGAAAGTGTGGGTATGGCAGGTTCATCTTTAATGCTAACTGAATTGTTATTTCCCCACCACTCCTAAGGTAGGAGTCTGTGGCTTCCATGTTTTGCAGAAATGCATAGCTTACTTCTGCAGATTACATGTGGAATATTGCTTGGTTCATATAATTCATTCAGAGCATAGCTCTTGGATTTTTGCAGTATGGCTGTCAGGTTTAGTGCTTCTCCCACACAAGACATGGAATGCTGGCAGTTTAAGTAGCTGAGGTTTATTTCTCAATAACAGTCAAGCTTCCACAACTCATCCTCCGCCGTCGGAATCAGTTGACTCAACTGGCTTCTGACCCCTCCCAAGGCCAGATATACGCCACGACCTCCCCTGCCTCCTGCTGGCCCACCTCTGCTCTAATCGCTTGCTCTGCCTCCTACTTCTTGGAGACTCAGCCAATTCCTCCTCCTCTGGAGATTCCTCTCTGCTGAGAGTGTCCCTGACAATGGATAATGCACACCGCTCTGCAAATCACTCTAGTTTTTACTTTCATCCTCACATGACCCTTTTCCTCTCCCTGGCCATGAGAGAACTGTGTCCACCTTGCAAGGTCCCTGCTTTTATTGAACAGCTCCTCCTCTGTTCTTTGGCACAAGCGTTATGGAGAGGCTTGCTATTTTGGTGTTTGATCTGAATCACAAAAGCAGCACTGCTTTGGCTCTCCTCCAGTCATATCTGAAGCCAAATGCATTGCTTACAAACAATGCCTTCAGGCAAAAAAAGGAATTTGGTTCTGCAACACAAAGCTGCTGCTTTCTGAGACTTGGAAAAGCAGGCATGCCCAACCATCTCTGTTTTAAATGGCCAGTTGCAAGTTGTAGTGCAAAAAGGAACAGCAGCATTTAGTTTGTGAAGCACTTTATACCAAAAAAAATAAAAAATGCTTTCAATAATTAAACAATACAAGGCAGGAGACAGGAGTACACTCTCAGCGAGCCAGAGATGTACTGTAGGGCAGACAGGTGTATTCAACTGGGATGGAGACGTGTCAGTTCTGAAGAATTAAGACATGGTCAGCTAAACTAAGGATACAATGGCAAGGGAAGTTATGTTTTCACCTCTGGAATCTCTGAGGCAAATAATAAGCATTGGGTTGGCAGGAGGCCATGTTTGAGGGAGAAAATGGCACCGCTTCTGACTTGACACCTAGTCCTAAGAAGTGGTCAGTGGCCAATTCTTTGGGGTTGTGCTAGAGCTGCTGTTTGCCATGTGTATTTATTTAGAATAAAGTGGTACCTTTGGTTAGGAACTTATTTCGTTCCTGAGGTCCATTCTTAACCTGAAACTGTTCTTACCCTGTGGTACTGTACCACTTTATCTAATGGGGCCTCCTGCTGCCGCCTCCACGCAATTTATGTTCTCATCCTGAGGTAAAGTTCTTAACCCAAGGTACTACTTCCGGGTTAGCGGAGTCTGTAACCCGAAGTGTTTGTAACCTGGGGTGTTTGTAACCCAAGGTAACACTGTATAAAGAAGGCTGGAGAACTGGATCTGAAAGTGGTATCCTGTGGTGGCTCATACCCATTGGGATTGTGGGTGAGAAGTCAGAGGGTAGACAATTCCAGCTCTCCCCTCACATCTACCTCACTGCTGAGTTCTGCAAGGGCAACACTGAAGAAGAGGAAGTTGACAGGCATTGCCACCCCCCTGGACTGCTTATAACTAAGCCTGAAAGCAGGTGAGGGCTAGCTGAGTACAGACTGAGGCTGGTGGAGCAGTGGACCCATTCACTCTTATGGAGCAGCGTCCACTGGGAGCAGCCACATAGGATGCCACATCAGTGAGAGAGTACAGAACTCCCCCGTTAAGCGTGCATTAATTCAAAGGTGATTTGCTTCCTTCTGCATTCATTGGCAGCCTTCCAAGCTCTCAGTCTGGTTACCAGGATGTGTTCTGGGGGGTTTTCTTGCTGAAGGACTGGGGGGGAAATGCTGGCAGGAGCAGACTAACAAAAGCTGAGGATGGCACAGATACTACAAGCAACGCATTACAGCTCCTAGTTTCATTTGGAAAGGGATCTAAAATAAAAGTGCCAAACTCTTAATGCCTTTATACAAAACTGTGGCAGAGGCACACTTGGAATCCTGTGCCCACTTCCAGTAGCGGCATTTCAAAAAAGGAGATTTTAAAGCTGGGGAAAAGGGGGGGGTTGAAATCTGAAAGATCAAGAGGCTGAAACAACTCACTCCTCTGTGAGGGTGAACTACACTGTTGGGACATCTTCATTTTGAAGAAGAGACAAGGGCAAGAGACCTGATAGAGAAAACTCATGTAGAGTCAGATTTTCCTTGAGTCAGAAAATTCCTTGAGTCATTCCTTGAGTCAGAACAACTGAATCTGTATCCACTGCCATGGTTTATGAGTAGGGGATTCGAGATTTCACGGTCCTGCCCCTGTTACCATTTGCCGATTGCCATGGGACTTGGGGTGTGTGTGAATTTTTGGAAAACACCTGTGTGTGAATTTGTTTTATGTCTGTAGATCAGTGCACGCCGACCAACGCATAGTCTTTGCAGTAAGGCCGGCAGATTCTTATCTGCTGCAGCCTTCATCTGCCATCACAGCCGTTGTAACATGCTGCTCATTATCTTCCACCTATTCTGCCATTGAGGACATCTTGGATCATTCTTGGTCTAACTCCTCCCCTTTGACCTTACCGCCTTGGGGGACCCTGCTGGGAGTAGGAGACTCACGACGGCTTCGCTCACAAGGGTCAGAGAAACGTGCAAGCCCACTCACCATGACAAGGTGATAAACCAGCGAGTGAGCCTATCACACAATACTAGAACCTAGATAGTAGAAGCTGAATAGTAGACGGTTGGTTGATGCAGATGATGATGCTTTTATTTATACCCAACCTTTTCCCTTGGGCAGGGACTCAGCTATAGGAGAGCCACAGCAGGGATGTGGTAAGGTGAAGATTGGATTCGTGAGCTGTTGCCCACCAGTACAACCATTATTATGTGAGTTGTGTTTAATTTTTACCCATTAACAGCTTTCCCCACCAGAAAGCACCAAGGTTGTGGAGGGCTGTCGGTGCTGAATCGGCTCCCTTATAATGCATTCAACTCTGTGATGTGAATAACCGATGTCACAGTCGGAATGTAACTACGTTTAAAGTAAGCAACAGGGTACTTAAAGTGAGAAGCAGCAGAAACAAGCAACTTGGTATGAATAAGTCTCTTTCCTGCCCACACTCTCACTTGCTGGTTCATTAATTTGCAGTGCCCAGAAAATGTGAACATACGAGGTTAATCCTTCCAGCCTTCTGTTTGTATCCTAAGCCTCTACAGGACGATACTTCACATGCCACAGTCCTCTCTTGAACTGTGAATACACTGTGGAGTCTATCACTAGAAAAACAAATGTTGACATTTTATTTGTGACAACAGCCACTGTTTAAGTGGCAAATTCTGGAACGTGAAAGATATACAAAGAGAGGGGGGTAATGGCCACATATGTCAAGTTGCTACTGCGATTTCAGGAACATTATCCAAAGCAAGACTAAAAAATAAAATCCTTTGACACTTTGGAAAAAACCCACACACACCTTGAAATGCAAAACAAAATTAAAGTCATATTAGGCTTTGCATTTCTTCAAACTCAGCATCAGTCTGATGGGCTCTGTGGAATGATTCAAAAAGAAGTTGCTTCAAGACTGCTGTTTTAACACTGATAAGAAAGCAAAATAAAGAAAAGAGTGAAGGTGATAGTTGGGCACAAACAAGTGACAGGCAATCTAAAGGTGAGAAAGAAGTTATTTAAGGTACAGCGGTTGGAAGGACAATCTAGTGACATGAACGCAGCAAAGACAACCTGAACTTTAGATCTCGAGTGTTGCGGGAAAAACATTTTAGTTATAAAAGCATTGGTTTAAGAAGGGATCTGCCGAAGAAATGAATTAAAACTGTGTTCAAAGAAGACATCCAGTATAATGCCTGTTCTCTACAGAGGCATAAACTAGGCAGCCAACAGGTGTGTCCCCCCCCCCGCCCCCAGACCCTCCAGCTGTTGTTGGTTTTGAAAAAAAGACAATAAGGGTCAAAATACTGATTCAGTACAACTCACGTGACTGCCAAGCTTTTAAAAGATGTGTTTGATACAAGCAAGAATCATGTCTTCCTTTTGAGATTCTGTCTGTTAAACCTGTGAGCTCAGGGGCAAAAATCATAGCAAACCTGGTATTTTTCTAAATATCATTTGATTACTTAGGCTGATTTTGGAATCACAGTTATAAACATTTGATTTTCAAGAATGCCATCTTGTATGCTAACACACTTTGATTTTGGGAGAGGGTTGTAATTGCAGTCTTAACCTTTGCTTCCTACAGGTAGCAGACTCTTATAAGGATCAAATTGTGTTTTATCAAGACCATTGCAAAAGTAGTAGTAGTAGTAGTAGTAGTAGTAGTAGTAGTAGTAGTAATAGAAGAGGAGGAGGAGTTTGGATTTGATATCCCGCTTTATCACTACCCTAAGGAGTCTCAAAGCGACTAACAATCTCCTTTCCCCTCCTCCCCCACAACAAACACTCTATGAGGTGAGTGAGGCTGAGAGTCTTCAGAGAAGTGTGACTAGCCCAAGGTCACCCAGCAGCTGCATGTGGAGGAGCAGGGAAGCGAACAAGGTTCACCAGAGTACGAGTCCACTGCTCTTAACCACTACACCACACTGGCTCTGGTAGTAGTAGTTGTTGTTATTTGTACCCCACTCATCTGACTGGGTTGCCCCAACCACTCTGGGCAACTTCCACCAGAAATAAAAACATAATAAAACATAAAACAGTTAAAAATTCCCTCTACAGGGCTGTGTAAGTAGGTTAGACCTCTTCACTTCAAGTATGCCCTTATATCTGAACTTGGAACAAAATCTGGTGGTGCTAATGGAGGCACACAACTTTTTATTATTTATTATTGTTACTCTTGCTATTAAACGTGAAATACTGTGAGAGCGTATATTGCACGTGCAAAGTGATGATGCATCTGTGGTGAAAACTGGAGTCATCTCCCTCCTAAGAAATGGTGCCTAGGAATTCACTGCAACCAACCTCTTGGGAACTGTGCCTGGATTAAACCTAAATTGTTTTGACAATGTTTATTACTGATTTAGCTTTCTAATCATCTTATGCAAATAGGGTTGTTTGGGAAGAGAACAAACCTAACCGCTTCATGCTATCCAAGGCCATCATCATAATAAGGTACATTCTCTCATACTCCTGCAATGTAACAAAGCAGTTTGCTATTTGTCCTTGTCAAGTGGGAAGCATGAACAGCACAACTGACTGTCCATTCGTGGCAAAAATTTGCATCATGTGAACAAAGTTCTTTAATACCACTCCTCTCTGATTTGGCAAGCTGGAAAGATAACACTCTGGTGGATATATGTCCATTCTGCACATCTATGTACATGTTTTCATATGGATGTATATGTGTTGATGTGTTATGTACTGAGTTGAATAGGATCCAAAATGCAGCAATCTGATTGGTCCTAGAACAATAGGATTCAGAATGCAGCAGCCTGATTGGTCCTAGAACAATGCAGCAGTATGATTGGTCTGCAGGAGCCACCCAATCCAGCTCCAGATGGAAGTGAATCCACAACCTGATTGGCCCACAGGAGAATCCCGGAATTAGCCAATCACATGCAGCGCATTGTGTAAATAATGTGTATAAAACAGATACTTTGGGGGGACATTCATTCCTCCTCACCACTATGAGCTGAATAAAGAGCATGAAATCCACTCTCGACTCTGAGTATATTTCATGATGTATGCAGAGTGGATTAGGATTTCTGCTCTGATACAAAAATAAGGATACGGGGTGAGATCCGTCAGGCATCTGCAAGCTCAGCAGTGCTTCTCCTTCCTTCCAGCCCCTTTCCATCCCACCATTCACCCCCCCCAAAAAAAAAAACCTTTCCCAAAGGGTCTGAGACCTTCTATAGCCATTTTTGGGAGTGCATGGGGGACAGGAGATTGATCTTCACCGTGCAAGTAAGTTGCCACAACTGGATTTCCCTCATGGCCTTTAACAGTATATTTCCAACTGCCAAAATGCCTGGAGCTGGAAGCTGGAGCTCCAAAGGTCAACTTTCTACCCTCAACCCTTGTTCAAAAATCCCATCTACATGTATTGGAAAAGCACAGCCACTCTGGGGTGATACAGCCATGCTGGAGCTGCTCCATTTCAAAATCTGGCAAATGACCACAGCTTTGAATGCATCCACACTTTTTAAAAAACCTGCCAATTTCTCCTCTTGAAAACTTCATAGGAAGCCATGCAACAAGGGCAGATTACTTCCAGCACATAACTCCAGTGCTTAAAACTCTCATGGTCTGCCCAAATGCTACTGGCTCAAGTTCAAAGTTCCTACAAGGCCCTGGACAACTTAAGTCCAGGATTCCCAAACAGCCGTTTTAAGCAAGTTTTCTGAATTTATGGTTAGTTTTAACTGATGTTATTGTTTACTGTATCTTTTTAACCTCACTGTGAACTGCTTAGAGACTCAAGAGAACAATCCTGATGCTTTTTAATATATATATATATATATATATATATATATATATATATATATATATATATTATTAATTGACTTGTTTTCTGTGAAATTCAAATTGTAGTGATTATTTCTAAACTTGCATTTGCATATTTTATGGCAATTTGTGTCCTATGGGCCTGCACCAATTAAAAGCCTAGTAATGCCCCTGTTCTTGAAGCTGACCCAGAATAAGAAATGTGTTGTCCACCCCTCTTCTCTCCCCCCCCCCCCAGTGAACCATCTCTGTATAGAAATCCTCAGTTGCTTCATGTCTATCTGTTTAATTGCAACGAGACTCTGGAAGAGGGCTTGCTCCCAAGGGGGACCATATCCTTCTATCAAGAAAAACAGTCAGGGAAAGATCAAGCCTAGACATAATAGAAATTGCAAGCGTCTGTGCTCTGTAGACATATGGGATAACTTTTCAAAAAATGTTAGAACAAGGCAAGAATCAGCAGGAAGATTCTCCTATTAGTATTCCCAGCAACATCTCAAAGCTCCAATAAGTCTCACATACTTCATGCTAGGAGGGAATCTGCGAGGACTGCAGTTTATTCTGTGGCCAAGGAGATGCTCAGAAATGTGACTGAATGCATTCTCCCGGGGCTTTGCTAATTCCTATGGCTGTGATCCAATTCAGTGAAAACAACCAGGCATGGTGGGGGGTAATCGCTGGAACTGGTTGGGATTTGTAAATAGTTTGGGTAAAAAATTGAGAAGCTGTGAGGAAAAAATATCTGTTTAACATTCCAGTCTAAGAGCCTGGTGTCAAAAACCACTTCAAAAGTTTGAACACTTTAGCTTTTATCAGTTGCCAAGAAGAAGGAAGCGAGAGAGGTTTGTCCATCGTTACCTTGCTTTTCCCCACAGTAAAAAGGGAGGGTTTTGTGTCCTATACAGATTGTTTCTGTCCTTCATGTGATCTGGGTTTCCAACCTACATATGTACAGATCTAGGTGTGCAGGCTTTTGTCCTGCAAATGCCCACAACTCATGTGTACACACCAAGAGCTCCAGACATCCACAGCTAACATGGACACATCAACAGTGGGGCCACAGAAGTTGTGCAAACTCAGAGGCAGGACAACTCTGTTTGAAGTGATTGCAAGAGGTCTCCTCCATCCATATAACATATGAAGATGGCTAGATTCAGAGAGCTAGAGTAAATAAAAAATAAAAAATCCCCTAGCTATTCTAAAAGGCCTACAGAAACATGCGCATGACAGTTTTGCCATAAACCCAAACACCAGAAGTGAATAGAGATAGGAAAGTATGCCTGTCCTTAAAGCAAAGGAGAAGTATGTTCTGTCATGGAGAGTGCTTGGTCAGTTCTGTCCTAAGAGAACTTTGAATCTAATGGTTTTTTAATAACTTTTTGCCAAGGCATGCCTGTCAGGGATTGAACTGAGGAATGGTGTAGACCACCTCCCTCTCCTCCTCAACCTTCCAGAGAAGAGGAAGACAGTATAGGTTTACGACAGTGGTTTGCAGAAGGTCACGGCTCTGAGACAGAAGAAGGGCAAAGCTGGGCGATAATGGGAGAAGAGGAGGGAAGAGAAGCAGAGCCGGAGCAGCTGGCTGACACATTATTGCTATCTGAAGAAGTGTGCATGCACACGAAAGCTCATACCAAGAACTAACTTAGTTGGTCTTTAAGGTGCTACTGGAAGGAATTTTTTTATTTTGACATTATTGCTAGAAAGCATCTCAGACCCCCTTCTCCCAGAATCAGGTGAGCAGTGACAATAGGAGAGTAGAGAGCTAAGAGGCAATTGGCCTTAAGCAGCCACCATAAGGGGAGTGGGGCTGTTGACGATTGAGAAGGGAAGGGGGTGGAGCTTACTCAGAGCAACACCATTACTCCTAGAGGCAGCATTTCTAAGCCTATCTCTGTGAATACTGAATAAACGACCTAGTAAGAGCTTCTTGTCTATCTATTACTGGCAGCCTCCCCATGGGGGGAGCATAGGATTCCCTGTAGCCTGACGTGCCATTGTGGAAGCGGGGGGTGGGGCTGTGAACTGAGTAATTTCTGCAGTTTCCATAATTCCTTCCAGAATAGTGATGTTAACGGAAAAATCTGAGGGCTCCCTTGGACAAAAAGTAAAGACACCAACCAGGATAACTTGGAGCAAAACAGCAGCCTGTAGGCTTGGCCTTTATTGGACTGTTGCAACAGGGTTCCCTTCCCTTGCAAGAGAGAGGAAAGACCCAGAACAATGGGCTGCAAGACCTTATAAAAACTTTTGAAATTCCCCTCCTCTAGGTCAAGCCCACCCCCAGAAACATCATGCATACATTACAGAAAGGAGGGGTTGACATCATGCATACATTACAGAAGGGGTTGGCATCATGCATACATTACAGAAAGGAGGGGTTGAGGGAGGAGTTGTGGTGGTAACCTGAGTGTCCAGTCACCCAGCTGGTTCCTCCTTTCCCCCTCCCCATGAGTACTTTCCAGGTGACAATGGGGAGTTTGCAGTTTCCTGCCCCCAGAGGGAAGATCTGATCATTGTCCTTTGTTTCAGCCTGTGGTGAATCCACTGTTCTTTGTGATTTTGATTGTCTTCTGTCTGGGATTATCAGGGTTGACATAGCAACTGGGCAGGGCTCCTGTGGATGTGCTGGGATGGTGAAGGGATTATGGCTGACCAGAAACCAAGCACCCCCCTTTGATAGTCCTTGTCACATGGAGTAAAAAATGGAACAGTGCAAATCCGATGTATGGTTGATTTTCTATGAATTTATAACAGAAATGTGGCGTATGTAGTGTGTGAGTGTGAGTGTGTGTGAAGTTTGTGCAAACAGAATGATTGGGGTGGGGGGGTTCCTGCTACAGTGACAAATGGTTAAAACCTACCGTCCTGTTTGCTTAACCGAAAGGTGAAAGACTTGTGTTGGTGAGCCATTATCTAAGCCTGGCCATCTCTGTCTGCTGTCTGCCTTCAAATCACCTGACCATTGTGTGGATGGATCCCTTTGAGGAGTGGAGTATCCTGTACTTGACAACTAAATTTGCATGTGCTAATCTTTAGGTCAGATGTGTGTGAACTCAGGATATGGGCATGAGTCGTTCAGGAGGCTGGTAGTTCCAGAGTTACCAAAGTTTCATCATGGAGAGTCTTGTGACACATTAGAGATATGTCAATATTACACTCATGTCATGATCTGCTGTGATGAATTGTATCATAAGTTCACATTTACACACACCTCTTCACAACTCCCCCATGGACACTCTGGACCTGGTCTTGGGATGTTTTGCTTTCTCCTTCATTTGTGGGACTGCATAGGATTGTGATTACGCTATCAAGGCAATTGCAGAGGCTGCCACTCAGTTACTGTTGACCATTACGAAAACGATTTTACAGAAAAAAGTAGCCATTTTCCTTAAGTATGATCCAGCTGAAATATAATGTGCTCTGGCTTATTTCTCTTATTTGGGTTCACGTATACTTTTGTAAATTAAATTAAAAGATAAGTGAATTAGCACTGCCATATTGTACCAGTGGTTAGGGCATTGCTTATATAAATATGTCTGCATGAGTATAGAACACAGGGATAGCTTGTTTATTCTGTTAATAGGTTTCAGTTATTTAGGATTATTTATTTAATTTTTTTAAAAAAATTAAAAAGCATCATCTATCATGTCTGCCATAATGAACTCCTGCAAAGGTCAAATGTAATGGCTAGATGCTGCAGGAACGGATGATTCCACTGTAATCCTGTTATCCTCCCACTTGGCTAATTTAATTCCATTGCATTTAACAGTGTAAGGGGGAAAGAGCAGCCACTTGGCTCCCCTCCACACACTCCTGTGTCCGCAGTCCCCTGAGCTTGGTTTTGTGTTTCCCTACTGCTGTAATTGCATTAGTAATGAAAATGTATGGTAAAAATAATTATTGCCTACTTTGTATTTTGTTGGCATCAGTGAAAGTTTGCTTGGGGGGGGAGAAAGTGTTTAATTAGCTCTTGCTCTTCCTCACTTAGTCTTGACTTTTCCCTACTTGAGTCTATGTTTCAAGGCACAGATGTTTAATGGCCTGATACGTACTTCCATTTTGGAATATGAGTAAGCGATCTAATTTTTATTATGCACATCCCAGCAAATGCAGTGGGAAGGGCAGGTTCCCAAAGTGAGGGTGGATTACAATACAAAGGAATGGTAGGCTTTTTGGTTATTTTTCTTTAATTCTGTAGCTAATTGCTCCATGTTGACCATTTGAAAGATATCTCTTGTTTTTTAAAAAATTGGGGGCATGGTCCGGCCAATCCCACAGATTTCAGTGGGAGAGATTTCTGGTGCAATGCTGTACGTGGCTACTCAGAAATAATCTGCAACAAAATCAGTATTGCTCACTACCAAATACATGGACATTGGGTTGCAGTCAATTGTTTCACTCTACTATGCAATTCCTGCCAACCTAGCAGTTTGAAAGCACATCAAAGTGCAAGGAGATAAATAGGTACTGCTCCGGCGGGAAGGTAAACGGCGTTTCTGTGTGCTGCTCTGGTTCACCAGAAGCAGCTTAGTCATTCTGGCCACATGACCCAGAAGCTGTACGCCAGCTCCCTCGGCCAATAAAGCGAGATGAGCGCTGCAACCCCAGCATAGGCGCCGACTCCATGGGGCCTGAGGGGGCCCGAGCCCCCTCAAAAATTCGTTTGGGGGGGGCTCTGCCCCCCCAATAATCTCAGGTGCCCCTCCAGCAGAGCGCCATCGCCGCCCCTCCCCCAGCCCAAAATGCACAGGGTCGGGCTGCATGCCTCCTGCCCTCCCTCCCAAGCAAAAGCTCCACCCAATTTCCTTCGGAGCTGATTAATAGGCGCAGCACGCTCTCCCCTATTCGCTCACGAGGAGGAGGCGCCACTTTATTTGCATATTCATGAGCTTATTTATTATTCATGAGCTTTCATTTATTATTCATTATTTATTATTCATGGGCTCCCCCAATATTTTTTATAAGTCGGCGCCCCTGAACCCCAGAGTCGGTCACAACTGGACCTAATGGTCAGGGGTCCCTTTACCTTTACCATTACTATTCAAATAAATAACTGGGTTTTTTGGCTTTGACTAGACTGGTGATTACATGAGGAAAAGGAGGGAACAATGGTTGAGGGTTCAAATTTTCTAACACATTACCAGCATCCATATGGATAATGAACATGTGGATGATGACAGCCAGCATGGTGTAGTGGTTAGGGCAGCCTTTCTCAACCTTGGGTCCCCAGATGTTGTTGAACTACCAACTCCCATCATCCCTAGCTAGCAAGGCCAGAGCTCAGGGATGATGATGAGAGTTGTAGTCCAACAACATCTGGGGACCCAAGGTTGAGAAACACTGGGTTAGGGTGTTGAACTAGGACCAATGAGACCTGGTTCCAATTCCCATTCACCCATGAGTGACCTTTGGTCCTTTCCTCTTCCTCTCTCATCCTAATCTGCCTCACACTATTGTTATAAGGATAAAGTGTAGAGAACCATTTATGCAACTTTGAGCTCCTTGGATAAAAGATTGGGTATAGCTGTAGTACAAATAATACAATGATTAAACATTCACACTGGATTCACACCGCTGAAACCATTAGCACTGTCTTGATACAAATAGTTTCTAGATTGCATTCTGATCAGTAGCATCTTTGGCCACCTCCCAGTGTCTTATGCAGCTGGTAATCATGGGCTTGTAGGTCAACTCATGATCCCAAGTTGCTCACCCATCCCACAATAGTACTAGCATCAACAGAAGTAAAAATAAAATTTTATGTTCCTGTCTCTATTATAAAGTTTCCATTGCCTAATAGGCTATGACCTATTGCTGTTGATGGCCTTGTGGCCATCACATATTTGCTGCACCTTACTCTTTCATAAGGGACGCGGGTGGCGCTGTGGGCTAAAGCCTCAGCGCCTAGGGCTTGCCGATCGAAAGGTCGGCGGTTCGAATCCCCGCGGCGGGGTGCGCTCCCGCTGCTCGGTCCCAGCGCCTGCCCACCTAGCAGTTCGAAAGCACCCCCGGGGGCAAGTAGATAAATAGGTACCGCTTACCAGCGGGAAGGTAAACGGCGTTCCGTGTGCGGCTCTGGCTCGCCAGAGCAGCGTTGTCACGCTGGCCACGTGACCCGGAAGTGTCTTCGGACAGCGCTGGCCCCCGGCCAATAGATGTGAGATGGGCGCACAAACCCCAGAGTCTGTCAAGACTGGCCCGTTCGGGCAGGGGTACCTTTACCTTTACCTTTACTCTTTCATAGGCTTTTATTTTAAGCCTCACCTCTACCACCCACGCCTAAATCTGTCAAGTAGTTGTTGAAGGTTAGACAGAAAAATGAATTCAGGCTTGTAGTGAAAACTCCCAGTGTCTTAGACAACATTACGAATCACTGTGGCCAGACTGTCTATGCTCAAGAAGTATTGTAGTTGGCATACCAGCTCTAGCTGGTTAAAGGCCTCTTAGCCACTGAGGCTACCTCAGCTTCCAGAAACAAAGAAGGATACAGGAGCACCCCCAAACTCTGAACTTATTCTTTTGGAAGGAGTATGATCCCATCCAGAACAGTGAAGTGGATATTCTCCCGGATGTGGGAAGCACCAACTCACAGTGCCTCTATCTTACCAGGGTTCCTGCTCAGCTTATTGGCCCATGTGAAATGTGAAGATCAAAATACATCTATCCATCAAAATTTGCACTTTTCTGAATTATGCAGTTCTCAAATCAACTAATGGGTACAAAAATACACATACCAGGGTAATGCGCGCATAAAAATGCATATATTAGTGAAAATAGCATAAAAAATGCAGCATGTTGTTGGAAATTACTGTGCAAAATTGTGCATATTAGACAACAGTGCATACAAAAATGTGTTCATTAGGAGAAAGTCACACCAAAATGCTGATGAATTTTCATGAGGATTTTTCCCTTTTTTTAAATGCAAATTGTTGGAATTGAATTTAATGTGAGGAATTGAATTTAAGATCGGAAAAGGAGAAGCAAGAGAATTAATATTGGCAGATCCATCCCTAATCTTGAGAGATGACAGATGCTAGATAAAACAACCCTTCACTATCTCACTAAGTGTAGCAGAAACACTGTGTTCATTTTCCTCCATCCCTCTCTAAGAAACTCAGGCTAGCTTTACTGAGCTTGGAAAAATGTTGACAGAAAATATATCTGAAGAAATAGGATGAGGAAATACAATGAACTGCCGCCACTCACACACACACACACACCCAACACACACACGCGAGAAAGCAGTTTAAGGTTCAATTCATTTCTAGTAGCGTTGCCAATTGGATAAAATATTTAATGGCACTGCATTCTGAACTATATATTTTTGACAATACATTTCATGCCTTGTATGGCACTGAAGTTATGAGATTGGAGTGAATAATGTAAGAGAAACTCAACATTTTTTGCAGCACAAGGCTCAGATTTGTTATTTTCTACCACTGTGCCACTAGCTAAATCAAGCCTCGATAATACATAACTGGTACTTACTTTGTAGGGATTATATTAAAATATAAGAAGGTCTCAACCTCCTGTCTTTTTCAATGCAATATTAAAATCACATTAATATTTAAAGTGCCAGTATCCATTGAGGAGAATAAAAATTTAAAGAGCATGTACAAATCAGCGCTGCTGAAATTTAAGAGCTTTCTTTTTCCTCTCTCTTCAAACCAATGTTATCTATCCATACAACAATCCTGGCAGCAAATCAACAATAGCCAGGCTAGGAGAATATAATGCTTTTGCAGTGTTTATCACAGGGATTTGTAGAAACCCAGTAATTTTCATAAGCCAAGTAGAAATGTGCACTTGGCCATGATGCTCAAAAGTAGTATATGTAAACAATGGGCAAAATCTACCAGAGCAGCCCATTTTGAAAGGAATAGATTATTCATTTCTCCCATTCATTTCAGTGGGATTCAGCGAATCATCCCATGATTATTCTGTTTCTGATTAATGGAAACGAAAATGATCTGGAGAAGAATTTCCCCACAACAGCAACTATTTTAAAACAAATATATTGCATATATTGCTAAATATAGGAAGTTCTAAAACTAATTGTAATTATAAGATAGGACACTGCTTACCACTGATCTGAACAGAACTGCTCACAACTCTCATGTGGACTCCATTTCACTGCCTCATACTTGGGGGGAAATCCCATTGGATGAGGCCATGGAACAGAGTTAGCTAACATAGGGCTGCCCAGAGGTTGTTGGACTACAATTCCTATCAAACCTGATAGGACAAACAAATGTTTGTCCATGCTGGCTGTAACTGATGAGAGTTGGAGTCCCCGGTGGGGCACATGCCACAGAAGACTACTCAGTCTTTCCTCATAAAGATAAACATAGGGCTTTTTTTCAGCCAGAACTCAGTTCTGGCATCTCTCAGGTGGGCACCATTGCCAGTATAAGAGAACGAGGGAGGTGTTCATGGTGAGTTCTGGCACTTCTTTTGCTAGAAAAATACCACTGGATTTCCAGTGTTAATTTGGGGAAGATCTATGGAAACTACTTGTACGTAACCAACTTTACCAGAAGTTGATATCTATTTATTCAGGAGGGGATGTTTCTTAAAGTAGTTTACTTGGGACTCAGCTGCCCAAGATTGGAGCCCACTGGGTATCAAGCAATCTCTCTGCAGAGTGCTCTAGCAACATGTCCTTGCTCTCAGTTCATATATGCGGTCTGGACTTGATGGGGATGAATGAACGGCTGGAGATTTAGAGGACATAAAATATAGCACACCTGCCTTTGCTGTGCATGCACCATGACAAGTGAAACCACCACAGAAAGTCGGAGATTTAAATAACCTAATGTGCCCTTCAAATGGCATTGATTGTTTGCTCACACAAGCTAAGCAGGGGACTCATGGTGCGGCATGACCACAGACAGAGCTCTGAAAATATCAGCCTGACTTTTAAGAAGAGCAGGTTTCTCCCCACTTTTCATTGTAGAGAAAAGAATCCACATATATAGTCAGGGGTTATTTTTCAGCCACATGTCAGAAACCAGAGAATAAAACTGTATCAGAGAAGTTGTGATTTTAGCACTGACGAACTGTGCTGCTGCAAGCACCTTAGACTCAGTTGCCGCACCCACCTTTACTGTGTATCTATTATCTAAGTTGTAAATGAAAGAAAACTTTTAAGTTGGGGCTACGTGCAATTCTACGCAGAAAATGCTACACTTTTTCTATTGCAAAACAACACTGAACAGGGTAACTTACATAAGCAATCTGTAAAACAATAATTCATCAAGGAAGCGGCCTAGGTCAAAGCCATCTATTAGTTTAGAAAAAGAGAGAAGATAGCGCTTCTCATTTTTGAGCAACATTAATTAATAGATATAGTCCAGCTATGCTTTTTATGCATATTTGAATGTGTGTTTTCCCTCTCCGACTCAGTTTGCCCTGTGCAGCTTCTTGCTGAATCGTTTTGCTGACTTCACTATATGACGCTTTTGAGTGACTATGACTAATTGTGGGGAACATGCACAGGTACTGAGGGAGATGGTGGATAATTCCCCTGACCAGCTGCTTTATGCACGTAATTAATCAAGTGGCAGCTGACATTGATCCAAACTTGTTAGTCTGCTGAGATGGAGTATTTAACAGATACCGCAGCTACATGTGAATTAGAGATGGTCTAGCTGCGCATACCAGTCTAGCTTTCAATCTATAGCCACCCTAGTCATACACCTGAACATATAGTGCACTGTGATGGAAAGTTCAGCTAGATCAGAGGTTGGTGATGCCTGGAATTCCACCCGGGTGCTGGGCTGGAGCCTCTCTCTGATTGGCTGTGGGTGCAGCTAGCCAGAGAGGGATGGAGACCACACTTTGGGATGGGAAAAAGAGAAGGGTGTTCAGCTGGCTATAGCTCCTGAGCTGGGTGTGTAAGATCCACTCTGAGGAAAATATCTGTAGCCAGAGAAGGAAGCTTCTGAGCTTAGTTTGAAAGACAGTGATTAGAGTCTTTTTAGGAGTATATAGACAAGAGAAAAACTGGGGTGCTGAACTGGGAACAGTGGAAGTAGAGGTGTTAGGGAACACTCTGCTTGGGTCTTAATTTAGTAAGGAGGGGAGACATCTTCTGGAAAGAGAAGAATTTCAAACCTGTTAGAAGGGGTGTGTGGTGAATCCCTTAGCTACTAGAGGAGCCTTGGGCATGTGATTTATAGTAGGGTTGCTGGACAAAGCCGGGATTTGGTCGTCAGAAACAGCATCTGGGCGGAAATCACTTAAATGTCTGGGAAAATCTGGACGTATAGCAACCCAGGTCGGAAGTGTAGTTTTTGGTGAATTTCCTTAAAAATAGGTCAAAATTTTCTCTCTTTTCTTGAGATTTTGCAAAAACAACAACTTTTGGGTCTGGATTTTCAGTTTTTGAAATATGGCAACTCTAATTTACAGACTGTTTGGAAACTGACGGCAAGTACCACCTTGTTTAAGAACTTGTTTAATAAACTGTAACACCTATACAACTAGTTTAAGAAACTGAAAAAAGCTGTGCATGTATCACCTGTTTAGAAGCCGGTAACATCCACCAAATATTAGAGCGTTAACTGTTCCTTGAAAGAATTCCATTTCCTGATGCATCTTTTGTTTTACCCATTTTGCTCTGTAAATTCCACACACACCCCAACTTCCCTAAGTCTCCAAGTACCAGATTTTTTTCTTTTTTAAAAAAAACAAAAATTAAGCAGTAGTTAAGAGGGGGTTTGCCTTATGCATCTTGATGCATTTCACAAAAGTGTGGTGCCAACCCATGATAACCAACAGCAAAATAAGACCACATCAAGCAGAGATAAATTCCCATGAGAGGAATTAAATGTTGTACTAAGGCAGTGGTTTCACTGGGGCAAGCATTTCAGACAGGCAGAGCAAGCCACACCCTCCTCCCCACAAACGCTGTGCTAGGGATTCTCCTGACACCACTACAACCAATTTTGAGGTGTGTGGGGAAGAGGAGATGGAAGAACGTGCCATTGTACAAACAGGGATCCTTGTGCAGGACTTCCACTGACAGGACTCATTACTTGAATCCTGCCCCATATTTAGAGTACTATTTGTAAACACTGGTTTTTCTCATCATTGCTGGTAGTTGGAGATGCTCCTTTTTAGGAATCTTGAAATAGGATGTGCTTCCATAAGAACTTAAGAAGAATCCAGTAATCCAGTTGGTCTGACCCAGTGGCTCATGTAGTGCAGATCCTACTTCTCATGGCAGCCAAACAGATAACTCTGAGAAGGCATCTGACAAACAGCCTCCAATTGCCAGTGTTCAGTGACATATAGATCTCCAGACCTGAAAGTTTAAGCCATCAGAGCCACCATGACTAGTAGCCATGGACAGACTTATCCTCCATGAATATTAAAAAAGTAATTTAAGCTAGTGGTCACTTCAATGTCTTGAGGCAGCGAAATCCAGAAATTAACTATGTGCTGTGCATGAATAAATGCTTCCTTCCAGAAAGGTAATCTTCCTTTAAGGAGGCTGTGTGGCACCACTCCACAGGAGAGCAGGAAAAACACAAAATGTAGTACCAGAAACAGAATTACTGATATATTATACTGGCATCCTGAGAATCTAGATTTGGGGTACATTTTCTTTTCTTTTCTTTCTTTTTTTAAAAAGCATGTTTCTGAACTTAACATATGCTTTGAAAGTGCTAGAATCCCAGAATCTACCAAGAGAACTGAAATCATTTTTAGTGGGGTGGGAAGCCAGGCTCCAATTTGCCAAATAGCTCCCTGCCACAACCCATAAATGTGAATAGATTATGCAAAGTAATAAAAAAAATGCAAATCAAATTATTTGAAATATGATGAACCGTGAGAGCCTGATGTTGGACCATTGTCTGATCTAGCAGGTGGGGATGAAGGAAAAATTCAGTTTGCCTTCAATGGTGAACCTACGCAATTGCAAACTTTGCAAAATAAGAAGTGAAACACAGCATCGTCCAAAATTTGCCGTTCTTTGAATTTTTCAGTGCAGTTCTCCAGGCAAGCAATGTGTACAAAAATGCATATAATGGGGTAAAGTGTGCATAGAAATGCATATATTAGTGAAAATAACCTACAGAAACGCATTGCATTAGAAGAAATTCATTTGCAAAATTGTGTATATTGGGTTACATTGCATACAAAAAGTGTATATTAGGATAAACTTACACTAAAAGAACTTGTGCATTTTCAGAAGGTATTTTAAAAATGCAAATTAATGAGGAATTCTGGGGAATTAAATGCTGAAACATTCAAGATTGCTCAGACTATCAGCCATGGCCTACAAAAAAGGTCACCAGCTTACAAATTCCTAGGAAGTAGTGTGTGTGTGTGTTTTATGAACTGCAGTCACCAACACAATGTTCCTAGGTCAGGTTTCCCAACTTGGGACCCTTCAGATGATGTGGACTACATCTCCTATCAGTCACAGCCAGCAGAGGTAGTTGAAAACATCTGGAAGATACCAGGTATGGGAAGGATGTCCCAGGTGGATAGTACAGGACAATCTGAGTATCCTGACTGTCCAATCCAACATGTTGTTATACCTAGGTGTTAAAATTTAAATCAGGTGAAGTCTTTTGCTCTCACTTGATGATACTAATATAAAATACTAGTACTTAGCATAACTGGTTTGCAAATGCCACTGGCCATTCTAATGTGATGGAGGAGAATTCCAAGTCCTTCACAACTTTGTTAAAAGTATGCTTTATTAAAAGGCCATTAAAAAAAGTTTCGCTATGCAATTTTCAATATGCACTAACTTGAAATTTATTCAAAGTAATAAGAAACATTTTCTTCTAACACCTAATGACAGCACATATTGTGTCTTATTTACATAAAGTGTGAAGACGATCTGGGTCTAAAATATGCCAACAATAACTGTTGGAGGCTATTTTAGACTGTATGTAACACTGTGGGGTGTTAAAATCTGCCCGCAGAGTAGTTCTGACTTTGAGACATTTGGGTGGACAATGTGGAGAGATGGAGCTGAAATCTGGAAGTGGGAGAAGAAGGCAGTCAGCAGCAAACTGCTCGTTAACGACAACGATGAAAATATAAGCAATTATGAGCTCAGCCAAACCCTACCAGATCTTACAATTTCTCATAATGCATGCCCTGGTACCAGCATTCCTAACCTCCATCCTGGTTGCCTGTGCTTCTCCTTTCTCAGAACTCATGTTGCCATTGGGCAGCTGCAGCAGGGAGTGAGCTTGGGATTGTGCCCAGTCTTCATTTTAAGGGTTAGTAACTGATGGTTTCCTCTGATCATGCTCAGACTGCCAGTTGGGAGTCTTGCAGATATTGTCCCTATTTTTGCCAGAGAAATGTTGGAGGGCATGCTGTTTAATGGAAGGGGAGATCAAGGATGGGGTTGCATCAGGCAGGCAGGTTTTCCTACCCTGCATGTCTCTCCTTTCTGCCTGACACCTCACCTCCTGACAGCCATGGATCCCTCTGGGCCATCCAACCTGGCTTGTTGTGGTCTGTGGCTGCCTGAATCCAACTTGCCTGATGCCCAAATGCCTCTGAATAGGCCCAAGTCAAATCTAGTGCATAGCCTTATTCTATTTCATCATCATCACCATCATCTGACTGGGTTGCCCCAGCCATTCTGGGTGACTACCAACATATATAAAAACATAATAAAATGTGAAACATTAAAAGACTTTCCTATACTGGGCTGTCTTCAAATGACTTGGCTCGGGGGTCACATAGCTCCATACCCTCCAATGAAAGTAGGGATGTCCCATTATACCTTCCAACATTTCTCCAATGAAATAGGAAAATGTCCTAAGGAAAAGCAGGGCATTATGGAATCAAATCCGAAACCGGGATGGCTTCTGTAAATCCAGGACTGTCCCTGGAAAATAGGGACACTTGGAGGGTCTGAGACAACTATTGCACAGACAATTCTGCAATGTACACACGATGCTCTGCTAGTGGTTTTCTTCCAGAAAAACTGTTTGTAGAGCATCAGCTTCTCCGCTCAGCAGCTGTTAAGCAGAGGGGGCGATCTGGGGTGGTCCCTAGAAGACTGTCCAGGAGGGTATGTGGCCTGAAAAAGGTTCCCAGCTCATGGGACAGATACAGTAAATAAAATGAGAATATTTTCCAATTCAGCAAACTATTAGCTTGCAAAAAGAGGACGCGCAGGAGACAGTACTGAAGTGCTTAAGTAAGTTATGCCCCACACTGTCACTTCATATTCTTTATAAGAGCTGCGTTATACTTGGATTCATGGCGTGTTGCACAGTGGGTGCCTTTTATTGTGTCAGGTACATAAACAGTGCCGCGCTGTGCTATGCTTCACAGGGGCTTCGGTGTAACTGTGTATGGCTTTAAAACATATCAGTAGCCACGACCATTGATGCCCTCTGAAATCAATTTTACAAAAGTAAAAGTTGCCAGAGAAAAGAAAAAGTTTATATTTTATTCCCTAACAGACAAGGGTAGACCAAAAGTCATTTATGGATAAGAACATAAGAATACAGTGGTACCTCGGGTTAAGAACTTAATTCGCTCTGGAGGTCCGTTCTTAACCTGAAACTGTTCTTAACCTGAGGTACCACTTTAGCTAATGGGGCCTCCTACTGCTACCACGCCACCGCCATGTGATTTCTGTTCTCATCCTGAAGCAAAGTTCTTAACCCAAGGTACTATTTCTGGGTTAGCGAAGTCTGTAACCTGAAGCATCTGTAACCTGAAGCGTCTATAACCCAAGGTACCACTGTATAAGGAGAGTCTGCTGGGTCTGGCCAATGGCACATTATTCCAGCATTCTATTCTTACAGTGGCCAACCGGATGCCTGGAGGAGTCACACAACCAGGATGGGAGCCCAACAGCACTCTCTGTCTGCCTGCAATTCCCAGAAACTGGCTTTCAGATGCCTACTGCCTCTGGCCATGGAGATATAGCATCACCATCATGGCTAGTAGCCCTTGACAGCCTTATGAATTTGTCTAATTTTCATTTTAATATTTTAATGTTCCATTATTTTAATGTTGTATTTTATTTTTGTTTTTAAGTTGTAATCACTCATCTTGTTTTTATTATTGCTTGTAAGCCGCTCTGAGCCCGGCCTTGGCTGGGGAGGGCGGGGTATAAATAAAAAATTATTATTATTATTATTATTATTATTATTATTATTATTATTTTCTTTTAAACCCATCCAAGTTGACTTTAAATCATTTTATTCCTTTTGTAAACCGTTCTGAGGTTTCTTACAATCAAACAGTATATAAACTTTATTAACGAATGCTAGAAATAAACTGGCCATTTCCCCCTCTCCATCCAGTATCTTCTGACTATCTCCAGTGTATGTGAATTCATGGAGAAATGCTTCTGTGAACATAAATGTGCATGGATGCCGCAAGCAGTCTGAATGTTCCTTTTCAGCCATCAGCCTCATGGGAATATGGCGCTTGCTGGCTGTATTTATTACAAAGGTTTCCCCATGTGACCATGTACCCTAAAGTGGTAAGGAAAGATCATGTCAGAGCTGTGCAGCAGTGGAACAGACTCCCTTGGGGTGGTTTGGACTCCCCTTCATTGGAAGATATTAAGCAGATGTTGGATGGCCATCTGTCATTGAGATTCCTGCATTGCAGTGCACAGCGGGGAACCTGCAGCCCTCCAAATGTGGCTGAACTCAACTTCCATTAGCCCCAATCAGCAAGGTCAACAGTTAGGAATTATGGGAGTTGTAGTCTAGCAACATGGGGGGGCAGATTCCCCAACGCTGCTTTTGCAGAGAGACAAAAAGCAACATTTTCAAAAAATAAAATAAAAATTGGAAAAGCTTTGTGCATACTTTATCATGAGCTCACCTGCATATGTGTAAAGGTAAAGGTAAAAGGACCCCTGACCATTAGGTCCAGTCACAGACAACTCTGGGGTTGCGGTGCTCATCTCGCTTTATTGGCCGAGGAAGGTCACAGCTTCCAGGTCATGTGGCTATCATGACTAGGCCGCTTCTGGCAAACCAGAGCAGCGCACGGAAACACAGTTTACCTTCCTGCCGGAGCGGTACCTATTTATCTACTTGCACTTTGATGTCCTTTCGAACTGCTAGGTTGGCAGGAGCAGGGACCGAGCAACGGGAGCTCACCCTGTCACAGGGATTCGAACCGCCGACCTTCTGATCGGCAAGCCTTAGGTTCTGTGGTTTAACCCACAGCGCCACCCGTGTCCCAGTAGTGGTAGTTAATTACTCAAAGGCAGCACCCAGAGATCGTTGAACCATTTATAGAAGACTGTGTTAATGCAGGCATCAATGGCACAGTGACCCATGACAAGAAAGGTTATATCTCCACAGCCAACTTCCCAGGTTATTTATTTACCCTATGGTTCTAGAAATTATGGAAAACTATAAACCTATCAAAATGGTGGATGACATTTTGAAGACAGCCTTCATTTTTGAAAGAATCAGCCACACTTTCAAAGCAAAGACTACTTACCCCCAAAAAGACTGTCTCATTTCCTCACTCCATTTAATTCCAATCAGGTATAGCACTCCTTTTGTTTGTTAAACACACACATAACATCCTCACACACCTTATTTTCACAGCTAACATTTTCAGAAGATGATGTGTGTCAGATCCTTACTGTGTCAAATTTGAAGACTGCTGTTTTTATCAAGAATAATTTTAACTGCAGTACAAACACACCTTTTCAGGTTTTTCCCTCAGCGGGGAGGCCCATTGGGATATTCTCTGAAGTGCCTAAGCCTGTGAGGAAAACAGAAAGAAGAATTACAGTGAAATCCTGCATCAGAAATGTTAGCAGGGGAGAGGAGATTCCAGTTGCTACTGTGAACAACAGTATCATTTACCCTAATCTTAAAACAAGAAAGAAGACAGATGAAGCACAGGTAAAAAAAATCAAGATGGTTGAAAGAGGAATTAGAAGCATGTTCTTAAGCCTGGTATCTTTATGCAGTTCATGTTCCCAGAAACAGTTTCTTACATCCCATTGACTTAAAAATATAAGACCATGACAGGTTTTTAATAAACTGTCTTTCTCTCTCTCTCTCGTCTCTCTAAATTGTTCTGGAAACACAAGGCATTATGTGATTAAAACACTCAAAGGTTACTTTCAATCATCTCTCCACCCTAAATGAACATAAAGAGCAAACTCTGTTGAGAATTGGTTTGATACATTTTGCAACATTAATAATTCCTTCAGCTGCTTCTCTTGCCTCTGTGTCCTTGATGTGCTAAGTGAACAAGAATGGGACCAAAAAAAATGGAAAGCGTTCAAGAAGTACAGGTGTTTCGCATGCTACTTGCTGTGATACGTCAGATTTTATGCATTGACTATCAAAGCATCTTTTATGTCAAATTTCATTTGATGACCATTTTAAACACCTTCACACCTCACTTTTCAGAATCATTAAGGTTGATCTCCATCCCAGTACACTAAGCCTGGACTAATTTACAGGTGAAGAATCTGAGTAGAAAACAGCTGGAATTTTATAATGTTAGTAACAGTGGTATTGGCATTAGTACTACTACTAGAAGTAGTAATTTATTATTATTATTTAGTCCTCCTGTGCCCAAGTTTCATCCCTGGTTTAAAGAGATTGATTAGTTAAATACAGTACAATCTTAGCTCAGAAGTTGAATGCCTTGTGAGTTGAACATTTTAGCTCCCAAACGCCACAGTGTTCCAGTTTGTGAACGTTCTTTGGAACCCAAATGTCCATTGCAGGTTCCGTGGTTCTGACTGGCTGCAGGAGTGGGAGAGTCCTCTAAACTCGATAGTTGTTTAAAGCAGCTAGAAGTTCTTTTCAGTTAAAAAGTAGAGAGCAAGGGGAAGGAATCCCTTACATTTATTTTTTAATGATAAGCATGTGAATCCACCTTGTGGAGCAAATATTTGCGCCCCCCCCCCCCCGTCTCAAGAGCCCTAAAAAACTATGTCAGAGGTTTGTGCCCATTCCCAGCTCACTTGCCATCCAGAAACACTTCCACAGGTTTTTCTCCTACCAGCAAGAAGGACCTGGTCACGAGCAGAGGCTGAGTGATCTGTGGATCATTATTGTGGCATTCACTGTGCAATTAACAAGATAAGTGAGTCCTGGCAGGGGATGGTGCCCCAGGGGCCCAGAACTCTAATTGGGAACCACTCCCCTAACCTATGCACCTAACCTACACCTGTTCATTTGAATTCATGGAAAGAACCCCTCTGGGTATAGTGGTAAAGGTAAAGGGACCCCTGACCATTAGGTCCAGTCATAAAAATTTTTTATTGGTTTTACAATATTTTTTATGACAAACCAACACATAAAAAGACATACAAACACGTATAATTTCATAATATTCTTTCATAAACCTCTTTTCTCGGACTCCCCCATACCTCCCCTTTCTGCATCCCAATGTCCATAGTTTTTTAGCAACTTATAAATATTTCTTTCAAGCCTCTGTCATCTTAGTTCTCTCCTTAATCTAATCTTATATCAATGTAACCCTTTCTTTCTGAAGACCTTGACATTCTAGCATTCATCAAGTTTATAATAGTCCTTTAAATAAGTTTTAAATTTCTTCCATTCTTCTTCCGCCGTCTCTCTTTCCTGATCACGGATTCTGCCAGTCATCTCAGCCAATGTCATATAGTCCATCACTTTCATCTGCCATTCTTCCAAGGTGGGTAGATCTTGTGTCTTCCAATACTTTGCGATAAGTATTCTTGCTGCTGTTGTTGCATACATAAAAAAAGTTCTATCCTTCTTTGACACCAATTGGCCGACAATGCCCAAGAGAAAGGCCTCTGGTTTCTTAGGGAAAGTACATTTAAGTACCTTTTTCATTTCATTATATATCATTTCCCAGAAAGCCTTAATCTTCGGGCATGTCCACCAAAGGTGGTAGAAAGTACCTTCAGTTTCTTTACATTTCCAACATTTATTATCGGGCAAATGATAATTTTTTGCCAGCTTGACTGGGGTCATGTACCACCTGTAAATCATTTTCATAATATTTTCCATTAGGTCCAGTCATGGCCAACTCTGGGGTTGCTTTATTGGCCGAGGGAGCCAGCGTACAGTTTCCAGGTCATGTGGCCAGCATGACTATGCCGCTTCTGGCAAACCAGAGCAGCACACAGAAACGCTGTTTACCTTCCCACCGGAGTGGTATCTACTTGCACTTTGATGTGCTTTCGAACTTCTAGGTTGGCAGGAGCAGGGACCAAGCAACAGGATCTCACCCCGTTGCAGGGATTCGAACCTGCGACCTTCTGATCGGCAAGTCCTAGGCTCTGTGGTTTAACCCATAGCGCCTCCTGGGTCCCAGGGGGTATAGTGGTAGATTTGTTGAATTGTGTGGTGTCTGGGGAAGGTGCCTGTTTCTCTCATGTGTGTTCCTTTTATAGAAGGCATGAATGCCTACAGAAGGGTTATAGGGTCATGCCTCATCCATGTTTCCCCCACCCACCCACCTCCAGAATCCAGAAAGTGCAGGTTCATTTGCCAAAATTGTACCAGAGAACAACCAGAAAGATAGAAGATGTTCAAGAGGTCCAATGTAGGAAGGGAACATTGGACAATATTTTAAAAAAGAGAGAAGACAAATAAAATGGGCAAGATGGTTTGCCAGGAGACAAGAAGAAGAACTGGACAATGAGCACAAGCGGACAAAGACATGGACATTGAGCAGACTGAGGAACAGAGAAAATGGAGATGACTTGATGAGACAAGTGGCCTTCATTCAGTGCGGTGGGATCCCATGTTGCAGAAGCATCCCCGTGGACAACATAGCCATGAGAGCAGGATCAAATGGGCCTTGCAAATGGTAGTGGTACTTGATATGATTGGCTCTACTTCCATGGGTATGTCATTCACATACACACTCCTACATTCTGGAATTGCACAGTGCTGAAGTGGCTGCCTTTGCTTCTGGGCAAGTGTGTGAATGGCACCTACATAGTGACAGACTCTCTGATAAATTTATCTAATTGGGTTTAATAGCCATGTAAGCTAATGACCACCACTGCTATATTTTATGGTGATAATGAATTTGTAAGTTAATTGGGTGGTGTGTGACAAAGGACTCCCTTTTGTCTAGCTGACTTTGTAAAGAGTTTCTAAAGCATTAGGAGAGAGGACTAACCAAATATGTAGCAAGGCATCCTTCCTCACTGGAATCGATACCTTCCACTGGGCTGGGATTACTTAATGTCCCTACAATACTTAATGTCCCTACAAGAAGAATTACAGTTACTGATGACTCAATTGCTTGCTATTTATAATCTGGCTTCTGTTCTTAATCTCCATGCTTTGATCTGGCAGTCATAGATCTTCAACAGATTTGACTTCTGAATGAGCTAATGAATTCGGCCCTACATCTTACTGGATTTTTGAGTTTGTGATCCAGCACTAGTTTTATAAGTCTTTGAGAGAAGCTTGGTTTGGGTTCCATACCTTTAGACTTTGGGCTCCAGATACTGTATTGGTTCCTTGTTCTGAGTGTAACTTGGTTTTTGCTGATCTGATCTGGTCCCTGACTTTTTGACCAAAACTATGAGCATTTTCGCCTAGGCATCATTATGTTAATTACCCTCCCGAAATATGAGATTAAAATGCCATGCCCATACTATCAAGGGGCATCAACCTTTAGGGGGCTGTGGGCACATTTGTCATCTGGAGAAACTGCCATGGGCACCACCCACACCATAACCTGTTCTTTTGGCAACAATATAAAGCTGCTTTCAATCTGAATATCAGATGGGGAAAGTGATCCTGTGGGCACCAGAAATGGGCTCTGTGGCTACATGTGTATCCAGGGGTGCCTTGATGTGACAGCAAAATATTTGATTATTCCCCCTAACCTGAAAATACTTGCTTAATTTGAAAGACATTCGCTGTGGACTATATAATTCTGTATCGATTTGCAAAAGACAATTGTCGTGAATAAATCTCCCCTGAAGAATATTCATGAAGACATTAAATTTCAAGTGAAAGTTGAAAACCTGCAACTTATGCACTGACATATTTATGAAAAGAATCTGGCTCTAAATTATGCTAATTTAATTCAGAAGAAATATTTGTATGTGACCCCTGTGTCCCATCAAGCCTAGCCAACACAGCTGGAACTGCTTCCACAACTCTTTGCTATCTACGGAGCCAGAATAATTCATAATAGTAGTTCGGTAATAGAATGCTTAATTAGACAAAACACTGTAATTGTCTTACTGATAATTTTTTGGGAAAACACCAAAAAGGCAATAATTTAATAGAATAAAATCATTTTCTCCATGTGTGGTGTTCAGCTCTATGAACAGATCCTGCACATGTTTTCACCAGCATTGCATGAAGAGCATGAGAAGGTATAAATCTGAAATGTGTAAGAATTTTGCTGACTAAGGATTGATATACACATGCTAAATTAGAATGTAGGCCTTCCAGTTGGTTGCACTTCTTTAACCAATAAGCACTTAGTAGCTGCCCGCTTGCTAGAAGTACTTTTGGATTCTTGGACTAATTGTTTATAGAGTGATTCTTTTTAAAAAATATATATGTTGACAATGCCATATGAATTTTATTTCACCTCTTTTATTCCCTAGAAACAATTCACTTAGATCATGCTTGCCTTGGGAACAAAAACTATTAGAAAAGCTTCTGTGAGCTATTCTCAGCCCATAAGACAGAGTAGGGCAGGCTTCCTCAACCTCGGCCCTCTAGATGTTTTTGGCCTACAACTTCCATGATCCCTAGCTAGCAGGACCGGTGGTCAGGGATGATGGGAATTGTAGTCTCAAAACATCTGGAGGGCCGAGGTTGAGGAAGCCTGGAGTAGGGTCTAAACTAAGACTAAACGAGTAAACAACAACAACAATTCTTTCTTTTGGGGCACATGTACACAGGCAACCTTGAATGAATCTGATGTGCCTTGCCAGCTTTGAAAGAGCAGCCAGTTTGGCATGCATTGCGTAAACTTCAGAACCTTAATTTCATTCCTTTTATTTATTAGATTTACATGCCGTCCTTCATCACAAGATCTCAGGATGGTTCACGGCATAAAAACACAAGGTAACAGCACACAAAAATAGTGTTTTTTAAAAAACAAATAGCCCCTACCCCTCACAAACACATTTAAAAGGCTGTAGGATAGTAATCTGTCAAAGGCCTGGTTGAAGAGGAACATTTTCACCTGGCACCAGGTGAACCTCCCTGGGGAGAGCACTCCACAAATAGGGAGCCACTGAAGCACTGGCCCGTTCTCATGTCACAACCCTCTGGACCTCACATGGAGGAGGCACACAAAGAGGGGCCTCAGACGAATAACACAGAGTCCAGATTGGTTTATATGGGGAGAGACTCTACATTTGGCATAGTCCCACAATAAGGTTTCTCTAACCAGAAGAGATTAGAAAGACATGCGACCCACAGATACCTCAAGTGCACCCCCAGGGTGGACAATGAGGCCATACCCAGATTAGAACCATAATACAGAATTATTTTGCCTGCCTCAGTCTCTTATAAAGATCATTTTAGATCGGGAGGTCCATCATATCTGGGGCTACAAATACTGGTGTGTCTGCACTCGTAAAACAACTTCATCATGGACTTAGGACCTTCCATAAACTTCTCCATTGACATGTAGGCAGAAATGTAAACTAGTGAGAATATGTTCTTGTAAAATAAGCGTAGTTAAAAGAATGTTGCCAGGTAATCATTGCTGATTTTTCTAAGAAATGTCTCCGAAGTCAGTAGCAATTATGACAATTGCTTTTTTGAAATGGAAACAATTTGCTTGTTAGTGCCATCCTGGTTTGCACTAGATATGAACTGTCAAAATTTAAAGCAATAAATAACCATTACCTACCATAAACTCTGTGGGACTGAGCAGAGTAAATTCTTCCAGGGCTGACAAACTCTTTAAATTGTATTTTGATTCTAAACTGGATAACTTTTCTTTCTGGAAAGCATTACTTTTTGTGTGCCAATCAAAAAAACCCACACTACGTTGAAGCACCTTGAAATATTTTTGCAGAGTTTGCATGGTTATTGCTTGCTTGAGACCGGAAGAGAAATGTGAAGAAAAGTTAATATCGACCAATACTTATTTTTGATAAAGGATTGGTCTTGATCTATTCAGTATCTGTGTATATACCCCAGTCCATTGTAGACTTGTGTGCACATAAGGCCCAGACAGTTAATCTATTAAGTCAGGCATCCACAAACTTGGCCCTCCAGATGTTTTAGGACTACAATTCCCATCATCCCTGACCACTGGTCCTGTTAGCTAGGGATGATGTGAGTTGTAGTCCCAAACCATCTGGAGGGCTGAGTTTGGGGGTGCCTGTATTAAGGGATTGGACAAAACTTAGTGTAGTCCCATATCTCCACTCCAGAAGAGATGATCACTGCTATCTTTAATTATCCACATGAAGTTCTTTGTTCATGTACCCTTCTAAATTTTGCATAAAAAATGAAATTGATCTGTACAGTGGACGCTCAGGTTGCAAACATGATCCGTGTGGGAGGCGTGTTCGCAACCCAAAGCATTCGCAACCTGCAGCGCCATGTCTGTGCACACGCGGGTCGTGATTCAACACTTCTGCGCATGTGCAAAGCACAATTTAGCACTTCTGCACATGCATGAGCGCCGAAACCCAGAAGTAACGCATTCTGGTACTTCCGGGTTTGGCGCTGTGCACAACCCAAAAACGCAACAACCTGAAGTGTCTGTAACCCGAGCTATGACTATATATGAAAACTGGATTGCCATTAAAATATGTATTGTAAATCATTTTTGAGATACCTCATAGGAAGCAACTCATCAGTGAAATAAATAAATAGTAATAATATTGCACATGCTAAAGCATCATTGATAATTGACTAGTTCTCTACTTTATGGAGGAGAGGATGACCTATTTAAGGGATTATCATGTCCATAAAATGGGAAATAGAAATAGGGCTTAGAAAAAACACTGTTTTCAAATCAAAGAAATATCGTCTCTCCCACACACCCAAATGGGACATGGTGACATGACTATCAATCTTATGCAAGCAACTGCAAATAGATTACAATCAATGTATGGAGGAGCAAGCAGGATTGTGATGGTACACCCCACCTCTGACTTCCATTTGTGGACCCTAACTTGTGTGTACATCCCACATGCATACAACTTGTATGTACACAGGTTCTGTTCAGAAGGTCCAAATGACTAGCTGGTGCAATCCTCCTCCTCCTACATTCATCAGTTGTGCCCTCTTTGCTCTAATTTGCACAGACCTTTCAGGTCATGTGCATCAGAGAAAAGAGGGCCATGCTCCATCACTTTGGAGCTGAAGAACTGAACCTGGGACCATATGGATGCAAAGCAAATGCTCTGTCTCAGATAAAAGGCCCTTCTCCCAATCCCTGGATGGCCATTCCAGAGAATCAGGGACAGGGTCACCCCATGGTGTATCACTACCTCCCATACTCTATCCGCTTTAGCATGTCATGATCAATAGTACCAAATACTGCCAAGGGGGACTATATGCCTGCTATCTCCCTCAGAAAGACCATCGCCCAGTTCTCTCAACCAAGGCTATTTCAGTCCTAATAACCCACTTTGTCTAACAGAAGCTTGAGCAGGCTGTGGCCATGCAGATCCATCTTGCAATTGTAAGGTGCCATGTAAACAGATGTATGTATAAACATACATCTTTAAGCATACAGATATTCCCGAAATGAATGCTGCTTTAGCACAATTTTTGCCCACACTAGGTGTTTTTCTTCCTTGGAATAATGTTCCCAGTCAGTCAGGGATCACACAGTATGTATGCATAAACATACAAACAGATATGTGCAGTTCCTCTGAAATACATTGATTTGCTTTAAAAGAAATTTGCCCGCTTGTTAGAATTCTGAACAGATTTGTCACCAAACTGGAATACAGTGGTACCTCAGGTTACATATGCTCCAGGTTACATACGCTTCAGGTTACAGACTCCGCTAACTCAGAAATAGTACCTCGGGTTAAGAACTTTGCTTCAGGATGAGAACAGCACGGCAGCAGCAGGAGGCCCCATTAGCTAAAGTGGTGCTTCAGGTTAAGAACAGTTTCAGGTTAAGAACGGACCTCCGGAACGAATTAAGTACTTAACCTGAGATACCATTGTATTCTCTAGCTGCACTTCACAAAAAGCAACAACAATGATAACGCTGAATTACGCCAAAGTTTCTAGCAAATGCTCAGATGAAGGTCTGAGTTCTATAATAAGGAGAGCAGCAAAAATATTTATGTAATGCTGTCCACATGTTTTATAGGCATGATACAAATTAGAATTAACAGGGTTAGTCTAACACTCCTGCGTCAGCCTCAGGAATCCTTTCACAGTGATGAGCAAAGTCACCCAAAGACAAATCATTGAAAATCTGCATAGCAATTGGCAAGGATGTTCACATTGCTTCTGATACCTTCATTTTCATGGGACTAACATTTCCTCCTGCTCAGTGAGTTTATATCATACTAATTATATGAAAGCTTTTCAGAATCATTCTCTCCAGCCATAATGTTTGATCAATACCATTTAACCTTAGTTCAACTAAATTTAGCCCAAGGTCTCTCACTTATCAATTTCAAACATAGATTCCACCCCCAACATTACCCTCACAGCAAATCTTATGAGTTTACTTGAACTGACATGATTTGTTTCCAGGACATTCAAGGTTAGGCTTAAATACTACAGCAACAGAAAGTGAAATGTACCCTTTTAGATTTCAAAAGTCTACAACAGTGACCACTTGCTCTACCCTCAGGTGACAGACCACAATACTTCTGGCGCTTCAAAAACATGTCCTTCAGCCAGCAATCTGAGACCTGTGCTACAAAGCTATGTAACCACAGTTATTAGGTTAAAATGTGAGGAAGATATAGAGCCAGCATGTGTGTTGGGACAAATGTTTTGATCTTGATCTGTATACTAGTAATAATACACCTTGGAAATGCTCATTCACCTGACAGAGGAAAGGACTGCATGTTTGAACAGCTATATCTAAGGATCCTGTAAGTCATCTCAGCAACTGTCTTGACCTGGAACTAAAAAGATTGTAATGTCGATGCCAGTCAAAGTTCCCTGGGGAGGGCATTCTGGAGTTGGGACACTGCCACATAAAGGCCTTCTCCTTCATACATAATGAAATTCTCCCACTAATGGTACTCAGAGAAGTTGCCTCCCCTGAAGATCCTAATTCCAAGGTATGGGGAAGGCATTCCTTCTGGTACTTGAGTCCCAAGGTTTAAAAGATAAACAGAAACTCATTGAACTGGGCTTGGAAGCAATTAGACAGCCAATGAAATTATTTCAGAATTTGTAATATGGCTCTACCTAGTTAACATGGTCAGAAATCTAGCCACTGAGTTCTGAACTAATAAAAGCTTCCAAGTCATCTTCATGGGCGGCGCCATGTATAATATATTATTTAAATCCAATCAGGAAGTTACCAGAGCATGGATCGCATACCAAGATTGACTGATCATTAAGAATGGGTTTCTTGGGCCACCACAATCTACAACTATTTCTGACATGATAATTCTTTTTTTCCACTTCTTTCAAGTTTTTCCCCCCAGTGTCATATCTTGATAGCAAAATAGTTGGCTTGTGTGAGCTGGTTCCTCAAAAGTGCTAGAAAAATCACTCACCTTTTCCCCCACACAGCCTAAGTCCTATTAGCATGTTATGGAAATGTAATTTGCCACAGGCAAACTTTGTCTTCAGGCAGCTTTGTTACTTGCTATATTTAAATGATTCCCATACTTTTTCTTTTTCAGATTTCTAGCATTTTCAACCTGCAACACAGATGGAATTGGATAGCGAGCCCAATTTGTTTTATATTGTGTTGTGTTTGCAATTTATCTAAAAGCGTACGGGATGGGATCTCATTGAATTGGAGATTTTTTAACCACAGTTATGTAACTCAAAGGGTACTTTCATACAGCATTAAAGAAGCCCAAGACAGCTATGCATGACACACTGTGGGTCAATTATTTTCCACCTGAAAGCACTTTGTAAACAAGCGGAATAAATGTGCAAAGACAACTGAGTATAATCAAAGGACAAGAGCAGTAGGAACAACTGTATTTAAACTAATTTTAAAGACTGCAGGGCACAATGACACCTATTTATTTATTTGTTTGTTTGTTTGTTTGTTTGTTTGTTTGTCCTGCCTTTATCCCAAATGGAGATTCACCTAAGCCAGAAAGATCAATAAATACAAGTTTTAAAAAATAATTAAAAGTAGTGCCAAAAATAAAAACGCAGCATAGCAAGTAGGGAGATGAAAATGGAATACATTATTTGTTGTATTGCTACAGAGGTGCCTGCCCATCAGACAATGTGGTTAGCATGCCCAATAGTCATAGGTAATAGGAGTTGCAGCCCACAACATCTGGAGAATACTTCATTGGATATTGCTGCGGTACTGAATAATTCAAAAGCAGTCTACAGATGTTAGAAGTGAGAACATTATCTGGAGAGAAAGTCAAGGTGATCTGGTGCTCTAAAGCACCTTGGCACAGGTTTGACATCTAAGGGGCAAAGCAAATGTGGATATACACAAAGAGGGCTGTGGTCCTGTACTTGTAAGTGTTAATAGCAACCACAAGGAGCAGAGGATGATTCAAACTATGACTGTGGTGTTGGAGGAGGAGGAATTTATTGCTTTATCCCTGTGCTGGTATACCCATGAACATCACCACCCATGAAAGCTCCATTCAGCAAGTCTAATTCTATGCACACTCCTATGCACCTTTATGTACACACTGAACTCTGTGGGCTTAATCCTGAGTAAATGAAGCCAGAATTGCCCTACTAAATTAAAAAGGTAAAGGTAAAGGACCCCTGGCAGTTAAGTCCAGTCGCAGACGACTCTGGGGTTGCAGCACTCATCTCGCTTTCCAGGCCGAGGGAGCCGGCGTTAGTCCGCAGACAGTTTTTCCAGGTCATGTGGCCAGCATGACTAAGCCACTTCTGGCACAACTGAACACCGAGCAGCGCACAGAAACGGCGTATACCTTACCGCCGGAGCGGTACCTATTTATCTACTTGCGCTTTTTGCTTTTGAACTGCTAGGGTGGCAAGAGCTGGGACTGAGCAACGGGAGCTCACCCCATTGTGGGGATTCGAACCACCGACCTTCTGATCAGCAAGTCCAAGAGGCTCAGTGGTTTAGACCACAGCACCATAGTCAATTTCTTGCAGGACAGCATCAAAATGGCATGCCATAACAAATATTCAGCTGTAAGTATATTCCCTTATTCATGGATCATGTTACTCTAAGAAAGATACCAAGTAATATATAAAGTCGAATTATATATATAGGGAACCAAACAAAACTATTCAGGGATTTAGGCTGCAATCCTAAACACACTTACTTGGGAGTATTAGCAGAAGTGCTAGACTTCAGTGTTATAAAATTGCCTAGACTAGAGAGTGTTTTTGTGTTCTCCTGCTCATGCTGCCTATAACATAATCAACCAAGGTTCCTAAAATTAGCACAGTGGCATTGCAGTTCAAAAGAGACCACAGAGGGATTCTTTTGCTCTGGTACTGGAAGTTCATTCCACTCCCTGAACTGAAGCAAGAGCAGCCCCAAGTGATGGTCATTCAGAGCAGAAGGGAAACTATGCAACTTTCTCTTCTGCTTTAAGACTAGCTGAGCTGCTCAGCCAACTACCCTTTTCCCTCCTGGGTTCTGCTACATCACTGCATCGCCTCCCCACTTCCAGGCTGTCCTGTCTGGCTCCCAACCAGGATGCAAGGTTAAAGGGACAGCATGCAGTTTGCTATGACACTGCCACCCTACAGTACATCTTCTAATAAATAATAATAAACTTTTATTTATATCCCTCCCTTCCCAGCTGAAGTCGGGCTCAGGGCGGCTAACATCAAATACAGTGGTACCTCGGGTTAAGAACTTAATTCATTCTGGAGGTCCATTCTTAACCTGAAACTGTTCTCAACCTGAGGGACCACTTTAGCTAATGGGGCCTGCCACCACACCGCCGGCGCCACGCGATTTCTGTTCTCATCCTGAAGCAAAGTTCTTAACCTGAAGCACTATTTCTGGGTTAGCGGAGTCTGTAACCTGAAGCATCTGTAACCTGAAGCATCTGCAACCCGAGGTATATAACATTGGTATAAAATCAAATAATAATTAAATTACCTCCTAAAAACAGGTCAGAATCAAATTAAAGTCTAATTAGATGGCTTCCCACAGGGTTAGGGTTAGAAACAGTAAATGCTCATCGGCCCAACTGTTTATGCTGATCTTATATGGGCCTGTGAGAAAGCTGGGAGGCCTCTTTCATACTAGTTCTTAGAATTGCCCTGGTGTATATTCAGTCTTTAACGATTGCAGACTTCCAAGTGCAGGAAATCCTAGAGCTAACTATCAAGTGGAAATGACTAGAAGACCACTTATAGCAGAATTTGTTTGTTTGTTTGTTTGTTTGTTTGTTTGTTTGTTTGTTTAAATGACATGGTAGTATTCATTGCTGAAATGGGCTCTCAGTGGCTTATGACAAAAGTCATAAAAACAATTAAAGAGCAACATAACCAATAAGCACGCCAGCATAAACAATATTCATTAGAGTGCAGTTGTACATAACATCATGGTCACCCTTGGATCAACCGCCAAGTCAAATATGCCAGGGAGAGTAAACATGACAATACTCTAAGTCACACTGAAGCAAAGGCAATTTGTGAAACTCGTCAAAAACGATCAACTGAGGCATTGAAATGGGGCTCAGTCCCTTTTCACAGCTTAACAATAATAACACACTAAAACCATTTTCTGTTTAAATAAGTATTATACAAGGTTAACAGAAAATCTTGATTGGAATTGCCAGCCTCATCGATTAGGTTTAATTTACAATGCAAGCTGAGTAAAGCCTAATTTTATTTAACTTACATTGTCAATTGTAATTTCCCTCATCGGTAAAAGGGCTTTCATTTTCTTATTCTGTATGATTCTATTTTTAGGTAGTCAATGCTGTCAACCAAAAGAGAGTCTTCCAAAGGATTTTGTTCAAAATTGTTTTGTTACTACAAAAGCCCCATCCTTACTGGGAAAATGTGCTTTCAAATAAAAAATGACAGATGCTTGAAAAATGGCTCAATGGAACCTCAGATCTGCTGATTCCAGGTTAACAAAAAATATACTGAGCTAAAAGCATCTGGTGCTTGACTCTGTTGTGGATCAACAAATAAATTCTACATAAAACACCCACAAGCTCACAAAAACAAAGCACTTAAGAAGTCACAATGAATGCTGGCAAATCACTTGGACTCTCCATTTTATTTACTTGGTCTTTCTTTTCCTTTCTGAAATTTCATGCAAACCGAACTAGAATTCTTTGATACAAAGCCTAAATCAACTTAACTCCCCATGTATATTCAAGTCTGAAAAGGACAAAGTAGAGCAGCAAAATATAGACAAATCTGACATCTTTGGAGAGACAGCCATTTCTTCTCTTCAGAATTGATTTGGAATTGTGTCCTGGACTAGGTACTACTGGCAACCGGGGACCAAATCTAGCCTCTATGAACTTTCCACCTGGACCCAGTATACCTCTTTTTGCAACAAATAATAACTTCTCTCACAGCATGTACACACAGATGGTGAAGATGATGGTGACGATGCACCTTAGCAATGTTCTCCCAAACTGAGACAAAGACATAGGACTCTTAAACTTTCCTTCCTGCAGTATGAACAGGAAGAGTAGCACCCCCATAGTTTCCGCCTCTTGTCTTTGTCCATGGAGTTTTCTTGGCAGGGATACTGGAGTGGCTTGCCAGTTCCTGCTCCAGGTGGAGCACGTTTGGTCAAAACTCTCCACAAGTTATTCAAGCCACTTCGCCACAGCAAGGCAGTGATCCATGAAGGGGATCACTGCCTCTTCTGAATTATGGTGTTGGAGGAGACTCTTGAGAGTCCCGTGGACTGCAAGAAGGTCAAACCTCTCCATTCTGAAGGAAATCAGCCCTGAGTGCTCACTGGAAGGACAGATCCTGAAGCTGAGACTCCAATACTTTGGCCACCTCATGAGAAGAGAAGACTCCCTGGAAAAGACCCTGATGTTGGGAAAGATGGAGGGCACAAGGAGAAGGGGACGACAGAGGACGAGATGGTTGGACAGTGTACTCAAAACTACCAGCATGAGTTTGACCAAACTGCGGGAGGGAGTGGAAGACAGGAGTGCCTGGCATGCTCTGGTCCATAAGGTCACGAAGAGTTGGACATGACTAAACAACTAAACAACAACAAAAGGTTTGTGCCTCTGCTGTTTATGGGGACAAACAGCTCAAGGTGTAGGGGAACAGTACTGAACTGCTCAAGTTCCCAAAGCAAAGACTTTATTGTTGTTGTATTTATTGTTGTTTACACTGTGATGGGTGGGAATTAAAGTGCTCTTGACTTGTGCCTTGGCTTGTGCAGGGGTGAGTCAAGGGATGGAGCCCACATGCTGACATTTCAGTCCTCAGTGGGAAAGATGGCATGGGTATGGATTATCTCAAGGACTCTACTTAAGCCCACCACATTCACAGTCAGTTTAAATGTTGTTGTTTTTTTCTGATACATTTGGAACACGGAAAGAAGAATCCACTTTACACCAGGTCGGACCACTGCTTGGACCTTCCCACTGGCATCTTTAATTGAAGATGCTTAATTTGGATGGGCACCCGAGTAACTTCCAGATATGTAAGAAACATAAATTAGAAACCGTTCAAGATTGGGAAGGTATATAAACATATGAACACACGTAAGATAAATGAAGATAACCCCACTCAGTTACCAATATGCCTGATGAGCATTTACTGTTCCCAACCCTAATCCTGCGAAAAGCCATCTAATTAGATTTTAATTTGATCCTGACTTGTTTTTAGGAGGTAATTTAATTATTGTTTGATTTTATAACAATGTTATATATTTGATTTAAGCCGCCCTGAGCCCGGTTTCAGCTGGGGAGGGTGGGATACAAATAAAAGTTGTTTATTATTATTATTATTATTATTATTATTATTATTATCATCATCATCATTATTATTTTCAGGCTTTTCTGAGTAGAGTGATCAGAAGTCATGAGATTTGGAAAGAAAAGACAGGTTTTGAAACAATTTTAGAAAAATTTAAGATGTACTAATCTTAAATTAGTACATCTAAAATGTACTAATTTTAGATGTATCTAAGATGTACTAAGATGTACTAATTTTATCATTAAAACACATAGAAATATAGTACATAGGTATGTGTTGAAATGGAACAAAGACATAAATACAGAAATTTCATGTGAAATCTGGGTATTTTTGTTCCAAAAAGGTTCAGATTTCTCAGTAGCAATGAGGTATGAATAAAATTTTATCAAAATGATAACTCAACAGTACAGGATTCAATGGAAAAACAAAATGATAAGTAAAGTGGGAGATCAAAAGTGCTAGATAGCTCATAATGATAATAGCAGCTTTTTCATATGTGGCGAGGATGTGAAAAGAAACAACAATTTTGGCAAATAACAACTGAACTGCTCAGGGTAATGTTCAAGTTACAGATAAACGCAGAGCCGCTGTTGTGCTTATTAAATTATACACAAGGAAATGAGAGTACATGGAAATATCAAACACAGGTTTTTGTACATAGTCACTACTGCAAGGATATTATATGATAAAATGGGGTGGGGGACAAAGCATTAAAGAAACTTGAATTATTTCAGAAAATGTGGGAGCAATTATAAATTATAAAGTTATCTGATATGCTGAATCCTTATCAGATTACTAGAGAGAAAGCAAATGGATCCCAACCACTATATATTTCTGTATCATCCATCCATCTATCTGTATGTATGTGTACACACACACACACTGTGTGTTACAGATATAAGAATAGATGGTTTGCTGCCATAAATAATCTTGTAGATAAAATTGAATTTGTATTTGTAAATATCTATGATTATGTGTCTATATGTGTTCTTCTATGTATGTGTACAAATCTAAATATTTTTAATTAAAAGTTGGAAATTGTGCTAATAAAGGATCAGTGTGAGTGTGAATGGATATATGTTGTGCATATGTATGTACACGTATTTCAATATCTATATAAGCATAAATAAAATAAGTATTATATAGTTATATATTCTATTCTGTCCCCCATTGTAGTAGGGGAAATTGTTTTGAAATATTAAGCAAAATTGCATTTAAATATGCATTCTGTATTAGGGAAAAATGCATTAAAATGCTGAAGAAGTTTCTTGAGGACTTAAAAAAAAATTCAAACAGCTATGGAAATGTAGTGAACTGAGTTTAAGGTTGGAAAATGAGAAACCAAGAGAGAGAGAGAGCATTCACCCTATCCTTAGTGGCCAGAGGGTCACATTTGTTCCCTGGAGCCTGAGGTCTCCCACCGCTCTTTTAGAGATTGACATGGCATTTGAATTGTGCCCTGAGTACAATAGGTTTAGCTACGCTGAAGGGAAGGCAATGTGAGGAAGAGACTTGCTGTGGCAATAGATGGAGTCAGTTTTATGACTTAACATCATCCTTAGGGAATCAAATGTGTACGGATGAATACTTATTATGGCAGTCATTATTTATCATTTCCAAATCTAATATAAGCTGTTTGTTCAGACACAAAATTCAGAATGAAAATGTTTTACTCTCTGAAGTGCTGACACTGTGTTTATCAGGATTTCAATAAACAAACACGGCTTTCAATACCTCTCTATGCAGCTGACATTTCCAGCAAAGATATAGTTCTTTATGGGATCACGGTTGTTGTTGGGAAAAGATGACAGTCAGATTAAAGGCTTTCCAATGAAAACTTGAGTTTTATGTCAAGATGAAAGCGGGGAGGGGGGAGTCTGTTTTATTTCAGGCCAGCCATATTAATCTAGGTGGATTATTAGGAATGAAGCAAACCCCAGAAATAGTTGCAGTCTTTCAAGGCTGTAACATAACCATTTATTATGTTTTCCCCTTTGGATACATTTAGCAAGTGCAGCTTACCTCCAATTAATAGTGCTGAATTTTTTGAAAACAAAAATGGGAGAAAAATAACTCAATCCAGGTATTAGAGCTTCAGGTACTGGGGTTTCCACAAAAGATGAAATAAAAACGATGGCAGACTTCTTTTGAAAAACAATACTCACATTCTACTCATATAGAAGTTTAATATGCTTCCATGGAAGAATGGCCTTTTGTGTTTCCAGGAATATAAGAAAGGATTTGCGAGCAACTTCCATACCCACTTTCCATGCTCAAAATGTGCCAAAATCAAATGCAAGAGATGCCATTATTTGTTTCCATTGAACAAAAGGTTGGAATGCACTCAGGCTGTCGAATTCATGCTGGATTTTAGAGTGGTGCTTCCTGCAAAGTCTCCTTTATTTCTCAGGGCCCTAAGTAGCCAATCAAGAGCTTATACAATGTGTAGAGCATGCTGCATCATGCCAAAGGACCATCTAATGCAATATCCTGTTCTTACAGTGGCCAGTCAGATGGCTATGGGAAGCCTGCAATACTTCTCTGTTCATTTCCCCCGCTCAAGGGCTGGTCTTAACCAGCCTCCATAAACACATTCCTGTCTTTTGGGGGGGTCCTGTGCTTGCAAGTGTAAACCTGTGGAAAATTCTACAGAAAGCAGGTCTCACAGTGGTCTGAAGCAGATAGCAATAGCAGGCCACTCAAAGGTTTTAAACCAGAATAAGGAAACATATCCATGTCAGACATATGTCTTTCAGCACCATGGACAAGTCCATGCAAGGGAAAGGGCAACTTGTTCTTAACTCAACCATTATAGCAGCCTTTCTCAACCTTAGGTCCCCAGATGTTGTTGAACTACAACTCCCATCACCCCTAGCTAGCAAGGCCAGAGTTCAGGGATGATGGGAGTTGTAGTCCAACAACATTTGGGGACCCACAGGTTGAGAACCACTGCTTTATAGGGACAGACTACATTTCCTAGGTATCACTACCTTGCTGGAAAACAGACTTAATAGGAAAGCACTCTTTCCTAGATCCTGGCACTCTGTTGCCTCTCCATTATCTCACATCAGAGAAGCAGCCAGTGATAGTGGGTGAGCTTGAGAAAGAAGGTGGTCTTGGAGGCTGCCCCCTCAGGGATTGCAGTCACTGGATGTCCCAGATCAGGGGTCTCCAGCACATGAGGTCCTTTGTTGCTGATTTTAGTCTCAGTGTCCATGTTACTTCCTCAGAGACAGTGTAAAAAAATAATTTTAGAGACAAAAATTTTGAAAGACACATTTTGGTAGTGCCAATTGACCTTGCCTAATAATGAGACAGAATTTTCAGCAGCTAGAACCACTTGGATCATTTCTTTTGAAGAGTCATAGCATGCAGCTGCTGCAACAGAACCATCGCCTACACAGCCATGTGTGCTGGAGGTAACACCATATGGACCTCCAGTATCTCCTTTTAGCATTATCCATTTTGAGAACATGAATCCACCTACATTTTCTATGCCACCTGCTGTTAGTGTTGCTACTATCAGAACACGCATAGCTGCCGCGGTCAACAAAGTTCTTAAGCACCAATAGGACTGACTCTGCATCTGATTTCCTTATAGCCTTATGAAAACGATGTCTGTAGCAATGCTGCTGAGCCCCCTACTGCTGAACAATTTCCACCTGATAAAATTCTCCATACCATTTGGCAAGATCATATAGACAACCAAGCTGTGAGACGTCTCACAGAGCAGTTTGGAACTAATTCAAACAGATATTGCAATAGTGCTTCTATCTGAAGAACAGAGACAACAGTGAGCCGAAACTGAGGCCCACCCATGGAGGTTCAGACCCAGTAATACAGCATCCCATTTCAAAGTCCTGTTTAGGGGCTCCACTCGTGCAACAGGAAGGGTGGAGCAGCTGCACTTACAACAAAAAGCCTCCTGGTACAACATCTCCATAGGCCAAGTCCTGAGCTTCCTGCTGTTCAGCACTAACCATAGTTCTATTAAGAATTTCGCTTCCATAGGAAGGCTGCACACATGAGAGCAGAGCAAGACTGTGCCTGCCAACCCTATCAATGACATCACACACCATTAGCCTCACCCTTGAGATTTGCATGTTTAGCACAGCTTCTGAAAAGAGAAGTCTATGTGCATGTGGCCGCATGCAAGTAAATTGCTACACAGTCAAGAACCCTGGTCACAAAGTTCCTTGACGAATGTTATTTCCTGGTTGGAAGCTAGAGCTCTCAGTCAGAAAACAACCCATCTCTCCCCACTTCCTTCTACTCTGTCCTTATACAGTCAGCTTGGAAAATGTAATGGTTTTAAAGAGACAGACAATCTGAGCTCTTTGGGACCTCCAAGAGCTTCAGAATGCCTTGGAGAACACCTGCTTCACCTTGCATCTCGAATCTCTCCAAATCAGCATTATTCAGCTTAAAATTCAGTAGTTGTCAAAAATGCATACCCCTACAATATGCACATGGTCCCACTCTCTCACCATGAGTTTAGCCTACACAGGGAGGCAAACTTCTGACAGTACTATTGATGTTTCTTTGGATATTTATCACATACATCCCCAAACCTGGGATGACAACCATCCTTCGCTGGGCAACCCACTGAGAAGCAACCATGGAGGAGAGGAAAAGGAGAAGCAACTGACAGTAAGTATGTTTGCATACAGTTCCAAGTAAGCAACTTGCAAGTGGCACTTTGCCCAAAAGATGCCAAAGTGAAGTGTATTGGCAGAAACTCCTTAACAGTTTGTTCTTATTGCTTCTAGGTCCCTTAACACAAATATAGATTAGGTAGCTCTGCAGCTGAAATGAAAGACAGTTCATTGTGCCCCTTCTTCGGAGTGATTTTTTAAAAAATACTTAAGAACTATAACAATTATATTATTACTAAAAACTCAGGTATTTGTTTTAACAGTCCCATGAGAAATGAGGACAAACTGTTAATGTTTATTGAAGTGTTGCTAAGTGCTACATAACACTTAAGCAGTGCTGAAGGAGTGGCACTTGTGCTATATTAATCATATTATGTCAATCATGGGTAACATATGGTATTATAATTTCACCAAGCTTGTTTACAAAAGATGTGAGCAGGTGCTATTGGTTGAATGCCAAATGTTTGCGTGCTTTACCAAAATGTTCTCTTTCAAAAGTGTTTTTCAGTCAGTCAACAGTCAGAAAAGTATTAAATGTTAATGTTTTAAATATTTCATATTTAATAAGGCTGTGTTGGCAGTGGCATTTTTAAGAACAATATTAACTGAAAGTGAAAGATTTCAGTACTCTATCAAACCCAATAAATTCTCAAAACTGGACGAATGGACAACTCAATGGTATTTGTGATTCAGCAGAAGTGAATGCAAACTGATGTACACCGAAGCAAAAATTGCCACTTCACATTGCCACTGCAGAGGTCTAAATTGGTTGTTAACTATCCAAGGGTATCAGTGAAATGTCAGCTCAGTATCTTCAGCAAAGAAAAAAGGCAGATCCAGTTTGAAGATACGTAAGAAAGTGACTGAAAATAAACACATTATCACACCATTAGGACTTATAGTTCTGGGGGAAAATGAAGATTTAAAGGAGGGCAGGAGCTCAACAGTGCTTACTGTAAAGAGAGAAAGTTAATATCTCAGATTGATAGAACTCTAAGGCTACAATCCTATGCACACTGAGCTCCTGGGAATAAGGTGCATTGAACACTGCAGGACCTAATCCAGAGTAACATGTATAGGATTATTCCCAGAGAATGTTAGGCAATACATTCAAAACAACCCCCCAAAAAAGAACTTCATGTAATTCAAAGCATATGGAATTGATAAATGATATGATATGATAATATCTTTTTTTTAATTATTCCTTCTAACAGGAAACTCTGGCTGTCCACTTCCAGAGACAGAATGCTAAACTAGTTGGAAGTAGGAGGAACTAGGAAGGCAATTATTTTGAGGGTGGTTTGGATGCAACCATATATGTTAGAGCATGGGTAGGCAAACTAAGGCCCGGGGCCTTCCAAAACTGGCCCACGGACGGTCCAGGAATCAGCGTGTTTTCACATGCGTAGAATGCGTGCTTTTATTTAAAATGCATCTCGGGGTTATTTGTGGGCCATAGGAATTTGTTCACCCCCCCCCGATAGATAGATAGATAGATAGATAGATAGATAGATGATAGATAGATAGATAGTCCGCCCCCCCCCCACAAGGTCTGAGGGACAGTGGACTGGCCCCCTGCTGAAAAAGTTTGCTGACCCCTGTGTTAGAGCAACACAACCAATTAAGTAAAAGAGGGAGAGAGAAGAAATCAGAGTTCTTTATCTAATAAACACTGAAGATGACCAAAAGTAATATACCATTATATAATAACTGGTGGTAAACACGATGCCAAAACACAGGCTTTGATAACTTACCAACCATTTCTCTGGTTCATTTCTCATTTCAATGAGATTTTCAGTGAGGCAATAGGACTTGCATACATTTTGTGACTTCCAGGGTGGTGCCATCAGTAATGGCGGACTCCCTCTTATCCGGAGGGACCAGCTCCACGGGAAATGGGTCTTTTCTGCTACGGCGAAGCGGGGACCCTTTCAAAAATCACAGGCGGATGAAGCCTGTGACCATGGGACTCGGCGGGCACCTTTAGCGCCCCCCCAACCCGCAAAGGAACCCACTAACGGGCTCCGGAGCGAAGAGGGGGAAGTGGCGCGGTGCTGAGAGTCAACTGCTTCTTCCGTGGAGCGAAGCCGCACAGCCGTTGCCGGAGAGCGCTGCCTTTTTCCTGGGATAATTTGGTTTCTAAAACAATCACCCGTGAGTACTTAAATTTCAGACAATTGGACTCTAAATAAGGACTTGCGTGCAGAAAGGAAAATTGGACTTAAAAGTTTATTTCAATTTGGCACTGAAACGGGAAGGTCTAAACAGGAAGTCAGCCTTCCATTTCTTTGTAGATAGATTAAAGCAAAGACGTGGCAAACTAGAGCCTAGAAAATCACTTGTAAAGGATTAACTTTCATCATTTAAGATTGTTGAACCCCCTTCGGAAGGAGGAGAAGAGGGGGGATTTTTTTCCGGACTGTTTAAACCTGCAGAAGTGAGTGTAAAGTAAAGTAACTTTCCACCGTCTTGATCCTGGAGCGGGGTGTCAGGACTGACGTTTTTTGAAGCTCATTGACCAGAGACAAACGTTTTTGACAGACAGCTAAAAGAAGAGAAACATAGTGATTCCATTGTTCCCCTTCGCATTTTAAAGAAACAATTATTGACAAAATATCTGAAAAAGGAAACTTTGTTGTTAGATTTGTCTTTAAAAGAAAAGAACAAATAGAAGTTTTCCCCCTAGAGGGAGCCTGTGAAACTGTAACTAATTCTGAATTGGGGAGCTTGCAGCTGTTACAGATTACGATCGTGGGAATAGACTTCTGACCTTGCGGGACAATGTATTCAGAAGCTCTGCTGTGTGCTCTCTGTAAAACAAGTGCCCTACTGGAACAGCTACATGAAAAGACGGACTTGATGACAGATGCGATCAAAAATTTTGAACAGGCAGTGGGAAATTATATGGAGCCCACTCAGGAATTAAATCAGGAGTGTGCCCTGACAGAACAGACGAGGGAAGAGGATGTTGCTGAATCTTGGGCGCCAGAGATGGAGGGAGCTGTGGCCCAGCAGGAACATGAGCTCTTGGATTTGACAAACGAACTTGGAAAAAGCCAGATCTGGAAAGATAAAGTTTGGTTTGGTTTGGAAATGGGGGGTTGGATAGACACCCCCCCCCATGCAGGGATGTTTGTACTTTTCAAGTCTGGCAATGGGCCGTGAGATGTTTGGGGTTGTGGGGGCTCTTAATTTTGGAGAGACTTTGAAACATGTTCTTAAATACCATAGTTAAAGTCCATAGTGTGGACTATGGAAAAGGGGCTGATTTGTCGAGAAGGGTCAAAAACATTGCTAAGCTGGAGTTCCCACGAGTGAAAGGAGCAGGAGACAAAGGAAAATACAGTTATAAATATGAAGAAGAGCCGCAGAAGGGACATGGAAGGGACTTAAGGGCCTCGGATATAAGATTACCAGGTTAATGCACTAGATTGATGAGATAAAAAGGACTGACAAAACCCGGGACCAGGAGGAAGAGACGCTGGATGAAGATTGGATTGTTTTTTATTTCTTTTTTATTATTAGGATTGTTTTATAAAATTGATGAATGTTAGAAAAATGTTGGAACGAAATTATTTGGCTTTAGCAAAAATGTTTAAAGAATTATGTAAGAATATTATGGTTATGAGAAGTTGGTAAAAATAAGATTTAAGTTTTAAGCGTTAAGGTTTTTTATAGTAAGATAAGATTAAAATAGATTAAGGTAATGTAATAACAGTATATTATGAAATATGGAAAGGATTTGCTGCGACAATCAATAACTAGGATACAAAAAAAGGGAGGAGGTCAAAGAAAGAAGGTAATGACAGTTAAGGATTTGGGAATATTGGATTTGTTTTTAAATGTTTGTGGTATATTTTTGTCTTTTGATCGTGTTGTGCTATTTTTTGATTTTGATTTTTATTAATTTGTATTGTTTGATGTGGTTTGTTTTTTCTTTGTTTTTTCTTTCTCTTTTTCTACCTTGTTTTCTTTTATAATTCTAATTTTTTTTCAATAAATATCATTTTTTTATAAAAAAAAAAAGGACTTGCATACATTTTGTGTTCAGTGTTGGTTTGAAAACTTGCAAGGAGGAGATGCAAGAGAGAAAAAGGGGCTGAAATACTCAGAGAGCTGGAATGTGTTAGAGAGCATGGATTGATACTGAAGCAGTAGCTAGAAGACCAAAAGGGTCGCAGAAGCTGGAATGAGAGATGCAAATTGATGGTTAGTGAAACAGCCTGTAATTGGCATAGCTGGATCTCTATTTAAATTTTATTTGATTTTATGGGTTACCATTCAAACTGCAAAGGGTTGTTGTTTTTTTCAAAAGTATTTTTCTGAGAAACTATTTAACTTGTTGCCTTACTGAAACTTAAAGTAAAACCAAAGTTTGCTTTGGAAAAAATAGAGGCATGGTCTTGTTATTTACCCCATGTTACAGTGCCATACTACTCTGTCCAGTATAGGGAGTAGGCTGAGATACTTCAAGTCCAGAAGCTGATTCGTTTAGGTAGCCAGAGAAAAATGAAGATATTCACTTGGTGGTGGCAGCAAAGCTACAAAGAAGGTGGGGTGAGTCTAGTTTTGTCTGTCTCCCTCCCCTCTTTTTGTGCAGGCAACCCCACACCTTCCAAAGCATTAAGCTAACTCATAAGGACTGTTCAGCAGCAAAGCATAAAATGTATAATATTACATTTTTAGTTCCCAGAATCACTTCATTAAACCCATACTGCATTATAAATTTCTGCATCTTGAATAAAACCAGTCACAAGCCCAAAGGCAAATATTACAGCTTTTGCAGGTTCAAACACACGATGCCTCAACAGTTAAATCCAAATACCTTTAGATATACAGAGTACAAAAAAATCACTAATAATAAAACGCCACATGTGTTTTTGTAAACAATATGAAGCTACTCCCTTGAGGCAAAGATACAAAGGAGGCAATTTTGCAACAGTGAAACTAAGCAGAGAGGGCAGGAAAGATAAGGAGAAAAATTAATATGGGAGAAAATAAAATCCTAGGTTAAGTGGAGGAGCCGGTGATAATTGCAAACAGCTTATTTTGCACACTATGGCGAAGATATTAGAAGGGCTTACCCAATTAAGCAGTAATATTTTCTATCCCAGAAGGAGCACAGCTGGCCCACATTATTTTTAGCACGTGTAATATTTTGCTTTCTTGAGAATTATGATGAACCACAGTAAAATGCACAGTGCATACGGCCATTAGCATATGCTCTCTGCTTTCTCTCCTCCCTAGCAAATTCAGATCAACAGAGGAATCTTTTAGCAGGCTGCAAGCTGTTTGACTCAAACCCCAGAACTGTTCAAAATTAGATTCTTGCTCTAGTACAAAATTCCAAACAGAAACATCTCTTTTTCACCCCTGCTGAATATATTTATCCATTATACAAACTGCCTGTAGCAGTTGTTTTTACATTTCTTCCCCTGCTGATGTACAAAGATAGCTAGATAGCCACAGTTTTTGGGGTGTACCCTTCCTACCATATTCTTAACCTGTTAAATTGAATTGTGGTTTGAGGCATGTTTAAAAACAGTTCTTCCTGCCTTTATAATGGATGTCGTCTCCCATTTGATAAAGATGTTCTACTCTTAGCTCAACCAACAAGCAATATTTTCAGGGGAGGAAAGACTGAAACAGCCTGGGTGATCTACTGATAATTAGTTGCAAAGAATCTGAACAGAAATGAGCATTTTCTGTGATTCAGGCTGATAGTTGTCAAGTGTATGGTTTTTGCCTTCTTTTTAACCTTCTCTTATTCCTTTGGGAGGCTTCTTATTTTACCTTTCTATTGTATTTGTGAACAGTTATTTGTTTCACTATATGAGAGACTTTGACAGGTTTCACGGGCTATGCCCTCCTATGTCTAAAGAAAAGCACCTTGATAATTTTAATATTTTATGTTGATAAAAGACTTTCTCCTAGTAGTGAAGGAAACATTAGCCCTACAATGGTGTACACCCTCACACAATTCTCATTAGGATTCTGAATCACAATCAGAGCCTTCCTATATAAACCAGACTCCCCAGTTCAGACATTCCCCCTCCAATGCATGAGGAACTCGAGACTCTAGAACAAATCAACAATGCCTTCTGGAACACCTGAAACTTAACACTCCTGGAAAAACTCCTGGAAAAACTGGATGTACATTTCCAAAATATAACTTAAAAAGCAAATAAAATATTTCAGTTCAACAATTACTTTGATGAAATACATATTTTGTTATGTGCAAGTGGCTTTAGATACCTATTAGGTCCTTAAATTACCATATAGCATATATTCAACACAAAAAACAGTGACAATTTGTTGTTGGCAAAGAACAGCTGGACATATAAAGGGCCCCATTACCTTCAGTAGCTTAGGGCCTCATCAAACCTACATCCGGCCCTGTTGGGAAGCCAGATGAGGTTGAGGACTGAGAAGGGGAGGCAAAATGCTCAAGAAATTAGGTGGCATGGCTTGCACAAACTCCCCTGCTCCTATCTCCACTTTGAATATTTGCCCAAACACAACTTATAACATAAACACTGGTAAGAATATCTGGGGTTTTAGGTCTCGCCAAGGCTGTGATAGAACTGTCATTGGTTCACTTTGGAGAGCAGAAATTGTGGTAATATATTTCTGGTGTTATAAACTATCTGCTGCCTAGCATCCAGATGGAAACTGCAGCACTTGTGTTAAAATGAAAAGGCCACAGAATTCCTCTCACTTTTTTCTCCCTGTGGGCATTCTATATCCCCTCTTCCCCCACAAGCTTCATTTGACCTCTGGCTCCATTTGGCAGTTTTTAACAGCAGTCTTGCAGCATGTGGATAGTATGGTATCTCTGAGCACGTGCAGAATTTCTGTCTCTTTCTCACCAGCTCCTGCATAAGGAAGGGGGAAATCTTGCAATCAAAAAAAAAAAAAGGTGTTATAAGAAAAACTGCTCCCTTTCCCTTATGTGGTATTCCAGAGCCCATATAGAGTCCCTAAGTTGGTTCCCTATCGGTAGGAGAAAACAACAGAGGCCAACCAGAGTATATTGAGAAGCAAAGTGGCTAGTAAGCTTGACCTTTAGTAAAGGAACTGTTGCAAGAGGGTCCCCACTCACCACAGGCAGGAGGGAGGAGAACCCCGAACAATAGTGCGCAAACCCCTATAAAGACTTTTGAAATTGCCCACCCTATAGCCCAAGACCACCCCCCTAAAACATGATACATACATCACAGAAGGAGGCGGTCTACAGCAGAAATCCTGTCTGCCAGGAGACCTGATAATGGTCACTGATTGCATTAGCTGCGCAGTCTGGCCATTCTTTTGTGATGGTTAATACTTTAGTTCCTGAATCCACGTCACAGGCTCACTCTGTTCATACACAAATGCACCCTTAACCTTAACACAGGATTTGCAAGCAGAAAGACAATGGGAAGGCTTTCTCCATTTGCCTCCCTTACTGCAGAGGAATATTTGAGGTCATTGGGAGAATAAAAATGGCTTCAGGATTGCTCTCCCATACTATTTCAAACACATGGTTCATATATGTGTGCATTTATGAATATTTATTCTATATTTGAGACTTTAAAATTGTTATAACAAAAGAATGGCCAGAGCCCCAGAACTTTGCTCAAACTGGTCACCACTTCTTGGGGGAAGGGACACGGATCAATGGTTGAGCATTTTCCTTGCATGCAGAAGGACTCCAGTGGTCTCCAGAGCCAGTGTGGTGTAGTGGTTAAGAGCGGTAGACCCGGAATCTGGTGAACTGGGTTCACGTCTCCGCTCCTCCACATGCAACTGCTGGGTGACCTTGGGCTAGTCACACTTCTCTGAAGTCTCTCAGCCCCACTCACCTCACAGAGTGTTTGTTGTGGGGGAGGAAGGGAAAAGAGAATGTTAGCCGCTTTGAGACTCCTTTGGGTAGTGATAAATACATCAAATCCAAACTCTTCTTCTTCTTCTCTAAGAGATTCTGGAGAGCTGCTAAATGGACCCAATGTTCTGGCTCAGTATAAGGCAGATTCCTAAGTCCCTACCACATTTCCCAATGAAAAAGCAGCGACAAAATCAATCACATACATTACTGAATTAAGAAGGTGATCTTATTCTGGCCTAATTGTGTAAAATAAAATAAAATCACCTGAGCAGTTCCTGAGCAGTTCTCATTCACTTGAAAACATAAATAAGCTTTTAAGCTTTTTAGAAATGGGTAAGGGAAAACGAGCTTTTGCATCCCTCTTCTGTTAACAAATGTATATGACTTTGCTTGAACTTTAAAATATTACGACTTGAATTTCTGCTTACTGTTTGACCTTAAGAAAATTATTAGCGTTTCAAACAGATTTGTTTTTAATCAGAATGAAATCCTCACACACAAAGGTTACAGTATCATTCACATTAGCCTACCACAAAGGTCTTTCTGGCCATTTCTAAGGCCATTCAAAAAAAGATCAGGGGGTGCACAAAGCAGGAGGAAGTGGATTTGTCAAAGTTAGCTATGTCTTGATTTGGAAGCTTTTTTAAAACACACACACACACACACACACACACACAATTGCTGCACTGCAGATCATCTGCAGCTCAGATCTTGTTAGTGCAATAATAAGAATAAACAGGAAGAACTAAGTGGCTCATATGAGCAGGATCTATATTTGGGATATCAGCAAAATACACACATGACAGATGTTAGCAGGAGAAGCGGCTGCAAGACATTGATGCACCTGCTCTGCTGTCTGCTGTATTGTGATATGGCTCTAAATCCAAGCAGGTGCTTGCTAAGCCGTTCTACTCAACCTAATGGTGATTACTTAGCCAATGTGATGATTTCCCAGTGCTCCTCCTCTCTCCAAAAAGTTTCCTAAGTTGGCGCATGAACATGGAACGCAAAAGATTACACAATTTATTTTTAGTTTTTTTAAACCACTATCCAGGAACCAGTCCTGAGTAGGGTGACCAGGAAGGATGTCATTTGTGATCTTTTGCAAATGTAGCTCATTGTGCAGGGAAGATAAAAGCTGCACCTGCCAAAAGAAATTCCGTGTTCAGCACTAGATACGCAGGGCGAGCATCAGCTCACGAGGCAGCCTTCAGCAAGTGGGGCTGAAGGGTGAGGAAGGCTCAGGGACCTTAACCAGAGAGCACTGGGAGGCAGTGGCAAAAGCCAGGGGCTGCTGAAACAGCATTGTGCAGGTACATCTGGGCAGAGAGGATACCAGCGCACACAGCCCCATGTTCCATGCCTCGGGACAGGCAAATTTGCCAGTTCTCGTCTCCCTTGGTTTTTCCAGCCTTACATTCAGTTTACCCCATTTTTGAAGTTTTCTTTTTAAATCTGCACAGAAATATGCAAGCGTTGTGAATGGGTTTCTCCGTTTTCGTATCACATGATATCAGGTGGAATGGATCCCACCAAGAAACAGGAGGATTTGCATTGAGCGCCAAATTTAAACAGGACCAAAAGCAAACCAGGGCTGCAAAGGAACAATCGGGAGTGGGCTTCCTCTGTAGTGGCAGCTTTACCTGTCCTGTGCATGACATCAGGTGAAAGACAGGTAGCTGTGGTCAGTGTGTATCATGAGCCAAACTGGGAGGCCTGGCTAGCCAGACAAACCCCACCACTGGACTACAGCTCCACAATTTTGTAGTAAAAGCTTAAAATTATTCACATGTAGGCCTTTGCTTTCTCTTTCGACCTGAATTCTAGTGAAGAATTTGGGCCTTTTTAATATATTGCTTCTTCTATGTTCTATCTATGTTGAGATCAAGCAAAAAGGAGTGTTAAACATACTTGCATCTTCACCTGCCACCTAGCACCAACTGAAACCTCTCATCTTTCTTATCTGTTCAGTTTGGAATGCACTCCACCTCAAATGGTTGTTTCCATCTCTTCCTATTATCTGCATCATTTTGAAGTTCACCTGGAGACCATTATTTTGCTGCCTGAGGCAAAGAACAGGGTGGTGGCTTTCCCCTAGTCCATGCACAGCAGCTGATTAGACTAGCAACTGAATCTTACTTACTGCCCCTAGTGTAAGGACTGCATCTTCCACTGTACCAGGAGTCATTAAAGCTGGCTTGGTGGCTGTAGAGCAGGCTGCTGCTTCTTAGGCAGCTGCCTCACTCTGCCCAATGATAGGGCCTGCCCTGCTTCTGACACAATGCCAGAATTTTATAAAACAGAGCCTGAAGTTTAGAACAAACAAACGTTACTAAACTCTGTGCAACTAATATCATACCAACTGCTTTCAAAATGACTGCTGACATGTTTCAGTTTACTGGTGCTCCTCATAGCAACTTCCCTCCATGCACCTGCTCACAGAACAGGTTGGTTCTTAGGCAATATTAAATGACTCCTAATCTAATGCGCCAAGGCCAGCACTAGACGCAGATCCACTGGGGAGGCTTTGATTGAGGAGGGAGCCAGCTGTGAACCATCTAGCCTAGTGAGAAGACCCCCATCCCCATGATCCTAAACTAGATTAAACCAAGCTATACTAGCAATGTGTGTTGGGTCAGCTTTTTCCTGTCCCATTAATTTTGATCCTGCTTTTATATTTGAGGTATATTAAATCTGCATCAGTTCATTGTCAAGTTGAATTTGTGCTATGATGCGTTTCTTGAATTGCTGGCTTTGTCATATTTGAATGTTTTTGCTACATTTTGTAGCAAGCTGGTTTCTCAAACGTGATGTTGTATCATGATGATTAGTTGATGTTACTGTAAGCTGCTTTGGTCTCAGTACTTTGTGGGAAAGCATCACATTAATTAAACAACTAAACTAAACTAGGATCAATCCAATGCAAGGTATTTGACTTGCAGGAATACACCTAGGTGAGTATGTGAAAGGTGAAATCATTGCATCTGAATATGTCAGGAGTTTAGCCTGCAAAACACACCCTTCCTGAAAAATACATATCAGCTCTACAGTGAAACCCAATATTGTCTGTGTGTATGCCTTGTTAAAGAATGCAGTTAATGGGTTCATTCCATTAGCTGAGTTATTCCTGAGATTCATCTGGTTGAACCTGGTGACTTCCTTCTCCGTGTTACTGGGCGTGGAACTTTGTGTATAAAAGGGCTCAGATTACAGAGTTGGTTGTGGGTCATGGGTTGTTATCAGGAAGGAATGGATCATCATGGAACTGTAAAGTAACCTGAACACTTTGAGAAGAGCTCGTCTGAGAAGACGTCTTGGAGACTTCCTAGACTTCAGGACTCAGAGAACTCTAAGATGTTGCTAGGCTCTGTGCAAATTGACTTAGAACTTGCGTGTAGACTTTGTAGTACAGAAACCACCCTGGGACTAGAAGGGCCTTCATGTAACCTGTATATAGTGTGTAACTACAGAGTGTGTGTTTTGTGTGAATCAAAGCAAAGGGCTACCTTTGAAGGTGACCCAGAAACTACAACTAATCCAGAATACGACAGCTAGACTGGTAACTGGGAGTGGCCACCAGGACCATATAACACCGGTCCTAGAGGATCTTCATTGGCTCCCAGTGCGTTTCTGAGCACAATTAAAAGTGTTGGTTCTGACCTTCAAAGCCCTAAACAGCCTCAGCCCAATATATCTGAAGGAGCGTCTCCACCCCCATCGTTCAGCCCAGACACTGAGGTCCAGCTCTGAGGGCGGTTCCCTCACTGTAAGAAGCAAAGTTATAGGGAACCAGGCAGAGGGCCTTCTCGGTAGTGGTGCCCTCCCTGTGGAACACCCTCCCTTCAGATGTCAAGGAAATAAACAACTATCTGACTTTTAGAAGACATCTGAAGGCAGCCCTGTATCGGGAAGTTTTTAATGTTTGATGTTTTAGTATGTTCTGATATATGCTGTGAGCCACCCAAAGTGGCTGGGGAAACCCAGCCAGATGGGTGGGGTATAAGTAATAAAATTATTTGTTTACTTATCTAACTCTGCTTAAAACAACAACCGTTTCACGTTTGGAGAACTTAACAGCTTTGCTGAAGCTTTCACGGTGCACCTACAGAGAACAAGATTTTGGGGTGATGAAGATGAACACACACCCCAACAAGCCTCAACAAATATTTCCCCATGGAAGAACAAAAGAAGAGAGTCTGCTGGATCAGGCCAGTGGCAAATCTAGTCCAGCACTCTGTTCTCACAGTGGCCAACCTGCGGGTGAGACACGAGCAGGACCTGAGCATAAGCAGCACTCTGACCACTCAGCAATTGCCAGAAACCACTGTCCCAAAGCATCACTCTCATCTTGGCTTTCATTCCACGCTCTACTTTCAAAAAACTAAGTTCCTTCTCTGCCCTAAATATTGTGGCATCGCTATGTTGGCTATTTTACCATCACCATATGTTTGTACTTTACAATTAATCCTCTCTGCTCCTGCAAAACAGCTGCCACATTGCAGCCTAGTGCTGGCTGAGTTTCAGTGACATATGAATCAAACCCTGTGAGAAATTTTCCCCTGCCTTACATCCGTGTGGAAAATCGAGGAAAATCTAGATGAAGATAAACACAAACTGAAGCTACGGAGAAACAGTGAATCAGCAAGTTTGGGGCTTTCATCGTTGCAGTGGATTAAAACTAAGCATTACTCAGCTTTGTCATTCCGATGACTAAACAGTGAAAAGTTAAAGCATCCCGAATGATGCCAGTTTCGTTGGCTAATTAACAGTCGACTTATTGGAGCTGCAGACAACTGCTGTGTTTTAAGTATAACTATTAATTATAATGTTAGCAGAATATTTGTAATCACTTCAAAATTAACCTTTATATCCTCAGGAGCTTTTGCTTTATATAAGAGTCACTTGGACCCTCATAGAGAAACTAATTAGTCCATGAATGATAAGTGTAGAAGGAACACAAATTAGTTCTTTGTTTACTGCTGCATGGCAGTACCATATAATTTGTATTGTAATTAAAATGTGTGGCATATTGTCAAAAGAAGTATATGAATCAGGGATAACAGCAGCGTTTCAGGGTGCTGGAGAGGCAGAGGATGTCTACTGGCACATGGTATCCCCTAGCAAACTGGGCAATGAAAGATGTGAGGATAAGGAAATAGACATCTATCCATTTGTTTATACTGACCAAGTCTGAAAGTGGTAGAGTCAGCGTTATAGGAATTCTAAGGTCTTATATATAAAAAACAAATGTTCATAAATGTACAAGGCAAACACGTACATAAGTATATAAACCAAGTATCTGAAATAGTACAGGAGAACAATCCTGAAGCCATTATGACTCTCCCAAATTGACCTCAAATATTTCTCTGCAAGGAGGAAGGAAATGGGAAAAGCTTTCCAGTTGTCTTTGGACGATAGGGGCTTACACCTCCCTGTAAATACAGTCTGGCAAGTATCTGTTAAGCTGAGCACAGTATCAAGAGATTCAGGAAGTATTTACCATCTCAAAGGAATGGCCAGGCAACCCAGAAAAGGCAGTCAGATAAGGCATTATCAGGTATCCTGGCAGACAGCAGAGAAGCAACACTCAAATTTCTGCTGGGGACCACCTATTGCAGTGATGTATGTATGATGTTTTTTTTGGGGGGGATGGTCTTGAGCTACAGGGTAGGCAATTTCAAATGTCTATATAAGAGCTTGCACACCAGTGTTCTGGGTTCCTCCTCCCTCCCTGCGTAGGGGAGGGGGGACCATGTTGCAACCATTTAATAAAGACTATGCTTACTAGCTGTTTTGCTTCTCAATATTCTCTGGTTGGCCTCTATTATTTTCTCCTAGTGTTAGAAAACCTACATAAGGACTCTATACAGGCTCTTGGATACCCAAAAAGGATAAAGAAGCAGTTTGTTTTTTTCTTATAACAGTAAGTGGGATTGAACGCTGAAAAGCATCTGATTCTTCCCAATCACAGTGGTGGGGGAAGAGACAATGCCCCCCCTAGGTCCTTTATATCCACATCTGTGGTTTAAGGTGTTTGGCTTTTTCTGCTACTAGAATATGACCCTTGAAGGTTTTCCACCAAGGCAACACTGACTATAGCTCCAAAAAGGTGCCTTGGCCCTGGTGCTAAGAGTCCTTAGGGGTCCCTTATTTTCCTCAGAGAGGTACAATTCCTAGTGCATTTTAAGTGTCTCTCTTCTCTGTGAACAGTGGCTTTCTGAGGGAAATAGGAGTCTCCCAACAGTCCTCAACATAAACCCACACTAGAAGCGGTGTGGGGGGGGGAGTATACCTGTCATTAAAGCAAAGCAGAATTGTGCCGAGTCCTGGGGAGTACTGAAATGTCTGGGGTTTTAATAGTATTTTTGTCTAATGTCTCCTAGCAAGGAAGGAAGGGGCTTTGAGATAAGCAATTGCTGTCTTCCCTCAGAGCTCCTGCCCATTTCTCAGCTTGGCCACCCTAGTGAGAAATGGCTAAAACTGTTTGCTTAAGGACAGGGTGAAAGCATCTGATAATGAGCTATCTCAGTCTGCTATCTGCCTCACACTTGTGCCAATGGCTCCCATTGAAAAGTTAAATATTTCTTAGCAACTAAATTTACATGAGTTAATCTTTTGGTCAGACTCTGGGGTTGTGCGCTCATCTCGCTCTATAGGCCACGGGAGCCGGCGTTTGTCCGCAGACAGCTTCTGGGTCATGTGGCCAGCATGACTAAGCTGCTTCTGGCGAACCAGAGCAGCACACAGAAACGCAGGGATTCGAACTGCCGACCTTCCAATCGGCAAGCTCTAGGCTCAGTGGTTTAGACCACAGCGCCACCCGCATCCCGCCTGAGGAGGAGGAGACTGGAATCAGGCTCGTCCCAGGATCACCTAAGTTCATCATGGAGGGTCTCCTGCCATATTAGAGTTATGCCAACCTTATTGTGAATGCCATGATCGACAGTGATACACCATGGAAATAAGTACAGATGGACATACCTATTACCCAATAATCACATCATTAATGTAATGTGTAGCCAGGTCCTCAGTTAAGTTCAGAGCCTTTCACATCACTTGCTACCCAATCCTTTTAACTGGAGGTATCAGGAATGGAACATGGGACCTTCTGCTTGCAAACCATGTGTTCCACCACTGACCTATGGCCCTTCCCCTAAGATTCAGGGGGAAGAGGGGAGACAAAAGTCTTCCCATTTGGGTGGACATGTTCCCCTCAGCCCATTAGAGAAATTACCACAATCCTTCCTCACCTCAGGGTAGCACATCATGCAGGAACACTTGATAAACTGTCTAAAGCTGCTCTTGTTAAAATACAGCCATTAGCTCCCATTAATTATTGAAAGCTCATGTCAGGAGTGGAGGACAGTTGTTCCATTACACTACCCTTCTGATACATCATTAAGGTCCAGTGAGCAATTCCTTTAAAAATCTGAGAATATCCATATTGCAATTTAGTTCAGGAAATGAGGAGGATGTCAGGCAAGGTGGTTTTCTTTCTGCCTTCATTCCTTGCAATGCAGACGTTTCACAGCAAAAAAATCCCACCCAGGTGGAGCCATTTGTGCATATTTCCACATATTCAGAATTGCTTTCACAATATTTTGATTATTCTTCCCCTTCCACATCTGATGTTTCTCATTTACCATAACTTGTTAAATTGGGAATAAAACTAATTGCTCAGTGCGGGGCGGGGGGCAGGGAGCTGATGGTGCAATCTGAAATAATTTCATTTCCGTTTTCAAAATATCTTCCAAAAGATCTCCTGTTTCTTAATTGGGCCACTGGATAGGTTAATTAGGACTTTGTAGATTAATTAAAGAAATTTTATCCATTTTACAGCAATTTACTAATTCTTATTTAGTTCCATTTTATCACTTCAGCTAATGTTCTGTATCTATAACGGCTGTGGCCATTTCTTAAAAGCTCCCAAGAATTAAGAATAATGTGACAAATACAGAATTTTAAAGGGGGGAAGCGAGGAAAAGGAAAGTGCACTCTTTTAATCATATTAGGGTCTCTTTTGTAATTCCTTTTATGTTGTCCTTATAAAATACCAGCCTGTCAGGGTCTCCGAAAATTTTTACACATCACTTGGGAAGACAGGCAAACTAATGTCAATGTACTGGAAGAAGCAAAGATCATCAGTGTCGAAACAATGATTCTTCAACATCAACTTTGTTGGACTGTTTATGTTGTGCAGATGCCTGATGATCGTCTTCCAAAGCAACTACTCTATTCCAAACTTGAAAATGGAAAGTGTAATGCGATGATCAACAAAAGAGGTTTAATGACTCTCTCAAGGCAAATAAACACCGGCAGTTGCAAAACACTGACCTGCGAGTTCTCCAACTGGAGAACAGCCTTTACCAAAGGTGTCATGGACTTTGTAGATGCTCGAACTCAGGCCGAAAGAGAGAAACATGCTAGAGGAAGGCACGCTTGGCAAACACTCACCATGATCAACTCCTGCCCGAAAACCTATGTCCCCACTGTGAAAGGAATTGTGGATCCAGAACTGGCCTCCACAGTGACTTAGGGACTCAAAGTTAAGACCATGTTTATGGAAGACAATCTTACTCAGGTACAAGTGATCACCAAAGAAGAAGAAGAGGCTCCGAGGGGTGGGTGGAAGAGGCAGCTGTTCCAGGGGAAGTGAGTAGCACTTTTTGTGGTTTTGTGCCCCTCATAAGGCAGGAGCCAGAACTGGAGGAGAAGTAGGGGTCTGAGCATTTGGAGGCAGTGGACAGGATGCACCGGGATTGCAGCAAGAATGCAGCCCCCAAAAAGTGCTTTTGGGGGTGCAAGATCTTGGCACAAAATCACGCAAGATCATGGCGCCCAAAATTACCACCATGCTCTCACATTAAAAAAATGGGGTGTCCCTTTTTTCTTTTTTCTTTGGACACTTGTGGGGTATGCAGACCTACTTGTACTACCTAGAGATGTCAGGGAGTGGACCTGCAAGCATCTACATGCAAATTCTTGTGCTCTGCCATTGATCTAGGGTTCTGTACATATTCACCCAGTGTGTCCTGAAAGAGCAGCTATAAAAGGAGCCTCCTAAGTGGGCCCTGGAGAACGAGGCAAGAGCAGAAATCAAGAAAATTGGAGTATCATAGAATGAAAAACTAGAGAATCTCTAGGACACATGATCACCCTAAAAAAGAACCTTAATGGGAAGTGGAGGTGAGCAAGCCAACAGGAAGGACTAGTTAATTGTGGTGGGTTGTTTCATATATCTTCATGCATTTTAAATATAAAACTGTCCTGGGGATGCTAGACAAATCGATGAAAGGGTGGTATACAAATAAGCAAACCCTGATTAAGAGCCGGTGTAGAATGCGGAGGAGTTGGGACCCAACTTTAATGGCATTTTGGATTTCCAAACAAGTTCATATTTCAAAACCTCAGTTCTGAAATTCCAATTCTGGGATATAAAACAACCAAGTACTCTTGTCATGTAAGACAGTGTGAGTCATCTCCTAGCTCTTTCAGTATAATTAGATTTGGGAGAAAAATTAGAAGACTTTGCACAATCACACAAAGAATATTAAATATACGGGGGGAGGCAGAGTAGGAGCTCAGACCTACAGATTTTGTGGTTCTTCTGCACAGACCATAATAATAATAGCCCCCGTGAACTAGATCAGTGACCTTCAAATGATCCAAGACCCACCTCTGACTCCCAGCCCATAACAAGGGATAATAGGGGGCAGTTATCTTTTGCATTAAAAAGAATATGTTTAGGATTATAGGATGCCTTGAGTTTATTTGAAAATTAGGTTGGGGTAGAAATGTTTTTAAAAAATAAGTACAATGCACAACATATTAAAGCACTGTGTATCTGGCAGCCTGAAAGTACAGGGGGTCATTCATTCATTCATTCATTTATTTATTTATTTATTTATTTATTACCAGTTAGCTTGCTTTCCTTCTCCACTGAAGAAACATCTCATTTATTATTGGATGAGAAAGACCACACATACTGTAAACAGTGTGCAACCCAGAACATTCCAAGAACAATGTGTTAAAAGGGTTGTGCTGGTGTGAGCTACCCTCTAGTTTTATAAACTGCTTCTTGACGCTGACCATTGTCACAGGCAGAATAGCAGGTTTAGCAGACCACTGGTCTGACATTGGGGGCTGTTTTATGTTCCTAATTTATTATCCGCGTCTTTTCTTTTGTGCCAGTTGGCACATTGCATAAAAGTTTCATTACAAAAATCATTCTCACGTTCAGCTGTACATTAGTTCAGCTCACATTTATACTTTTGAAGAAAATGAGTGATTCATCATCAAGACATGTCCCCGGTATGACTCATTTATCTCAGCAAGCAGCCCTAATCATGCAAAGGCATCAGCTCTCCTAATAGGAGCCTCAATAAAGAATGGCTCATATTTGTCCATGCATGGACAGTTTGAACTTGCAAATGTAAAGATTTTTCTTCTTCTTTTCCTTTTTCTTCTGTATAGATTTGGAATATTAAAAAGTTGCTACATATCTTATCGCTGCTGTGCATTGTTTTATGACCCTTCTCCAGAAGCCCAAGGTGATGATGACAGACAGAAATGGAAAGAGAGTAAAACATTTGCTCTGGCAAACTGTCATAATTACATCTACAAGAGGGTCGAGAAAGATTTCCTGCTTTCCACATTCTGTATCTGCTCTGTAAGAATCATGGCTGCTATTTCGGGTTCCTTCTTATGTTGAAGAAGCATGGGGGCTGATTCACACATGCATGCTTTTCTAGCGAATGTGTGAAAGAGATCAAAACAGCTGGGAGGGGGGTGCCACGTTATGTCAGCTCAAAGAACAATGCTTTTCGGTGCAATATTTTTTCACACATTCAGCTGTGAGTCATCAAATAATGCAACAGAGTGATGATCATGCATTGGGGAATAAGCCCTAACAGTGCTTTCCCACTAGTCAGGGTAACAGTGAGTTGCCACACACAGCGCTAAAAACATATTATACGGACAAATCTTACACATGCTTACCCTGGCATGTTCAATGGGCCTTACTCCTGGTTGAATGTACACAGGATTATAGTCTTAACCTTAAGTGTGTTATTTGTGAAAGGACAGACAGTAAAAGGTGACCCTTTTAAAACCTGATGTATTTTCTAGCCTATGTTGATATTACACTCAAATTAAAGTTGCCAGAAATGCAAAACTGACCCAAGTATCACTTGTGAAAATGACTTAATTCATTACAGTGGTACCTCAGGTTACATACGCTTCAGGTTACATACGCTTCAGGTTACAGACTCCGCTAACCCAGAAATAGTACCTCGGGTTAAGAACTTTGCTTCAGGATGAGAACAGAAATTGTGCTCCGGCAGCACAGCGGCAGCAGGAGGCCCCATTAGCTAAAATGGTGCTTCAGGGTAAGCACAGTTTCAGGTTAAGAACAGACCTCCGGAACGAATTAAATACTTAACCCGAGGTACCACTGTATCTCTATTTAAGTCGTTATTGTACCTTCTTCTCCAGCGTTCACTCTACATGTGGAGAATGGCATGGGACTAAACTGCTGCCCACTTCATGCCATCAAATCCCCAGCACCCCATTTCCTGGCCTTTGTTTGTCAGGTCAGGAACAGGGACATGTGTATATGTACAGTTAGGCAGGGGTGATTAATCCTCACAAGTGAGGGCAGGAATAGACCCATTCTTCCTCCACACACAGAAAGATTACATGAAGAAAGGCAACCCAGTCAGATGAGTGACATATAAATAATAAATTGTTGTTGTTGTTGTTGTTGTTGTTGTTGTTGTTGTTGTTGTAAGGGTCTACAGACAGAATCCCAGTTCAAACATGACATTTGTGGTGCAATAGGTGTCCATACACTGAACTTCTTGACTCCATGACCTATGGGGAGCCACCTAATTTATTTTCATCAAGAACACCATGTGCAGGATGCTGTCTGTACTGTATTTTGACAGATACCATGGTAATCAGTCAATGAGTAGAATTCAACGTAAGTGAGGTTTATATGCATGGAATAAGGATGTCCCTCACCCTCTAAGCCTGTTCTAGGGTTTCTCCCAAGCTTCCAGAGCAGGGTTGGAGGGGGTACACAGAAAGAAAAGAGAAAGTCCTGTCACACAAGCAGACTTTGTTCTATTCAACCAGCAACTTGGTAGAATCCCGCCCAACATGCCGGGAGCTGGATGAAATATACTTATACAGGGCTTAATTTTAGCCAGGTGTCCAGGAGCATTTTCCAGTAGTGGCTATCGCCAGCATATGTGAAGTCGTGACAATAAAAAAGAGATACAGAGTTAGTTTTTCTCATCACTGTTTTATCATAGCATGTCCCTACACTTAGTATTTCAGAAGGCAGGGCTCCTTGGCCAGTCAGTGTGACCTGTTTCAAGTCAAAAGGGGGTGACATATTCCAGGGCGTCTTAAGCACCTCTCACTGTAGAAATAAACTGAGGGGAATGGCAACATAAGAGAGATGGATAAACTTCACTTGACTTAATGTTCCAATAGGATGATCACTGAGCTTTTCCTACATACATACATACATACATACATACATACATAATTTGCCCCAATTTATTAATTCGTTTTCTTCAAACTAAGCAATGCACAATCCTCTACTATATAAAAATAATTTACTTTTCCAAAAAGTAGACAAGGAGGGGGGTTCAATATTCCAAGTCTCACACCTGGCATAATCACCCTGGTTTGGCTATATTTCAGACCTGCTTCTGAACAAATCTAAATGACAAGATGGAAAGTTTGCTGATTTGCAAAAATGACAGTCACACTGCGGATGACAGGGATTTTTTCCCCCAAGCCATAGACAAGTAGCAAGGTTTTAATCTTGTTTCTAGCAGGGAGGGGACAGATTTCTCTTGAAGGCTAAGAAAGAGTAGATGCAATTATGCCTGACAGTTATATAGCGTGATAGCAGGTACCTAGTTGGAACACAACATAGTGGAGGGGGCGGGGGGGGAGAACAAGAATACCAAGTAATGTGTATACACTGCAACATTTAAGCAGTACATGGCATCATAAATTGTAAAGCTGAATGGACACTATATGAAAAGTTGACAATATAAGCAGGTATATTTACTCAGATTACTCAGATGCCTGCCTGTTCAGAACAGGTGTGAGGAGCCTTTGCTGGACTCCAACTCCCATCAGCCCCAGCAAGCATGGCCAATGGCAACATCTGGAAGACCAAAAGTTCCTGACACCTAGCTTGGAAGGAAGTCCCCGCAGAGTTCAAAGCAGCTTGCTCCCAGGGAAATGTGTATATTGGATTGCAACATCAATCATTGTAACTAATAACAGGCAGATGATAAAAAGTTGTTCACTTAAAAAAATATTTGTGAAACCCAACACATAAACATAGTAAAAGGTTTAATATAGTATGTCCTGAACAGTCTGATACATTTATTATTGTATGCTATACCATGTAATTAAGCAGGTGTTCCCTATAAGCAGTAATTGATTGCATAATAATTTATCTATGGGGTTAAGAATCTGAGTGACTGCAAGATTTCCTGCACAGAAATTTCTCCCAGAATTTGTAGGGCTGCAGGCTACCTAGTTTTGTTTCTGAAGTGGCAGTTATGGGTTCAACTTCTCCTAAAAATGATACTTCCAGTTTGCTTTTTTGACGTCACATTGCTTTAATTAAAATAATTAATTAATTATTAAATTTGTATACTGCCCTATACCCGCAGATTTCAGAGCAGGTCACATTACAAATTATGCTCTCTGATCCATATTTGGAAAGTGAGAAGGATCACTTATTTGCTGTCACCAAATACCTTGCTTTCCCTATGGAAGTGAGGGGAGCAGCATTAATATTAGGACTAAGGTAAGAGAGTAAAATAAAAGTCTACTATTAACACAATACAGGCTCCTGTAGAATTACGGATCTGGCGCAGGACACTTAATGTCTGGCTTCGCCTAAACTCAAATCCCACCGGTCTAATATCCCTAGTGCTACAAGACTGTCACAAGAGTGCCTGGTCTAAAATTGTCTATCAAAAACTTCACTCTTGTGGTTTATCCCCACAACACCTACTCACTGTGGGCTATAGTAAAGCAAACAGTCTAATTTGTCAGTGCCTAAACGATATCGAGCGTCAGAACAACTTGGCCACAATAAGGAAATTTTGCCCATGGTATGATCACTTTCCACCTTCCCATCTTGATTCTCTGGCACCCTATCTGCATAACCTAGCAATTCCAAAATACAGACACGCTTTTACCCTTGCAAGATTGAATGTATTGCCCTCGGCTGTATGTGAGGGCCAATTCCAACAGATTCCATACGAAAAACACTTACGTCCTTGCGGAGATGGCAAATCAGTGGTGCATGCCCTCCTGGCTTGCACTCTTTACAAAGACCTGAGGAATGACATTATCACACCTCTTTTATTGTCTATTCTGGGTTGCCTAACCACTGCCACAGTGTCTTTTCTCCTGGCAGATCAAGAGGAGCAGACGACAGCAAAGGTTGCAAGGTTTTTAGCTGGGGCAATCAGAATACAGTGGAACCTCGGGTTGCGAACATGAGCCGTGTGGGAGGCATGTTCGCAACCCGCAGTGCTGCGTTTGCGCATGCGTGTGATGCGATTTGGTGCTTCTGCACATGCACAAAGCACGATTTAGCACTTCTGCACATGCACAAGCACCAAAACCCAGAAGTAACCAGTTCCAGTACTACTGGGTTTCAGCGTGTCCATAACCTGAAAACGCGTAACCCGAAGCATCTGTAACTTGAGGTACCACTGTAAGGTCCACTATTTGACTGCTAATTCAGGACTCTAAATTGTGTTTTATATAAACAACTTTTTATTTTGTTCTGTGTATACTGCAATATTCTTTTGTTGCTATGGCCGTTGGCTGACACAAATAAAGTTTCATTCATTCATTCATTCATTCAGGCGCCTAGCCACAGCTCTGAATGGTATTGGGCATGGTAAGGCAACCCATTTTGAAAATTCCCAGTCCTCAGCCCAGTCTTCCAGCATAAAAATCCAATGAGACGAAAAGAGATTCGCACCAGTGGAGCATTTTAGAAACTGGAGGCTTTTGTGGATTTGAAATATTTAGTGCTACATTTCTTCTCTGAAATGTTAACATAACAGCCTATAAACCTAACTGAAATGAGACAATCACCATAATTCTTTTAAAAGCAAACAAAGTAGCTTTATAAACCTGTCACTGCTGAAGTTTCAATTGCTTATGCCACATTAGGGAGCCACATTACTCAAGGTTGTACAAATGTCTACAGTGCCTGTCAATTCTATAAGACAAACAGCTGTAGAAAGCGACTTGCGCGAGTTTCTATTACAGTGCTGCTGCTCCCCCCCTTCCTCGCCAGATGTAAATTTTTAACACTCTGTTGTCATTTGCAATATGCAAGTCATAAATTATTGATGCTTGGTAACTTTTGGACATGTTGCACAAAGATGGTGAACATATTCAAAGCAAATATGACATGCTATAGAGTACAGCTGGTTCAATCCAGCCACAGTTGCTCCTAACTGTATTGTATTCTGAGGACATTGATCACTGGTGATAATTCAATAAAGGACAATGACAAATAATAAACGGGTTGGATCCTAACTTCACTGCTATGAACATAAGAGAATTCTGTCATGGAACAGGACTTTCCCACCTCATCCTTCTGCAGTCCCCTGCACCCACACCCAATCAAAGGGAAGGGTCATAGCTCAATGGCAGGCCACCTGCTTTGCATGCAGGAAGTCCCTGGTTCAATGCTGGCATCTCCAAGTTGAGATGGAAAAGACTCCTGCCCAGAACCTTTGAGAATCGCTCCCAGTCAGTATAGACAATATTGAGCTGGATGGATGAATGGTCTGACTCAGTGTAAGGGAGCTCCCTGTGTTTCTGAAGATTGGGAAACCTTTGGGACTGTGTGGAATATGCAAGGCTTCTGGATGTAGAGGGGAGCTGGCACAAATCACTACCCCTTTGTGCTAAAAGAAGAGCAACATAAGACCAAATGGATGTATTAAAGCTTCTTTAAGATTTTATCTACCCTACCTCTTGCCAAAAAACTACCAGGAGCCCTCAATTTGCACAGGGGTTGTGTTCCAGATCACCATAGGAGCCAACTCTGAGGGGCCATGGGGGCTTCAGCCCCCCACAAAGTTTGTGGGCATTCCCATTCAAATGGTGTGTGTGTGTGCACTGCATTATGTGATCAATTATGCAGGGCGGGGCTTACCTGGGCCCCCACAATATTTTATTCAAGTTGGCACCCCTGCGGGTCATTGTGTGCGTCAATGGAGTGCGCATAAGCCCACCCTGTTACTCCCCTGACACGCCCTCATCCAGGTCTGAAAATGCCCTGCACATTCTTTGAATGCACAAACAAAAATTGGGTTGCCTGTATTTCATTGCACAAATTTCATCAGAGCCCAATCCTGTGATGTAACCATTGAAAGGCAGTAGTTCACAGAATGCAGGAATCCTTTACTAGAGCAATGGAACTGATGTACCATGTGAAAGTAGCAGTAAGCACCAGTAGTTCTGCCCTGTTGCCAGTTTCTCATATAGTGGGCATACGTCAAAGCCCCATGCAAGCAAGGCTACTCATTCTTGTTTTGTATTGATTAAAGCAATAAATCTATCGAACAATTCTCTTCTCTAAAGGCCAATATTTGGTGGACGAATGTTTCCTCGTCATCCTGGAAAAAGTGACACTGCACAGTTCTGTCCTGGGCCTGTTGTTGGTCGACATCTTTATAAAGGACTTGGATGAAAGAATTGAGGGACTGAGAGAATGGTCATCAAATTTGCAGGTGGCATCAAACCAGGAAGGAAAGCTAATGCCACAGAAGACAGAATCAGGAATCAAAATTATCTTAATAGATTGGAGAGCTGACCCCAATATGAATTTCAAAAGAGAGAAATGTAAGGTTCTAGAATTAGGCAAGACAAACAGGCTACACAAAAATAAGATGGAGAAGACCCGCCTTGCCAGTACTACATGTGAAGAGGATCTAGAGGTCTTAGTGACCACAGGTTTAACATGAGTCAACCGTGTGATGTAGCAGCAGAAGAAGAAAGCTAATGCTATTCTAGGCTGTATCAACAGAAGTCTAGTGCCCTGATCAAGGGAAGCCATAGTACCTCTCTATTCTGCCTTGCTCAGACCACACCTGGAATACTGTGTCCAGTTCTGGACATCACAGTTTAAGAAGGATATTGACAAACTGAAACATATGTAGAGCAGAGTGACCAAGATGATCAAGGATCTGGAAACCAAGCCTTATGAGTGAGTTGGGGATGCTTAGCTTTGCTAAGAGGAGACTAAGAAGAGATATGGTAGCCATTTTCAAATACCTATAGGGCTGCCATGCGGAAGATGGAACAAGCTTGTTTTCTCCCGTTCCGGAAGGTAGGGCATGAACCAGTGGATTCAAGAAAGGAGATTCTGACTAAAGAACTTTCTGAGGCTAAGCTATTTCACAGAGGAACGGACTCCCACAGAAGGTGGTGGACCTCTTCGCTGGAGGTTTTTAAGCAGAGGTTGGGTGGCTATCAGCCACAGATGCTTTAGCCGAAATTCCTACATTGCAGGGGATTGGACTAGATGACCCTGGGTGTTCCTTCCAACTCTATAATCCTATGATTCTATTAATGGGCCCCCTCATTTCATCAAACATTACAGGAAAGGCTATTTGCATCTGGAGCTCTTATTCATATTTCAGAGGTGCTAGGCTTCAACAGAACTGTAAGAGTTCAGAAATGTTAAACCCTTGGGGCGGGGAACCCACAATTTTCAATTTCTGGTAGTATACCATTAAAACATAACAGTTTAGGTAGTTTGCATATATTGATTACCCAGGAAAGGTTGATTTTGTGATCTGATCATTTTTATTCAATGCATTTATTTTTTATCTGACCGTTTTTATTCAATAATTTCTCCATGTTTTGCTGTATTTACTCTTAATGTTACAGGATAAAAAAAAGTCTCAGCTGGATGTTTCTCTACCCGAGGAACCGATGTGTGAGATGGACCCTTGAACTGCTGCAGTTCTAGATTTCTGTTTCATTTCTCAGTGTACATCAGTAGCTTCGTAAAGAGAAATATTTTTAATAAACATTCCATTCCCAGCAGCAACAAGAAAAACGCAAGGAAACATAGCAGGCGAAAAACAATAAAATTATATCACTGAATATGTTGAAAACGTGTTCAGGCTCTGAGATCGTGGTTTCCAAAAATTGTTATCAGGTAATTATTTGTCAGGTCACAAACGCATTAGGAAAGAGGGTTATATTTAATGCAAATATATGCAGTGTAAAAAGAAGGCTCTGTCGTGGTTTATTCTTTGTGTTCTCTCTGTGTGTGTGGTATTTTTCTGTTTATTTGAATATCACTTTCTTGCCTATATGGAGGCATGAGTGCTTAATGTGTAAAAGGCTTATTTTAAAATCTACACTTTTTAATTGGGAGAAACTTTTCCAAAGTTTTGGCATTGGGAGGACTATGTTGAAGAGAAGATGTGGAGGTTGAGAAATTAAATCAATACAATTATTGATCAATTGTTTAAAATTAATTTCTTGGTCTATAAGTCTGTACAATAATTTGTTGAGAGCACTAATTAGATGAAAGAGATGGCTAATTAGAACAAAAGCTTGTGCTTGCCTTCCTAATGCGCCAAGGGAAGGGCAGCAGTCTAGTAGTGATCTCTAAAAAATATTGTGTACAAGGTAACTGGGTTAATAGAAATATTTAGTACTCCAGCTTTGCACAAATATTTTCAATGATTTGATCTCTAGAACCTCCTCACCAAATCTTTTAACTTATCTCCCTCCGTGGATGTTTTTAAGCGGAAGTTGGGTGGCCATTTGTCGTGGATGTTTTAGTTGAGATTCCTGTATTTCAGGGGGTTGGATTAGATGACCCTTGGGGTCCCTTCCAACTCTATAATTCTATTATTCTATTCTATTATTCTATTATTCCATCTCATATGAAGCTGAGCTATTTCACTGGGGGAAGGCTTCTTCATGTGGTGCGGATTTAGTATTTCAGCCAGCAACTAAGAAGGGGCAGATACGTAGAAATCCTTTCAACAAAGTTCTTAAGCAATTCTCAGGCGGGTGCCTGTCAATTCTTTCCTCTTGCCTCACATTGACATTAGGAGGTGGCTAATGTGTGCTTCCTTTTAGATTTTCCTTTTTGTATTTTCCAGTCTTTCCACACTTTCTGGAATGAAGGAAAATACCTCCCTATAAACAATGTAAAACAATCTAGAATCACAACTAGAGTTGTTGCTAAAGCTATGTATCACAAGTGTCAAATTCCAGGGTATAAAGGTGCATCTTTCAGCATACAAGGGAAGCTGTACAGACACATCTCTTTGTGTGGAAGGTATTCCACAACTTAGGGAAATGCCTATTAAGTATTCTTGTTTAATTGACATTGACATTGAAATGGAAAATAACTATGTTTCTGAATGTGTATTGCTGAAGGTTTAACATGGAATATTCCATTGGGCTATATTAAAGCAAAGTAGAGCTTTCTGAGCATCTAAATGGGTTGATAATTAACTTAGGATGTTCTGTGCTAGCTTTCACATGGTGTTTAACTTTAAATCACATGTGAAAATTACATTCCAAAACCAAGGCACACTTTCCCATGTAAAGTAATGCAAACGAATTAATCTGTTCCAGACTTTTAAAAACAACCCCTAAAACAGCAATTTAACATGAATTTTACTATCTAACAAGACCACTGATCCATAAAATGTACTGTACTATAAAATAAATAAGACAGTATTGTAGATGATAACAATGAAAATTTAATTATTTTCTTTCCTGCACTTATGATAGTCATTGTTTGGATGGGGGTTTTTATCCATTTCCGCAGTCACACAATCAATCAATCAGTAGCTGAACTGGGTTCCACACAGTCACAAAAACAAATTAACCAAAAAAGCCGCAAAAACAAAAACACAAAATAAATAGCAAAAACAAAAGCGCCAAACTTAATCCATTCCGGACTTCCGAAATGTTCGATAACCAAGGCGCAGCTTCTGATTGGTGCAGGTGCCCTGGAAACAATAGCCAACAACTGCATCGGACGTTTGACTTCCAAAAATCATTGAAAAACAGGAACACTTACTTCTGGGCTTTTGGAGTTTGAGAACCAAGGTGTTTGAGAACCAAGGTACCACTCTACTCAATTGCAAATCACCATCTTGGGGATTTGGTCTTTGAGTCAATGGAGTAGTTGGGGGGCACCACCCCAGGCACATGTTTTGGAGGGGGCACTACCAGGTGCCCCCATGTCAGACTCCCTCTTTGGAGTTTGGTTCCGGTGTGAGGAGGAGCTGTCAAGCAGCTTTCTTGCGTCTGTCCACAGCAGCTCCACTCCCAGGTCAAGCCTGTCCTGGGAGTGGAGTGCAGGAGTGGCAGTGCTGCCATCCTCTGCTGGACTTCATGCGTGAAGGAGCTGCTGAGGCGGTTCCCTTGTGCCCAGCCACACCCGGGAGCAGAGGAGAGTCGGAGGCAGCTTTGGGAAAGATGGCTAGTCCCAAGAACTTGGATGCAGCTTTGATGTGTCTCAGACCAGCTAAGATCCTGCCAGGGTGACACCTTTGCAGTTGCTCTGGAAGAAAGGTCACTGGATATTGTTGCCAAGGGCAGATGTGCCAACTAATTTGGAGGTTAGATTAGATACACTCTGCAATTGTAACTGAAATATACTTGGTCACGTGTGAATTTCATGCTTTTTATTCAGCTCATAGTAGCAATGAATGAAACTTTCCCCAAAACATCTAGCTATATATACATTATTTACACAATGGGCCCCACGTGATTGGCTAATTCCGGGCTACTCCTGTAGGCCAATCAGGTTGAGGATTCACCTCCTCCAGAAGCCTGATTGGCTGCTCCTGCAGGCCAATCAGGTCACTGATTCACTTCCACCTGGAGCTGGATTGGGTGGCTCCTGCGGACCAATCAGACTGCTGCACTCTGGATCCTATTGTTCTAGGATTCAGCTCAGTACATAACAGTAACTCTTCCTTTGTTGAAAATATAGGACTGGGTTTTAAAATAGATGTTAATGGAAAACTGGAAAGGTTTTGCTTATTGATAACAATTGAGCTGCTTAGGGAAGAACCGTTGCAATCTAAAATTTAGCATGTGGTATTGTGGTTAAGCTGTTGACACCACCTGACACAAACATATAGAGGTCAGGTGTGAGGCATCTCAAAATGTATCTAGGAGATGATGAAGCTCTGAAGTCAGCAAGCTAATGTCAAGGCATTGTGACCTTTCAAATTGCTAGTTATCTTGATATTTCAGATGTGGCTGTGGGTTATTTCCAAAACTGAGACAGATTTGAATCTGAGACAGGTTATTTTGGCAGTGATTGTTCTTTTAGCACACTGAATTATCAATGCAAATGGATACATGTCACATTCAGTGCCTTTTAGACTTGGACAAGGGAGGGCGACCTGAGAGTTTAAAAAATGAAGCTGTTAGCCAGTGATTAATTAATAGCTTTGCCCAATTTCACAAGAATATTCATTTTATTATAACACTAGTTGAAAATCTCATTCATATTTGATACTTCGGTCTCCTAATTGCTATTTGGTAACTATTTGCCAACTGCTGACATAACCACTGAAGCATTATTTTGTCATCAATTAGCTTTTGGTTATTAAGTTTACTTTCTCATTTTTAATTTCATAACCCCTCTTGATTCATTGAAGACGCTTTCATTTGGAAGAGTTTTATTTGCCATATCAATCAATTTCTTTAGCTTTGCAACTGCTCATCTTGCAAGGATTTGTCCTATAATTAATTCTCATTGGATTGTCTGATCCTTTCGAATACTTGGCTCTGCTTTTAAAGTTATATATTTTATAAGTAACTTGGATAGCTCAGTTGGTTAGAGCGTGGTGCTGAGAATGCCAAGGTTGCAGATTCGATCCCTGTACAGTAGTACCTTGGTTTGCAACCGCTTTGGATTACAACCACGTCAAACCCGGAAGTGTGTCGCCCCCTTTTTTTATTACAACCCTTTTATTATTATTATTACAACCAATTTGGGGGGGGAGGTCCCATTGGCAAAAGCGCGCCTTGGGTTACAACCTGTTTTGGTTTACAAGCGGACCTCCGGAACGGATCATGGTTGTAAACCAAGGTAGTATATGGGACAGCTACATATTCCAGCAGGGGGCTTGACTTGATTATCCCTTTCAATTCCACAATTCTATGATTCTATAACTGAGGTTGGTGTGGTTTGTGATGGGGTGGGGTTCAGGTGTCGTACAGCTAGTGCAAAGCCATCTTGGGATACAAGGCTAGAGGTGAGATGCTTCTATGGTATTAAGCAAGAGGTAAAATGATGACGGCACAGAAGCCAAAGAGGCATTGAAACTTTGAAGAAAGCTTCCTTAGGTTTTAGAGTTAATATCTAACAGAATTTGGACCTTGTGTTGCTTCTTGGCCATTCTTGAATCAATATCATCTTGAATATTAGAACAGAATAGAAAAACACACCAATGTGGTTCTAGATCAGGCATGGGCAAACTCCGGCCCTCCAGATGTTCAGGACTACAATTCCCATCATCCCTTACCACTGGTCCTGTTAGGTAGGGATGATGGGAATTGTAGTCCCAAATTTCTGGAGGGCCAGAGTTTGCCTATGCCTGATCTAAATTGTCTGAGCAGAAATGTGTAGCCTGGTTATATTCAGAGTGCACATTTCAGAAATAATCAGAAAACAGTTACAGTTAAAAGAATAGAGTCAGGAAACCTCTGGTCCTCCACCGGCAACTCCCATCAGCCCTAACCAGCACAGCTTATAGTTAAGGATGATGGGAATTTGAGAACAGAGCAGTCTTAACTAAAAGCAGCAACAGCTGCAACCCTATTCACACTTAAAAGAGAGTAAGCCCATTGAGCACAGTGGGATTTATTTCAGAGTAAACAAACATGAGATTTTCTTCACAATTCACCCTTCACAATATAGCATTTGACTTCCCGATCAAAGCAATGCCAGTTTAAGAATATATTATGCTCAAAACACAGTTAACTCCCCTGCCAATGTGTGTGTTTATTTTTAAATCTCTGCAGTGTTTAACAGTGAACCATAGCATTGCTCTGTTTAGTATCCCTGGTTTAAATGATGGATCAGTAAGAGAGGGTACTTAAATTTTGCCCTCACATATACTGATAGTTCAGTTATTAACTTAAAGAGGAGTTCATCTAAATATGCTATTTTCCTGTGTAACAGAGAGGGTTGCAATTTGCATCTGGTCTTTATCATACTATTGCATTCAAGACAAAAGGCAATTTGTTGTTCCCTTTGCTCATGTCTTATTGTGAAACGGAACTTATAAACCAGCATGGGCTGTATAAACAGTCAATAGCATCTCTCCGTTTACTAAGTTATCGGCAAAGTTTAAAGCAAGCAGTTCCTCATTTATTGTAAGAGGCTTAACCACTCGTGGAGCTTAAACTTCCCTCCCGCTCAGTATCAAAAGCTACTGCACTAATCTCTAGCACCAGCGCCACAGAGAATTCACTAATCCTGACCCGCCAACTGAGCTAATATGCTGCAGCACTTTTCCGTCTCTTGTTATTGAGAATTCTTTAACATGCTCCTTGATTAAAGTGTGTATTCTGTTTTCTGCAGTCTTAGAGGAAGGCTCTACCTGCTTCCTGATATGCCAAGAACCACAGAGAAGGTGGGGCAATGCTGGACATTCCAACCAATCAGTGCTAAGAATCACTTTACTGATGCTCTTGTGCCAAACACTCCATGAGTATAATCAAGAGTGACCTGGCCTCACTGTAGTCCCTGTGGCTTTTATGAGACGTATCATAGCCACTGACTAGTCTATATTATGTGCTGATAGCAAATCCAGTCCAATGTATAGATACCACTTTAGAATATTGATGATTAGCGATACTACAGGGACACTTAGCCCTTGTTCCTTCTGGGCTGCTTCTCTGTTTCAGTGTCCTCCTGTGGACATTTTGGGAAGTCTGGCCAGTTGGGAATGCAACACAGCACCATATATTTGGAGGGGGGGGGAAATTAACAAGGAAGAACACTCACATTGACTGCCCTGCATTATTAAGGAAGGTGCTTCATAACAAGCTAGTTGAAATTCAGAAATCCCCATACATACAGCTTCCTCAGTATTTTAGGGTGGTTTTTAATCACCTCTTCCTCCCACAGATAGCCAAAGAAAACCTGGCTGAAACTGACACATCCTTAATATTTTTAAATCTGGTTGTACTAGTATAAAAATAAAATACTGAAAATAAAATATTCTTAGGGATAGTTTAGTTGGTAAAGCATGAGACTTAATTTCAGGGTTGTGGGTTCAAGCCCCGCATTGGGCAAAAGATTCCTGCATTGCAGTGGGGTTGGATGAGTTGACCCTCATAGTCCCTTTCAATTCTACGATTCTATGATCTACTATGATCTCCCCCCTAAATAAATAACTAAAATCTTATTTCTTGGCCATTTAGAGCTGTGACACATTTCTTCTTTTTAATTTGCCCAATTCTACAAGGGAATTCTTGAGAATAGCGTCAGCTCATCACCCGTCTGGATTTCTAGAATTCAGCCCCTCTCCCTAGGATCACAGTTCTGGTAATGAACACTGATTATTGGGGGCTTCTGACAGAAGCCTTCACGTCAATTAAACAGTAACACAAGCAGAGAGATTCCTCCTTCACAGTAGCTGCTCCCAACGTGTCTCCCTACCTCACGGGAAAGTAATGAAGATTAATGGATGTTTGTGAAAGTTGCTGTCTTTGTTTAAAGCATTATTATCCCCGCGTTGAAAAAGTTTTGGAGGAAAAAGAGGACGCAAACAAATACAGCCATGGGGAAAAGTAAAGCAAGTAAGCCAGTTGTAAAGTTATCCCATGCTCCCTTCGAGAAATTTGTAAAGGAAGGGTAAAAAGGTTGGGGAAAAGCACACTGAGGTCATTACATCTTGGGGAATAATGGGAATAACAGAATAGAATTCTCACTGCTCTAGGCGAAAGGGGAAGGGCTATCATGTTTGGTATTCAGAAGGTCCCACGCAATACCAAGTAGGGCTGGAGGGGGGAATCCTGGAAGTTTGTGATGGTAAAGGTAAAGGACTTCTGGACGGTTAAATCCAGTCAAAGACAACTATGGGGTTGTGGTGCTCATCTTGCTTTCAGGCCAAGGGAGCCGGTGTTTGTCCACAAACAGCTTTCCAGGTCATGTGGCCAGCATGACTAAACCGCTTCTGGTACAACGGAACACTGTGACAGAAACCAGAGCACACGGAAATGCCGTTTACCTTCCCGCCACAGCAGTACCTATTTATCTACTTGCACTGGTGTGCTGCTAGGTTGGCAGGAGCTGGGACCAAGCAACGGGAGCTCACCCCGTCATGGGGATTTGAACTACCAACCTTCTGATCCCAAGAGGCTCAGTGGTTTAGACCACAGCTCCACCCACGCTATACTAGATTAGATGGACCAACGGTCTGACTTGGTTTCCTACATTCCTTTCTTTAAGAGGCATTAATAAAACCCGAAAGGTTTTCCGAATTGGTGTTCTAATTTATCCCTGGTGGGTAGATCAAAGTAATCAAAAATGCCTTGTGAGCATCCAGCATTTGAAAAGTATATGTTCTATCTAGTTAAACAGTAACATCCTCCCAGCTCCTTTTACATTCACTTTTCCCTGCTATGACAACTTTCTTCTTCTTCTTCTCCCCTTCCTGATGGTGGTGGTGAGAAAACAAATGTTAACTTTTCACCTCACTTTCTAATTTCTTCAACCCCTCCTCTGGCCCTTCCACCCAGAGAAGGGAAAACCTCCTTCTATGCCCACCCAACCCCTGACCTTCTCTAACTGCTTGGCCACTTTTTATTAGTATGCAGGAAGTTGTTTGTGCCAGCGTTAGTCCAACCAACTGGCTATGGCATGGCTAGGGGACAATGGACAGGCAAGTGAGGAGGCCCTGGGGTATGTATGGTAGTGATGCTGAGCTAGAAAAACCGCTGTAGGTCTTTCACGACATTTTGGGAATGAAAAAGGAGCATGAAAGGAAAAGCAACTTACTTGTGCATTGGGTGTAGGAAGGCTCAGTGTAATAATTAAGCAGCTTCTAATGTATTGTTCTAATAAATTAAATTCTTAAGCATAGAGCTGGAACCTTCTGACCTGACTGCTAGTTAATGGGCAGGCAGACAGAATATTACTCCTGCTCTCTGGACACTGATCTCAGTTCCACCTCCCCTGGGTACTTCTGCCTTATAAAGGCATAATTTGCTCCTCTGGGAGAGTGACATTGATGTTCATTTTCAGTCTCTCTCAATCATGATTGTTAAGTTTTGTTTTACAAAGGTTTCGTGGAATGCTACTGGCTGGTTAATTAACCCTCTAGGGACTGCAGATGTATATTGTCTTCCTAAGCACACTGTAAAATGCTAGCATTCCAATTAATAGTTTGTAAATGATGTTTTAAAGTTTAGGCAAGGTGACGGGGTCTCCATGCAACAGCCTAGTATTATAGGGTATTATAGGGCCAGGAGCTGATCTCCCTATGGCTTTCATTATGCTAACCAGCTGTTTCTATATGCATATTTTTCTCCAACAGAAATCAAAATATTGTTTCCAAGACTCACCAGGAAGAATGATAGTGACAATTTTGACCTTGCATTCCACTGAGAAGAAATAAATGAATGACCCCACATTCAAAACTCAGCGGCTGATTTTTACATCAGGACATTTCTCTCCACTCCAGAACCTGAGCTTGTGGTGGATGAGGTTTGCCTGGAGGAAAATTCACAGTAAAATTAATAAAAGGGGAGTTTTACACTGAAAGAAAAGCATTTATAGACCTTATCAAAGTCGCACACACTTTTGTGCAAAGCAAGTTGGACCTGGTGCCTAATTCTATAAACTTCAGCCAATTCAGCTTCTCATTTGGTTGGAGACAAAATAGTATTCCTTGAGACTGTTACAGTAACAGGGATACCCAACATAAACATTTTTTAATAAATGTGAAAGGGTGCCATTTTAAAACCTTCCAACTAAGCAGAGCAGTATTTCATGTCCCTTTCAACTTTTTAAGCTAGCAACAACACATTGAGTTGAATCCAACTAAATTGTTGAATGACCTGCTTGTGCAATGGAACTTTCTCTCCTCTCTTCCTACTATGTGCCCCCAACATCCCCACCCCACCCCCCAAAATTTTTGCCTTAGGTTTCCCCCAACCCTTCACAGCAAGTTTGGGAAAAGGTACAAGGGCACATGCAAACAATTACTTAGTTGGATACAACCCACACTTAGTGTTCTCATTTGAAATTCTGGTGCAGTAATCAAATGTAGCATAATATTTGAAGACTGGCCTGTTGAACAAACAGAGTAATCATACAGAAATTCAGTGGTTCCCTTTCATGCTCAGTCTGACAACAGATTTAGGCTCTCTTACATAGTCTGATTAAGGAGCTATACACTGGCTTAGTATTGTTATCACTGTTCAGGAAGGAGGAAAATGAAATGCATTCTTCTGGATTGGCATACATTTCAAACTTATTACAAAAAAAATCTTAATACTTTCATTTTGCAAAAGGCTTCACAATTTATTTTGATATTAAAAATGCAAGGCCACAAGTCAAAATTCAAAAATTACATTATTTTAATAGAACCAAAATGAGAACAAGTTTTAGAAACCTAAAAAATAAAGGCCACAGAAAAACTATCCATTGACATCCATGGCAATTTATTTAAAAAGGTAAAGGTAAAGGACCCCTGACAGTTAAGACCAGTCATGAACAACTCTGGGGTTGCAGCGCCCATCTTGCTTTGCTGACCGGGAGAGCCGACGTTTGTCTGCAGACAGTTTTTCTGGGTCATGTAGCCAGCATGACTAAGCCGCTTCTGGCGAACCGGAGCAGCACACGGAAATGCCATTTACCTTCTCATCAGAGTGGTACCTATTTATCTACTTGCACTTTGAAGTGCTTTCAAACTGCTAGGTTGGCAGGAGCTGGGACCAAGCAATTACCGGTAAGTAAATCAAGTAAATTAAGGATGCGGGTGGCACTGTGGGTAAAAGCCTCAGCGCCTAGGGCTTGCTGATCAAAAGGTCGGTGGTTCGAATCCCCGTGGAGGGGTGCGCTCCCGTTGCTCGGTCCCAGCGCCTGCCAACCTAGCAGTTCGAAAGCACCTCCGGGTGCAAGTAGATAAATAGGGACCACTTACTGGTGGGAAGGTAAACGGCGTTCCGTGTGCTGCGCTGGCTCGCCAGATGTGGCTTTGTCACGCTGGCCACGTGGCCCAGAAGTGTCTCCGGACAGCACTGGCCCCCGGCCTCTTAAGTGAGATGGGCGCACAACCCTAGAGTCTGTCAAGACTGGCCCGTACGGGCAGGGGTACCTTTACCTTTACCTTTAAATTAAGTAAACGGCAAACCCCCAATTCATTTGAGAAGTCAGGTTGGCCCACAGCTTTTAAGCCAGCATATTTGAGTGGCAGACCTCCCTCCAATCTTAATGAAGCAGATACGGCATTTGGGATTTAAGGTTCATCTTATCCCTATCTGAAACCAACCTTCTGTTTCATGATAGCATACATGAAGGAGCATCTCCACCCCCATCATTCAGCCCAGACACTGAGGTCCAGCTCCGAGGGCCTTCTGGTGGTTCCCTCCCTGCAAGAAGTGAGGTTATGGGGAACCAGGCAGAAGGCCTTCTTGGTAGTGGTGCCTCCCTGTAGAACACATTCCCATCAGATGTCAAGGAAAGAAACAACTATTTGACTTTAGAATGCAAAACATCAAAGTTGGAGGCTACTTCCTCTGGTGCAATTGATAGTGCAGCCTCACTATTGGGGGGCAAAATTGGTGGTAGCAGTTATTTTAAACACATTTATATCACCTTTCCTGGATACTCAATCTGGCATTATAGCCTCAAAAGGGTTTTTCCTCTGACCTAGTAGGAGTTCTGAAAGAAATCCAAGGAAACAATTTGATGACTATACTGAAGAACAAACTCAATACTTTTCTGCAGCTTCAGTCACAGGATCTTACTAACTTAAAGGGACAGCCCAGTGATGTGTGCAGAGCAATGTATTCTGAGGGCATCACACATTTTAATAACCCACCAGAGCCAATATATCCGGAGACATTTATGACCTCCACCAGGATGCTATACACCACACACTGTTAACTTAAAGCCAAATGCAGAATGAACGTCACATAGCATTTCCTCACAGAAAGGAAACAGCAGTAGTAACTAGGTTTCATTTTTAGCTTCAAGAAATAAAAAAGCATTTGCTCTCGCAGAGACAAAGGTGGCACTGGGTAAACGGTTCTTCACAATCACTTTTATTCCACAAATACAGCTATTTTTCTCTGATTTTTCTAGATCCCAAATATTATACTCCATTCTTTTTTTAAAAAATGTGCAGGGGCAAGGCAATAGCATTATATAGCATGAGATACAGAATATAAAAATGGCAGATAAAGTTGATTGTATTTCAGCACCCACTGAAGATTTTTGTTTTTGTTTTTGTTTTTATTACCAGGGGACAATATAAAAGCAGGCAGGAGTCAAATAGGCATGGGATGTTAAGGGTTCTACAGCAGTGGGTGATTAGATGTTTCCCCTCATGCAAACTGTGAATCTCCTACAATTAAACAGGAGAATAGGGCATGCACATTAATATGCAGTTATGGCTTAAGATGGCATGCATCTGTTTTGTCAATTGCATACTTGTTATAATAATAAAATATAACATTACTTACTTACTCACACCCTGCCCATCTGGCCAGACCTCCCCAGACGCTCTGGGCGGCTTTCCGACAGACAAACACAATAAAACATCAAACATTCTAGTAGACCTTATTCAGACCCTTCCCACACGCTGTACACTTTTAGGGATGAGAGAGGAATCTAGTTTGGTTGGCATTTTAGTACAAACCTGCTCAATTTATAAAGAATATAATTTTGTATTGTTTGCTGCCATGAATGCCTTTGGGTGGAATAAAACTTTTGTCATTGATACTAACGATTATAAAGCAAATTCACATTTCCTGGAATAATATGTGAAACACACTATCCTTCGAAATTTACACTTCTCTAAGCTTTGTGATGTAGTTCTCCAACCCAAGAATGTGTACAAAAATGTATATATTACGCACGTTTTAGTGAAAATGATGTACAAAAATGCTTTAATTCCAGTATAGTTTAATTACTTTTTATATGTTTATGGCATTCTTTGTTTTATGCATGTTGGTTTCAGTTTTTGTAAGCCATCTTGAGTCCAGGTTCTGGGGGAAAGGCAGGGTATAAATAAACAAACTATTATTATATTGTGAATTTTTCTTGGTATAAGTAGGAGAAATGCACACTAAAACTCTGGTGAATTTTCGTGAGAAATGGTGCAGAAATGTTGAGAACTGAACATCAGGTTGAAAAAGAAAAACAGACAAACTGAGGAAAATGGAAACTGACATTTTTGTTTCACCCAAGTCAGAATGTAGAACTAATGAAAGTTAAGGCAATAAAATTCAGGACACACATGGGATTTCGCTCTCTCTCCATCTGCTGGTGAGATGGCCCTTATTTTGCAGCTTAAAAAAATATATATTCAAAAAAAGGTAACTAAGGACAAGTGAAACCATTTGGAGGAGGAGGAGGAGGAGTTTGGATTTGATATCCCACCTTTCTTTTTTTTATAAATTTTTTATTGCAGATTTTTTAACAAACAAACAAGAAATCACCAAACATATACAATACCATCACCAAAAAATAACAGTAAAAAAACAACAACAAACAAACAAAAAGATAAACATAAAACAGAAAAAATACAACAAAAACCACTATCCATAAATCATGTTTCCATAGCTTTTGGACTTCCTCACATCTCCCTTTCCTGCATTCTCAATAATAAAGTTGTAAACAGCAATTTATCACCTTATTTCAATTCTTATTTTGTAATTCTCAAATATTATTATCTCTGACTTTAAATATTTTTGTCATGTGCTTAACAGCTTAGTTTAAACATAATATTGTTTCCTAGTTCGTCTTTTACTTAAACATCACTTATTCTCATAGTTTCTTTCAACTAAAATTGCTGATGCCATGTTAGTTTCTATCATGCATTTTCTTAACATTCATACAACTTAAAGTATTTTTGTAAATAGTCCTTAAACTTTTTCCAGTCCTCTTCCACTGCTTCTTCTCCCAAGTCTCGGATTCTGCCAGTCATTTCAGCCAGCTCCAATTGCGTCTGCCATTCTTCCAGCGTGGGCAAATCTTGTGTCTTCCAATGTTTTGCGATGAGTATTCTTGCTGCTGTTGTTGCATACATTAAAAAAGTTCTTGATATCCCACCTTTCACTCCCTTTTAAGGAGTCTCAAAGCGGCTAACATTCTCCTTTCCCTTCCTCCCCCACAACAAACACTCTGTGAGGTGAGTGGGGCTGAGAGACTTCAAAGAAGTGTGACTAGCCCAAGGTCACCCAGCAGCTGCATGTGGAGGAGCGGAGACACGAACCCGGTTCACCAGATTACGAGTCTACCGCTCTTAACCACTACACCACACTGGCTCCATCCCCAAAATTTTTGGCAGAGAATGAAATCAATCACAGCACTTGCCATGCTGGAAGCCTCTGGGTAATTGCAAAGCAGGCCAAAGCCTACCACCTACTGGAAGGGTGGAGACACAAAGAAGAAAAATAAATGAGACCTGTGCACAAACATGTTTAAGAACACAGTGCTTTTCGCTTTTACGCCTCTGTTGACTTGTTCAGCATTCTGTCCCTCTCAGATTACCAGTTCACAGCTGAAAAGTTTCATTTCTGCCCTTTCTCAAATAAGGGTGGGATGCTTTATAGAGTACATCGTGATCTTCTGAGCTCTTGAAGTGCTAATGGAACCAAGAATATAAATAGCTGCAAGGGATTCCTAACGGCCATTATCATTCTACACCATATACAATAAAGAAAAAGGAGATAGTATAAGATGGCATGCAAACATTATAGGGAATGAATACCTTAAATGCAAATGAGATATGACGTAGGGAGTACAAGAGAGTTGTCACACAAGTGACACCAATACCAGCACATTTCCTTTCTACAACCACCTTGCTGTACGTTAGTTTTAAAGCCCTAAGTGACTTAGGCCCCAAATATCTGCATGTTCAAACCCAGAGACCTCCCCACTAAATAAACACACATTTGACTCAAAGCTGGCATTTCCCTCAAATTCTTCACATTGGGATAAATGTAAACTTAGATTCAATTTCTACTATCTGAAGTAAAACAGATACCTGTAATTATGTAATTATTCTTTTTTAAAAATGACTTCAGAGACATAGCTATGGATTTTCTGTTGAAATCTATTTGACATACATGTATCATCCTGAAGTATAAAGGGTAATTAAGTTTCTATTGTTGTCATATTAGCTATTTTAGCTGAAATGTTCATTTTGTAGCATACATTTAACATTGTCATTTCTATACAGGTCTCTGTAATCAAGCCTGAAGACAACCTTATACTGACAGTGTGAATCAGAGTTTACTATTCTTTTGATTACATGATTTCAACCCTCATGCCATTCTCCTGGCAGAAGCACAGCTCATTTCAATAGAAGCTTGTGTTGTTAAAGCTCTTTCAGGATTAGATCATGAAGCTTCAGGTCACCTGAACTAGGCCTAACTCTTTCAAACTATGTGTTCCACATAGAAAATGTATTTGTATTCCACAAGTTGCTGCAGTTTTACTGATGAGAAAGAACAAAGTTAATATTTTTCAGGACTGGACAATTCTAATTGAAGGTAAAAGGTTTCTTTAGTGGTGGTTTCCTGTAACATAGCATTTCACTAGACAGTCAGTTTCTAAATTCATAGCAATTTTCTTTCATAGAAAGTGATTGCAGGCATATTCAGTTGGCTTGTTCCACTATCCTCCACTGTATATCTGTGATTTACAGTTCAAATTGCAGTCGATATTCATAGTTCTATTAGCTTTGCGGTTAGTAGATTTTGAGTACAAAAATGGAGCAAGGCTCTTGTTTCAAATACATTTCAAAGTTAAATTCCAGTAAATATATTTTAAAACTCACCTTGCAAATTAAGGGAGAATTGGTTCAGCTTGGTACAATTTATTAAGCCAAGGGCTACTTAAATGATGAACTGAATATTTTGCCATCACAAATCAAGCCTCGGTCTTCTAACAGCTCTACCCCTGCCTAGATTTAAAAAGTCTGTGGGCATGCAACCAACATGCTTTGCACTATTCCACAAATCTCCAATAAGAGTAATTTTGAAAGACTGTTGTAAGGATGGTTGTGGTTGTTTGTCATAGTTGCCATGCAATATTCACACTATGAATGCTTTGCACTAATGATGGACAACCTCTACTCAGTTTCATTCATAACTGGGTCATGGAAACCAAACAATCTCCCCTGCACTTCACAGTTAGTTATTTATTAATTAAATTTGCATGCTGCTTTTCCAATAAATATGCTCAATGAGGAATGCAAAATTGTCTACACCACCCACAGCACCCCAACACCACCTCTGAAGCCAGTTCCCCAAATACTCCCTGCGGCCACCTTCCCTTCCTTCAGATTTACCTGGCAACAACCAAGGCATGAGAGGCCTCCTTTCCTCTCTCTTTTCTTTCTTAAGAGCTGGAATGCGGTCGTTGCAACCTCCCAGATGCCAGGAATCCTGAGAAACATTTCTATATTATATATCAGGACTGCCTGCACTGTGGCACTATGGTAGCCTCTGGGAAGGCAGCCAAAGAAAACCTTTCCTTCTGTTTAAAAGAACCAAATGTTCTTTGTTCATTTCAGAGAATGTATGAAAGGAATAAAACAGCTGTTTGAGGGTTCGGCCACTGAGAACTCATGTAAAATTTAGGCTTCTTCCCCTCCCCTCATAAGTATTGGTGAGCTACTGAAGAGACGGTTCAGAAGTTCTTGACTTTTATGTATGGTGGTACCTCAGGTTTATGGACTTAATTTGTTCCCGAGGTCCATTCTTAACCTGAGGCGCGCTTTCGCTAATGGGGCCTCCCACTGCCACCGTGTGCCACCGGCGCATGATTTCTTTCTCATCCTGGGGCAAAGTTCTCAGCCCGAGGTACTACTTCCGGGTTAGCGGAGTTTGTAACCCAAAGCGTTTGTAACCCGAGGTACCACTGTATAAACAAAAAGCAATTTCTTATTAGTAATAGTTCATCTATTGTTCTCCTCCTCACCATCAGCTTCCAAAGCAATTCACATAGTCTTGGTTCTCTCATTCTGCTTCATCTCAAATCTCTTCTTTGAACAAAATTAGCAGAATCAACTAATTCTCCCCCCAAGTACAAGGGTAGCCAATGTGGTATCTTCCAGATGTTGATGGACTCTAGTTATCATTATTTCTGACTATTGGGCCAGGCTAGTTGGAGCTGATGGGAGTTTTAGTCCATAGCATCTGGACAGCTCCACATTGGCTATCCTTGCCTGGAAAGAAGAGGCTTTATCTATCAGCTAAATAAGAGGAGGATGTGGGCTGAAATGGCATGTACAGACCTTAAACTTGAAAATACTTCACATCAATTACATATACACTAGAGCTTGGCAAGTGCTTTAACACAGCATCTTCAAATGATCTGAAGGGGACTGGGTCATAACAATTTCAGGAAAAGGAAAAAACTCTGCAGCAAAAAGGCATGAGAAAATCGGCACCTAGAAATTAAAATGGCTCCTCGTTTTATGCTAAAGAGCTCCAGAATGAGCGGGAAAATGAATATTCTGTGTGCAGAGGAATAGGCTGAAGCAAAGGTGCCTTTTTAAGTATATCAGAGAAGGAAGAATAGAGAGCACCTAATCAGCACTTTTTCAGCTTAAGTGTGAAGTTCCATACTCTGAGGGAATTCACTTTCCTCCCCTTACCTTTCAAGGTTTGGAAGTTGATCTAACTGAAAGAGAACAAGGACAGGGCAGATGAGAGAGATTTTAACATAGAGGTGGGCAAAGTTCAGTCCCCGAGAGGTTCCTCATTCTTAATAATCAGTTAAGGCGGAGGGGAAGGAAAATCTGTTGTGTTCTGCTTCACTCTGATTAAAATGGAGGCAGTGTGTATTACTGAGTAGAAAATAACAATCTGCTCTAATCTAAACCTGTTTGAGTTTAGCCAAGCTCTGTTGCCTTTAACTGGTTGAAACCTACTTATGTTTGATAACTGTCTGTCAGGAATCTTCAACCTCACCTTGTTTATGGTACAAACAAGATTATTTAAAAAACAACTTATAGGATTTCCCTTAGAACTCTGGAACAGGAATGGAAGGGGGGAATGCAAACTGCTGTTTGGCATATTATAATTCCTTTCTAAGTCAAGCGCTTCACCCTGGTATAAAACATCATTTTCTGTTCCTCAAGTGCTTCAAACAGCATAGCTGTCCCATTCCTATCGTATATAATATACCACTTAATGCCAAAATAGTCTTCTAAGCAGTTTTCAAAGTATAAAAGCCAGGTATACATTCATAATGAAAATGTGCAATAAAATAACACAATCACATTAAAGTATAAACATCTATAATCGATAAACACAATAAAGCAATCCCATTAAAGCAAAACAGAAATTAAAATAGGAGAGCCAAGGTTGAGAGATTGAGGGAAGAATGCCCATGTAAACAGGTAAATCTTCAACAGCCAGGCAAATACCACTACAGAGGGGGACTCGTATTTCAGCAGAGAGTATGTTCCATACTCTCCATGTGGGCACAAGTCAATAAGAATCAAGCCAAGATTACATGGATAATATCTGGAGAACTACTCCTGGTCTAACAAAACCCATGATGGTTCCAAGAAGCAGAAAGCCTAGTCACATAGGAGCAGGTTTTTTTCAATGGCTGGAGTCACTGGGTCATAGAGTGGTTGTGGATATCAGTTGAATGGCATCCCCAATATGCCTCTTCTTCCTATACAATCTAAAGGTTGCTCTTCAGAGAAAATATAATGCACTGAACTTGGAGGATACTGTTATTGTTATGACACAACCTCTGAGTAACTGACAAAAAGTATTAAATGTAAATAGCAAATGGACCTAATGTCTCGATTCTAGAACCTAGCTTGGATGTACAGAAATCAATTGATCTTCAGATTAAAATTGGGGCCATAGGATAGGTTGCTTGGATCACTGCCAATTGCTGATTATTTTGGGCTAGCAACTTTTGTAATCCTGATCCAACTGCACTAACAAAAGAGTGTATGAAATAGGACAGAGCACAACTTCTGTGCAAATAGCATATTATGCTGAGAGTAATGTCTATGCACCCATAGTTTTCTGAAACACTATCATTTTTGTGGTTTATACCAAAAACTGCACATCAACAAGTGTCCATGTCTCCACCCTCTCATGTAGGCATTTGCAGAATTTTTTTCCAGTGTGGCAACAAAATGCTACAAACAAACATAAATAGCATCAAACAATAGACCTATGATTTCTGGTAAATCTGGTGGCTAAATGGTGATGAAGCCTTAGTAGACCCAGTCTCCAAGAAATTTGCAGTGCTATTCTTCTGTTGATTTTCACTGAACAGACCTCCTGCCCCATGTACAGGTAAACCATGAGCAAACCTTGGAAAAGCAAATTCACTACAAACTCCTCTCGGGGAAACTCACAAACCTCTGCAGTCTTATTAAACCAAGGATTGGTTTTCTGTGTCATGTGAATCAGGTCTCTGTGCCCATAGTTGGCAGCAGTAGATTGGCAGGTGTGGTTTGGGATTAAAATGGTAAACACTCTTTGAAAAATGATGTCCTATTTGCTCCTGGGACTATCACAGAAACCAGGCAGAAGAGGGTTTCTACTCTGCTCAGCAAGACATTTCCCCCCCTGTCTGGAAATCCTAAAAGGCATTAGGTTTTCTTCCTCCTACAAGGTCTATGGTGGCAAAGCAGTTTAAAATCTCATTTCCTTAAAGGGGAGCTTTGTGCTTAAAGTAAATTATCTTTGTGTGAAAGTTAAATGCTTAAGGGAGATTAATTGCCTATTATATAGTGAAATGGAGAGTCAAGCAATCCCCGTATGAAAAACGGGCCCCTTTAAATGTGTCCCCAATTGATAGGGTATGGCGGGTGAGTCTTTCTCTCTCCTTGTGAGCAGTCATGTGAAAATAATGAAAGCTGCAAATGATGCTAACCAAAAAAAAAAACACCAAACCATTTTAAACTGGAAATAGCACAAGGCTTAATCTTAATACAGTTTCCATTTTTAGTGTCTATTCGCAGGGGAGACGTGTTTTAGCATTTAGCGCACACAGCCTACACTAGTAGGGGTTGACGCATATAGGATACGAGCCGACTGACAGAGTGAGCTGCCACAACACCATTTCACCGGAATGAAACCAGCATCTGGGACCCACATATCTGATGAGCTTTCCTTGTGGCAACACTAGGGCTTTTCTGTTCATTAATGTTGCAGTAGACAGCCTATTAAGCTATTGAAAAGGTATCAACCCACCATGAGCTTATTTATTCTGGAGTTTCAGGACAGACTGCTCAATGTTCACAACTTGATTAACAGGCTTTCAGCTATGCCCACCCAAAAGAGCTTCTGCCTTTTAGTTTTCCCCATAGCCATTTTCTCATTGACTCCTTCAAATAAAATAATAATAATTGCTGCATCCTGCACCCACCATTCCCTTAAGTCGTTCTCTCAGCTACACCCTTCTGTCCTTAGTGGTGCCATCAAGACAGGACCTTGGGGCAGTAATCAAGGGCCCAACCCTGTTGAATGAGTAGGAGGACTCCCAAATGCAGTGGGCCTCACTTGCCACATTTCAAAGTAGGTGAAATGATATATACATTACCATCTTAGGGCTACACACACACACACACACACACACACACCCAGTAATATAATTAAGTCAAGAGTCTAAAATTACCTAACTGCACCTTGGGGAACCACTGCCAATAAGTGCAGACACTAATAATAATAATAATAATAATAATAATAATAATAATAATAATAATAATTTATTATTTATACCCCGCCCATCTGGCTGGGCTTCCCCAGCCACTCTGGGCGGCTTCCAAAAAAAAATACTGTACTACATCAAACATTAAAAGCCTCCCTAAACAGGGCCGCCTTCAGATGTCTTCTAAAAGTCTGGTAGTTGTTGTTCTCTTTGACATCTGGTGAGAGGGCATTCCACAGGGAGGGCGCCACTACCAAGAAGGCCCTCTGCCTGGTTCCCTGTAACTTGTAACTCTACTGACATAGATGGACTAATAGTCTGATTCACTAGAAGACAATTTCCTGTGTTCATACATGTTAAGTTGTGGGCAAAGATATCAGACGACACAGCGATTCTTCCAAAGCAGCTCTTTATTCGTAAGCTAGAACAGAACTAACTGAGGAGCTCAGTCAGCCTGCTTATATAGAGCTCCAGAACAATGTAACTGTTGCCATTTTCTAAAACTATCCAATCACTGAACGTCACTTTCGATCCTTAATTTGCATAACTATCTACAGTATCCCCCTGCTGGCCCAGGGTGAGAACTTCAGTACATAACAATACATTCCTATTCAAACAGCTTCTTTTCGTTGTTGTTTTCCTCAAGAATCTCAGGAATCCTTCAGGTTCCATCTTCTCAGGTGACTTCATGCTCTTCTCATCCTTCGACTTCCCTGCTTTAGGCTCCTCACCCACTTTAACTTTTGGGGAGGGCAGGGGGTGAAATCCTGGGTTTTTCCCACGTTCCCTATGGTTTTTCCCCACACCCAAACAGACCATTTACATTCCACACAGAAGTACTCTTTGTAAGCATTCTGATGTTGAGGTGTCATTCCCTCAGCAATGTAGATTTATACCATGGCATTAGTGTGGCCTTAACATTCCCCACCGTCATGACATTTTGGTTTAGGACATTAAAATACAAATAGGCTAGAGAGCAATAGCCCTGTTTTTCATTGATTTTGCCATGACTACGAGATATAGGTGAAGTGGCGCAGCTCAGAAGCTCTTCCTCATGCTTGATGTTATTAACGGCCTATTGAGCGAGTGTCCAAAAGATCAGCAACCGAGTTTATTAAATGCATTATCATTTGGGTGTGAAAATCAGAGCACCAATCAAAAGGACAAGAAAAGCACCTTGGAAGCAAGTGTGTCAACGTATGGGGTTCTCTTACGTCAAAGGTTCCTGGTTTCCCAAACCCAAAACAATGTTCATTAGTATCTTCCCTCCACATGGTCAAAGGTAGGAGTTAACATTTTACACTGTGCGAAAGGTAATTTTGATACATGAAATAATGAGAGGGGGAGGAAATAAGAAGGCCAAGACAACATCTGCTCTAACTGAATGGTTCCATCCCATCACTACTGGACCAACTGCCCCCTAGGGAATTGGGGAGAGGGGGAGGGGGTAAGCAGGGAAAGAGCACCAATCACCTAATCCTGCTGCAGCACAATTCTGATTACCGTATTTTTTGCCCTATAGGACGCACTTTTTCCCCTCCAAAAATGAAGGGGAAATATGTGTGCGTCTTATGGGGCGAATACAGGCTTTTGCTGAAGCTTGGAGAGCGAGAGGGGTCAGTGCGCACCGACCCCTCTCGCTCTCCAGGCTTCAGGAAGCTATCAGCAAGCCTGGGGAGCCCGCGGGAGTTCCCACAGGGCTCCCTAGGCTGCGGATAGCAGTCTGCCGCCCGACGCGCGGGACACCCTGAAGCAGAGCGCCCCGTGCGCCGGGCAGACATCCGCAGCCTGGGGAGCCCTGTGGGAGTTCCCGCGGGGCTCCCTAGGTTGCGGATAGCAGCCTGCCGCCCGACGCGCGGGACGCCCTGAAGCAGAGTGCCCCGCATGCCAGACAGACATCGGCCAGCCCCACAAGCTCGGGGGACAGCGGGGAGGCGCAGCGCCGGCATCCCGCTGTTCCCTGACCTGGTTTATTAGGTGCGCCCTATGGGACGGAGCGTCCTATGGGACGAAAAATATGGTACTTAATTACTTTATTTAATTCATGCTTTTTTAATGTATCCAGCATATTTCACAAATATGGTTACCTGTGTTGAGGATATTAAGCTACTAAATAAATAAATAACATTTCTGACTGCCCTTGAGCCTCATGTTCTGGCTTTGTCCCATGATCAACTTGAATATCTGTGCATGCTTTAAGGCTAGAGGCATAACAATCAAATCAAACCAAACAAGACTGGAAAAGGGCAGAAGGGTTCTTAGGTGGTACATCAGTCCAGCTGATTGCAGAGGCAAAACTGGCAAACCTAGATAAAATAGAGGAGCTTGCAAAGGGCAGGATTCAGCTGCAAACAGGCAAATTAGGTTAGAGAAGAGGAAGCATGATTGCTTGCTTTAAATATCACCAAGGAAGGTGCATAATATTTAAGACCAACATCATCATGTGCCATAGCCCCGCCCAAATATCATTGCCAGTCAAGCAGAGACTAGGAGGAACACTTTCCTGAGAGCAGAATCAACATACCAAGTCAAGTCCATTCCGAGGGTCAGGCAGGCAGCAATCTGTGTAATCAGTCCAGAGGTCAGGAAAGGATCACAGAGGAAAGGATCCAAATGGACAGCAGGCAGCAACAAGGTAGAACCAGGAAATGCAGACATTGTTTCCAGCCAGGGGTGCCAACTTGAACAATATATTGGGGGGCCCAGGTAGGCCCAGGCCCACATAATCAATCACAAGACACAGTGAGTGCACACCATTTGAATAGCAATTAACTTAGGGGAGCAGACCTCCTTAAGTATTTAGGGGGGCAAAGAGATCTCAGCCCATAGGAGTTAGCTCCTATGTTTCCAGCATCTGACTGCTGCTGAAAGCTCTGTTTAAGACAGCTGAAGCCAGCTGGTTCTCATCAGTACTTTCTCCTCTGAGACCTTGAAGGATGATCAGCTTCAGGTGGAGTCATTCCTCCTTCTCCCCCTTCAGGCTGCTGTTCAGCAGGTGAAGCTGTCTCCTGGTCCATGACATCATGCAGATGTCTGCAGAAGGACTACACATTTATGAAGTAACCTCATTTAAACCTCTAAGGCTGTAAATCCCAAGCAAATTTACAGGAGAGTAAGCCCCATGGAACTCAGTGTCACTTACTTCCCAGTAAATATGCTTAGATCTCATTGTAAGTTTTTTTTTGGGGGGGGAACCAATAGTATAATGAACTGAGGCACATATTTATGCCTGAATACAGTGGTACCTCGAGTTAACAACTTAATTCATTCTGGAGGTCCGTTCTTAACCTGAAACTGTTCTTAACCTGAGGTACCACTTTAGCTAATGGGGCCACCTGCTGCTGCCATGCCGCCGCCGCGCTATTTCTCTTCTCATCATGAGGTAAAGTTCTTAACCCGAGGTACTACTTCCGGGTTAGCGGAGTCTGTAACCTGAAGCGTCTGTAACCTGAAGTGTCTGTAACCCGAGGTACCACTGTACTCCGTTATGTGTTCCCTAACTGAGGTGGGCAGCTATTCGGAACAAGGCCTTTTGAAGAGTTGTAACAAAACTGGCTTCCAAAGGAATCCAAATGCTCTATTGACATTTAAGTACCAAACAAATATGTTTTTTTATATATACCTGGAGGCTTTAAGGTAGGAGTAGGAAACCTCAGGCCTGGGGGCAGAATGAAGGCCCCAGGCTGCCCTATTCGGCCCCAGGACTCCCTTCAGGCAATGTGTCTGTGGCATCTGAATATAGACTGCATTTTTAATCAAGGCTTATATTGGCTTATATCTTGATCAGGTTCCTAAATTAAATGGGCTTAGATTTTCAAATGTTTCATGCCAGGCACAAGACCAGCTGCTTAGAGAACCTTGGCAATGTTTTCCTCCTAGACAAGGGGGCCCCTTGATTGATAGCAGAAAACAATTCTCAAAGTCGTAAAAAGGGGGAATTACAGGCTGAGAACGAGGACACTGACCCTACATGTTACAGAAGATAAAAAAGGCAGAGATAAACATAATTAGGAATGAGCGGCGGGGTGCGCTCCCGCTGTTCGGTCCCAGCGCCTGCCCACCTAGCAGTTCGAAAGCACCTCCGGGTGCAAGTAGATAAATAGGTACCGCTTACCAGCGGGAAGGTAAACGGCGTTCCGTGTGCGGCTCTGGCTCGCCAGAGCAGCGATGTCACGCTGGCCACGTGACCCGGAAGTGTCCCCGGACAGCGCTGGCCCCCGGCCAATAAATGTGAGATGGGCGCACAAACCCCACAGTCTGTCAAGACTGGCCCGTTCGGGCAGGGGTACCTTTACCTTTAAATAGTAAAATAATACCAATGTGCCTCCCAGTAAAATGAGCCAGATCTTCTTTCTAAGGTTAAAAGGCCAAGACCAAATGGAGAAGCATCTAGCTGGCAGAAAGAGAGCATTTTTGGGAGAGCATTTTTGGGAAGTCTTTTTAAAGCTGTTTCTTTCTTAAACTGAGAGAGTTAAAGGGCAATAAATCTTGGGAAGAGCTAATGGGAAAAGCAGCTGGCTGAAGGGGGGGTGTAAACTGAAGAGGCTTCTTTTGAAACTGTTTTAAACTGAGTTCCTTTTTCTACTTTACAAAGGCCTTATTCCTTTTAAGAGGCTACCTGTGTTGTGTATTAAATATATTGGCTTAAATGTAATTATGCAAAGGATTTAAGAAATGCTAGATTCTTATTTCATATAGTTGTAAGAGTTGTATTTATCCTGAAATTAAGTCAGCCACCAGCCTAGCCCCCCTGCCAGACAGGAAGACGCCATCCAAGCAGTCCTGATATATAGTGGTCAGGCATTTGTTTGGAAACCTTCAAATGAAGGAGATCTTTCAATGTTGATGTGAAACTCAAGATCCTTGACATATGTTTAAGATAAAAATTTAAGATTAACCATTTGTTTTAGAAGGCAATAGGGCAAGGAGGGCAAGAGGTGAGCTGGTAATTAAGATTCCTTGTTGAGACACATGTAAGATATATTACTACTTATTTGTCATTTATAGATGTAACAATATATAGCTCTTTATGCTCCATATAAGGACAGGAGGATATGGGTGTATCTTTTAGGATTGGTTATAGCAATCAGCCAATAGGAAATTCAACCAGGCTGATTGGACAGAGGCAGCCAAAGGAGGAGCAAGGGGCCTGGGCTGAGGGAATATAAGTGCTGGCCATAATGGCAGGAGGCCAGGCCAGAGCTTGGTAACCATATACCACTGTGCCTCTCATTTATTTGTCTGACAAATAAATTATTATTTTAATTTCTCTATTGCTGCGTTGAATATTTCATTCCAGCTAAGCGTTAACCACAAGCAGGGTGCTACATGTCTACTCACCAGCCCACATACTTCTCCACAGCCTACTCAGTGAAAAGCAACAGAACTGCACATTTCTTGGAGACCAGGTCTACTCTAGCCTCATCACTATTTAGCCACCAGATCTGCCAGAAATCATGGACCTATTGTCTGGTGCTAGTTATTTTTTATTTTTTGTAAATTTCTGAAATTCTTCTCCATCTCTACTGAAAACTAGATTCAATAAACTATTTAGCAATATATTGAAGAGGCCAGGTTGGAATTCCTAATTGGCAATTTCCCCTCTCTCTTTTTCTAGCTTTTCTTTTCAAAATCAGTTGACATAAGAAGAACCCTTTCCCCATTTGTGATTCCTAGCAACTGGAATTCAACAGCATACTGCCTCTTACAATGGAAGTAAACCATACCTGTGGAGGCTTTTGACTGGGCCTTTCAGGTTCGTTATCAGCTTGGAGTGTCTAACTACAGGATTTGGTTTTGTATTTTCCCTTTGAGGACTACTTACTTGCTTGCAGAAGGATTTCCCCCCCAGAAATACCCAAATATTACAATTCATATTAGCAATTCACTTAATGCTACAAAGGGCTGCAAATTAAAATGTTCTAAACCGTCAGAATCCCAGCAGTCTAACAAGTTGAGTAGGAGGCAAATATTCAGCAGGAAAAGAAATGCTAAACCACTTCCTTCCATTGCTGCCACATTACATTTATCACTCAAAAAGCAACTAAGCAATTCTACTTTACGAATCTTCTGGGAAAGCTTTGTTAGAAAAGCTTCCAACCATATAGAGCCAAACCACAGAAAAGGAGTTTGACTGAATAGTTGAAAGGTGGGCAATTTGAAATAGCTGACAAACACCTTTTCAACTCGACTAACAAGCCGAAATGAATGTTACCGTGTCAGGTGCACCTCTGGTCAGATGACTGAAAGAGAAAAATTAACTGAAGGGTCAGCGCTATGGTTTCCTCGGCACCTGATTCTTCTGAATGTGACCTGGTTTCTTTTGATTGAGTATGAAATTGGCAGGAGTGTGATCCCAATTGAGCATTACTGGTCTAGTATGGTCTGCACTTTTCTGGTCAGAGGACAGATAATTGACATTTCCCTGTCGTAAGGACAATCCTTCCTCCGCTAGGTATTCCCAGATTCTGCAAAACGACATCAACCTGCTGCTATAACTTCTTATTTAAAGAAACAAAACAAAACAGAAACTCTTTCATTAAGCCAAGTCAAACAGAAAACATACATTTTGAAAGTTGAAGCTCAGTCAATAATTTCACCAACATTATGAATAAAAGGACATGCCTAAGAAATGAAAGGGCTCACTATAGAATAAAAATGATAGAAGTTTAAATTTCCTTCAGTATAGCTCTGTGATGATGTTAGTTAGTTAGTTAGTTAGTTAGTTGGTTAGTTAGGCAAGCAAGTGAGCTCCCTGTACAGAGTTGTACCTTGCAAAAAAGGAGGGTAGAGATGGTATGTACAGTGGTACCTCGGGTTACATACGCTTCAGGTTACAGACACCACTAACCCAGAAATATTACCTCAGGTTAAGAACTTTGCTTCAGGATGAGAACATAAATCATGCTCCGGTGGCAGCGAGAGGCCCCATTAGCTAAAGTGGTGCTTCAGGTTAAGAACAGTTTCAGGTTAAGAACGGACCTCCGGAACGAATTAAGTACTTAACCCGAGGTACCACTGTACTGAGTTTACACATGTTTGCGTGAATGTACACAATTCCAATTTCCTCCTCACTTTTGTACATATTAGCAGATTAAAAGCTTTTTATCACCACCACCATATTATTATCAACACCAGCTCCATTTTTGATGTTTCTCTATTATTTCTGTTGTTATTATTAAAATCAATTTCTACACCACTTTTAAGGAAAACGTGTGCACAAATCAGCACGTATACTATGAAGTTAAATAGCATGCAAAAAGAAGGTAAAACACAATTTGAAACTTTAAACATTCAAAATTCTAAAACAGCCAGCACATAAAAGCAGCCCAGTACAATCACCAAACACATTTTGAAATTTTTTTCATAGGATCATCTCAAGAGGTTTCTTGAATCCTTCTCTAGAAGTTTGTAGTATTATCTGAGGTGCCGATATACCTGCCTTTACTCTGAAAAATCTAATGAGTCATCAAGCTGCTGGCAAGGGCTATTGATCTTTTTGAGTGACGCTGTATAATCCTTACAGTCCATATAAAAACCAGTCATCCATCAAAGAAAATGTATTAATACAAGTCAAGATGTCCATGAATTACAAAGAGATGTCCTCCATTGATTCCTTATAACATTTTACTAGCAGGTGACGCTCCACAAGGGCTTTGGGTGATACAATTCTTATTGTCCATGTCAAAGTGACATATGATTAAATTAGTCTGTCCAACCTTATTGTGAAAATACTTTGTTACCTTGTACTAAGTGCTTAATCTCATTGTTTCTGATACAATTACCCCGCAGATTCAGTCAGCATTTTAAATAGTGTCTTCTCGCCCTGTGTTTTTCTCGCTGTTTTCTTTGTAGATGGAGTCAGGCTTTGTGGCATCAAAACAAAAACAAAAACACAACCCCTCCTCAATGGATCTGGCACTGCCTTTGTGATACCTCACGAATGGTCGTCTAGCCTCAGTACTTCAGAAATGCTGAGGTGAGGAGGAATTCCAGATGAGGAGGATTTATCCCCCAGATGTGCTAAGCAGTGAAGGCTGTTCCATAACACAAACAAGACACACTGCTACCAACTTTAGTTTTCCCTCAGCCAACCTCCACTTGCCTGCCTTCATCCTTAGAACCAGTCCAGAGGATGACACTGTCTGACAGCTTCCTCAGTCTCTGAGTTCCCCTTGGAGAACACAGCAAGGAGGAGGAAAAAGATGGGGGTCAAATGAGAATTAGTAGGCCTTGCCTTTCATTGGCTCTGCTGGCATCCCTGCCTTCCACCTTACCAGCCGCAATTGCTCACATAGCAAAATATAAGGTGTGGACAAAGGTGTAATCAACAGCATCTCCCCATCTTTCATAGCCCATGATATGCTCATTCACAAATTACCTTTTTGTAAGAAAGCACGTACCCAAGAGAAGGTCACAGCAACTGTTCGCTCAGCCAGAAATACATTATAAGATCTGGCGTCAACTACAATATTAAATGGCAACAATTTTTATTAGTGATAGAATCCAAGCTTCCTGGAACATGAATATATCTTGAAAGAAAGGCATGTAAAAAAAGCAAGGAGAAAGAAAAAAAATGGGTTAAACCAAAATAATTTTATCAGGTGCAACAGAGATAGATTCTCTTTTAATATTTTAAACGCAAAAGGATCTTCCATATCCTAAAGAAAGAGAATTTGGATATAATTTGCTTGCAAGAAACCCATGTGACCAGGTTACACAGGAAGGTGCTAACAAATAAAAGATTAGGCCAAGAATTTATTTCATCAGACAGAGTCAAGAAGAGAGGCGTGGTGATTTACGCCAAAGAGAATCTATCACCAAAATTTTTGTTTAAAGATGAACAAGGAAGAATCCTGGCTATTGAAATTTTGACCCAAGGAGAAAAAGTTTTGATATTAGGAATCTATGCACCAAATGAGGGGAAATCAGAATTTTATAAGAAGCTGCATGAGACACTACTGGACTATCTGGACTATTCCAACATCATTATGATGGGAGATATGAATGGGGTCGTCTCTACTTTGATGGATAAGTCACAAAATCAGAATCTGACTAAAGATGGAAGACTACCAAAAACTTTCTTTGAACTAACTGACAATATGGACCTAATTGATTTATGGAGGACGAGAAACCCCCTAGGTAAAGAAGGAACTTTCTTTTCTGAGGCCCACCTGTCATGGACAAGAATCGACCAAATCTGGGCAACTAGAGGGCTGGCACCTAAGACTACAAAAATAGAAATCTGCCCAAAGACTTGCTCCGACCATAATGCTTTGAAAATGGAAATGAGATTTACTACTGCCGACTCCTTCAGATGGAAAATGAATGACAACCTGTTAAGAGATCAAGAGATCGTAAAGAAGGCCCAAAAAACTGTAAAGGATTATTTTGAAATTAACTTGAATACCTCGGTGGAAAAAAGAATTATCTGGGACGCAAGCAAAGCTGTTATGAGAGGGTTTCTGATACAACAGAATACAATCAAGAAAAAACTTTGGAATAGTAAAAAAGACAAGATATTGGAGAAGATAAGTGATGGAGAGAAAAAATTAAGAGTGAATCCAAAATCAAAAGAGATTTTAAGAGAAATCAAATTTCACCAGTCACAATATGCGAAATTGATTAACCAAGAAGTGGAATGGAAAATCAAACAAATGAAACAAAGATCCTTTGAATCTGCGAACAAATGTGGGAAACTGCTCGCTTGGCAGTTGAAAAAGAGACAAAAATTAAATTATGTCACCAACTTAGAAGTTGAAGGGAAAAACATTCAGAAACCGGGAGAAATTAGAAGGTGTTTCCAGAAATACTTTAAAAAACTGTATACACAAGAATCCGAGGAAGCAACTGAGATAGAACAATTCTTGAAAGATAACGGCCTACCAAAATTATCTCAAGAGAAGAGATCAATCTTGAATTGTAAAATAACACAACAGGAAATCGAGGATGCCATTCAGAATATGCAACTAGGCAAATCTCCGGGCCCTGATGGACTCACCTCCAAGTACTACAGGATTTTAAAAGACTATTTGATACAACCATTAATGGAGGTTTGCAACCAGATTATGGGGGGAGGGAGGGCACCGGATACGTGGAAAGAAGCATTCATCACACTGATACCTAAAGTGGAAACTGAAAAGACTCAACTCAAGAACTACCGCCCCATCTCACTCCTAAACATGGATTACAAAATATTTGCGGATGTTTTGGCTAACAGATTTAAAAAAGTACTAAATGAAGTAATCCATAAGGACCAAGCAGGCTTTCTCCCAGGTAGACATTTGTATGATAATACCAGGAACATTATCGATATTCTGGAACTTTTACAAACAAATATTAACACCAAAGCAGTGTTAATTTTTATTGATGCGGAGAAGGCCTTTGACAACATTTCTTGGAAATTTATGAAGAAAAACTTGGAAGGGATGGGAGTGGGAAGGGGGTTTGAGAATGGAATAGAGGCAATCTATTCAGAACAAAAAGCTAAGTTGATAGTGAACAATGTGGTGACAGAAGAACTTCATATTGAAAAAGGAACACGCCAGGGGTGCCCCCTATCCCCTCTGTTGTTTATTTCAGTCCTGGAGGTTTTGCTGAATATGATAAGGGAGGATCGGCAGGTACAAGGAATACGGGTCGGAGCGAAACAATATAAACTGAAAGCATTTGCAGATGACTTGGTTTTAACATTACAGGAGCCAGAACCTAGTACAAAAAGAGTTTTGGAATTGATTCAGAAATTTGGTCGGGTGGCGGGTTTTAAGCTGAACAAACAAAAAACTAAGGTGTTAGGGAAAAACTTGACGGTTACTGAAACAGAGGGGTTTCAGAAGGAAACAGAACTAAACATTGTAAAAAAAGTGAAATACCTGGGGGTCAATCTGTCCTCCAAGAATTTGAATTTATTTAAAGATAATTATGAAAAATGTTGGTCAGAAGTTAAAAAAGATCTAGAAATTTGGTCAAGATTGAAACTATCCTTGTTAGGCCGAATTGCAGCTATAAAAATGAACGTTTTGCCAAAAATGTTGTTTTTGTTCCAGGCCTTGCAGATTGTGGACAGAGTGGATTGTTTCGGAAAGTGGCAGAAGGACATCTCTAAATTTGTCTGGCAGGGCAAAAAGCCCCGAATAAAGTTTAAAATACTAACTGATGCAAAGGAGAGAGGGGGGTTTGCCCTGCCGGACTTAAGGTTATACTATGAAGCTGCGGCCTTCTGCTGGATGAAAGATTGGATTTTATTGGAAAACACTGATGTCCTAGATCTGGAAGGCTTTAATAATTCGTTAGGTTGGCATGCGTATTTGTGGTATGACAAGGGGAAAACACATGGAATGTTTAAAAACCATATTGTCAGAAAAGCAATATTTATGGTCTGGAAAAAATACAAAGACTTATTGGAAAGTAAAACTCCGAGGTGGATTTCACCAATAGAGGCCAAAGCTCGGAAAACATCCAATATGGAGGCATATTGGCCGAAATATTGGGAAATAATAGAAAACATTGGAGGTAATTGGAGGTTGCAGAGCTTTGAAAAATTAAAGGATAAGGTGCAAAACTGGCTACATTATGCCCAAATTAATGAGGTTTTTAAGCTAGATAAAAAAATAGGATTCCAGGTGGAAAAATCGAAACTTGAGACAGAGTTGTTAGAACCAAAGACCAAGGTAATATCGAGAATGTACAACTTGCTGCTTAAATGGAACACTCAGGATGAGACAGTTAAATCAGCCATGATAAAATGGGCTCAAGACATTGGTTACAATATTATGTCTGAGGACTGGGAAAGGTTATGGACCACCGGTATGAAGTTTACGGCATGTAATGCCTTGAAAGAAAACATTATGAAAATGGTATACAGGTGGTACATGACCCCAGTCAAGCTTGCTAAGATATACCATTTGTCTGATAATAAATGTTGGAAATGTAAGGAGGCTGAAGGGACATTCTTTCACCTCTGGTGGACTTGTCCAAGATTGAAGGCCTTTTGGGAAATGATCTATAACGAGTTAAAAAAGGTGTTTAAGTACACCTTTCCCAAGAAACCAGAGGCCTTCCTTCTGGGCATTGTCGGCCAGAAGGTGTTAAAAAAGGATAGAACTTTTTTTCTGTATGCTACAACTGCAGCAAGAATTCTTATCGCCAAGCATTGGAAGACCCAAGATTTGCCCACACTGGAGGAGTGGCAGACGCAATTGATGAACTACATGGAACTGGCCGAGATGACTGCAAGAATCCGAGACCTGGGAGAAGAGGCAATGGAGGAGGACTGGAAAAAATTTAAAGACTATTTGCAAAAGTATTATAAGTTGTATGAAACATAAGACGTCGTATGATTTGGAACGTTAGCCCCAGCAATGAAATTTAATTATCTATGAAATTGCTAACATTTGTGAAAGAATCAAAGTTTAAATGGGTAAAAATGATATCATGTTATATTTTTAGAGTAAATGGAGAATAAGAGATTTAAACTTAAATTGCAACTGAAAATATACAGAAACACACGAAATAAGGGTATAATTTGCTGATGACTTTATTATCAAGAATGCATTATGCGGGAGATGTGGGGAAGTCCAATGGAAATTTGAAATAAGCTGTTGAAATGGATGTGATTTTTTGCTCTTTTTTCTTTTTTTTCTTCTATTCTGCTTTTTCTTCTGCTCTTTCTGTAATTTGGAAAAATGTAATAAAAATTATTATATAAAAAAAAATAGATTCTCTTTTAATATTTTAAATTATTGTAGTCATCAGAAGTGGTTAAGACCTATTAGATCTATCTTCATTAATGATCAGGGAGATGAGGCTAACCAGCATGCTAATTAAATTAGCAGGGGATAATAAATTAGGAAATGTAGCAAATGCCCATTTTATAGCAAAGACACTGCCTAACAGCCAGAATCCCAAGCTGTTAGGAATACCTGTTTCTTCTTTTTTAAAAATTAAAATAAACAAACAAATTTATAATAATCAAGAATAATGTTGCCTAACTGGTGGGACGCGGGTGGTGCTGTGGTCTAAACCACAGAGCCTAGGACTTGCCAATCAGAAGGTCAGCAGGGTGAGCTCCCGTTGCTCAGTCCCTGCTCCTGCCAACCTAGCAGTTCAAAGCATGTCAAAGTGCAAGTAGACAAATAGGTACCGTTCTAGCGGGAAGGTAAACGGCTGCTCTGGTTTGCCAGAAGTGGCTTAGTCATGCTGGCCACATGACTCGGAAGCTGTATGCTGGCTCCCTCAGCCAGTAAAGCGAGATGAGCGCCACAACCCCAGAGTCATCCATGACTGGACTTAATTATCAGGGGTTCCTTTACCTTTTAACTGGTAGAAACCTGTACTTTTGGTATAACAGCTGGATGATTCATGCTTTAACCTCCCAACATTTCTTTCTCTGCCTCTGTTCTGACTGGATGCCAGTTATGTAAAATGTCACAAGAGACTTGAACAGAATTTGTGAACTTTAGCATGGTGGAGGAAGTCTTAGAAAACTCGAACTCAAAATGGTTGCTGGAAGAACTGCTTTCCTCCATCTACCCATTTATGGAACACTTTGTTTCCTGCTGTCATTACTGTTATTTGGCAGCATGCACTGATGTCCACTGATGTTCTGTGTGCGACAGAAATCAGTTCTGAGATATTGATAATCACAGGTGAGAGATGGGATTAAAAATGGAGGTGACCAGTTAATAGCAATAATGAGAGGCTGGAGGGAACGTTTTTCTGAGAAAAGACTAGAAGAGCTAAATGTCTAGAGCTGAACTAAGATGGACATGCTGAGCTTGCTAATGCCTAAAGGGCAAGGAATGAAGCAAATGGATGAAATTAAGAATAATTTATGCAAAAACATTGTTGGCAGAAAAGAGAACTAGTGGACTGTAAAGCAATTTTTGGCTGGGAGCCCTTTAAAATCAACTTTGAACAAGCCCTAGAGAATAGAAAGCACTGGACAGGCTTGCCCTTGCTACCATAGTAGAATATCAAATCTCTTTGTGCCTCTGGGAGCTTTGAATAAAAAAGCAAAGCTGAAGCTGAGAAAGGGCAACAAATAGACCCAATAAGCAATACAATTTCTGCATTATCAGTTCATTATGAAAGTACAAACCAGAGAACAGATGTAGTGACACATCAAAACCTCTTCTCTGGTGGTGAGTTAGCATAAGGATGGTGAAGGGAGGCGGAAGAAGTGTCCTTCTCACTCTTTAACCCATTCTGCCAGCTACTGATGTAAGGAATGGATAGGTTTGAGTCAACTCTAGCAAGACAGGAAGCTTCTGATGCTTCATAGGACAACACAGGGTGCATGGAGGCTAACCACAAGCTGCAACGTTGCAAAACATTGCTGCTGATCAAAGAGTAAGTCTACTAAAGCATTAGCTTCCGATTTCCTGGCTTTGTGGAGCTTGAGTCAGCATGAGATAGTCTTAACTCTAATCTTAAACCAGCCTGTTTTTTGGCACTGGGATTTCCCTTGTTTTTGAAAAGAAAATGTATTACAATATTAGGGCTCATTAAATAGGAAAGTATTTTGGGGTAACTATTAATTGTTGAATACAATGGGTAGTTAAAAATTACCCAGGCACTTCCAACCACATATAAGTGTCACTGAAATTCTACTCAATACTGATCATCCAGCAGAGCTTTACTGCTACTGAAGGCAAATGAGCATAATGGTCACAAATCCAATACATTCGGGATTGGCACTGTCCATAAGAAATCCAGTTGCAGCAGACTTAACTTAAACTTACAATAACTTATAATAAGTCTAAACCTTAACACTAAGCATACTATGTACAAAACACCACCAGTGGCGTCGCAACGGAGGCGGGGGGATGGTATGCCCTGGGTTCCATGTCTGCAGGGGTGACAAAAAGTCACCCCGCGGGGGCTCGCAGCAGCGCGAGCAGCCATTGCGCTGCCACAGCCGCATGTGGAGGATCCTCTGTTCGTGGCTGCAGTGTATGTACAGCACATGTGTGCGAAGCCACGTATGCTGTACTTTGTGGTTTGCCGCCGGCGTTGCTCCAGCGCTGTACAGACAGTGCCAGGATCCTCCATTCGCAGCTGGAGCAGGGCCGGCGGCAAACTGCTGTACAGAACATGTGTGGCGTCACTACGTACAGCACATACGTCGTACGTAGTGACGCCGCACACGCGCCCTACGTAGCGACGCCCACCCCAGGTGTCATGGCGCCTTCCTTCACCCCTGAACACCACACCAGAAGGAAAAGAGTTGGAAAGAGAAAGTGAAACCCAGGCTCCTTCTGGCCTATTTTTTTTAGTCAGTATGCCCTTGACAGAAGAGATAAGAGAAGCAGCTTAAGCCAGCTGTACTCAGCTTCTCTGAAGGTATAACCCAAACATCAGGAACCTCCTGCTTGCTTCTTTCACACAGCGAAGCTTCCAGAACCCCCTTGAATTAAGTAGAATAGGAAAGATCTCTACAGATCAGATCAATACTTTCTGAGCTAAAAAATGAAAACTTCAGCTAGCAGGCCTTTTTAATTGTTGATTTATTACATAGCACCATCAAGGTGCAGGACACCGGAAAAGGCATCTCCCTGCCTTAAAGTTCTTATAGTCTAAATGTTGACAGTGGGACAAAACTATAAGGAGAGAGATCATGAGAGAGAATAGAATAACAAAGGAATAATTAATAGAAGTACACACAACCATATTTATTTAGGCTTTGTTCCAGCTGGAGATTTACATTAATGAATTAAGCCATGGAGGTAAGGCCTGCCCTCTACATACCGATGTGCTCCAGCTCCAAAACATTGGCCATGCCTGACTGGGTCTTATGTGAGCTGGAGCCCAATAACATCCACCATTTCTGACTTAAGCCATGGGCTTCACAGAAAAAAAGCTGGTCTTGAAGAGGGATCTGAATGAAGAGAGGAAAGAACAAAAAAGTATTTCTGGTAAGAAATTCCAGGCATGATAACCAGTAAAGTGGAATGACCCAGAGTAACTAAAAGGGAGCACATGACTCTTGGGCAGGGTGGGAGAGTTTGGAGGGGCCATGCTAGGGACAAAGAAATAAGGGAAGAAAAAGAGTATGCAGCAAAACCATGCGATTCTAATGGAAAGCTGATGTACTATTTGAGGAGGTGTTTCAAATGGTCCGAAGAATGGGAGAGGTAGATGATTTCAGCGTAGGTTGGATACAGGCAAGAGGTGAAAGGACTGAGGTGTGACAAGGGAAGACCAGAGAAAATGTTTTATTGAAAAACTGCTCAAACTCATCGTAGTTTGGAAACTGCAGAGACTAGAAGGTATATATTTATATTAACACAAACTCCCTTTTGATAAAAATGTAGCAAAACCCTTTAAGAAAGCCATTAGTCTACTGTAAGCCTTGCTTACGTGCTTATACAACAAGCCGATCGCTGGGAATATTGTATACATTCAGCAGTCTGGAAAGTGCTATTATCATTGTCTTCAGTAGTAATGTCTTTTTCTTTCAGAAGAAAATTTGTAATTTGTAATCCACTTCCCAAAATTAATTAGCTACACAGGTGCAGCCATAAACTAAATTGTATGTCAAATCCCTCTCTTTCTCTCTCTCTCTCTCTCTCTCTCTCACACACACACACACACACAGGCACACTTTTGACAGCTGTGAGAAAACTGAATTGCTTTGGCCATTGGTTCAAGCCTGCAGAGTCATGGCTACTCTGAGTTCTGTGGGCCTCAGTCCATATACCATTTTTATCTTCCCAGGGCTCAACTTCCCCTTGTTTCTAACTTTCTTCATGAGGATTAATTTTAGCATCATACTTTGGCCACCTCATGAAAAGAGAAGACTCCCTGGAAAAGACCCTGATGTTGGGAAAGATGGAGGGCACAAGGAGAAGGGGACGACAGAGGACGAGATGGTTGGACAGTGTTCTCGAAGCTACCAGCATGAGTTTGACCAAACTGCGGGAGGCAGTGGAAGACAGAAGTGCCTGGCGTGCTCTGGTCCATGGGGTCACGAAGAGTCGGACATGACTAAACGACTAAACAACAACAGCAACAATTTCTGTGACAGGAGAGCAAGAGGCATTCCCTGTTATCCAGCCATACCCCAGTCCCTTGGCTCCATGAAGAAGCTGGCATTTATCTTTTTTTTTTAATCATATTTATTAAAGTTTCCAAAAATATAAAAATACAGAAAAGAAAAAAAAGATAGAATATACTCAAAACCTTATTTTCATTGCCTACTTTCAGGGACTCCCCCCTCCCCCTCCCGACTGTATTCCCCTTTCATTAATTTGGTTCTACAAGCTCTCACTCCCAGTTTAAAACTTAATTTGTTTAACCCATTATCCAATTTAAATTATACAATCTTTCCACCATCCCATATCCTTAACAGAAAAAGAAAAAAGATTTTCCCCAAGATCCACCCCGGTTTCCTTCCACGAATTCCCTTTTTTTTTTTAAACACGTCCAATCAAAATACAATGATATACAAAAGTTATATAAAGAAATAGAAGATAAAAGATATAAAAGGATTCAAGAAATGGTTACACAGCCTTTGGATTCCAAATCTCCCCCCCCCTTCCCCGGTTTGAATTCCCCATGTCCATCAGTCTGTATGTTATCAGCCTGGAGATCTCAAGTCCATGGCCAAATTTCTTCCCAATTCCACCTTGCCGGTTTTCTTTTAATTCATTTATTTTAATAATGTTTAGCTTTGAACGTCCAATCTAACAGAGGCCTTTAATTTCCTTGGTCTTTTCAGCTCCTCCCATTGTTCTTTCCGTGTCGTAATCAGTCCTTTGTTCTTTTTATTCCTCACTTTCTCAGGTTTCTTGTCCTGTTCAGCTGCTAAAACGTTCTAATTCAAAAATCTGGTATCTCTACAGAGGTTTGTTGTTCAGGAACAAAAACTTACGTCCAGTCCCTTCCTTTCTTCAATAGAAAATTCTATTGTCTCCTTTAGTATAAACACCTCTGTAGACAAAATACTATTTCAGTTTTGCAGCTTTCCCAGAAGATAACAAGTCCTGTACGAATCCAAGAGTATTTTTCCACTCACGACCGTTCTTGTAATGTCCCGAAACCCCTCTAGGGGGATTGCAATAACTTTGTATCCTCTAAACCAAAAGTCAAATTGTTGTTCCTTGTTTTCCGACAGTTTTTGTCCATATTGTAGCCAATTGTAACAAAGTTAACCAGCAAAGTCCTTAAAGCAAAGTCCTCTTTATATTCTCCAGCTTTGACAGCTACTTTGACAGCTGTCAAAGTCTCCGTCTCTCTTCACCAGGCTCTACGAATCGCCCCGGTTCCCAGGGGGGGTTGCATTTTCCTTCTCCCCCTCTGCTCTTCTCCTCCAGCACAGTTCTTAAAATTTCCCATCGTGGAATTAATGATTTTTGTCAAAAATATACTTCTCTTTGGACCTTGGTTACCCAGTCCTTGTATTAGAATGTTTACAATAGGGGGGGACTGACTTCCTTTTTAGATCACCCCCGCTCATGCCAAATCCGGGAAAAAAAATCCTTTTTTTTCTTCTTTTGAACCCGGTTTCCCAATTACTCACGGGTTGTTGTTAATAGTCTGAATTTCCAATGGAAGAAGTCAGCGCTCTCCGTCGAATGCCATGCGGCTGCGCTCGGCAGGGAAAGCAGAGGACTCAAAGCACCACGCCACTCCCCGGCACCCGATCCGAGGCCTTTAAAAAGGCTCCTTCACGAGTCGGGAGGGCGCTAACGATGCCAGCCGAGTCACCCATGTCCACGGGCTCCGTGCCCGTGGTTTTTAAGGGTCCCCGCGTCACCGGCGCGGTAGGACCCAGCCCCTGCCGAGCAGACTCCCTCCGGAGCTCGGAGGGAGTCCGCCATTCGGCGATGGCGCTAACCCGGAAGTCCAAGAAGCTGGCATTTATCTAGTGGACATTTATATAGTGGACAAGTCGGGCTGCCATATTTCAAAAAGTAAAAACCAAGATACCCCAAAAGTTGTTGAGCTGCATTTCTGAATGCCTGGATTGCATTAATTTGGATTTGACTTGTAGACATTTTGTGGAAATTTGTGGAATAGTTGCCAAAGACTACATTTGTGAAGATAGAAATGCATAGTAGGGACCATTTCTCTCACAGCTGTTTATTGCTTCACATTTACACTGTCCTTCAAGTAGGGCTTTCTTCCCCACTACTCACACATATTTCCAGCAATGGTTGATATGGATTAAAGTACCAAAATCCTTAGCACTTGATTTTGTAATTAAGTGATGAAATAAAGTGTTGGCACACACAAAGGAATAACCTCAAACAAATGATAGACATTTATTGAATAGTTGTTACATTACACTCCCTCAGAGAACTACTTTAATGGGATATTAATATGTCAGGAACTGGAAGCTCTCAGACAGGTACGGAATGGCAGATTTGAGAGTTCAGGGCATGCTCTGTCATCCCTGCCTGGGAGTATGCAGTCGTTAGGGCTTTACTAAGCAGCTGTAACAAAAATCACTGAATGAGTAAGTAGTAAGCAGCATGTACAAAACAATGAATGACACATGCATGGTCCTTGAAATCTTGGAGTCTTTTCTATTATGTTCCACATAGACAGAAATTCCGTTGAATCCCACTGGTCAGACAGACACCATTAGCATTTTCTTCTCTGTGTTGCAAAGGTAAATCTGCCATTATCCCTGTTTCTAGAAGTTCAGTATGCTCAGCTTCAGAAAGTCTAACAGCATGATCTCATGCATGTTTACTTAGGCATAAGACTCATTGAGTTCAATGGACCTTACTTCCTAGTTAGGTGCATATATGATTGCAGCCTCAGGCTGCCGTTATATGCACTCTTAGTTGGCAGTAAATCCTATTGAAACTAGTAGAACTTACATGAACCTTGACAGGATTGTACTGCAAATTCCATTCTAAGGAAATCTGAATCATGCCATATGCTTTTTGTTTAATGGCTTTATTTTGAATTTTTGAAAGCTCTGTAATGTTTGACAAAAATTTGGAATGCTGAAAGTAAGCAAGGATTGGAGAGAGGGTGTTGTTTGAAGCCGTAACATCATGGAGTCAGGGAAAAGCTGACCATTCAGAGCCACATCAGGTTACACACTGGCGATGTTCTTGTATTGTCAACAGAATTGATAAAAATAACTCCATGACTTTTTCAGGAAGAATGTGTGGTCTAATGGATAATGTATGGTTGTCCAAATCTCACCTCAAACATGAGTTCTGAGGCACAGCCAACAGAGATTTTTAATTCCAATGACAATTTCCAGTGTATTTAGGGATGTGCGAATTTGCTTTCTCATTCTCATCTTCAACTTTCACATATTTTCATGACTCAGTTCCACACAGCAATGAATATTACCACTTATGGTCAGGACAACTATCTCTAGAACCGGTTGTGTGTCATCTCATCAGCTATACTACAATATGTTCCATGAAGCTGCTTCAGATGGCTAGCAATGCCCGAAGACAACATTGTACATTCAGAGTATTAGGGCTTGTCCTCAGTGAAGTGCTAGATCTGTGTTTTGGATGTAACATTTCAAACTGGAAGTGAGGGACCCATAAAGATTCCTCCATAGAAAAACAAAGAAGAAGAAACCCCACAAAACCCTTTACAATCCCTAATGGATAGTTGCACCTTAGCTGCAGCCTAGACCAGACTTAGTCCATCACCTCAGTGGAAATTCAGTTGTTTTTCCTCTGATTAGACATATCAATTCATTAAACACTGAAGTCAGAACATAGGTTGTGACCTTTCTCATAGCAAACTAGCAGTGTGAAAATAAAAGCTAAGCCCTTCTTTTTAATTATCTCCACTATTTAAAGAAGGATGAAGCCAGAATGGCAATTCTTAATTGTTTAATCTTCCTATGTAAAATTGTCTAATGCCATGATATGGAAGACATTTGCAAGATTTAGTGCTACTACACTAGGAGTGTCTCACAATTTAATTCCTATGTTTCTCACACATATCTCCCTTGATTTTAAAAAAGGGATCAACAGAAAGTTGCTCATACAACAGTATTATATCACTGAAAAATCACTTTCCGGTCTCATATAGCTCCAGTCCTTGCAAAGTCCCTATGATTTCAGGCACAGGTTAGAGCCGCATTTCCACATCTTCCATTACTGGCTACTTTTTGACAACAGTTTTCAAGGCATATATACTTGCCTGTGGGGATAAATTCCTCCCCCTGCCACCCCATTTGACATAAAAAATAGCCCAAAGTTATCAAGATAGCAAGTTTTATTTACTCTTAGAAATAAGATATTTAGAAATGTAAGAAGCTGCTTTATACTGGGGTTATGTACATATTGCTGGCTTAACTGTATTAAGATGGTGGTTTAGACAGTGATTAATAAATCAAGGGTGATGATGATGATAATGTGAGGCAATCCCACTTTGCTGTGTTTAGAGTTACATTTTTGCATTGCTATAGAGGGGGTGGGGATCTCTTCACCCAATGCACATTACCTGATTTGTTTCCCTACACCCTAAGCTATAGCTTGCTTAGCTTATACATAAATCTGGCACTGATTGTGGCTAACATCACATGTACTCAGCTTAAACACCAAGAGTGGGAATGAACCAGAGCCACGGTAAACATTAATGTGTACACAAGCAGTAATGTGTCCAGTAATGCGGACACAACAGTAATGTGTCCATCTAACTCAGTACAGTGGTACCTTGGTACTCGAATGGCTTGGCTCCCGAACAAATCAGCTCCCGAACGTCGCAAACCCGGAAGTAAGTGTTCCAGTTTGCGAACATTTTCGAAAGCTGAACTTCCAATGCAGCTTCCGCTTGAGTGCAGGAAGCTCCTGCAGCCAACTGGAAACTGTGCCTTGGTTTTTGAATGGTTTCAGAAGTCGAAAGGACTCCCGGAATGGATTAAGTTCAAGAACCAAGGTACCACTGTATTATCTACTCTGACAAAAGCTATCCAGGATACTGCTAGATCCTTTTAAACTGGAGATGCAACACATATGCTCTACTGATCTACAGTAGCTCTCCTAATGGAAGGTTTCATCAATTTCAACCAATTTCAATTAGCTGAGATGTGAAACACATGGGCCCAGTTTAGACATCATCTTCCATGGTTGGGATAATCTGGAATGTTCCTCTTATGACTTCCGAGCACCTCATTCCCACACACCCCTCTTGCATGTGAGGTTTCTCTACCATTTCCAACTTGCTCTATCCAGTTTGCTATGAGGTTTGCACCGTGCAACTGCATTGACTTCAAGGTTGGTTTGCAAATTGTGGTTTAGTTAAGGTTGGCATGGTTGCTTAATATGGAGAATATGATTAGAGAAACAGAGGAAGAAATCAGCATGCAAGACAGGAGGGTGGATTGCGGAAGCCACACCACATTCTTAATCCTCAAAACCAAGGCTCAGAGGATCATCTGAGATAGACCACAGAATGGATGATTAGGACTAAATGCCAAAGGAAGAGCCATGGCTGGTGGGGGGAAAGAAAATGAGGATGACTTAAAGCATCCTGTCATAGAACAGACAGGGTACTTAAGCTAATTGAAATAGGACATGGGGAACACATCCTTTGCTAGACAGAGATAGAAGAGCTGGTTTGTGATCTGTGTGACAGTTGAGGACACAAGTAGATGTAGAAAGTATCATCTCTCCTAGAAAACAGGGCTTGGGTATGATCTGTACAATTAATGTATTCTGAGGTTGTTGTGCTCTTTTATACAGTGAGAGAAGTTGATAGATTGTTCTGTGCTTTGTTAGATTATACTATCATTTTTCAGAGAAATGACTTGCATACCAAGAATGTACGATAGCACAGATACTGTCGCCTGCTTATTATCATCTCGGAAATAACTCGGGAAAATTTGTGTGTAAAATATGTAATATATGTTCGCAACTTAATTAAAAACAGGCAAGGGAAACAAGGCCGCAGTCCTGTGCTCACATACTTGGGACTAAGACCCATTAGACCGAGTAGGTCTTCACTTGTGAGTTGGCAGGCATAGAGCTAGGAACACAAAAGTGCCTTATGCTGAGCCAGATCAACTCTGTCTACACTGTCTGCACTGACAGTGGCTCTGCAGGATCCTATCAGGATTTCTTCTCAGCAGTGGCGTAGCGTGGGTTGTCAGCACCCGGGGCAAGGCAAGTAATTTGCGCCCCCTAACCCGTGGATTTGCGCCCCCTAACCCTAACCCCCAGATGTTGCGCCCGGTGCGGCCGGCCCCCCCTGCACCCCCCACGCTACGCCACTGCTTCTCAGCCCTAGCTGGAGATGTCGAAATGGAATCTTGTTGTTCTACCATTGGCTGTTGCTCTACCATTGAGCAATGTCCCTTCTGCTCCAACAGATTGTGCTTTCAGTTTCTTTTTCACAGGTTTATGTAGCAGGATCTTTTAAAGTGAAACTGAAAGAGGTGGAAAAGTAGACAAATGTATACACTGCAGCGCCTTAGAAGATGCTAAAAGATAAATTGTTTATCCTGATTCTATACATATTTACTTTGCATAATGCTTCACAGAGTCCAGTGGGGACTTTATGTAAATATGCATAGGGCTACAACATCCTCATGGGGCTACAATATCCATGGTTCTTACTAAAGTTACTAACCACAAGTGTCTACTAATGGAAAGCCAGGGAGACTGAACTTCCCCAGATGGTTGTGACTACAGAATTACAAATATATGACTCTCAAGAGACCACCAGCGTATGCTAAAAACTCTGGGAATAAGCATTTGACACTGCTCTTTTAATGCATCCAAATCACCCTCAAATGCTATTTTTTCAGTTGTACAAGATGCTACACAATAATTCACAAGAAAGAACACAAAAAAGTTTGTGTTCAAATTGGCTAATTTTAATCACTAGCAGGAATGACCATGGTGAGTGAATTATAGCAATGTCATTGAAGGGAATAAATATGTTTTTGGAGCCAGCTGCCTCACACCTACTGCTGTAATGGAGCATGTGTGTGTGTGTGTGTGTGTGTGTGTTTGCGTGTTGTGTGTGAGAGAGAGCAGGGGGAGAGGGAGAGAATCAGACTGACTATATAAAGTTATCTGGAGTAGTGGAGCTGCAAATTGTGTGTCTTATAATTTTTCTGGCAGCTCATAAATGCTGTCGTAAAGAATCAAAATATACAGTCAAAACAATTTGAAATGGCTTAATTCCTCATCTGCTGTAAAGTTTGCTAGCTTTTTCCATTTCTGGGGATAAAAATACACACACTAGCCAAGACTCAGACAGGCATGATGGTGTTTACTGATACATTTCCGCCATGGTATTGCTTCTACTTGTAATTGGTACCCATTAAATAATATATACTTATGATGCTCACTAGGCTGCTATCCAAGCAGTCTTATATTATTTATGTTTAAAAGTGAAAATCAGCAGCCACTAGAAGTACAGGCTCATTTCAGCTGATGGTGTCATATCAGATTTGATTCCAGCTGGATCACACACATTATTTTAATGCTCCTGCTCCTGCTGCTACTATTGGGGCTACCAGGAGTTGCTGTTGTCTGGCAGCTGCCAAGGGCTATGCCATAGTAGGGGACTCCCTACTAATAGCTGCAGCCTCCTGACTCTGATTCCCCTCCTCTTTGCTGGTGCTGCTGCGGCCTGTTCACCTGCCCTCACCTGTAAGAAAGTAGTGAGAGTAAGTAGTGACTGGGTTGTAATAGAAGCTTCTAACTCAGGGTTCACCAACATGCTGCCTATGGGCATGAATATACCTGCCAGTACCTCCTATGACATCTGCAAAAGGTTTCCATAAATATCTCCCCAAAAATCCACTACACATGAGAAACTGTTTGATCTTCCTAATCACGTCCTGTTTCCACTGGCTTGGCCTCTCCTACACACCTCCATGGCAGCCATATTTGTGCTATGCCACATCCCTATGGCAGCCATTTTGTGACTGGCACTCACAACACTTTCTCAAAATCCCAGAAGGTGTTCACTGGCTCAAAAAAAAAAAAAGGCAATCCCTGCTCTAATTTTTCCAACCCTTTAAAACTATAATGCTTCAGAGCACTGCTGTTTTTCTAGAAAAAGAGGTGCTCAAACTCACCATGAATGCCTCCCTCATTCTCTTAGAATGGCAATGGCGCCCACCTGAGAGGGACAGGAACTGAGTTCCGGCAAGTTCCGGTTGAAGAAAAGCCCTGCTTCAGGGTATGCTAAATTTGGTCTGGGGATACTTGAGGAATTACATTTTTGCAGATTCTGATAAAAACTGAGTAGAATGTGTGCTTTTGTTTAAAATGCATCTCTGGGTTATTTGTGGGGCACAGGAATTCGTTCATTTTTTTTTCTTCAAAATATAGTCTGCCCCCCACAAGGTCTGAGGGAGAATGGACCAGCCCCCTGCTGAAAAAGTTAGCTGACCCCTGTTCTAAAATTATCTTACTATTAATTGCTGTGATGATGATGATGATGATGATCTCACCCATCCCCCTAAGGTCCTAGGGTGGAGTGCAGCAATTCAAACACAATGTTAAAAACAGATTAAAGCAACTTACAGTACAATCACAGAAATAAGGTGGTTCCTAAAATATACAACTTGGGTGTAAAATGTCAGGGTAAAAAGATTGTATCTTTTTTTGAACTACAGAGGCAGTGGAACAACAAATATGCTTCCCTTTCTGACCTTAACACCCGAGGGAGTCTGTAGCAAAGAGGGATGGGATCCTTCAGGAAGCTGAGTATGCATTTCAAATGTAATTATACCAAGGAAAAGAAGTTAGAAATGTATATTTTTTGAAGAAAGGGACAGAATGGGCATAAGAAGGAGCACATACCAACAGAGAACAGACTGGTTCCCCCATCCATACCTTGGGCATCTAAAAATCACCTGAGAATAACAGCTCTAGATATGTGTCAGAGTTTTCACCGTGGGCTTACCAGATGTGCATGCCAGGTACCTCCTATTTACCTCAACATTGGGAAGACTTCATAAAAGGGAAGTGTACAAAAAGAAACAGTAATAAAAGTGGACATTCCGAGCAACAGGAGAAGGAAGATCTGTCAAGTCAATTTCCTCAGGATTATTTCCTCTACTCTAAGCATTCTTATGAAAAGCTATAACAAGCTGGCTTTAAAAAAAAGAAAAAAGGTATATGTCACATGAAAGCAATTAAAGAAATGCTTTAAAAAACCCCACAAATTTTGCATAGAGGTTGCATACCAGACACTTCATATTGTGTACCTATTTAGTCTAGCAACAAACCATTCTCTCAGCTCTGTAACACAACTTTTACATCCAGATGCATATCAATATAGTGCTAAACCAAGCAATCTGGCAATCAAGAGATGGTGTTTGTTGTTTTCTCTCTGAAAAGCATTGGAAGAGTAGCCATCTGAAAAAAGAGAGAGCCTCATTTGCATTTTTTTTTAAGCTACTGAAACCAGGGATGTCCTTTCCATTTAAATCATAGCTGTGTTAATTAAGACAGATGAAAGGGTTGACCAAGCAATTATTAATGAAAAGTATATGAACCAAGGGACACGGGTGGCGCTGTGGGCTAAAGCCTCAACGCCTAGGGCTTGCCGATCGAAAGATCGGCGGTTCGAATCCCCGCGGCGGGGTGCGCTCCCGCTGCTCGGTCCCAGCGCCTGCCCACCTAGCAGTTCGAAAGCACCCCCGGGGGCAAGTAGATAAATAGGTACCGCTTACCAGCGGGAAGGTAAACGGCGTTCCGTGTGCGGCTCTGGCTCGCCAGAGCAGCGTTGTCACGCTGGCCACGTGACCCGGAAGTGTCCCCGGACAGCGCTGGCCCCCGGCCAATAGATGTGAGATGGGCGCACAAACCCCAGAGTCTGTCAAGACTGGCCCGCTCGGGCAGGGGTACCTTTACCTTTACCTTTATATGAACCAAGGAAAGAGAAATGATGTATTTCTCTAAGGTGGTTCAGAAAAATATCCCTAAAAGCTGAATATCAGGGTGCCCAGTCACTGTTTTCCCACTTTATGCTACTTAACTTTCCACGATTCAATAGGTGCAGCTCACTACCTCCATTATGCCAATTTTCACTTACACAGGACAAAGAGTGGGGGAAATTATATTGGAGCCCCTAGTCCAGAAACGGTATCATTTTCTACCCCAATGCATAATGGGACATTCATTTGGGTTTCGCAGTTGAATGCATTCATGTTGTATATGTGAATCTTTTTGCCATCCTATTCTATTGACTGCAATTTGTTTTAAATGATTTTAATATTGTATTTTTATATTTCTGTAACCCACCCAGGGACCTCATGGTGAAGGGGGGATCCAAAATCTTGATTATGATGACGACTATGTTTTCAGAACAATTACAGCCACAGACTCTGATTTCTGAAGTTTGAGAGCAGGGCTGGATTTAGGTTTGATGAGCCCCAAGCTACTGAAGGTAATGGGGCCCTTTTTATGTCCAGCTGTCCTTTGTCAACAACAAATTGTCACTGGTTTTTTGTGTTGAATATATGCTATATGGTAATTTAGGGACCTAATAGGTATCTAAAGACATTTTATTTTTATTTTTATCTTACATTTTGGTAATGTACATCCAGTTTTTTTCCTTTAATTTTTTTGAGGCCCCCAAGAGAGTGGGGCCCTAAGCTATGGCTTGTTTAGCTTATACATAAATTTGGCACTGTTTGAGAGCATTGCCTCACTTATTTATGATCTCAGAACAACCTCTCTGAGGTTCTGCATTTGGACTTTCCTAGATGTGAGCACATCACATTTTTATTTTTATTTTTGTTTTTGTTTTTTTATAAAAATTTTATTGGTTTTACAAGAGTTTTTATAACAAACAAACATAAAAGAAAAACAGACAAACAAACAAATATAATTTCAAAATGTCCTTTCATAAACTTCTTTCCTCGGACTTCCCCATACCTCCCCTTTCTGCATCCTCATGTCCAAGTTTTATAGCAACATATAAATGTTTTTTCCCATCCTAATTCATCATAGTCCTTTCTTAATCTAATCTTATATTACTGCAACCCTTTCTCTCTGTAGAATCTCGACATTCTAAACTTCATCAAGTTTATAATAGTTCTTAAGATAAATCTTAAATTTCTTCCAGTCTTCTTCCGCAGTCTCCTTTCCCTGGTCACGAATTCTGCTCGTCATTTCCGCCAATGTCATATAGTCAATCACTTTCATCTGCCATTCTTCCAAGGTGGGTAAATCTTGTGTCTTCCAATACTTTGCGATCAGTATTCTTGCTGCTGTTGTTGCATACATGAAAAAAGTTCTATCCTTTTTTGACACCAGTTGGCCGACAATGCCCAAGAGAAAGGCCTCTGGTTTCTTAAGGAAGGTATATTTAAATACCTTTTTCATTTCATTATATATCATCTCCCAGAAAACCTTAATCTTCGGGCATGTCCACCAAAGATGATAAAAAGTACCCTCAGTTTCCTTACATTTCCAACATTTGTTATCAGGCAAATGGTAAATTTTTGCTAGCTTAACTGGGGTCATGTACCACCTATAGACCATTTTCATCACATTTTCCTTTAAAGCACTACATGCCGTAAATTTAATACCAGTGTTCCACAACCTTTCCCAGTCAGCAGACATAATATTATGACCAATGTCCTGTGCCCACTTAATCATAACTGATTTAACTGTTTCGTCTTGTGTATTCCATTTCAACAGCAAGTTATACATTCTTGACAAATTCTTAATATTGGGTTCTAACAATTCTGTCTCAAGTTTTGATTTTTCCACCTGGAAGCCAATTTTCCTGTCTTGTTTAAAAACCTCCATTATTTGATAATAGTGGAGCCAATCTTGTACTTTGGGTTTTAATTTTTCATGGCTCTTTAATTTCAGTTTCTCTCCATCCTGTTCTAAGATCTCACAATACTTTGGCCATCCGACCTCCATATTAACTTTCTTGTGGGCCTTAGCCTCTAAGGGTGACAACCATCTAGGGGTTTTGTTTTCCAACAGATCTTTGTATCTCATCCAAACATTAAACAACGCTTTCCTTACAATATGATTTTTAAAGGCACTATGCACTTTGATTTTGTCATACCATAGATATGCATGCCAGCCAAATGCATTATTGAAACCTTCTAAGTCCAAGATATCTGTATTCTCGAGGAGCATCCACTCTTTCAGCCAGCAGAATGCTGCTGCTTCATAATACAATTTTAAGTCCGGCAGGGCAAATCCCCCTCTTTCTTTTGCATTTGTTAAAATTTTATATTTTATTCTGGGCTTTTTGCCCTGCCAGACAAATTTCGCAATATCTTTCTGCCACCTCTTGAAACAGTCCATCTTGTCAATAATCTGCAAAGTTTGAAATAAAAATAACATTCTAGGCAATACATTCATCTTAATCACTGCAATTCGGCCTAACATTGACAATCTCAAATTTGACCATATTTCTAAATCTTTTTTAATTTCTGACCAACATTTTTCATAATTATCCTTATACAGATTCAAGTTTTTAGATGTTAAATTAACCCCTAGATATTTCACCTTCTTAACCACCGTCAGACCTGTCTCTTCTTGAAACTTATTCTTTTCCATATCTGTTAGGTTTTTCCCTAAGACTTTAGTTTTTTGTTTATTCAATTTAAATCCAGCTACCTGTCCAAATTGTTGGATTATTTCCAACACTCTTTTTGTACTAGTGTTTGGCTCCTGCAAGGTCAAAACCAGGTCATCTGCGAACGCTCTTAACTTATAATGTTTGGTTCCGACCTTTACACCTTTAACCTGCTGGTCGTCTCTAATCATGTTCAGCAACACCTCCAGGACCGAAATAAAAAGCAATGGGGAAATTGGGCACCCCTGTCGTGTTCCTTTTTCTATCTTAAGTTCCTCAGTTATTACATTGTTTACAATCAACTTAGCTTTTTGTTCGGAATATATTGCACCCATACCATTCTCAAATCCTTGTCCTACCCCCATCCCATGAAGATTCTTTTTCATAAAACTCCATGAAATATTGTCAAAGGCTTTCTCCGCATCCACAAATATCAAAACTGCTTTAGTATTTATGTTCACCTCTAACTTTTCCAAAATGTCTATTATATTCCTAACATTGTCTGAGAGGTGTCTTTTTGGGAGAAAGCCTGCTTGGTCTCTGTGAATCTTCTCCATCAGTACTCTTTTAAATCTTTTTGCTAAAATGTCTGCAAAAATTTTGTAATCCACATTCAGTAACGAAATTGGGCGGTAGTTCTTCAGTTGAGTCTTTTCAGTCTCTGTCTTTGGTATGAGTGAGATATATGCTTCTTTCCACGATTCGGGTGCCTTTTTTCCCTCTAAGATCTCGTTACAAACTTCCTTTAACGGTTGTATCAGCCATTCCTTTAAAGATTTATAATATCTGGAAGTCAGTCCGTCTGGCCCTGGAGATTTGCCCAATTGCATGTCCTGAATGGCACCCTCTATCTCTTGTTCTGTTATTCTCTGGTTTAGATCCACCTTGCTATGATGAGAGATTTTTTGTAATCCATATTTATTAAGGAATTTATCTATGTCCTCTTCATTTTGTAATCCTTGGGAATAAAGTTTTTTAAAGTAACTCACAAAACAATTTCTTATCTCGTTGGGTTTAAATATATTTTTTCCATCCACTTCTAGACTTGTGACTGTATTTAATTTCTGTCTTTTCTTAAGTTGCCATGCCAGAAGTTTACCACATTTGTCTGCCGACTCAAATGTCTTTTGTTTCATTTGCTTTATTTTCCATTCTATCTCTTGGTTCATCAATTCCATATATTGTGTTTGATACAACTTAATCTCCCTCAAAATCTCCTGGGACTTTGGTTTTGATCTTAATTTTTTCTCTCCTTCTTTTATCTTTTCCAAAATTTTTTCCTTTTTCTCATTCTGTTTCCTCTTCTTTATTGAATTTTGTTGAATCAAAAATCCTCGCATCACAGCTTTACTTGCGTCCCAGATCACTCTTTTTTCCACCTCGCCCTTTAGATTGATTTCAAAATAGTCCTTTAGAGTTTTTTGGGCCTTCATGTGGATCTCTCTATCTCGAAATAGGGTGTCATTCATTCTCCATCTAAACTGACCAGTTGTTGTAAATTTCATTTCCATCTTCACGGCGTTATGGTCGGAACAGGTTTTTGGGCAGATTTCTACCTTCTTAATCTTCGGAGCCATTCCACTAGTAACCCATATTTGGTCGATTCTGGTCCAGGTCATCTTTGCATGGGAGAAAAAGGTTCCCTCTCTTTCAAGAGGGTTCCTTGTTCTCCAAATGTCTATTAAGTCCATATTTTCAGTCATTTCGAAGAAAGTCTTCGGGAGTCTCCCTTCTTTAGTAAGTGTCAGTCTTTGTGTCTTGTCCATGTTTGTAGAAACTACACCATTAATATCTCCCATGATTATCATATTGTATTCCAAATAATCCGTCAAAGTTTCATGGAGTTTTTTGAAGAATTCTGCTTTACCTTCATTTGGTGCATAGATCCCAATTATCAAAATTTTTTCTCCTTGTACCTGAATCTCCACCGCTAAATATCTTCCTTGTTCATCTTTGAACATCATTTTTGGAGCCCACTTCTCTTTTACATAAATCACAACTCCTCTTTTTTTCACTTTGTCCGACGAAATAAATTCTTGTCCCAATTTTTTATTCATAAGCAGTCTCCTGTGTGCTCTAGTTATATGGGTTTCCTGTAAGCAAATCAAGTCCAGTTGTTCTCTGTACAGTTGTTCTATTTTTGTCCCCTGCTTTGTATCATAGCCTTTTGGGAACCAGAAATATGGTTACACTTTCCTCCCCAGAAATATAATGCAGAACGTAAGAGCTTAACCTTCTTCCCCCCTTTCTTCCCTGTCGGTTCTGATTCTAAATGTTCTCTTAACCTCTAGTCCTTCTTTGCAGCACAAACTCTTATTTTTTTCAGTTTCAGCAAAAAAAGAAGCTCCAGAGATTTATGCTTAACTCGCACTCCAGTATACATTTTCTCCTCTCTTAAAGGAAGTTGTGCACATGAATCCTTAAATGTGTGATCCTAAAATAATGTTCCAGTCTTCCACTTTACCCTACCATGGTGTGTATTCACTAGTACGTTATATCTCCTTGTGGCCATCCAGTCAATAATTATTGTACCACATAAGGGATTGGTGATGTTTATGTATACCTACAATGTGTTCTAAAGGTACATATGTACAACGACTATGTGTTTACCTCTTCATTTTATCATAGAGTAGGGTTGCCATACGTCCAAATTTTCCCAGACATAGCCAGAATACTGCAGTCAGAAGCAGTGTCCAGGCGGAAATCGCTGAAATGTCTGGGAAAATCCAGACATATGGCAACCGATGTCAGAAGTCTAGATTTTGGCGAATCTCCTTAAAAATAGCTTTAAAAAACTTCATTTCTTTGGGCAAAACTTAAAAAACAACAACATCCTGAACAACTGTCTGTAATTTCACTTTTTGAAATACGGCAAGCCTATCATAGAGTAACTCATACCTGGGAGCCAGATTTGGCCTAAGCCCTTGACCACATGAACACAAAATGGTAAATACTGTATTTTTTGCTCTATAAGACTCACTTTTTCCCTCCTAAAAAGTAAGGGGAAATGTGTATGTGGGTATAGAGCAAATGCAGGCTGCACAGCTATCCCAGAAGCCAGAACAGCAAGAGGGATTGCTGCTTTCACTGAGTAGCAATCCCTCTTGCTGTTCTGGCTTCTGAGATTCAGAATATATTTTTTTCTTGTTTTCCTCCGCCAAAAACTAGGTGCGTCTTGTGGTCTGGTGCGTCTTATAGAGCGAAAAATACAGTACGTGTTTTCTGTCATGGATCTATAGCCAATTGCTGCTCCTTGACATGGCATATATCTTTCCTTGGTTCATATACTGTTGCATGCATTACTGCATAAACACGTAGTTGTCGGGCTCACATGCAACATTTTGTCTGTGCAGAAAGGAAAAATAGAATGTAAAGCAACTGTTAAGTCCCACTGTGAAATTATGAATATTGTGAGATGTGTTGTCATTGCTGTCACAGTAGCAGAATATTGGAATATCTAACCGGATATCTAACCATTCACTGAAAATTTATAATCCCTGCAAAATTCCCTACATTATTTTGAATGGTTACTCAGCAATAATTTTTGCTCGTTATCAGACTTGGTGCACAGCTTTGAATATTCATGCTGCCTTTTCCTTTCCCTCCCCCCTTTATATAATTATTCATGAGTGAAACGTGTTCAGTTTACTTGCCTAGATTTACATATCTATTACCGCTGCATTTTTATTTGCCGAAATGAATGCCAGTGGGTTTATTTATTATATTCGAAAAGACACAAAAGTATAGCTAGCCAGAGATACGTGCTCAAAGAATTACAGTATATTTTGGCCTCTAACTGGAGTTTTCTCTTGTAGATATTTGATCCAGCTTGACAATCTTAGCTCTTTTGCATTTCAATTTGATAGGAGCATGTTCATTTCTGAGTGGGTGTTTTCCTACCTGTTTCAGTGGTGACTGATGGTCAAAACAGTAGAGCCAAATGATGCTGAGGAATTTGGTAATGAAGCTTATAAAGCTTATTGAATAAAATATAGAAGCTCGTTTCAAATGTCATATAACGTTGTATTGTATTTCAGCTTAAACTGCATGAAAAGAAGCCTTATAAAGGTCCATTACTTTCTTATTTTGAAGGGCATATGAAATTTTCCTCCCACAAAGCCAGACAGAAGGCAGTTTCCTTGTACTCTGGGCTAGATGCAAGCAAGAACAAAATTGTCAGTATTGATTATTAAAATCAATTAGATATATTGTGATTTCCCTGCAGCTTTCGAAAAAGATTTTTAGATTCCAGCCTCAGAAGGCATCTTCATCATACTTATGGCTGCTTACCTTTAATTCCTTGATGCGAGTCTTTAGATCTATAATCTGCCCACTCATAGAGATCTCCCTGGCCTGAAATGTTGCCACTCAGATATCAAAGTGCACACATTCCATCATTCTAATAGTTAAATGATGGCAACACTCTGTAATTGAAACAGCAGGAAAGGTCACCTTGGCGGTCCTGTGGCTGGTTTTTAAAAAGTAGCTTAAGGCACCATGGCTTTTTATTGTGAATGAGTTGACAAGAGTTTATGTCTGTGCACAGACAAAGTACATTTAAATAATTTTAAAGTTGTGACACAAAGCCTCCACAGCCTGTCTGGAGTTTCTGCAGAGAATTAAAATGCCCTTAAAGAGATTTCAGACCAACCCAGACAGCCTGCGCGATACGGAGAGTAAAGATGGGGGATGAGGACACGCTCAAATATTTTCGCTGGAGACACTTGGAAAGAAAGTGCAAAGAGCTGAATCCCGAAGAGAACCAAAGTGGGACGTGTACGTTTTTCACAAGATATGTTTTCTTCTGCTTCTGTGAAAAGTTTGAATCAGTTCCCATTGTCTTCCAGTCTCTATCGGCTGCCTAGGAAAGTCCTTCAAACCGAGTCATCATCTTTTTAATTTGTTGTGGGGTCAAAAGCAGGGGTAGTGCAGGTATTGCTAATAGTGCCTGTCCCAAATTCGGGCTATTCCCAAATCTGTCTCTTTTCTGTTGTCAAATCTGGTGGGTATTTAGTTTTTTTTAATAAAAAAAAATCTGGTAGGCATGAATAGTGATGCTCAAAGGAAGCACAATGCAAACAAGGTAGTTGCCTGGGGCTCTCTTACAGCACTGTAACTGAAAGCATATGGGTAGAACATGCAATAACTACATGGGACTCAGAGCAGATCCTAGTTAGGCAATTAGAGTACACGTCAGAGTGACAGCGTCTGCCTAGGGGCAGAGTGCTCTCATAGTGGGTCTGAACCTCTGAAGGAATACCAAGAAACTGCTAGATCCAATCATCTTTCTGGGATATGAAAGCTTTGACAATCGCTCAGTAAGTTATTGGATACCAGATTTATCGGCATGGCAGCTATCCCAATGACCTCAGCACCTTGCTTGAGGTCTGCAGGTCTGGGTCTCATTAGTACCTAGAATGGAGACTACCTGGAAACCACAGGCACACACCGTTTTGGGTTCCACGTTGGAAGAAAGAGTTGAATGCGTTCAAATCTTGCATGTAAAAGTAAATTACTGTACTGAAGATGCTATATATTCACGACAGTTTGGGGGAACGAGAACAGAAGACAAACAATAAGACTCTAACGTATCAATTGGTACATATATAATTATGATAATAGTGCAGGAGCTAAAAATGGAAAATTAAACCATATACAGTAGAAATAAATAAATAATAAAAGAAACCCATTCTAAACCAGTGAAGAGCCTACAGACATTCTATACATTCCAGAAATAGCACCCTTATAATGTGCAGTCATAGTTTGTGGCATAGTTCACCTTGAACGCCCCATGAATAGCAAGTGAAATACGTAAAGGAATATGCAGAACAGAGGTAACGCTTGCATTACACAAAAAACAAAGCGATGCCTCAACCTGGGAAAACACTATTTGGGAGTATGCCTTGTTTTATTCACACTTGGTATGAACACAAAGGTATTTTGTAACGTCACAGCAAATATTCATTCTTCAACGTTTTCCATCATCTTGCATTTCCATATGCTCTCCCACTAGGAATCTAATGAGCTCTTCATGTGAAAGATATCAAGGGACTATGTCTGAGAAACAACAACAGTTAATTATGGTGCATAAAAATGTATGAATTCACTTTCCCCATAAAACGGTGGCAAAGCTTTGGAGGGAGGGGGTGGGAATCAGAATCCTCTGACTACAGTGGTACTTCAGGAATCCTCTGACTACAATGGTACCTCAGGTTACAGATGCTTCAGGTTACTGACGCTTCAGGTTACAGACTCCGCTAACCCAGAAATAGTACCTTGGGTTAAGAACTTTGCTTCAGGATGAGCACAGAAATTGCACGGCGGCGGCAGCGGGAGGCCTCATTAGCTAAAGTAGTGTCTCAGGTTAAGAACAGTTTCAGGTTAAGAACGGACCTCCAGAACGAATTAAGTTCTTAACCCAAGGTACCACTGTATATGGTCTATAGATGTTTTGAGCACAATATTAAACCTTCCAAGACAATGCAGTATAGTGTGGCATATCGTTTGTTAATTACCGTAGTTGAACTGTGGAAGTCACTCCCACAGGAGGCAGTGACAACCACCAACCTAGATACTGGACTAGATGGGTGTGGCTGATCTGAGATCATAACAATAAAGGTTGATTGATTGACTAGATGGGCCATTGTCCTGATCCAATGGGCTCTTCTTATGTTGTTGTTCTTCTTATTTCCTTATGTAGTAAACACAGAAGTCTCCGGAGCATCACTTCAGATGTCACTCGAATCCAGGATAACTAGGGCTGCGCACATCTTATTGGCTTAAATGCAGCTAGGTCGTTCTTTTTCTCAATTTGGTTGAAGCTGGCTTGGAGGCAAAAGCATCAAAACACAGCATTTCATAAGAAATGACAGGATAGATGCGGATTGTGGTTATGTTATGTGTGTAGCCGTTCCTGAACGAGCAACAGCTGCACACTGGATGCAGAGTAAACAGGAGGGTGGACCAAGTCTGTATCCCCTCCTTTCAAGAAGTGAAATTGGATCCCAAGAAAGAGAAGGTTCCTCACTGTAGATAAATCAGGATGTGTGTGTGTGTGTGTGTGTGTGTGAGAGAGAGAGAGAGAGAGAGAGAGAGTGTGTGTGTGTGTGTGTTTGGGGGCAAAATTTGTCTCCCACTCCAATTGGGTGTTGGCTGTGCCTGTCGTAACAAATTTTATTCTGTGAACCGCCCTGAGACCTCTTGGTATAGGGCAATATATAAAATCAAATAATAATAATAATAATAATAATAATAATAATAATAATAATAAACAGTTCCATCTCCTTTATATTTTCTTTGTAACATTGTGAGGTATGTAAGGCAGAAACATAGTGACATGCCCCAAGGCCATGTAGTCTACTGCTTCATAGCTGAGCAAAGACTTGAATCTGGGTTAAACTCTGCTAATGTAAGTATAACATTAACTCTCAACATCCCTTGTTTATTGTGGAAGCCAAGCGTCTAAGAGGAACAGAGAGACGAGATGAGTACTGGTATATTTTTATTGGCAGTTAGTAGGTTTCTTTCAAATTAGCAATGTCTTCATTAGAAGAGGCTGATGTGGCAGAAAGTCTAGTTTTTTTATTTACAGCATAAGGTATTTATTTATGATGGTGGCACACACAGAGTTCACAGTTTTTACTATGTCTTTACATTGACAGACTGTGCAGTGGGAGCAGACAGGTTTGTACGATCAAGTATTTAAATGTTTAAAATATATCATCTGGGAGCATTTTCCAGTGGCACAGAAGAGTAAACATGAAAGATCTCTAGGATGGGAATTAAACAGCAAAGGCTGACAAGCAGTGATTAGGTAATGCTCTTTGTGCCACTTAACAGCATAGAAATTATGAGAAACTATTTAATTCCATCAGATTGTTCAGCTGTGTCATCTTCTCAGTGCACAGCTCAGTCGATTTAACTATCAGCAAGAAAACAAACAGCAACGACAAAAAGATTAGGATGACATTTGCACTGAAAAATCAAAAGCATGTCCTATTTGCCACTATCTTGGCTTGCAGTGGATGTGCTGTGATTCTAGACATGAAAGATAGAAGAGTCAATCAACAGGGAGAGATAACGACAATAATATCAAATTATTTAGAAGTCAAGGCAGGGCCAGCAGACCATCTGATGTAAACAACTTGCCACAGATGTATTCCTTCCACCTATGGGATCCAGTTCTGGGATCCAGAACTAAGGTCTAATAATCAATGAGTAGGCACACTGGAGAAAGGCTTTCTGCTGACCACATCGCTCCAGATGACTTTATGGAAGTGCACCAAGCAAAATGTTGTCACCATGATACTCTTGGTGAAGCCTGCACTTCGGGTCACAACTGTGTTGGCATAACCAAAGAGCTGCCAGTGCAGTAACTGCCTTTTTGACTTTTACGTTATGTACTGGACAGGCGTGACAGGAATCTATGGAGAGCAGAGGTAGAGTAGAAGTAGAGTTTGGATTTGATATCCCGCTTTATCACTACCCAAAGGAGTCTCAGAGCGGCTAACATTCTCCTTTCTCTTCCTCTCCCACAACCAACACTCTGGGAGGTGAGTGGGGCTGTGAGACTTCAGAGAAGTGTGACTAGCCCAAGGTCATCCAGCAGCTGCATGTGGAGGAGCGGAGACGCGAACCCGGTTCACCAGATTACGAGTCCACCACTCTTAACCACTACACCACACCGGTTCACAGGTGTAACAACCGTGGTACTAAATAACTGGCTGCAAAAGACCTTGCGTCTTTGACTTGTAGATGCATCGGGATCATTCAGGTGTAAATCAAATGGATGAGCAGAACAATAGATACTCATCTTAGGTCACAGCAGGAAACCGGAAGCAGAACTACTGTAAAGGTGGGCATCCTATTCAAATAGCTGAAACCTTGGGACAGCCACTGCCAGTTTAGTACAAACCAACTAGTTCAGTGATGGCCAAGCTTGGCCCTCCAGCTGTTTTAGGACTACAATTCCCATCATCCCTGACCAATGGTCCTGTTAGCTAGGGATGATGAGTACCAAGCTGAGTACCAAGTTAGCTAAGATGAGTTAGCCATCTTAGCTGAGTACCAAGTTTGGCCATCACTGAACTAGATGAACTCAGTAGACAGCAGCTTCCTAAGACCTTAAAATATTGCTAAATAATGAAACCTGGACCTTGTTGTTGTTGTTGTTGTTGTTTAGTTGTTTAGTTATGTCCGACTCTTTGTGACCCCATGGACCACAGAACGCCAGGCACTCCTGTCTTCCACTGCCTCCCGCAGTTTGGTCAAACTCATGTTGATAGCTTCGAAAACACTGTCCAACCATCTCATCCTCTGTCGTCCCCTTCTCCTTGTGCCCTCAATCTTTCCCAACACTTACACAAAAAACAAAGGTTTCATTTTCTTCCCTAAGGGCTAAGATAAATGTTCTCAGCTGCATGTACACAGCAATTCCTTTTGGAGTGGTGGGCAAAGGAAAACACCAGGTGTCAGGCGTCAGAGAAGCCAACCCCAATGGTAGGTTGCCAGCAACAGATAAGACAAGGAAAGTTCTTACCAGTGTTTTTTATTCAATATTCACAGAGAGAGAGAGGCTTAGAAATGCAGCCTCTTCGAGTAGTGACGTTGCCCCGAGTGAATCTCCACCCCCTCCCTCTCTCCTCTTCATGCGTCATCACTATGGGTGCTGAGAAGTGCCCTTTGCCTCTGGGCTCTCTGCTCTCCTACTTTCAATGACCACCGGATTCTGGGAGAGGGGAGGTCTGGAATGCTTTCTAAAGACACTGTGTCTATCAGCTGTCGCCCCTCTGGCGCTTCTTCTTCCTCCTCTCCCATTATTTCCCAGCTTTCCCCCTCATCTTCCTCTGAGCTGTGACCTCCCTCAAACCCCTGCTGTAATTCTGAACTGTCTCCTCCTTCTCTGGAAAGGTCAGGCTGGGGAGGCGGTCTCCACCATTTCTCCTCTGCCCAGTCCCTGACACCAGGAGAATACAGGCTAATTCATCACCATTTTTTATTTAGAATATTACTTGTACATGTTGCCTTTTATTTTCGGTTATAAGAAAGCTAGATATATATATATATATTTTAAAAAGTTGGGAATCTGAGATTTCTTGTTCATATCTTCCCTCTTGTTCCTCCCCTACTGATGATGTCATTGCTTCACAGAGTGAAGGAACCCGGAGCCAATCCTTGAAAGAATTCAGCGGCTACAGGGGCTCCATTTTTAGCTTGTCGAACAGGTATCAGTTAATTTTATTTGGACAGAACAACTCTCTCTTCACCCAATTCAACCCCAAGGACTATTTTTTCCCCTTTTCTTGCCATTGAAACTGTGTTAACTGAAGGGGAGCCTCTGATGCCAAAGGAACATTCATGCCTCACTAATGTTAATAACATTATAGTATCCTCCGCCACCAAAGTTACTACCTCTGTTTGCTGAAATGATAACCAGGAAGAAAAACAAGGTGACGTGCTCAGCAAGGCATAAAAGGAAGACGGCAAAGAAGGGAACAGGAATTCCTAGACTGGAGTCTGTATCTTGAAATGTCCCTTATCTATTTTTAAAGAGGCTTTTAAATATATATAAAAGAGCTTCCAACTGCATATGCATTCTGAGATGTTCGTTTTATAGCACAAATTTATTCACCGGTTATCAGTTATCACAACATTAACCCACTGCAGAAACTCAGTTCAGTATATTCGAAAATCCATTTATTTTTCACCTATTGATATGCATGTCTTACACTTGTATATAATACAATATTTTCAGTGTTGGTTTTAAGAATAAACACAAAGGGGAAAAAATGTTGAGAAGCATGTTGTAGATTTTTTGGCTAAATTAAAGCCAAACTCATAACTGCTACAAAATTACACATTTATACTTTTTACTATCCCAAGCAAAAGAATTAATCATATTTTTTGAATTCTGTGTTTCTCCGTTACACATACCTTTAAAAAACAAATCCATACAATATTAATCCTGTTAAAATATCAAGACTGCTAACTGATGCTACAATCAATTTATCCTAATTAAAATTTAATTAACAAGGATACCCCTTCTGCAAAAATTTGGATTACTCTGTAGCATAATTATATACTATACATTTCAGATTGATTTTCAGCTATCATTCGTTTTCTTTCATCCAGTGCCGTAATACAACAGAGGTAATGAAATTGTTGTGAAACAATCTTGTATCATATGACAGGAAAAAGTACCTCAGGGTGTTCATTCATCATAGAACCCAATTTATTTATAATTAGCCACGCCAAATATTTGTTACAATGGGAAAGAGTTCCCTTTCCCCACAAATATTAGTAACCACTTGAAACAACTTGAGGTTCTGGGCATAATTCTTTCTGTTAGGATTGAGTTTGTGTAGTTTTCATATTGCCTCCCAAAACAAATGGAGTAGAAATTTCTCTCTTTGCCTTCTCTAAGACTAACTTACAACATCAGTATGGAATGCAAAAGAAACCATTCATTCTGTCTTCATATTTCCACATAGCATGGTAAATATATTAAATGGAATATAAAATTATACATTCTGTAATAACTTAGAAAAAAAAGTTTACAGCTGCTTAAGGCATTTAAACATTAAGATTTTTCATGAAACAGTAGATCACCAAGATTAAAAAATAGATACTGAAATAGGAGATAGAAAAGAACTTCTGGTTTAACAAAATAACTACAGAATGAACCCAATGTACCTGGAGTGGCCAAGGAAATCTTCAATGGATTCCAGATTTGAATAAACCTATTTCGTCCTATCAAGAAACAGACATCTACTTAAGCATCCAGATAGTAATATTTTTTTCAAGCAACGAAAACCAAAAACCTAAAAAACGTATCTGAATGAATACCATTGAACCTCAGAATGGAAAAATTAACATGCACCTGTCTATTTTCATGAAGGGACTAGCTAGCGCCATTTATTCTTTACCGTAATCTTTGTAGGACCTAATGATAATAAACCAAAGTGTATGCAAAAAACACCCATCTTCTTGAAATTATACGGAACTGATTATTTTAATAGCATGTTATTGGAAGGGCTTGAACATTCTGTCTCGATCACCCTTTATTTGTCCGAAAGGAATTGCGGTAGTTGGTTAGTCATAGGGAAACATGTCTGACTAATGATACATTCGTATATGGGTGACGTATTCAGATAACTACTACTTGCCAACAATAATGATTAACGATGGATATATAGTATTTCCATTCCTATAAGAAAAGCAACTTCGACATGTTGAAATATGTAGCCTTGGAGCTTCAGGATTAGAATACAAATTAAAAGTGTCTAAAACTGTGCTGTGTCAGAGGACAATTTCTGGAACAGTGGTTTGATTACAGCAGTGCACAGTCCCACCAATAATTTGCATGGAGGACCAGGAAAGTTTCGGAGGAAATGGATCAGTACATTTCAAAGTATACTGCTTTCATCGAGGTGAAACGTCACAAGTCTCAATGTAAGGATCCAAAGGATTGCTATTTCTTCGGCGTCCTTTAAGTATCACTTCTTCGGTCGTATATCCCTTCATGTTTTTGCTATTTTTTACAAATGTACACAGTTCACTCCGTCGAAATCTCGTGTGTGTGACTTTCCAGCCATTTTGATCTCAAGTGGCTGCTGATTACAGCGAATGTTCTTTTTGAAATAATTAGTATGCCCCAGCAGTCTCAAGCCTGACCTCGAGGATTGTTAAGTTGGATATTAAAACTTCCTACTTGGCTGTATTTAATGTTATCAGCCTCGAGTGTGATCTGATTTGTCTTTTGCTATCGAGTTACCTGCAAAAACAAAAGAGTATAAAGAGAAGAAAATATCAAATTGAGGTGTGTTGAACATTAGGTTTATAATGGCACAAATCCATTTACTAAGCCCCTCTGTGGAGAAGGCCTTTCTAAACATGCACATAGCAATAGAACTGCAATTAGGTTTGTGTGTGACAAAATGAACTACTTGCCTGGGTCCTATTGTAACCAAGCTTAAGCTGGAATGGAAATGAATGATAAAAACAGGTTACCTCAAGGGAAATGTGGCTTTGAGCTAGTCTGAGACCTGACTGTTCCGTACTAACAAGAGGAAGTCACAAGATCTCCATTTGAGTACACCCTCTTGTGGTGAAATCTGGTATTCCCCAGTCACATACAATACACTTGTATCTTGGAAGTCGAATGGAATCTGTTCCGGAAGTCCGTTCGACTTCCAAAACGTTTGGAAACCAAAGCGTGGCTTCTGATTGGCTGCAGGAAGCTCCTGCAGCCAATCGGAAGCCACAGAAGCCCCACCAGATGTTTGGGTTCCAAAGACTCACTTCCGGGTTTGCAGCATCCAGGAGCCAAAACTTCTGAGTACCAAGGCATTTGGGATCCAAGGTACGACTGTACTCCATCCTGTGGGGGAATGGGTTACATAGTGAGGGGGAATGGACCGTTCACTTCTGACTGAAGTCAGGATGAGATACAATACAGCAGGCACATCCAACAGGTAGATTGTGATCTACCGGTAGATCACTGGACGTCTCTGGCTCCCCCCAAAGAAGCTCAACAAGTTTGGCTCCCCTAAAAAAGGCTAAACATTTTTCCTGCACCCCCCAAAAACATGGCTTTCCCCCTCCCTAAAAGAAGCTCAACAACTTTGACCTGAACCCCCAAAAGGGGGTAGATCACTGCCAGTTTTTAACTCTGTGAGTAGATCGCCGTCTCTTGGGAGTTGGCCACCCCTGCAATACAGTATATGGTGCTTCAATTCTCTGCCCAGAAGTGGCTATGCAGTTAGTTTCAAAAGAGGTGTTTATGACAGTTAACAGCAGCATCTATATTTTATATTGGTCAGGAGAAATGAAAAGGATCAGTTGTGATAGTGGCTACTTATTCAAAACCATCGGCCCTTAGTTATAGGCCTATAAGGATTCAGATTTCCAAGATGTTTGCTGGGAGAGTTCTCCCAGGGATGAAAATTAGAGCAGGTCCACTGTTTGGGGGGTCAGTCGGTCAGTCACTTAAGGGACTGGGAAGAGGCAGAAGGTAAGCCTGGGAATCAGAGAGGATTATGTCTGGGTAAAGTGGTAGCAGCAGGAAGCTGGCTGCAGGACGACTCCAGGGAAGGCCACTATGGCATCTTTGTGGAAGAGTCCTGGTCTTCAAATATCTGACCAGAAGGAAGACTTCAGAGAGCAGCTGAGGCAAATCTATCAGGAAGACAGCAGCGCCTCTGAGTGAACTTTGGAGGGGAACAAAAGGGGGATTTTGACTATTAGCTTTCCACAGGGGTGAATACCAGGGCTCCCTCCTTTGAGGCAAAGTCTTAAAGAGTAACTGTGACAGATTTAAGCAAATATAAAGCCAAATATTGTTAGATGACCAATGTATATGTGTACATGCACTACTGCATTTCATTCTGTCACATGTAGTATATAATAAATGTGATAAACTTTAACAACACTTTTGTTTGAAACAAGTCTCTATTCATCCGGTGCCTGGATGTGTGATAAAAGATGGCTAAAAAACCAAGTTGGAATTAAATGGTAGTGGTGAAAAAGTAAAAGGGCTAGACTTAAAAAAAGAAAAGAAAAAGTATTAAGCTATAGGAAGGTAGATCCTACAGGAGTTTAAAAGCAATTTGTGAGATAGTCAATCCAAGTGGCTCTCTACAACATGGTAGTAACTGGAACATTTTTCTCTAAAACTGAAGGACTCTGGCTGTAAAACAAACTTGAGCCTTTTTTTAAAAAAAGCAGAACACCTAGAAAGCCTAAATATTAGTTTGCAGATAATGCTAAATAATGAAAAGTGCATAATACTCCTTAAAGAATATATTAGGACTGTCATCATGGACATCTAAATAACAGTCCCTGACCAGCATTTCTGCAAAGTTGCTCCCCTCCCCAAATAATGAACTCATGTTGCTACTTTAAAGGCCATTTCTGAGATTCTACCAAAACCTGAGAAGGATCTTGTTTTGGGAGAACTTGAGTATACTTTTATAAAGAAAGCTCTCATGGGGATTTTCACCTCTTGGTTGGAGCCATAACTTCAGAAAAAAAGTTTTCGGGAGCGCTTTTAAAAAATAGCAGCAGCAACAGCCACAGGAAGAATGAATTAAACCAGTTCTGCTTTGGAAACAAACCTATTGTTGAGAATTCGAGCAATTTTAAAAATGTACTTCTCAATCTTTGCTGTCTCAAACTCAAGTCAAAAAGCAGAAATAATTTGGTGGGAGAGAGAAGCAGCAACACTGGAGGCGGGGGATGGGACATTTCTGTACACAAGATATATTCATCCTCCAATCCCTTGTACATAAAGGAGCTCTCAAAACTTCACTGGAGCACTTTCATCTGAGCCAACATAAAAATAAAAGGATCACATAGAAAGAATGCATAAGACAGAAAATTTCACAGTAATTGGATTTTTTCCCTATGCCTGACTTGCATTTAAAACATGAAGAGGGAAGAAAACAAGATCACTGTCATATCAAAAAGAACATCTTTAAGGACTCTTTCTGCTGCATCAGTGGATGCAATTAATAATCATGTTGCTTTTTTGTATTAAAACTTCATTAAACAATGCACTCCTTTCTCTGGTGGGCTGACTTACTGGACTGACCATGGTAACAGTTCATCAAGGGGTACATCTGATTTTGAAGAGCCTTGCTCCTTAATGATGAAACATTCCTTTGCCTTCAGCAAAAGCATCTGCATAGGAGTCTTTTATCAACTCTGGAGAGTAGGAGCACAAAGAAAACTGAAATGTTTGCTCTAGGATCCTAGTACTAGCTTAAACGTGTGTGTGTATGTGCATGTGTACATATACACAGCGTAACTATGCTCTCTGATTATAATAGAATCATAGAATTGTAGAGATGGAAGGGACTCCAAAGATAACCATTCAACTTCTACTAAAAAAAATCCCATGAAGGCGCGTCCACAACCTCCCGAGGGAGTCTGTTCCACTGCTCTTACTGTCAGAAAGTTCTTCCTGATGTTCAGCCAGAATCTCCTTTCTTGTAGCTTGAAGCCATTGGTTCAAGTCCTACCCTCCAGAGCAGGAGAAAACAAGCTTACATTTTATGCAAAGGAGGTAGGCAAAGAAAAGCAGTAGACATAACTAAGGGCCAAACTAACCTATTATTGTCTGCTGTGACTAGCAACAGACCTTCAAGGCCGGAAGAAGGGATTTTTCTCAGACCATCTACTCTTTTTACCTTGAGAAACCATAGTTTGAAGCCAGAATCTCCTGCATGAAAGCCACGTTGTCTACCACCAAGCTATATTAACTAGGATCTTGGCCAGATTATTTGTTTTCTACATGGCTTTTTGAGTTTTGCCATTTTTGCCGTCTATGATCGGTATACAGTGGTGCCCCGCAAGACGAATGCAAGACAGAAAACTCGCTAGACGAAAGAGTTTTCCGTTTTGGAGGTGCTTCGCAAAACAAATCTCCTATGGGCTTGCTTCGCAAGACGAAAATGATCCGATCAGCAGATAAGCCGCTAAGAGCCGCTAAAAGCCGCTAATAGCGCTAATTCGCTAATCCGTCAATGGGCTTGCTTCGCAAGACGAAAAAACCGCTAGACGAAGAGAATCACAGAACCGATTCTTTTCGTCTTGCGAGGCACCACTGTAATTGATAATAAGAATGCTTTTAGGAACATTTAAAAATTGAATTTGGATACCCTGCATGGCTTGCATCTGACACAGGGAGGCCGGAAGAAAAAAGTGGACAGGGGTTGTGTAGAAGGCAGAATTTTTGCAGTTCCTTTAATTATTAAAGGTGTACGAGCCCTGTCCTCTTGCATCTCGTCACCATAATTTGACAGGACCTCACATGTTGTCTGAGATTCCTGAAGCAATACCTCTATATTGCCTTGATTGGTTATTTTACTTCTGGTTACTCTGACAAAATATAATAATAAAATAATTTTAACTTCTAAACAGAACAAGTACCTCACACTAGATATGACACTTCTTTTATGAGCTAGGGTTTCCCCCCTACCCCTCCCAGAGACATCACCTTGCCAACAAAGGCCTGTATAGTTAAAGCTATGGTTTTCCCAGTAGTGATGTATGGAAGTGAGAGCTGGACCATAAAGAAGGCTGACCGCCGAAGAATTGATGCTTTTGAATTATGGTGCTGGAGGAGACTCTTGAGAGTCCCATGGACTGCAAGAAGATCAAACCTCTCCATTCTGAAGGAAATCAGCCCTGAGCGCTCACTGGAAGGACAGATCATGAAGCTGAGACTCCAATACTTTGGCCACCTCATGAGAAGAGAAGACTCCCTGGAAAAGAACCTGATGCTGGGAAAGATGGAAGGCACAAGGAGAAGGGGATGACAGAGGATGAGATGGTTGGACAGTGTTTTCGAAGCTACCAACATGAGTTTGACCAAACTGCGGGAGGCAGTGGAAGACAGGAGTGCCTGGTGTGCTCTTGTCCATGGGGTCACAAAGAGTCGGACACGACTAAACAACTAAACCATGTTTCATCCTTGGGAGACACTTTGAAAACTACTGTTGAGATGTGGGGTTTAGAATTATCAATGCATTCATTATTTTTTAACCCTACCAGTGAAACTGGCTGAACTGACACAGATTAATCAACACCTTTGTTTTCTGTGTTGTTCTGATGCTTCATCATAGCTATGGCTAGGCAATTATCATTTGCACTTCAGACGGGGGCTTGAACTCTCTTCCAAACCATGATGCCTGTACAGGATCTTCCTTTCTATGCAGTCAAAAGAAATGTAACACGGTCCTTTGCAAGACTGGGTGAATATTTTCCCCTTCTTTACCTAACAGCTTGAGGTTAGCAAGGGCAGGGTTAACAAACTGAAATTTGAAATGTCAAATTTGGCATCATCCTTAGGCTTTTATCATCCTTTGGTGACTCTGCAAAAGCCCATAAAACAGTCCAGTTCGAAAAGAGACTCCTCTGCTTTGCAGTTAAGGATGTGTCATACAACTCACATAGAATGTTAGTATCCTAGCAGGCAGAATAATTTTCAATTCCATCTTCAGAATGTGCCAGCAAAATAATTCATGTGCAGCTGCACAACTTAGCCATGCGTGGTGCATGATCATAAATATATATGTATCTATAGCACCATCCCTGTTTATTTAGAAGACGAATCCATGCTTCACTGGGTGCATTTTATTTTAGTTTCTTATTGTTATTATCACCATTATCATTACTATTGTTGTTTCACTGGAGCCTCTAATGGATTTCTGTTGCCAGCACTCCTGCTGCTCCACCTGTCCTTTCTCCTTCTCCTTCTTAATTTTATGCTTGTAGGTCACACGCCGTTACTCTGAGTAATACTTGGAATAGTCCAAATGTGCCACTATCTGAGAATATAAATCCCAATACAAGGGAAGCACACACCAGCCATTAGTGTTAATGGCATCTATCCACTTACACATTACTCTTCAGATGTGGAAGTCAATTTCATAAAAATGCAGTTAAATTTTAGCTAATATCCATCCATGTTATTTACAGGAAGCTTCCCTTTTTGGAAAGACTGTAAGGTTTGCAACAGAGCAGCTGGAAGGTAGAGTCCTGTGCCAGGTTTTTTAATATATATATAAATAGAAAAACAGAATTTGAGAGCGGCACCAAGCCGATCTTAAACATCCTAGGAGAACAGTAACATTCCAAATGTGTTCCAATCAATTCCAATCAACTTTTCAATTAATTATTAATACATCTGAAAATTAACTTTTGCTGTTGCTCAGTACTACAGATGGAAAAGGATATAACACCCTAAATATTTATTTGAATTAATTTGTTCATACTTGGCGAGTTATGGCTCCCTTTATGCTAATGTCTTTTTTTCCACATAGGTTGTTATGTTATAAATACAAAGAATTAGGCTCTCTTCATTTTCTCTGTGCTCAGTGTGCAATTAAGGTATAATTACTCTGCTGTTTCAAGACTTTTTAATTTGAATTTGTGAATGGCTGCTGTGAGCCAAGCGTAATTGCATGTGAACTCGCCACTTCTATATTAAAACAACAATGGATAATTAAATCTAAAAGAATTTTACACCTCAGATGAAGTTCGATGAGCGCATGTTCGGCTCGTGTGGCATCACTTACCACAGGAATAACTCAGAAGGTCCTCTGAAGGATAAAATCTGCCTATTAACCACTGCATTGCAAAACTGTGGTGACTTCTGAAGTGGTCCAAACTGGCAGGCAGGGTGGAAATGACGGAAATAGACCTGGGCATCAGAATTGGGTTGTTGTTGAGCACAGGGAGGATGTGGGGAAGAGAGATTTTAAAGTATAGCATGTGTGCAATGAGCATGGGAGGAAGGACCTAAACTCTTTACCATCTCCAATTTCCATTCCAAAATTGCACTTCACCAATAATTTTCCTCCTGCGAGTCTCTGTGACATGAAGCAATCGCCCACAGAGGAACTAACTTTGGAGAGGTCAGTGTAGAGGGAAAGATTCAGCTTGGCTGTTTTTGCTCACCAGTGCTGGTCTTGGACACACACACACACATACAGCCCTAATCTGTTTTCTATATATTTGGTAGGGACATGCTGTTATCATGGCTAGGTACATATTGAATAGCACATATTATTGTTTTATTATTATTTATTGAATTTATATACCGCTCTATACCTGGAGGTCTCAGGGCAGTTCACAGAATAAAACCAAAATATAAAACCACAAAATACATAATCAAAATAAAAACAACCCAATAACCCCCCCCAAAAAAAAAAAACATTTTAAAAGGGCATAGGATCCTCACAACATTTAAAGTAAGACAGTTAACAAACCTGGACAAGAGCCACTTGTTGGAAAGACCATGATCTCAGGAATGTTTGCAGCAATATTTATTGCCAACCGAACTGACCAGGTGCCTTTCTGATACAAAGACATATAGGAACATAATAAGCTGTACCACTAGGTAAAATCCTCAACACGGGATTTTGCTGGGGTTGGGTGGTATAGCAAATGAGAGGGCCTTTCTCATTTCTTCATTGGTGTCTTCCGCTCAGAAACAGAAAGGGGGTGAATGAAGAAGAATCCGTTCTGATGTTAGAAGAATGGCTAATATGGTCCCTCTAGCTTTTACTGAACTGCAACCCCACCCATCTGCCAAAGTTGCCCCATAGGGTGATGAAAATCTAGCCTGCTGTTCCAGAAAGGTTTCCCAGACATTCAGCAGAGGGATGTATGAAGGAGCTTCTGCCACGGACCGCTATTTGCTTTCCTACTTGTTTATAAATGAGTGTTGAAGTGGCCACGTTTACTGATGACACCAAACTCTTCAGGGCGGTAAGAAAGAGGGATTGCCAAGTACTCCAAAATGATTTCTCCAAATCATTCCTAAGACCGAGTTAAGGTGGAATGGGTAATGCTGAGATGTGTTGCATATGTGTGCACATGTCATTATTCCAAAGCACAGGTGGAGCATGGGACAGAAAGACCGAAAGCTGCCTTATATCAAGTTGGGCTATTCCTCCATTTAGCTCAGTTTCAACTATGCTGACCAGAAACAGATCTCCAGGGTTTCAAACAAGAGTATGTTCCACCAAGAGATGGCAGGGAATGAACCAGGGAGACTTTGCATGGAGAAGCATGGGCTCTACCACTGAGCTAGAACGCTTTTGCAAAGGGCTTTTTAAATCACAGGGTACTACTATATGGAATTTTATTTTGTAACAGTGTGCTGGATCCAGAAATATGGTGTTGGCTCCGTTATGATCACTTGCGCAAGAGCAAGTGGAAGATTTTGCAGAGCACAAATTTGGTATGAGCATGCATCTTGAGACACTGAGCAAGACCATATCTCTTGAGAACGTGCAATGGCTGTTGCAGGAGCAGACCTCCTGCAACAGAATCATACGCCGCTTTGCACTAACAGAAGCGCACTGCTGGGTTTTAGTTCTGTTTCTAACATAAAGCTGTTGCACTGACTCAGGAAATGCCTTTCTGCTTACAGAAGGACAGCCCTGGATCAAACCCTTTGTATGTATTTTGGTAAAGGCCAAACTTGAAGCCACATGTATCTCAAGCATGTGTGTGCCTCTATGTCATATATAAAGGGGGACTGGTCATATACTTGTCACACAAATGGTGGGGACAGTGGACACCCCCCCAACTTGCGAAGACTGTTTTTAAGCAGCCTCCCCCACCCCTGCCACCACAATTGCCCTCTCATAGTAGAGCAGGGAGAAAATTCCTTAAAACCGGGGAGTTTAGCAAGGAAAGGTAATGGAAGGGCATTTCATTCTCCTCCTGTCCCACACCTTTTTGTGTAGTCAGCATACTCTTGTGGCCTCCCCTTTATACCATACCCCCATAAGTTTTAAGTTTTGTCAGTTTTTTCTTATTATTTCTTACCTTCTTCATGTTCTATTTTGAATAGTTTTACTTGTTTGATAATTGTAACGGTTATATCTGGTGTGTTTTTTAAAAAAATAACTGTTTATTCATACAATTGTAGAGTTGGAAGGGACCACGAGGGTCATCTAGTCCAACCCCCTGCAATACGGGAATCTTTTACCCAACGTGGGGTTCAAACCCACAACCCTGAGATTAAGAGTCTCATGCTCTTCCAACTGAGCTATTCCTGGGGTATTCTGGTGAAGAGCAGGAAATAAATCTAATAAATAAATAAAATTAATAGTGTGTGTGTATGTATATAATTTTTTGCCATAAATACTTAGAAATGTCACATAAGAGATATTCCCTCCTACATGGGAAGGAATGGGGAATGCCTCTCCTGAGTCTGTGACACATGTATGCATGGCCTGAAAACAAATAATATCAAGTCTCCTGTGTGACTGTTGTAATAGATTACAGTAGACGTCTGCAGCCAGGCAAGTGGAATGGAGGTAGTTTATGATTTCTGTACTTTGTGGAAAGCAGAGTTTGTCTGAAAACACATTTTTGAACAGATGGGAAGGCACTTGTTATAAGGATTTTGGAAACTGTGCTGTATGTTTTCATCAAATCATCAACAGTATGTGATTTGTCTAAGCAAAGGAGATTGTGGTAACATAGTTCACAGTTGTGCATTCTGAGAAAAAAACCAACTTATTGGTTTGGGCATCATTCATCATCTTGTTTTTTATTGTCATTATATTTCTATCAAGCTTTCTACGTCAAAAAATCAAAATGTGGAACATCCTGCCATGAATACTTCCATGGCTGCAGAAATAAGCTTGAAAACATGATGGAAACAAAGACTGATTGACTGACTGGTGGCATAACATAATGTTCTTAGTGTGGTTTGCAATAAATAAAAAAACAATTAGAATATACAGAAGATATAAAACCAAATAAATCAAAAGCAACATAAATACACTCAAGTACCTCATACCACCCTTACAAGTTAAAGCACAGATTGAAAAATTGTGAGAATAACGGACTCCATCAGTTATTTAAAAAGCCTAGGTGAACATGAAGTTCTTTATCCAGTGACAGACATTAGTGGCTTAAAAGTCAGAAAACAAGTCCCAAATTATTACATTTCCCCATGAATCTTATTTATAAGGTGTTTCAAGAAGAAGAAGAAGAAGAAGAAGAAGAAGAAGAAGAAGAAGAAGAAGAAGAAGAAGAAGAACAACAACAACAACAACAACAACAACTTGATTCATTTCCAACATATATTTGGAGTTAACAATCCCAGAATAGGAATATTATAAAATCAGTACAAATGTACTGTGCCTTTTTCTTGTCATCTGCAACGTTATTCTAAACAACTGGCATTATGTGAACTGCAAGTAAAACAAAGCAAATAAACTGCAGTCCTGCAACTCTGAATTTATTTCTGATTTCACCTTAATTGCTAAGTGTTTCATCCTCATGGGTAAAAACAATATTCTGTACTTCTGTAAAATCATGTTACACAATTAGCTGTTTGAAGTAAATGTAGATGTTGCTGCCTATCACTGAGTGCCCTGAACATTTTTACTTTCAGTAGCTTTCCAAGTGGCCCAGCAGCAATTTAATGTCTAAACCATTTATGTCTTGTGATGCTATCAGTTGATGCTTATTAGTTCTTACAGACTAGGGTAGATTCAGATGAGCAGATGACATCCAATTCGCAAGGCTGAATGGGCAAAGAGTTTCCCACAAATATACTGTCTTGCTGAAAAGAGTCTTATAAGAGAAGTTCCAAATAGCTAGGCTATCATGTGATAACTGCAATATCTACTCAAAAACACCTGTGATCTCACAAATTTGGAGTTGTCCATAACCTACTGTTTAAGCACTATTTATGTCAGCTCTATGCACTCAGTGCTTCTTGTTTTGTGTCTTTTCTACTTATTGCCACAAACAGTAACAGCCCTGGCCTGGCGTTTCCATCTTCACTGATTCCTGCTTCAATTTCTTCACGTGGGTCAACTCAAGCTTCTCTGTTATTAACTAGGAACAGAATGGTTCAATGCAACTGACCTAGCTTCCTGGCAGCTTAATCCCTTTAACTTTGAAGGGAAGTCCGTTTAACGTCAAAGAGATACTGTATTTTTCGCTCTATAAGATGCACCTTTCCCCTCCTAAAAAGTAAGGGGAGATGTGTGTGTGTCTTATGGAGCAAATGCAGGCAGGAGGCTCTGCTCAGCGCTCCGTGTGTGCGGCTCTCAGGGGCTTTCCCCCCGCTCTTTAAAGGGAGCATGGCTCTTGGAGGAACCTTACTCCCGCTGCCCTCTAGAGGCTTCGCGCGGCTATCCCATAAGCCAGGACAGCAAGAGGGATCACTGCGCAGCGATCCCGCTTGCTGTCCTGGCTTCTGGCTTAGCCGTGCGAAGCCTCTTGAGGGCAGCGGGAGCCTTCATCCCGCTGCCCTGAATAGGCTTCGCACGCCTATCCCAGAAGCCAGATCACTCTTACTGTTCTGGCTTCTGGGATTCAGATTTTTTTTTTCTTGTTTTCCTCCTCCAAAAACTAGGTGCGTCTTATGGTCTGGTGCATCTTATAGAGCGAATAATAATAATAATAATAATAATAATAATAATAATAATAATAATAATTTATTATTTGTACCCCGCCCATCTGGCTGGGCCTCCCCAGCCACTCTGGGCGGCTTCCATAGAAACCAAAAAAACACTAAAATATCATACATTAAAAACTTCCCTGAACAGTGAGTAAAACTTGATTTTGAAAGAAGGATTGTCTTTAACGTTGTTGTTAACTACTGAATTTTCCTCTTGCCCATTCAAATTATTTAAAAACTGTAAACCAACAGCATGAGCCAATTAAAGCTCTTAAACAGCAGAGACCCCCCCCAAAAGATATTTTAATCTATGAATATTATTGATAACAGGTGGCAAAAGCTGTAAGATAACCATCTCTTTCCTAAGGATCCTTAACATGGAGTTTGCCTTCATCACAGCAGTCAAGCACTGGGTTGATGTTTTCATCTACTGCAACGAAAAGATCCCTTTCTAGTCTGTCACAGATGCCATCTGCATGAATGTAGTGTTGGCCTATTTGCTTTCTAATTTGCATCACGTTATACTTGCCGAAACTTAACTGCACTTGCCATTTTAATGTTCCTTACTCAGCCTGGAGAGAATCTTTTGGAACTCGTTGCTATCCCTTTTTGCTTTAACAATCCTAAAATATTCGGTGCTATCAGCAAACATGGCACCTTATGCTCACCTCAACTCTTGTTATGAACAAGTTAAAGGGTTGCAACCAAAGGGAAGATGTGAAAACATAAAAGGCAGAGGTGTTTTTTGGCTCAGTGTTTAGTACTGACTGGGACACACAAAGTTCCTTATGAGACATAAGTGCATTATAAACTAAAAACTGCAGGTAGAGCTTCATAACAATGTACACTGCGATGTCAGTTGTTGGGTGCCCTGTCTGCTATTACATGCTTTTCTTATTTTACTTTTATGTCTCCCTCCTCTTTCGGACTGACCAAAAGTTGGCTGTGCTCCTTGCTGTTTGCCCAAGATTTAGAACCACTTAAACCCAAAATGTCAAAAATATACAAGAAGTAAAAGTGGGAAGATATGTAAATACAGTAAATATATATGCACATTCTATTGACCCGACTGTCACATATCCAATAAATTTGAAATTTGAAAACACCTGAACAAATAACAGATGAGCATGGATATAAATCTGATGAAAGACAGAATTCTAAACTTGTAGGTAAAATTGCAAGTAAGGAAGACATGGGCTATTGTTTGGTAACTGTTGTTATTTTTATCTGTAAGCCGCCTTGAGTCCCTGTCAGGGAAAATGGCCAGGTATTAAAAAATTACCGTATTTTTCGCTGTATAAGACTAACTTTTTCCCTCCTCAAAAGTAAGGGGAAATGTGTGTGTGTCTTATGGAGCGAATGCAAGGCTGCGCAGCTATCCCAGAAGCCAGAACAGCAAGAGGGATTGCTGCTTTCACTGCGCAGCAATCCCTCTTGCTGTTCTGCCTTCTGAGATTCAGAATTTTTTTTTTCCCGTGTTTTCCTCCTCCAAAAACTAGGTGCGCCTTATGGTCTGGTGTGTCTTATACAGTGAAAAATATGGTAATAAATAATAAGAACAACTAGGGCAATCCTGCTCAGACTGGCTGCCAATTTGATACAAAGCCAAATTTAAGGTGCACATGCTTACATATTAAACTCTGTGCAACTCTGCAAGTCTGGATATACAAAGGGACACCTGCTCCCAAATATAACTGACTGTCTGCTAACATAATTAGAGGAGATTCTCCTGGTGGGGCCACCATGAGCTGAGACATAGTGTGCAGTAACCTGAGAGAAGTCCTTTACTATAGAGCTCCATGGAACTCCTCTCTGAAACAAGGCTGGCACAGATTATGATGAGCTTTCAATACCTGTTTGTGAAAGCCTTTGTTGACTGCTCAACACCGTTTTGGAATATGCAATATCGCTGGCTACAGTGGATGGAATTTTACGTTGGTCTAATGATTTAATATGTACAGTGGTTCTCGAACGTAATCCGTTCCGGAACGTTTGAAAACCGAGGTGCAGCTTCCCATTGGTTGCAAGAGCTTCTTGCACTTGGCGGAAGCCGCGTCGCACGTTCGGGTTCCGAAAAATGTTCAAAAACGGAAGCATTTACTTCCGGGTTTTCAGCCTTCGAGAACTGAAACGTACAACAATGTTCAGGAACCAAGGTACCACTGTTAAAGCCTAAACCTGAAAAATAATCAAGTTACAAAAGTTACATTTCTTATTTCAATCTATCACATATCACTGTAATTGCAGCATTTACCATAATACACTTTTAAAAAACCATGTTTTTGCTTTGGCTTTTATCCTTATAGGCCAGGATAATCCAGGGAGATTAAGAACATCATGCTTTCAATATTATTGGGATTTAAATATTCGAATATGTTGTGCTATGTTTTTTGTACATTTAGGATGGTAATCCTGTGTTTAGGTGCCTGCAATACAGGTTTATTACAGAACACTGATGAAAACAAGGCTTCACTAGGGGATAACTTAAAGCTCTGCAAAAGCCACACTTGTTTGACCAGACACATGAGGACACAAATACACAAAGGATGTGGCTATTGTAGTCAATAACGAATCTACGATGCTATTTTTAAACTTATTGTCCGTACAAACAGCCCCATAATACTTTGCAAAAAAAAATATGTTTAATTTTTCTAATGGTAATGTTGTGATTAAATGGTGCTCTGTGAGTTTGAGAAACAGTACAATACATTAAATACCGCTACAACTATGAAAACCTGTATTTGTACACACCTGCTGCTCTGTGAGTAACAAAGCAAGGCTGGAACATCTTTCGGGAGAGGTTTTGACTCTTTACTCCTCAACGAACCTTCTGGCCCTTCCTGAGAATCCGACCAATAGTAGGATTCATGACAACTATTGCCCCAAACGTGGAGCCAGAATATTGTGTGTGTGTGTGTATGTGGAATAAACAAAAATTGTCACCAGGCACAGCAGAAATCTCCTTGTTCTTGAAGGGTTTTACACGTTTGCCTAAGAAACAAACACATATCAGGCACTCGAATGAGTTGTATAAGACAAAAACTGGGATTAGTGGCAAAGCATTTTGCTTTTAAGGAAAAGATAAAGTGTCTTTAAATGCTGTAGAAAAATATAGCTTCTTTCTTACAGAATAAAAGAGAAATGTTCCAAGTTAATGAAATATATTGTCAATATAGTTATCCTAAGGCAGATCAACATTCTTTAAATTGAAGTAAATCAAGGAAGTAATTTATTAAATTGTAGTAATTCTGACCAACGAACAAATGTAAGTTTGTTTGAAGACCACGTTTATTTAAAAGAGGGGGAAAGGCCACATGAATGTTACTTTTTCTGCAAGGACAGAGGACTCAGGATTCAACCCAGCAAGCGTTAGTCATGGATAAGTCCCAGTGAAAGCAATGGAATATATTTCTGAAAATTTATATCCTGTCCTTCCACTGTGCACACAATGTTCAGGGTGGCTTACAACTATATTAAAATCAAATGAAAGCCCCCAATACAACAATAATAAGTACAGGCAGAAGCAGCTGATAAAACAGTAAAAAAAAATTTAAACTGGAAAGTTAAATATCTGCCTAAATAAATGGATCTGAGCAGTAACCCTATACTTACCTGGGAGTATTACCCATTGAGCTCAGTGAGTGATACCCAATTGTGGCTGCCCACCAGCTGCTAGCAGAACAGATTTTCACAGCTGTAATAGGACTTCTCTTTCCTCTCTTCTCCCCTTGCACCCCCAATACCTGCTCTGCAGATGTGGGGAGCATACAGGGGCAGGAAGGAAGAGGAAATCCCATTCTGGATGAAAAGAAATACACTTGTGCGATGTTGGATGCAACTGAATGAGAACTACTTAAGGCTCGACATGGGCACTGTCAGTTACAATTAGCTGTTGGAGGAATGTAATGTAACTGCACTGATGACATTACCTACAATCACTACATTGTTTGCAATTAAATTAGTATATAACAAAAAAAAGCTTAATTAAATTTTAGTATCATGCCCCATCCCCTACTATTCACTTTCATACAGAAATCTATAAGGACTCAGATCAGGGTGGCCCCAAGACACTTTGCTGCCCGGAGACAAGATAGCACCTCATCTGTTCCATGCACATTAGTTACTGGTTGCAGGAGAGCATCTCCCTGCCCCTACCTGAGGGCTGTAGGGTAGCAGAGGAAGCATCTGCTGCCTCACTTTGTTTAAGGGTCATCCCCGTCTCTGACACGCTCCCATATTTCATGCACATTTGGGCTGCTTTGTTTGGTTCCATTGAGGGGCCCAATCTGCATTATTGTGGACACAGGATGTCAGGGAACTGCCATCGGCTGAGAGGCAAGAGGGGGGAGGGCAGCTGGATTACAGAGAGCCTCCAAAGATCGTGGGAAGCAGCACTTCCTCAGCAGAGGAAGGAAGCCACGCCTCTAGTGGGGAAGAGCTGCAGGGCTCGGAGGATGCAAGGCGGTGCCAGGACTCCTTGCCTGAGCAAAGCGGGGAGGAGAGAGGTCCCCCGTTACCCAAGCCTTCCTTGCACAGTAGGCTTTCGCGCAGAGAGGGGAGGCGTCGGCTAGGGGTCAAGAAACTACTCTGCTGGGGAAAGTTTAAGGACCGCCCACTCTCAGATTCTGCTGGTGATTGAGCAAGACATGGAATAGAGGCGTTCTGCATTGTAAATGTTTTTGCACCAATAATAAAGCCTTTAAAAAGACCAGTGAGGGATCTTGCCTGATTGCTCTCGAGCAACCACACCAATAGGCATAACACATAATTTCAGGTGTCTTTTATGCTTTAGCATACCGAAAAGGAAAGTCTACATTTACTTCTAAGTAGCTGAAACTAATCTGTAAATAATGGCTAGAAATATCAATGGAGTTAAGCAAGAATCTACCCCCTTCTCTCTTGCACGCACAACAAAACAAAACTTCTGCCTCTGTGACACACCTCTTGCTTTGTCTCTTAATGCAACACCTGAAATTCACAACCACAGGATAAATGCTTCAAAAACAGAATGGCTGAGATCCAGTGTGCAAGCGCTACGACCACAATTGGGATTTTCCAATTGTCCAAAATGGAAGGGACTCTGCTCACAATACCTGGCCTTCGTGAACTAACGAAAGGGCCCATCTGCGCATATAGCTTTCCAGATTGTGGCCGCTATGTGCACAGATATCTTTCAGATGAACTCCAGATGGAGTAACAGTCCTTATAAGAAAATGTTAGAAATATCTGATGCCATTGTTTATTATGTAAATTTGGGCGTGACTAAAAAAAACAACCTCAAAAGAACTAATGTCAGTCCACAATAAACCAGATTAGGCTCCAGATTCCCCATTTCTCCCCCCATTTTTGAAAAAAATGTTTTGATACTATACAACACTGAAATATTTAAGAGTTATTTTGGTTGCCCTTGAACCTTCCTGCCACACTTGCCACCCTCTCTTCCCACATCTCCACACGCTTTGAGAACCACTGACCTAGAGACAGCAGTCGAGATTTCTACACTCTTTAAAATGGGACCATTACACTTTTAGGAAGCAACATGTGGGGCATAATGGCAGACATCACTGTAGGAAAACACCATAGGAGAAATCTCCTCAGACTCCCAATCCTTCCATGCTAAAATGGTGAAATAGTTCACTTGCGAAGAAAATAAAGATATGTGTAAGGAGATGTATGACTATATTTCCATTTAATTATCTGCTATAGAAATATTTGCCTTTGCCTTCCAGGAAAACATTATGATGTTTAGGTTCATTAAATGCTAATACCAGACTTCATAATGGAAGGCTGGATGAATTTGTGCTTAATGAAAATGCCCTTTCTGAAATGAACAGAAGTATAATTTTTACTGTGTGGGTTATTAGTTACCAAAAGTGTAACTGTGATGTAGGAAGACACTAATTTTCACAAAGGGTTCTATGTACTATACAGTGATTTCCCAAGGAATAGTGCTGAAGAGCCATCAATATGATATTTGAGAATATTGCCAAGGTGCATTCAAAACTGGTATGTGTTCCATAGCCTTGAATGAAGCATTCCATGTTGCTGTTTCACTTACTACTGTCAGCCTTTTCCATTCTCTTATCATCTTGCAAGCGCATAGTTCTGGTAAAATAACAGATGAAAACCAAATTGCTGAAGGGAAACTCATATGTTTTAATCAGAATCGGTGCATATCCCTAGCCTACCAGGAAGAAATATGTATGCCTTGCATTTTGAATTAGATTTGACTTGAAGTGTACTATAATGTTAAATAATCGGACATTAAAAACCTTCCATGGTGTGCAGGAGTATAAACAAGTAGCTCTACAACTTTAATCACAAGCCCGCTTTCTTGCCCTCTGATCATTCCCAGGCCTGTGATTAATTCTTGTTTTATGTAAGCGCTTTGGAGAAATAATTGGGCCTTATCTAGGTCTTGTAGAGCCATTCACATGCTTTAGTGCTAAATAAATAGCACTCAGTGGCCCTAACTCACAGATGTAAGTAGGAAAGATTGTGACAGATCACAAGCATGCTATATAGAGCAGATAAATCGTGAAAGGATAAGGGCCATGAAGCATTGTGGAGAGCCAAAACACCTGGAAGCTGTTTTGCTCTTTGGGTGGGTTGTAAGGATTCAAGTGCAAATCGGTTTTTCTTGAAGTGGGTCGGTATTAGAGTAGAAAGTTGTAGAAAGGTAGGGGCTCCTGCATGTTGAATAGACATGTTGAAGAAGAAATTCCAGCAGTTGCAGCTTGTCATACCAGCTACATCTGGTGAAATCCCCTCTTCTACACACCTATTAAATGTGCAGGAAATGGAAGCACTAGATTAGAAAGAGGCAAGAAGGAAGCCAAACAAATGAAGGTGTGTGAAGGTGTTTTATGGAAGGACGGATGCCTTTTTTGAACCATTCGAAGAAATGTTAATAGTATGATGAAGTCGCAAGCAGGATTTGAGCTATGAACAACATAAGTAATTAGATCATAGTATTGTGATTATGATTTGATAAGATAGAAGATAGGGTGTAGCAGAAGGGGAGAAACAACAACTGCATGAAAAAAGGAGTGGGAAGTCAAAAAAAGAAAGAGAAATTTGTATTTTGACTGTGTATGTTAAAAATGTTAAAATTTAATAAAATATAATTGGGGGGAAACAAAAATGAATGAAAGGCTGGTCCTATACTGAAAGGCGAAAACATTTCTAAACTGTCCTATTTACGAAACTCATGATACATCAATATCTTTATTAGGACTAATGAAAATGTCACAATTCTGGACTGACCACTGGGGGAAATGAAACATTCTTCATATTGGGGTTTATATTAAACCTAGTTATTGTGAGTAATATCTTCCTGAGCGTTTATTTCTACAGATCAGCAAATGTTGATGCATAAGTGATGACAAAGAATTGCATTTTTTAAAAAAATAATGAAGGAAAGGACAGCTATCAGACAAGCTTTCCATGCATATTTTTCTTTGAAATATGCTGACCTTAAAAAGCAAGTAAGTAGAAGCCCTGGTAAAAATCAATCATTCATACACATGTATATGTACAGTGATTACAGTAGTGCCTCGCAAGACGAAATTAATTCGTTCCGCAAGTCTCTTCGTCTTGCGGTTTTTTCGTCTTGCGATGCACGGTTTCCCATAGGAATGCATTGAAAATCAATTAATGCGTTCCTAGGGAAACCGCCTTCAGACCAGGTCCGGGGACACTCTGTCCCCGGACCTCTTCTGAAGGCTGGGGGGGAGGGCTTTTCTTCCCACCCCCAGCATTTTAAAAAACCCCGGGACAGCGGAGGACTTCTCCGCTGTCCGTGCAATCTTAAAATGCTTGTGGGCGGCATTTTAAAATCGCCCCGGACAGCGGAGGACTTCTCCGCTGTCCGGGGCGATTTAAAAGCCCCTGGGAAGGCAGGCAGGGGGGACAAAGACTTTCGCCCCCCGCCCGCCTTCAGAAGGTGTTCCCGCCCCCCCGCCCGGCTTCGCAGCAGCGCTACGAAGCCCAGCGGTGGGGCAGGTGTTCCCGCCCCCCCACCCGCCCGGCTTCGCAGCAGCGCTACGAAGCCCGGCGGTGGGGCAGGTGTTCCCGCCCCCCCACCCCACTTCGGAGCACCGTTCCGAAGCGGGGTGGCTGGGGCAGGTGTTCCCGCCCCCCCGCCCGGCTTCGCAGCAGCGCTACGAATCCCAGCGGTGGGGCAGGTGTTCCCGCCCCCCCACCCCGCTTCGGAGCAGCGTTCCGAAGCGGGGTGGCTGGGGCAGGTTTTCCCGCCCCCCCCGCCCGGCTTCGCAGCAGCGCTACGAAGCCCGGCGGTGGGGCAGGTGTTCCCGCCCCCCCACCCCGCTTCGGAGCAGCGTTCCGAAGCGGGGTGGCTGGGGCAGGTGTTCCCGCCCCCCCTGCCCGGCTACGCAGCAGCGCTACGAAGCCCGGCGGTGGGGCAGGTGTTCCCGCCCCCCCACCCCACTTCGGAGCACCGTTCTGAAGCGGGGCGGTGGGGGAAGGTGTTCCCGCCCGGCTTCGCAGCAGCGCTACGAAGCCTGGCGGTGGGGCAGGTGTTCCCGCCCCCCACCCCGCTTCGGAGCACCGTTCTGAAGCGGGGCGGTGGGGGAAGGTGTTCCCGCCCCCCCTGCCCCGCTTCGGAGCACCGGGAGAAGCGATCTCCCCGCAGCCGCTTGCTTCAAAAGAGGTCCGGGACCTCTTTTGAAGCAAGCGGCTGCGGAGAGAAGCGCAGCCGCTTGCTTCAAAAGAGGTCCGGGGGCAACGGGAAGCGCTTCCCGCTGCCCCCGGACCTCTTTTGAAGCAAGGGGCGGTGGGGAGAAGCGATCTCCCCGCAGCCGCTTGCTTCAAAAGAGAAGACCCACTGTCCCCGGGGCAAGCTTCGTTTTGCGAAGCAAGCCCATAGGGAAATTCGTCTTGCGAGGCAACTCGAAAATGAAAAAACCTTTCGTTTTGCGAGTTTTTCGTCTCGCGAGGCGTTCGTCTTGCGGGGTACCACTGTAGTTATGTTTTAAGTGAGTGCTTAAGGTAGCACTGGATAATGAAATGTTGCTTAATGTATTAGGTTTTTTTGTAATTTGAAAATTAAATTTGTTTTTTAAAGCATGAGATTTGGATGAATCAAGTTTTAATACATTACTTTTTCCTAACCCATTCGTGTTCTAGCGAGCTGCTTGTTCAAGTGGCATGGCAGACTTTCAGGAAGGCTGAGGCCAGCCAAGAAACTAGATCCCCTTGCGGATTAGGCAGGAATCCTGCCTTCTCAACCATAGAACTACTCTGGCAGATTGAACAGCTATTCATTCCAAAAAGCTCCTATAGCCTTATTATGGCTCCAGCTAGCAACTCTAAACTGGCTGTACTGCACTCCCACATTAGACAGTTTTTTGTCCTGCCCCCAGACTTACCACTTGTGCAACAGAACATTATCTACAAATTGCTGCTACAGATTCTGACTGTGACTACCTCCAAATCCCTGTTCGTCTTGCACATGCTTTGTCTCTGCTTGAATCTTTGGCTTTAATATAATTTTGTTTCCACCCCTAGTTGCGTCTGACTCTTGAGCATCTTTAGGAGCAAAAAAAGAAAAAAAAAAGGAATGGGGGAAAATCATTGTATCAGCAAAATCCTATCATGTCTGCTTGGAATTAAGTCCCATTGACGTCAATACAGTACACTAGTGGCCAAAATTGTGGAAAACTTTTGAGGAAAGTGTATTTCCGAGGTTTGATGGCTCATAACACCTGATTGGCTCTCTAAAAACACTCATGCTCATTGGCTACGTTCAAAGCTACTGCATATCAACCTAAGCAATTTGTGCTTCCTTTTTCTGGTTATTTGGCTATAATCTTTGATAGAATACAGATAATTGAACAAACATTGTTGCATTGCATTCTTCATTAAATTTTCTTTCCATTGATATATAATGTTATGGTATTACTCCAAAAAGAAGTGGCATTTCCACAATTTTGGCCACCAGTGTAAATAAATGTATTGAGGTCAACCCCCAATAAATGCACATTAAACTGCAGTCTTAAACAACATTCTACAAATAAAACCTTTAGTAGTCTTCAACTTACTCTTACCGATGTGTTCTGCCTTGAAGAACTACTATTCCAGATTAAATGAGCTGAGAATTGCACCCTGAATGTGAGAAATATTTCATTGCTCTTCTAGTGTGCTGACCACAGTTGGGCTGCAGGATCTATCAGGAACACTGCAATGAACACCCTGCATACTAGAGTTCTAGATAAATGATTCACTGTGACAAAACTTATCTTAATCAGAACTACAGACCTATTTTTTGAGAAGACGCTGAGAAAGAAAGCAGTTGCAAAGACAACAAGAGAACCGTATTTCTGACAGTTCTACTCTGTCCACCTCCCACCCTTCTTTGCAGCTGCCTAAAGTGCACATACATCTGTTGTAATTCAGAGGAGGACAAGATCATCATCTGACATAGCTGTTTCATTGACACTAATATCAGCCTTGGTTTCAAGATAAATTCCACTCCTAAGTCCAGGGACTCATTTTCAACCCTTCTGTATTTATTGTTCCTCCTTATCCATCCTTATTTTTTCTGCTCAGTGGGCAGTCAACTAAACGGAAGCAGTCCTAGCAGAACAAATCAGGATCATGAGGGCTATAGAAACAACTGTCAGCAACTGATGAATACATTAATCTTATCAATTATTATCATCTCTGTAATGGTCCTTTTAAAGATGTATCAGTTCAGAACCATTTTGACAGTGTAGTCTTCAGGTTCCCTTTTGGACACAGGTGCACAGAGCTCTACTTTCATTGTCCAATCTCATTCAGCTATTGGAGAAAGGCCAGGTTTCACATCAAATCTCCTAGCTCTTTCTGTTGGCTGAATATCAATATCCAAAAGGTTTTAGGATATGTGAGACGGGGCATAAGAATGATAAGTAACATCCTTTAGCGTGTGAAAAGAGCTTGGCTATTTCCCTCTCTGGGCTACAGTGACTTTTGAAATAATTTGGTAGTATGGTATCTAAAGCTTCTTGTCTAGAAATGTACAATATATAAGTAGGCATCTTGCATTGGTTCCGTTCATTAAACCCACCTTATATGGAACTAACCATTAGATGCAGTATGTAGAAATGAACGTACAGATTTAGTCACTGAGCAGTGTGTCTCTGTTCCTCCATCTTGGGATTTTCCCACAGAAGAAAAACCATCACTCAGGGTAGAGTACTCACTTACATATAGACATTCTTAGGATGATCCCTGGCATTTTCAGGTAAAGAACCCCATCTTTGACTGTCTTGGAAACCTGCTGTCAATCAGGACAGAAACTACGGGACAACTGATCTAAGAAGTATAAAGGCCTCTCCATGAAACAAATGTATGAAACCTACACACGTATGAAAATGTAAGAAACCCACATATAGATTGCCATGTGCAATGATTTAACATGCATATACATGCACCATAAAATAACAGCCTGCATGACATCTCCTCAGCCTATGCTGATATGTTTCCTATTTACAAAAGGGGAAAAAAACCCACCCTAATTAGTTGAGGAGGCTCAACTAATTGTGATTATGACTTGCTGATTTTCCCCGGCTCTAGCTTATACACTTATACAGTCTCAATGGTAAAGGGGTATTATGAACATTGTTTCCCAAGACAATGCTACAGTCAAGTGAGAAATCAAGTTCTTGCAGTGGTTGGCCTTGCTAGATGATTCTGATATGTAAATTCTTCCTTGGCAGGTTGTGCCAAAATTCAAAGTCGACTGAGTTCAATAGAACGTATTCCCTAGATGTGTGCAGAAGACTGAAGTACTAGAAAACTAGGAAATCGTCCAGGATCTACAAAATGAAACAGTGTGGAATGCTCCCACTCACTGTTTCTGTCACTCAGCTGTACCCTTCTATACCATACTCAATTCCATTCCTTCTCCAGAGTTTTCCATTCCCTCCTTCCAACTGCCAATCAGCGTTCCATGGACACTGAGCGTTCTTAGTCCTTACCAGGCTGTTTTGAGGATCCTCCGATTCACCCAACTTGTGTCTGGGGTTTCCCTGCATATATATTTTTTGGACTTTTGCAAACCTTGTGGCCAAGAGCAAATAAGGAGTTATCATTGCATTCAGAGAATGAGACCTCCATGCTGCTTAGCACTTTTGAAACATCTGACATGCTTTCCAAAGTGCGATATTGGTTTGTAAGTGCCGGTGTGGTTTCAGTTTCATATAACAGAGGCAACCATTTACAGTGCATTGTTAAGTTTAACTGTCCTTTGTTACCTGGCCCGTGAGTTGTCACTTTTTAAATTGGTAGCACATCCCCATGTCCAAACAGAAGCACTGGAATTATTAACGAGTAAGTGCTCTTGTAAAATGCTGTCGGGGGGGGGGGTGTTCTAAAGCAGCCGCTTAGAAAGCACAGGACCCAACTTTTTAGATAGGGGCCAGCCTTTAACTGCAACGGGGTGTTCTTCATTTTTCTTTAACTATCTACTGTACGTCTGTTTTCCTGCTTCTCTTGCTCAACCACTGTCTCTGCCTCCAGCTTTCCCTTATCTCTGGCCACTGTCAATGCCATCTTTCTGACTTGCCCCTTCTTCTCCCTCTCATTAAAAAAATAGCTAAAAATAAGGACACAAATAAAATGGGGCTGGTAGACATGGTGGAGTGCATCTTATGTTGGCCAGCAACTTAATTTTGGGTGCTGCCTGTCGTATGAAAACCAGATGTGCAAGATGTATTAGCTGTAGTACAATCTGAGCAATGCTTTCAAATGCCACAGCACAGGAATGTCTTTCGGAGCGGCTGGGGCGCCTTTGATCTAGTCCTTTCTATTTCTTTTGATAAGTCCTTCACAGAAGCAGATCTGCATTTAAATCAGTCTAAATGTCCATTGCCTTTGAATACTGCTATTCTGTTGCACAACACCAAAACATCTGTGAAACAAAAGAGACTCTAATCAAAAGGAAGCTATAAGGCACTATTCTTGTACTACAGTATTGATTTTTTATGCACATCCCTATTAAATTCTTTCAGATTTGAAGCATGAGATCAACAAGATCTTAAAATATATTTATGAACTTTAGTTCTTTGGGGACTATGGAACCAAGGACAAACAGGTCCTTTGACTAGAGTTATTCTTATGTTATACATGAACATCTATGGATTATCTTCTTCTTACAAGCCAAAACAGGTTATTCATATTTGATATATTGCTGACTCTTAGTGCAGTTTCCAAATCACTTGTTCTGGGTTTGAATTAGGATTTCTGAAGATTGTGGGTGAAGTTATTTTAAAAATCTAGAGGATCTATATGTTTTATATGCTATTTATTGCGGAAGAAGTCTTGAATGGATTTGCAATTGATAAATTAATTGAATAGAGGCAAAGGAATTTCTATCATAAGCTGTTCTATAGTCATACATACATTAAAGGCATGGTTTACTTCTTCCACCCCCCACAATTTAATTTGAACTGACGTGGCAGGGGAGAGGAGCAACAGGAATCTCTTGAAAAAACTTTTTCTAAAAAAAGTTAGTGATATGGATTAATCTGTGGAAACTGAGCTGATATTAAAACAGAATGCCTTTTAGGATTTGCAGAGTTCTGGGCTTAATTTCAGACAGGTAACGTAAGAACTGTAAGAAGTGAGAGCAGGGGTGTTGAAGTTGCCCATCAAAAGTTGACAACTGGACAGCTGACTGAGCAGGTGCACAAGTCTCACCTGGTCTTCCCAAATATGGTGCTCGTATTTAAATTCATCATTAATTCTAAATGCATATATATCAGGTATAGCCAAAATGGTTCCTGCCATAAGCTATTAAGACTACAGCTCCCATCATTTCTGACCCTGAGACATACTGACTTGGACTGAGTTGAAGTCAGGTTACAGATGCATTTTATATGCAGATCTCTGTCCTCTTTACTGGTGATGCAACAGCTGCCAGACAGGTGTCAAGGTACTTACCCTTGTTGTTTTCACTTTATTGCCGGAAGAACAACTCCATCCTTTTCGATCTGGAAGAACTTTGCATTCTTCCCCTTCAAGACATGGCTGCATGTGGCACCACCATTTTTGTTCCACTATTGAAGCTAGAGAAGAAGAAGAAGAAGAAGAAGAAGAAGAAGAAGAAGAAGAAGACGAAAGGCATGCTGTTGTTTTTTATATATTGGTGCTATTTTTAACTTATTCCATGGAAATATTGTCAGGGCAATATTGTTTTAACAATAAATAAATATCTGCATAATGAAATCAAAATGAAAATTGCATATATGTGAATTTGAACAGCAATCAGAATGACATTAACCAACAACAACAAACTGACCCAGAATTATGAAATGTTTGGCTTATTTTCAACATGTCTCTCTTTGGAATGGCTTAAAAGCCTCTCACATCTATTTAAATGTCTTTCAGAATTCGCATTTCTCAGGTTCACTGAGCTGCTCTCATGTTAAAAGATTCATTATATTCTATGTTTTCGGCCTATATTTCTTAACACTTGAACATTCAGGTCTAATGTGTCTGGAATAAATGTATTCTCAAAAGATGATATAGTTACTGTTTCTGTGATAGCTGACATTGCAGCACCACGAAAACACAAGCTTTTTGCAGAGCAGGCAAAGGAACATGGACCATCTAAAAATCTCTCTACTGAATGTAAAGAAAGCATTTATTTCTTTGTGCTGCTCTCATGTTAAAATGACTTCCTTAAAAAAAAGAGAGAGAGCTGGCATCACTCTTTGCCTTGATTTTTCTTCTTTGTGGCAAAAATAATATAAAGGAAATGTGAAACAGCAGCTCAAGGAGCAAATACGCTGATGTAGCTTTAGCAGCAGATATTAAAATGAGCGAACTTGATACAGCCGTATGGGCGCTCGGAGTTTTACATCAAGTTGTGTTTCCCTAGAGGTTTCATTTCACAGCCAGGCTTGGTAATTCACTTTCAAATCTCCAGCTATTGTTCACCTTGGGTATATATATATATATACCTCCAAAGAACTCTCAATATCCTCCTTATCACTATAAATATTGGCAGGATTAAATGAAAGGCAATTGCTTAAAGAACTCGGCAGAGCATGACTCGAGAGGGAAGAACAAACCACAGAATGTGCCGCACCATCAACGCAAGAAGGAGCTGCTCGTGTGGTACCTGCTACCTGCCCGGGGAAGCAGGAGCACTTGACGGTCTGCGATCTTTCTTCTATCTTGTTCTTATTACAACATCGGTGGAGAGCCACCACTTCACAAGTTCCAGTTTTAACATGATGAGCTGTGGAAACAAGATGTTGACAGCGGTGATGACATTCATTTATTTACTTTGCACAATTTCTTTAAAAGCAGAAACGCATCAACTTAAGAGGCCGTCTGCACTGTAGGTGTCATCGGAAAGGTCTTCTGTGCTAAGGGAAGGACTTATCTTGCTTCCTAGGCTGAGATACCTTATAATTCCTTATTGCTCAGAACACAACAGCTATTTTGGGGAAGGAACATTGTATGTTTGGCCTCATGTGGCTGGCTGCAGGCAACAAAGACAATATGATCAGAAGAAAAGCGTTCAGAGAATAGTGTTACCTGCAGAAGGAAGTTGGCAGTATGGAGTGCTCCTGCTTAGGGTTCTAGACAGCCAGCCATGCCCTTTTCCAAGCGACTCCATTCCAACCCCCAACCCCCCCAAAAGACACTCAGCATTCTGTGTCCATTTGTCAGTCTTCATTCGATTGAGGTGTGTGTGTGTGTGTGTGTGTGTGTGTGGTGGGTAGGGTTTCCCTTAGGGCAGAGCTTTCCAAACTATGTGTTGTGACACGTTAGTGTGCCAGCTGCAGTGTGTAGGTGTGTCGCATGAACACTCCTCGCATTCCTCCTAGGGGTGCAAAGGGGTTAATTTAACCTCCGGTTTGCTAGTAAAACTGAATTACTGTGTCACAAAATGATGCACGTCCAAAAAGTATGTCACCAACTTGAAAGTTTGAAAAGCTCTGCCTTAGGGTTTCCCCCCACCTTACAGATTTCTTGTACTTTTTATCCCCCAGGCATACTGATACCATCTTATTATTGGTCTTAGCTGAAAATTTCAGCTCTAATGCAGATGAATGTACTGCAAACATATTTCCTGATAGTCTAAGAACTGGAGTTATTTCAAGAAGTACCGCAGAAAACATTTCATTCTGGAAAATGTCGGCACATGTGTTTTTCAAAGCGGGGAGGGGATAAGTGTGTCAGCCTGTAAAGAAACATTTAATTTCTTAAAATATAATTTAAAATATAACCCAGCTTTCCAAATGCATTTTGCTCAAGGCAACTAACAATACACAAAATAACATATAACGGACAACAAAAAGGATGAGATTAAAAACAGCAGGCCGCAAAAACTAAAAGCTGTAAACCAAAACAGAATAAAGGCAGTGAGAAGTCAACCAAGCAACCCCAAAGCTTTCTGAAACAGAAAGTTCATCATCATCATCAGGTATAAGGAACGGTTCGAAAACCAAGGTGCGGAAGCAGCGCCAGATGTTCGGCTTGCAAAGAACGTTCTTAAACCGGATCACTCACTTCCGGGTTTGTGAAGTTTGGGAACCGATTTGTTCGACAACTAAGCCGTTCGACTACCAAGGTACCACTGTAATAGGACAGGCCTCCCTGGACAGAGTCTAATCACACTACCCAATAAGGCTCTCTGGTGCAGTCCCGCCAATCCTGTTACTTTTACATGTTTACCATCTTTCATGTGAAAATTTATCATCTGTGTTTCTTCCTCACTCAACTGACCACGTATTTTGGGAAATGAGAGGGGAGGCATTGCAAATTCTTCACATGCCAATAAGCTTCTTGCTGGAGAGATGTAAAACCTCTGTTTGCTATCCATCGATTAAAAAAAAAAGTTTTCTCCCAATAACAGTTTTGAAATATTTTGTTGCAGATGATGCTTTGCTAGGCCAAGTATTATTTTGTTCTGTATTAGACTTATGGGATGCACGCTCAATATGATGAACAATGCCGAGAGTGGAAAATCAAACATATTCAGACAGTATCAATATTGTCTCTAGTTCAAGGTGAATGTTAATGACACAGAATACCATGATATACCAACTGAAAGGAATTGGTAGCTTACAGGAAAAAGCTTCCAGTTCAGGGATCCAGTATTTCTGCAAAACAAACAAACTAACATATGCTAACTTCTCTTTTAAACAATATAAGGAAGCAGGACAGCCGGTTTCTTGGGAAGTGTGATGGATGCAGAATATTCAGGATGGAATATCATTATGGAAGGACCTGAAAACAAGATTATTTATTCAAGCAGACTGGCAGAGTTTAGGACTTGGCCCCTAAGTGCTTAGAAAGACTTGGACGGCCTCAGAACTTGAATTTGAAGTCCAGCTAACAACATTTCTAAAATAGAATATACTAACATTTTGTTTCCGCAACACGGACTTGACATATAATGTCTTGTCAGTTACATTTTGATTAACATGCTCATGATAAATTAACTTTATTGCGTAATCAAGACCTGAAAATAGAGGCACAGTCCTTTTTGTGGAAGACATGGGTTGATGGTGGGATTTATACATTAGATCAGTTAATAGGATCAGATGGAGAATTTTTGCCATTTGCAGTTTTGCAGTTTAGGTACCACTTATCCACTACTGCTGAATGCTAGCGTCTTCAACTAGAGCAGTTTTAGAGTCTATTTTTGGACTGTTGGCTTTGAGTGCCTCAGCATCTCCTGTGCTGCTGGAGGAAATAAATGGATATTCGCAGAAAACTAAACCCATTAATAGCTGTTTATAAATGTTTATTGGAATGCTGTAAATTGAATGTTCAGGAACTTAGAGGTGAATGGAAACAGAGATTTAGAGTGTTCCATTAATCTCCATCAATGGAAAGTTCCTTTAGCATCCATATGCAGGGTTTCTTTAAATTTAAAAATGAGATTGACCCAACAAAAGCGGGTGTTTAGAGTATACTATACTTCGTGGCACCTCAACAAGAAGGTATTGTTTGATTCACAAAGTTGTTGGTAATGTAATGTTGAAAATGCCTATTCCAGAACATATGAGGGGCCTGCTGGATCAGGCCAATGACCCATCTAGTCCAGCATCCTGTTCTCTCACACACCCCAGCCAGAGCAGGCACATGCCTGATAGTAATTCTCTACTGTCAAAAGCACACGCCTAACAGCATCCTTAAGGCGACCCAGATACACCTCCACACACACACCCTTGCATGGATGTCCATGCACTCGTAAACTATATACCTGTGGTGGGGACAAACAGATGGACAACTTAAGTGGATCCTGAGAGCCCTTATGTGTCAGCAGCTCCCAGCTGGTTGCCCAGAAAAGTATAAAGACAAGGAAAGGTTTCTTACTGTCCTTTTTTTAATTCAGTGTTTACAGAGACTATAGAACCCAGCCTCTTGGGTAATGGCGTTGTCCTAAGTGAATTGCACCCCCCTTCTCTCCCACTTCCTTATTCGTCATTCTCATCATCTCTGCGGGTGCTGCTACATGCCCTCTGTCTTTGAGCTCTCTGCTCTCCAACTTTCAAGGCTCGCCAGGTTCTGGGGGTGGGGTCTGGAAAGCTTTCCAATGACACTGTGTCTATCAGCAGTCGCCTCGCTTCCTCCTCCTCTCCTATTATTTCCCAACTTTCCCCCTCATTTGCCCATGAGCTGTGACCTCCTGCAAACCACTGTTGTGAATCTATACTGTCTTCCTCTTGCTCCTCCCTGAAAGGGTCAGGTTGTGGAGGCAGTCTCCACCATTCCTCCTCTGCCCAGTCCCTGACATTATGGTGGCAAAAAGATTTATATTGCAAGGTGTTAAGTTGTGGGTGAACATATCAGACGACACAGCGATTCTCCAAACAGCTCTTGTTTATTCACAGGTCAGAACAGAACTGAACTGAAGGGTTCAGCCAGCCTGCTTATATAGAGCTCCAGTACAACGTAACTGTAACAACTTTCTGTAACTATCCAATCACTGAACATCACTTTCGATCCCTTATTTGCATATGTGGACCTGAGTAAAACTATCTACAGTATCCCCCTGCTGGCCCAGGGTGAGAACTTCAGTACATAATACAAGGCTGTATGATCTCACTGCCCTTTCTTCATTTGAACTTTCGTCTAGACACCAATTTGGACTATTAATTTAAAACAGGATTGATGGAATATTCTTATTGATAATGTCAGCCTGCCATTGATTCTTGTTTAAATGACGACGACAACAACAACAAGTTTTTCTTCTCCCGCACCCTTCTGCCCCATTACACTTGCTAATAAAAAACTGAAGGACAACCCCCATACACAACATGGGCTTTCAAATGGACTTTGGTGGTCATGAACTGAGCTGTGGACAGATGGAGTGCTTTAGAGCTTTCAATGGATTGGCTGTTGTATAAGCTGTTGTATAAGCTGTTAATAATTACCACAAAAATTGTGCTGCAGAAAACTCTGGCAAATTGTAACTCTTATTCTTCTGGAAGGCAGAATTACAATAAGGTAGAACGAAACTTAACTCTTGAGACTGGAAGGAATAGCCATGGATATTGGCCTTCATATTTCAGATACTAACAAGCAGGTCTCCTTAATCTCAGCCTTGTTTTATGCGTAGATCATGCAGTGCTTTCTATTGCTATGGCTGGTCATTAATTTATCACTTTTAGAAAACTATTGTTAATTTACTTAATGGCAGGAACTTTAATGGCGACTGAAATTTTGTTTCTTCCTCCCTGAACTGTAACATTACTCCCTCTAGTGGAGTTTGGGACTTACAATTTCCTGAGAACCAACTTTGCTTTGTCTCTCTGTGGTTTGGTTGTTTACTCCAAGGCCTGCCTTTCCCATGAAATTTTTGACAGCTTGACCTTGAATCCATAGACAGGTGGGGAATGAGCGACAGAGTAAAAACAAGAGCTGCGTCGAAGGCAGGGAAAGGCAAACTGACACAAACAACCCTATTTTCTCAGGGACGCAGATCTTCAGTCCCTGCCGTCTTGCAGACTGCACCCTCGCCAACAATTCCAGCTGAAGAAGCTGAACAATTAACAGATGAGGATATGGCATCTGGAGGGTCTAACACTTTGTTAGAGGAAATGTTACAACAATTTGCAATTTTGAACAAAAAAGTGGATGACCAAACTGCAAAAATTGATTTAGCCACATCCTCAATTACCAAACTTTCAGAACAGGTGGCTAAGCACTCACAAGACATTGGAAATCTAAACGACGTAACATCTGAAAATCGAAAATTGGCGGAGGCTGCGAACCAAAAAGCAGAGGCCGCAGCAAAAGGAGTGGAGGAACTGAAAGGAGAGGTAAGACCGCTCCACAAACATATTACTGACCAGCAGGCCTACCTGTCTTTGGTGGAACTGCGAAACAAGGAAAATAATCTGAGATTACGCTCTATCCCAGAGATTGAGAAAGAGGACTTGATAGGTTTTCTAACAGCAGAATTCTCTAAATTCTGGGGTATTAATGAAGACACAGATTTTAAAATAACAACTGCATTTAGATTGGGAAGAGCCGTTGGAAAAGACAGGCCTAGAGACTGTTTGATCATCCTAAGGACTAAACAGGAGAGAGACAAGCTACTTGACTTACATTTTAACAAAGCACTTGTGATACAGGACAGAAGAGCACAAATCTACAAGGACATCCCTAAGCAACTACTGGATCTCAGATCTAACTATACTGACCTAGCCGGACTTTTGAGAGGTAACGGAATACCATACAGGTGGGAGTTTCCACAAGGCCTTTCATTCAAATACAAAGGAAAGAAGATAAAAATCAAAACGAAAGAGGACAGCCAGAAGTTCCTACACGACAACGGAGAAGACTTGCAGAAAGGAGCAGCAGCTATTTGGCCACCACCAGAGTCTGGGAAAGAGCCACCACCTTCGGACCCGGACAAAAAAGAAGACACCCAATAAAGAGTAACAACAGATCGATACAGGATGTCTCTGCAGCTGTATAGTTGGAATATTAATGGCGCGAATTCCCCAGAAAAACGCAAAAGGATCTTCCATATTCTAAAGAAAGAGAATTTGGACATAATTTGTTTGCAAGAAACTCATGTGACCAGGTTACACAAGAAGGTGTTAATAAATAAAAGATTAGGCCAAGAATTTATTTCATCAGACAGAGTTAAAAAGAGAGGCGTGGTGATCTACGCCAAGGAGAACCTTTCACCAAAATTTTTGTTTAAAGATGAACAAGGAAGAATCCTGGCTATTGAAATATCGACCCAAGGAGAGAAAATCTTGATATTAGGAATCTACGCACCAAATGAGGGGAAATCAGAATTTTACAAGAAGCTGCATGAGACATTACTGGACTATCTGGACTATTCTAACATCATTATGATGGGAGATATGAATGGGGTTGTCTCTACTTTTATGGATAAGTCACAGAACCAGAATTTGACCAAAGATGGAAGACTACCAAAAACCTTTTTTGAATTAACTGACAATATGGATTTAATTGATTTATGGAGGACGAGAAACCCCCTTGGTAAAGAAGGAACTTTCTTTTCTGAGGCCCATCTGTCATGGACAAGAATCGACCAAATTTGGACAACTAGAGGGCTGGCACCTAAGACTATAAAAATAGAAATCTGCCCAAAGACATGCTCCGACCATAACGCCCTGAAAATGGAAATGAGACTTACTACTGCCGATTCCTTCAGATGGAAAATGAATGACAACCTGTTAAGAGATCAAGAGATTGTAAAGAAGGCCCAAAAAGCTTTAAAGGACTATTTTGAAATTAACTTGAATACCTCGGTGGAAAAAAGAATAATCTGGGACGCGAGTAAAGCTGTTATGAGAGGGTTCCTGATACAACAGAATACGATCAAGAAAAAGTTCTGGAATGGTAAAAAGGATAAGATATTGGAGAAGATAAGAGATGGTGAGAAAAAATTAAGATTAAACCCAAAATCAAAGGAGACTTTAAGAGAAATTAAATACCACCAGTCACAATATGCGAAACTGATTAATCAAGAAGTGGAATGGAAGATTAAACAAATGAAACAAAGATCTTTTGAGTCGGCGAATAAATGTGGGAAACTGCTAGCTTGGCAGTTGAAAAAGAGACAAAAATTAAATTACGTTACCAATCTAGAAGTTGAAGGAAAGAACATTCAGAAACCGGGAGAAATTAGAAAGTGTTTCCAGAAATATTTTAAAAAACTGTATACACAAGGATCCGAGGATGCGACTGAGATAGAACAATTTTTGAAAGAAAACGGCCTTCCAGAATTATCACAAGAAAAGAGATCAATCTTGAACTGTAAAATAACACAACAGGAAATTGAGGATGCCATTCAGAATATGCAGCTAGGCAAATCTCCAGGTCCTGATGGACTCACCTCCAAATACTATAAGACCTTAAAAGACTACTTGACACAACCATTAATGGAGGTTTGTAACCAGATTATGGGGGGAGGGAGGGCACCAGATACGTGGAAAGAAGCATTCATCACACTGATACCTAAAGTGGAAACTGAAAAGACTCAACTTAAGAACTACCGACCCATCTCACTCCTAAACGTGGATTACAAAATATTTGCGGATGTTTTAGCTAATAGATTTAAAAAAGTACTAAATGAAGTAATTCATAAGGACCAAGCAGGCTTTCTCCCAGGTAGACATTTGTTTGACAACACCAGGAACATTATCGATATTCTGGAACTTTTACAAACAAATATTAACACCAAAGCAGTGCTAATTTTTATTGATGCGGAGAAGGCCTTTGACAACATTTCTTGGAAATTTATGAAGAAAAATTTGGAAGGGATGGGAGTGGGAAGGGGGTTTGAGAATGGAATAGAGGCAATCTATTCAGAACAAAAAGCTAAGTTGATAGTGAACAATGTGGTGACAGAAGAACTTCATATTGAAAAAGGAACACGCCAGGGGTGCCCCCTATCCCCTCTGTTGTTTATTTCGGTCCTGGAGGTTTTGCTGAATATGATAAGGGAGGATCGGCAGGTACAAGGAATACGGGTCGGAGCGAAACAATATAAATTGAAAGCATTTGCAGACGACTTGGTTTTAACATTACAGGAGCCAGAACCTAGTACAAAAAGAGTTTTGGAATTGATTCAGAAATTTGGTCGGGTGGCGGGTTTTAAGTTGAACAAACAAAAAACTAAGGTGTTAGGGAAAAATTTGACGGTTATTGAAACAGAGGGGTTTCAGAAGGAAACAGAACTAAACATTGTTAAAAAAGTGAAATACCTGGGGGTCAATCTGTCTTCTAAGAATTTGAATCTATTTAAAGATAATTATGAAAAATGCTGGTCAGAGGTTAAAAAAGATTTTGAAATTTGGTCAAGATTGAAATTATCCTTGTTAGGCCGAATTGCAGTTATAAAAATGAACGTTTTGCCAAAAATGTTGTTTCTGTTTCAAGCCTTGCAGGTCGTGGACAGAGTGGAATGTTTTGGAAAGTGGCAGAGGGATATTTCTAGGTTTGTCTGGCAGGGCAAAAAGCCCCGAATAAAGTTTAAAATACTAACTGATGCAAAGGAGAGAGGGGGGTTTGCCCTGCCGGACTTAAGGTTATATTATGAAGCTGCGGCCTTCTGCTGGATGAAAGATTGGATCTTATTGGAAAACACTGATGTCCTAGATCTGGAAGGCTTTAACAATTCGTTAGGTTGGCATGCGTATTTGTGGTATGACAAGGGGAAAACATATGGAATGTTCAAAAACCATATTGTCAGGAAAGCAATATATATGGTCTGGAAAAAATACAAAGACTTATTGGAAAGTAAAACTCCGAGGTGGATCTCACCAATAGAGGCCAAAGCTCGGAAAACAGCCAATATGGAGGCACATTGGCCGAAATATTGGGAAATAATAGAAAACATTGGAGGTAATTGGAGGTTGCAGAGCTTTGAAAAACTAAAGGATAAGGTGCAAAATTGGCTACACTATGCCCAAATTAATGAGGTTTTTAAGCTAGATAAAAAAATAGGATTCCAGGTGGAAAAATCGAAACTTGAGACAGAGTTGCTAGAACCAAAGACCAAGGTATTATCGAGAATGTACAACTTGCTGCTTAAATGGAACACTCAGGATGAGACAGTTAAGTCAGCCATGATAAAATGGGCTCAAGACATTGGTTACAATATTATGTCTGAAGACTGGGAAAGGTTATGGACCACCGGTATGAAATTTACGGCATGTAATGCCTTGAAAGAAAACATTATGAAAATGGTATACCGGTGGTACATGACCCCAGTTAAGCTTGCTAAGATATACCATTTGTCTGACAATAAATGTTGGAAATGTAAGGAGGCTGAAGGGACATTCTTTCACCTCTGGTGGACTTGTCCAAGATTGAAGGCCTTCTGGGAAATGATTTATAACGAGTTAAAAAAGGTGTTCAAGTACACCTTCCCCAAGAAACCAGAGGCCTTCCTTCTGGGCATTGTCGGCCAGAAGGTGTTAAAAAAGGATAGAACTTTTTTTATGTATGCTACAACAGCAGCAAGAATTCTTATCGCTAAGCATTGGAAGATCCAAGATTTGCCCACACTGGAGGACTGGCAGACGCAACTGATGAACTACATGGAACTGGCCGAGATGACTGCAAGGATCCGAGACTTGGGAGAAGAGGCAATGGAGGAGGACTGGAAAAAATTTAAAGACTATTTGCAGAAGTATTATAAGTTGTATGAAACATAAGACGTCGTATGATTTGGAACGTTAGCCCCAGCAATGAAATTTAATTATTTATGAAACTGATAACACTCATGAAAGAATCAAAGTTTAAACGGGTAAAAAGGATATTATGCTATATTTTTAGAGTAATTGGAGAATAAGAGATTTAAACTTAAATTGCAACTGAAAATATAAAGAAACACACGAAATAAGGGTATAATTTGCTGACAATTTTATTATCAAGAATGCATTCATGTGGGAGATGTGGGGAAGTCCAATGGAAATTTGAAATAAGTTGTCGAAATGGTTGAGATTTTCTGTTCTCCTTTCCTTTTTTTCTTTTGTTCTGCCTTTCTTTTTGTTTTCTCTGTAATTTGGAAAAAATGTAATAAAAATTATTATAAAAAAAAAAATAGAAAACTGTGTGATGACCACAAGTTGCTGGCTTTTGGGGAGAGGCTGTGAATCAGAGAAAGATCGATAGCTCAATAGACACAACAGGATTGGTAGAGCAAAGGTTCTATGTTCAGTTCCCCACATCCCCACTTAAAAGGATTATGGGCTGTGGGGCTGGAAACACCTCTAGCTCAGCCTTACAGAGCAACGGCCTGTCAAAGTACTGGAGTAGACAGACTAAACGTATAAGGAAACTTCATGTATTCATAGGCACAAATAGAAACAAATGCAGCCATCAAGTTGGATGCTCATTCATGTGCACTAACTCACAAGCCTGGAAATTTATGTTGTCAAACAATAAATCTCAGCAAACAGGACAGCAAAGAATTAGCAGAAATGTAAATTTTGGTCCCTTTCTACTCTTATAGTACAACTCTATATTCAGACGCTTATTCCCTGGTAAGCATGTAAACCTTAGTGAGCTTTGGCCCTACTTCCCCTTCTCTCTGAAATTCTTATTTACATTCTGGGTTGTATCACTGATTCTTAAGACTTTGTTTGCTTCCACACAATTCTATTTAATAGTTTTTACACAGCTCAACTGGCTCCCTAGAGATGCCACATTCCACCTTCTAAGCAGAAATCAAGCACCACCTATATGCACCAACGGGCACCTGAAATGCAAGCTATTTAATATATTTAGTTTGTTGTAAAACACTTTGAAAACAAATTAGTGCTGAAATAAAAACTTTAAAGGCTGCAGATTTCTCATTCTTTAGCCATTAGTGAGAATGAATGGGACGTCTTTAGGTTTTCATGCCAACGTAATCAAATTAAACAGAATGGTCAATTAAATTTATGAATGCATTTCAAAGGATGATGGTGCGGAAGTGCATTTCAATAGATTAGATTAGATCAGTGAATAATCTAAACAACAGATTAGACCAGTGAATAACCAGATTTCCCAATAAAGTGCAAAACAGAAATGTAACTTTCATTCGATTTTTAATGAAGACAAACAACAACTTTCCATATAAGAAATGCCTACATTTCAATGCAATAAAATTCATAGAAGTTCAAAAGTTTGCTTAATTTGATACTACAAGGGAGTGAAAGGAGGGATATCAAATCCAAACTCTTCTTCTTCTACATTAAGTAGTATCCAAGGGGAAATTAGGGAAGAGGGGCAATACAACTCACAAACAAAAAAATATTATATACTCTAAATGTCATGGACTTCAAAAGATAAACTGATAGGATGAAAAGAAACCTATTAAGTCACTAATGCACATGCCACTATCTTATGTGTGGACCCAACAGTATCTTGCACAAACCAGAAAGCATTTCAACTCACTTAAGGAAGTGAAGGGGTTCTGTGACTTTTGCCTATTTCGCCTTCCTGCTTTAAACTCCTTTTCTGTTCTGGAAAGTTCACAAACAGAACTAGGGGAGGCACATCAGATTAAGCGGGAAGCTAAGAAAGCCCCGTTCCAGGAATCCATCTCTTCTCATGGAAGCTAGGAACCATGCCTTCGTGGAAAATATGGGCCTATTAGATTTATTTCTCTCCACCCTGCACTCCAGATAATTCCCTATTATTAATTTAGCTCAAACCACAACCCAAGTTCTGCAACTCTTCTCACTGTTTTAACAATCATTAGCTGACAATAATTAAATAACAATTCGTATTAGTCATACAAAGTATCAAAAATCCCAAACAGAGAAGTAAAGAAACCACTTAGAAGCCATTTTGGCATGGAAGGGGTATATAAAATAAAATAATAATAATAATAATAATAATAATAATAATAATAATAATAATATATTGAGTTCTATGGATTTTGGAGAACCCATACACAATTGTTAACAATAATATCCACACAAGCTTAAGGTTACACTATGATGACAGTAATTTCCACATTGATTAATTATAAGGCAGATGTCTATCTCTATCTGTCTTAATATGGCTTCCCATCAGTTCACTATTACACACACTTTAAAATAAAAATGCCGACATTTTATGGACTGTACAATAATAATAATAAAACTAGTGTGACTAAAATGTTTTTTCAACTCACAGCCCGAATCAGCATGTTATTATTTCGTAACCAGATTGTGGCAGGTTGGTTTTCCCCCAAAACACAATGAATGTTTGCTTAGTTCATACTGATTGACACGGAAAGCAAATGTAGGCTATCTTTCCTCTACACTTCAGCAATCTCGATGTGTCACTTCTGTCTCAATGTGTCACTCCAAAAAGCAAGACCATGCAGTTTTTTATAGCCTTGCTGCATAATCTTTAAATGTTTGCGGTTGTTCTAGTCACTCACCATGGTTCTGGTGGACTACAAAATCCAGTGGACATAGATACTCCAGATAAAAAATTGAAATAAGTTTTCTTTGGTAAATGTAAAAAAAAGAAGTCAAATGCATGTATTTCTTTTACAATATATGCTGCTGCTGCATCTCTCTCTCTCTCTCTCTCTCTCTCTCTCTCTCTCTCTCGTAAGCCACTCTGGGAATTTCATTGATCATTGAAGATTGAGGCATACATTTTAGGGACAAATATATTCTGGGCTTATCCACACTTCATCTAAGCATGGGTCCAAGAGGTTTTTCTTTCATCCTGCTACTTTCCCTGGGAATGGGCAAAGTACCAACCAATTAGCCTGGACTCTAGAACTTGTGCATTGGCTTCTACATGTTATGGGCATGTTACAAGCAGGGGGTCAGCCAAAATTTGTGCTTGCCATTGACTTTGCACCTGGGAAGGAGCGGGGTTCCTGCTCAGCTTTGGAGGCAATTGCAGGGACAAGATGCCATTCTCATCCTTTCGCCCCTCTCACATCCAGATTTAAGCTATAGAGTGAATGGACACTCACCGTGGCAACGGTAATGAGTTAATTTTTGGCATCCTGATCCCCACCCCAAAAAATGTGGGGTAATGGGATCATCCATGAGCAAACTCTGAAGTTCTGTCAAAATGACTGGATGCACTTCATCATTTTGTTCTTCAAAGCTCACCATAAAATGTGGTTTGTTGTGCTCCTTCTTCTGAAGCTTTCTTACCATTTCTGGTGTGGTTGTGGCTAATGTTGCCTTGCCAGCTTCAAGACTTGGTTGTACTGGCAAAAATGCAGTTAATGTGTGCAGAGGTGTGCCCCCATCTGAGAACAAAACTGAACATTTAAAAAGTGGGTTTGGAATATATTTGGGGCAGGGGGAGCAATCAATGCCAGTTGAGGAATGGGAACGAGGCCTTAGAGCTTATGGATCGTGTACAGAAGCCACTTCAAATAGTCTCTAGCATTCCAGGCTTTTGTGCCTACCCCATTATGCATGAAAAATAGATGTAAAATGTGAGCAGTCTACCATATGGATTTCTACGACTGAGTGGAGAAAATCCAACAACACAGCAAGCAGCTTCTAGGGGTCACTTCAAATGGTACAGTAAATCTTAATGTGATAACTCTGATTCATGCAGCAAGATATTGTACAATGCTTCCATGGAACAGCCACCTCAATAAGTATATTTCACATATAAAGACAGCTTCCATTTCTCATAGATAGATGATAGACAGATAGATAGATGATAGATAGAAAGAGATAGATATACAAGATTCAGCACATTTTAAAAGAAATTTATTAACTGTGGGAAATTACTTTTATTTTGTTAATTGCTTGGCAGAAAAGGCAACTTACAGATTAAAAGAAAAACTATTATCATAAATTGTTTTACATAGATGCTTTTCAAAGCTTCACCAACCTTTTCTTTGTCATTCTATTAGCATTGAGGGAAGAAAAGACAGCGGTCACCATCTTCTCTTCATCCCAATATCACTAAAATAATGCTACATTATGATGAATCAGAGGCATCGTGCAGGGATATGGCAGTCCGCAAGGCTGCTGATCATAGCTCCATCACTGCTTCTGATACTAGAGCAACTAACTTTAAAAAGTGAAGGGGGGAGAGCCACAGCCACCACTTGTGTTCACAAAAGCCCCATTTTCCCAGCTATAACTATTTTAAGTATTTACCTTCCTCCACCCTCACCTCAAAACCCTGAAAACGCCACCCCACTTTTGCAGCTTGCAAGCAAGGCTGCATAAGTAGGAAGGCATTTTTGGCTAAGTGCTGCAACAATAAATAGGCAACAATACCACATAACGGTAACATGGGGGGGTTGCTTTTGTGCTATATGAATTTTCACAGCATTGCTCCAACAGGGTTAGAAGTGTGGCAATGGGAAGATTTAGCAAATATGCATATTTCTAACTGCAGGCACCCAACACCTCTACAAATACCGCCTGGTATATTAACGGAAAGCAGTTTTAGAAGCCCCAAAGTGGGTCTTGGTATGTGTTAAACTCGAAGATGTTGAGGCTGGAAGAGCTGCTTCTGCAACACAATTAGCCTACTTAGTCCAGGTGGCTGGAGGATGGCAAAGAGAGTTCTTATGACAACACACTGCAGAAAAAAGTGCCTTTTCAACCTTTAGAAGAAGAAAAACAACCAGCTAATGAATAGTTTGCCATGGTGATGTTGCCAAACCTGCTGCACTGTGCCAGGAATAAATCTCATTCATCATCTTCGCTGCCAACCACCAGTTACTGCCATCTGCACACAAAGACTTTTGCCCCCTTGGCAAAAAATCAAGGATAACTGTATTGTAATTGCATTCTCAGGAAGAAAGCTCCCTAATGGTCAACAGAAAAGATTGAGATATCCAACGTGCACCAAAGATATGCAGAACTTGACTTTGTGGTCAGTTATCTCAGTTAAGTGGTAAGGAGGGAAATGCACTGGATTAATAGAAATAGCTGGCTCAGATTCATCTGGGCATCCAAACTTTAGGAAAAAAATCAATCAACCAGACGGAGCACTTCATGTAGAATCTTTTGGACCAGCATTTTCAGCCATCTGATTTTATCCATTTTGGCTTAGCAAAGATAATTTCATTCACGCACACTTTCAGTATTGGTCAGTAAACGTTGCTGGCAGAATCCTGTCACTTCTCCTTTTAAGGGTTATGGCTACCTTTCATGGTGGAGGTTACAAATCATAATTTGCTGGGCAGTATAAATAATGTGAGCCCTGGGAATCCAAAAATAGCATCAACGTTTATAGCAAATGTGGATGTCTCTTCCAAAACGCATTTGTCAAAATACTTAATTTTCAAATCTCCTTTAGTATGAATATCTTAATTTTTTGCCTCACCTAGAAACCTTAAAATGGATTTGTTTCACTTATGAATCTCGACTAATAGTCTCAAAAGCAACATATAATTATAAAACAACCAACCTACATACATGAGAAAATCAAAACATTACATTTTAAAAAAACACATAAATAAAACAAGGATAAGTAGCAGCAATAATCAGTAGTCAATAAATACTAAAACAAAAAACAAAAAAGGTATTGTATTAGAAGAGAATAATTTGACCACTTTGGTGAGTAATAAAGGTATCGCTGCAATGAAAATAATACAGGTACCTCACAAATCTGCCAATGAAAGGTGTTCCAAAGATGGGGCATCATTCTGCGAGAAGAAACATACACTCACACATTTAAAATCAACGGAATTCATATGGCGCTGAGTTCCCAAACCTAGTGAATTGTAGGCCAAAACATCGGAAGGGCAGTGTCAGGGACTGGACAGAGGAGGAAAGATGGAGACTGCCTCCCTCTCCTGAACCTTCCAGAGAAGAGGAAGATGGTATAGATTTATAAGCAGTGGTTTGCGGAAGGTCACGGCCAGAGGTAGATGGGGGGCAAAGTTGGGAAATGATGGGAAAGAGGAGGGGGAAGCAGAGCTGGAGCAGCTGGCTGACACATTATCACTAGAAAGCATTCCAGACCTCCCTTCTCTAAGAACCTGGCAAGCATTGAAAGTAGGAGAGCAAAGGGCTCGGAGGCAAGTGGCTCTAAGTGGCCACCGTAAGGTGGGTGCTGCTGCTGATGTTGAGGAGAGAAGGGGTGTAGATTACTTGGAGCAACGCCATTGCTCCAAGAGGTGGCATTTCTAAGCCTCTCTCTGTGAATATTGAATAAAAGATATTGTTAAGAGCTTTCCTTGTCTATCTATTCCTGGCAGCCTACCGTGGGGGGGGGGGCGGAGATTGGATTCTGATGCCTGATAGGCAGTAGGTTGAGGGAGGCTGCTACAGGGTGTGGGGTGGGAGCCCATAATTCAGTTCTAGAACATCTCTGCTTTCCATGAAAAAGGTCCCAAGTTTAATCCCATACACTCCAGGTAGGGTTGGCAGAAACTGTGCAAAGCCACAGCCAGGCGGTGTGGATATTTGTGAGTTAGGTAGACCAATAGTCTGATTCCGTTTCTAATGAAATGTAAATGGTGAAAGTTGCAAATCTCACCCTGAGACATAAAAGTAATGCTTACCACATACAATGTTCATTGTTTTCTCTCTCTCTCTCTTGATGGGCCATGTGCCCATCAAAGTCTGAGCTCAGCAAGAAGAAGCCACCTTCAGGTTTGAAGGAGTGTTGAAAATAAACTGGCAGAAATAGTTTGTATTTTCATTAGTACTCCAGCAGACAGGCGGTGGCTTTATGGGACAAACCACATTATTTTATTGGCAGTATGGATCATGTTTTATGTGTTGTTGTTTTCAATTGCCTAAATGTAAACAGCAAATATCATCGAATACAAATACAACAGAAGTATACCATTCTGGATCATCGCTCAGCTTTGTATTACAAAAAACTAATATCTACACTGAACTGAGGCACATTTCAAGTAAAAACATGAGAGGCAAGCCTATTGAAAATTAGAAATGCTTGATGCAGTCCTCATATGGAGGACTGTACCACCTCAGTTTACATGGTAATTTTTGAGCATTAAGCAGGAACACTTTCTAACATCAGCCTGTGTCAAAATTCAGTTAACACAGTCCTTGCATGAAAAATATAACACCACAATTAAATGTGTTGGAATCATCCACGGGAGTGTATAGGCCAAACAGAGAATCACATCAGATTAACATCAGGCACTAAACCATCATAAACATGTTGCATATGCTCATATTAATCACTCTTTCAACATTGATCAGAAAATTAAATTTAAAGCGAAATATAACACTTCTCTTCCATGTTTACAACCAAGTCCTGTCCAGAGGCTATTAGAGCGAACTAGGCTTTGATGGGCTCCGTGTTATAGGAACATAATGGCAACAGTTCAGTAGCAAATGATAGTGCAGATAAACTGAATTTAATCTGGACGAAGACTTCCTCAAAGTTCTAGAGACATGTGAACATGAAGCCCACTTCTTGCATATCTGCACCCTCTTCGAAAAAACAAAAAATGTAGTAAAAGGCAGCATGAGCCCTTAGACTTAAGTACAAAGAAATATTCTTTCCCTCTGCTAGCTGTTCCTTCTAAAGGAGTGCAATCTGATCCAGAACAGGTTGCCACAGAAAACACCTATCAACAGTGCCTCCATTTTGTTTATTGGCCCTTATTGGCCCTTTGCTGCCTCCAGGCACTTATCCAATACTTGCAGACACGCTTGATTGAGATGAAATGTAACATTTCAATTGACCGAGATGAAATGTAACATTCCCATGTTTCTTATTGTTCTTTTTGTTTTTGCTTTGTTTAAATATTTTTTGTAGGATGCACACAGAGTAATAGCTACTGGGATCCAAGAAATTTAATTATTAGTAAATAAACTCCATTTGCCTATTACTTGTGGTTTCAGATCGAGTATAAGTTGATCTGTTATATGTGTACAACTGCATGATTTGTCTGGTCATCTCTTTCACTCCTGTAATCTTTAAAAGTATGGATGCCCTCTTCTGGTCCATACCATTTCACTTAAAGTAGCTGCAACTGCATTTTTGGAAATGGTGTAAAGCAAGTGTGGTCAGGGCTCATCCATTCTTTTACCGCTGAGTTGGAACACAAGTCTATCTGCAGAAAATCCAATTGACATTTGTTCTGATTCAGTGGTAAACAGCACATTTTCCTGGGGGAAACGGTGAGACAAAAGACCTCTCAAACCTGTGCTTGGAAAGCACAGGAAAATTAGAAGTGTTTATAAGCCCTCAATTAAACTAGAATAACCCTCCCTCTCCATATTTAAATACACCTCCTACAAAGTATAAACAACCCCCTTATAAATACTGCGCTCATTTTTAATATTTTACTTTTCAGCTGTTTCTGCATAATTTCAGACATTTCAGAAGACTTGCCTAACTCAACGGAGTTTTGAAAAAGCTTCGTAGGCTATCCTACACCTCAGCTTGCTCACTGGGGGGAAAAGTCTTAATTTTTAAAGTTCAACTTCATTCAGCAGGCCTCGGGCAAAGCTGTTTGATGAGCATAGTCAGGGGAATAGCTCTACTCAGACCTTCAGGGGGGGGAATGGGGGCTAACAAGACACACCACTAGTCTTGTGAAATCCTCTCTTTTAAAGCGATCTCCCTTGGTATCACCTTCCCTCCGTATTATCGATCCCATATAAATACTGAGTCTCTTAAGTCATAGGCCTGATGAATCAATAGCATACCTAAATAAAGTCAAAGAACTAAAGTGGCCTGAGCAGGGAGACAGGTTGTGGTTGAACACACACACACACACACACACACACACACACACACACTGTATATGCTTGCAGAAGGCACCAAACAGCCTCCTGCTATCATGGGTTTTGTTTGTGGATAGGTTCTATCCTAACCCCAAGAGCTCTGTTTTAAAAGGTTCCTAAAACTCGACTGAAAATATGGAACTTCTTTCTAACATGAAATACAGTTATATCCTGATGTGTAACAACTTGCCACACTGTGACAGAACTAGTGCCTCTTACTGTGATGGAAGCTGTGTTCCTTAAAGCACTTAGATCTTCCATACAATACAGGATACAGTGGTACCTTGGGTTACATACGCTTCAGGTTACAGACTCCGCTAACCCAGAAGTAGTACATCGGGTTAAGAACTTTGCTTCAGGATGAGAACAGAAATCGTGCTCCGGCGGCGTGGCAGCAGCAGGAGGCCCCATTAGCTAAAGTGGTGCTTCAGGTTAAGAACAGTTTCAGGTTAAGAACAGACCTCCGGAACGAATTAAGTACTTAACCCGAGGTACCACTGTATAGATGTCCTCCTCAGCTGATGTCCCCAAAGTTTGAAATTAGCTGCTTACCCAGCTTGTAAATGCTCTGATATATTATGAATGGCGCTGTCAGGTGCTGTTGCGGTTGCTCAAGAGTAACCAGGCAAGACTCCCACCTGTCTTTTACAGGCTTTATTTTGGTGCAAACTATTTACAGCGAAGAGCGTTGTAAGTTCATGTCTGGCTCAATCGCTAGCAGAATCCGGGAGTGGTCTGTTTTTGTACCTCCCGCAACATAAAAGTCTCATCACCCCCCAGCCTTTTCCGCTCCTCCCTGCGCCTCAGACTACTGCGAAGGATGGGTGATGGCAGGGGCGTGCTCCCTGCCTCTCCGGCTTGCTTAAGCTCAGTGTTAAGGCTCTTACTAGCATCCTCTGGTCCTTGCACCTCTTCTCCACTGGAGGTGGGGCTTTCTTCCTCGCCGGAAGAGGAACTGCTTCACAAGATTTTCGGAGGCTCCCTGTAACACAACTGCCCTTCTATCTCCCCCCTTTGAGCCGCTGGCAGTTCCCTGACAGGCGCTTTCTCCAAAAGTTCTTCCCAGGCTCAGAATGTAAAATGAGATGCTGTGAAATTCTGTCCATGTGCAGCCGGCGCTCAGCAGTCCAGGCATGAACAGCAGGTGCTTTGTATGCATATGTGCAAATGGTTTTAATGCAGTGCTTTACTGAAACGCAAGGCTGTCGTGATGGCTGTGTTCACTGTTGCAAGAGGTACGCCTCTGAATACTAGTTGCTGGGCATCGCAGTGTTGATCTCGGGTCTTCTGAACTAGATAGGTCTTTGCATTGATCCAGCAGGGAAGGCTCTTCATATTTTCCTACTTGCATGATAGGTAGAGGGAACAGAGAAGTGCATACAAGCAAGCAAGCAGGTTGGTGGAGCTATTATGCAGTACAGAAATGCTGGTTTGCTGGAGAAGGGGCAGGGATCTCTATCCTTTCTTTGTTATTCCCCAGCTGGCTAGCTAGCTAGATAGCAAGCAAGTTATTTTGCATCTTAGGAAAGTTGGGGGGCTTATATACAATTATTTATTTACTAGGTCAAACCTCTTCCTCTTGCCGATTGCTATAAACTACATGATCAGTACATCCAACCAAGGCAGCTTTTTGTTTGGTACCTTTTTAGTCAGCTCTCTTGATAATTATACTTTCCAATGATTTATTAGTTATTTATATGCTGCTTAATTGCCAATATGGCTTTTCAGTGGTTATTGTTTCCCAGATACACACACACACACACACACACACACACACACACACACTTTCTTGCTCCCAGGTGGGTTAGCCTGGGGAGTGGTGAATTTCAATTTCCAAGCGGTGTCCACCATGGCTTATATCAGGAACTACAATTTCTACATCCTCAGTCAGGAAGATGCATGCAGCACCATCAGTTCACATAACATTATTAGCCAGAAAAGAATTCTTAGAAAACAAATGAGGGTTTTTGTTTTCCCCCTGAATGAAAAAGCTCCTTATTGTGGAACTAATTCAGACTGTTCTCCTTCCATCTTCATAATCTCATCTCTCTCAGTTCCTGCCTCTCTGCATGTCATCATACATGACACAACTTTATTGAAAGAAGGCGTTAACAGAGATACTTCTGACAGGCACATTTAAAGATGTGTATCCTTAGGCTCTTAAATTTTGGGTGGTTTTTTAAAAATCTGATTATCCTAGGGCAAGCTTGCAGGATGCTCCCTCTCAAGAGTTTGGTGAATTCTCTCTGTTAAGTAAGCACCTATTTTGCTTATCCACACAGGTATCCTTCTCTTTAACAAACAGTACAAATTCACAAATGTCCAGTGGGGAGGAGATATCTATTTCATAAGGTGAGATTAAAAGGTAATAGAAAATACTCTGACAGCAGAGATAACATACACAGATAAATTAGCTGAATCTACCAAGGAACTAATAAACATGGCTGTGAATAAGCACAGGTATGCACACCCCTTTTTGGGGCTGGTGCCCAATTTGAACTGTGACTTGATGGATCCATTTTTTATCAAACCAATAAAGGCAGTGTCAATAAACTCTAGCTCGGCAGCTTTCGCCTCTGGATGTTAAAACATCCTTTGCTTAAGTATATAGGCCAGAAACGGAAAACCCTGAAAGAATTAAATGCAATGTGGTCCGACAGTCTTTGTGCCATTCTGCCATTTTTATAATATTCAATTATTATCCAGTGCTGAAGCTGACCTATTTCATGCCTCTCTTGGCCCAGAAAAAGCAAACAGAATACACAGCAAAAGGGCAAGAGTGTGAGAGGTAGAGAGAAAAAAACTTTGTCGGGTTTCTTCTGCTTCAGATATTCAAAGGAAGCAGCAAGAAGGAAAGCACAAGACATCTGTACTTTCTTCTTCCATTTCTAGGTCTCATGCAAGGAAAGAGATGTACATGCACACTGTGGGAGATACATATTCTGTCAATGTGGGGTAGGTAGAATATGCATTTCTTCACACAGGGCAAGACCCAAAAGGTCATATGGGGTATAAGATTAGCTGTAATACTAGAACACTAATGACACAAGCTTCAGCTTTGTTTCCTCTGCATCACAGCCTTGATGTAATTTAAAAGTAGGCCTGCTGTAACCTTCAACTGTGAAGCAATGCTTTTTTAAAAAAGGAAAAGAAGTCTGTAGTCACTCAAATAGCTGTGCTGAGAAAATGCTACAGCGCTTTGGGAATTGCTGATAGTCAAGAGCAAATTTATGGTTATTTTTTATCTCTCCCATTTGCCACCAGTCAAGCTACCCTTAAGTGTGTATTTCCTTGAAAGCCATGCATAGGACCAGAAAACATACTGGCTGACCTAAATGTCAATACTGTATACTTATTAGGCTGAAGTTATAAGCCAGAAGGGAGCCAATGCTTGAATTCTGAGGTAAAAATTTGTTGGTTTTAGTGACATTCATGATCTTTAGCAAGATTTATGTCCTGCAACTATTATGTTTGCCTTTAGAAACATGATTTGGCTCTGAGAATGCATAATCATTATTGTCTTGATCATCATAACAGTTGTTTGTTATTTGAGCTAATTATTATATTGTTACTCAACAATCAAACAGGCCATTCACATCTGCTGAGTCTGTGGTCCTGGTTATTTCTCTGAAGTAAGCCTGATAGCCACCAATAGTGGTGTCTTGCCTACGGTGCCTAAACGTAAATTGCACCATTTAAACAAAAGCAGTAGCACACCTATAGGCATTGCTAACAGCACGTGGAAGACAAAAGACTTAGTGTGCTATGTAGCCACTTTGTGGTTTTGGCTTCTCGGCTGAAAAGAGAAATGGACCTACTAGCAATTCAAATGCCTTTCCTGCCTGTTGCCTTCCACAGCCACTTTCTTCTCTCTCTCCAACTAATAAAAGTTAACAAAGCACCCCACCACCAAATGTGGCACCCCACCTTTCAAATTAAGATGGGATGGGTTTCCACCCACCCACCCCTCTGCTACATTTTGTGGTTGGAAAGAGCAGGCAATCTGTGTCGCGCAGCAGTAAATTAATCAACACAGCGTTTTCTTCATAAACAGAATAAAACTTTTACTTGAGAAAACAAAGTTGTTCATAAACAGCATAGTTAAAGAGCATATACAGAGGCACAGTCTTAGTTACTGATTTACTAGTCCTGGAGCCACTTTGTCTGCAACAACACAACACACACACTGGCTGAGACACACAGACTGAGGCCCACAGAGAGGCTGGCTACTTTTACAGTGGTGCCTCGCAAGACGAAATTAATTCGTTCCGCGAGTTTTTTCGTCTAGCACGGTGTCGGAAAAGTTTTGGAAAAGCTTCAAAAATCACCAAAAACCTCAAAAAAGGCTACCACACCGCGTTCTATGAGTTGCTCCTCGAAATCAAGTTGCAACTGTATTAACGGTGTTAAGAAAAAGGAAACAAACTTGCAAGACGTTTTCGTCTTGCGAAGCAAGCCCATAGGGAAATTCGTCTTGCGAAGCAGCTCAAAAACCGCAAAACCCTTTCGTCTAGCGAGTTATTCGTCTTGCGAGGCATTCGTCTTGCGGGGCACCACTGTATAGGGAAAATGAGTCATCACTCAAGATGAGTCGTGAGTCACAGTGACTTAGCAGTTTGCTGTTAACAGTTAGCAGGCTTGAGTGATTGTGTAGGCCTTGTAGGTCTTACTGCTTCTGCTCTCAAGAACCTTTGTCTTATGACAATCTACTCAGTCAGAGAGATGCATTCTCTTCCTGCTTCAAGAGGAAGCACTCCCTCCCCCTGGATTTTTCTCACACCAAATGAGGAGATAGCAGTAGCACCAGTAAAGAAAATGCAGGTAGGCAGACTGAAAAGCAAGCAAGTTGGGCAATCTTGACATGCCATGTGTTGATTGACGTACATACATACATGTCTGGTGTTCTTTTTTGCTGCATCTCCAGAAGCATAGCTGTCAACTTTCTGATTTGAAAATAAGGGAACAGCAGCCTCGAAAATAAGGGATCAGCAGCCTCACCTGTCCCAGGGACAGTCTACGGGATATCTAACAATCCGGGATAGCAGTGGGAAACGGCGCTGGAATAAGGGAATTTCCCGCAAAAAAAGGGAAGGTTGACAGCTATGTCCAGAAGGGATCCAACTCTGAGTCTTCACCCTTAGCTGACGGATCTAAAAAGCCTTGGAAGGCCTGACAGATCCTTCCCACAAACTGCCTAACAGAATCATAGAATCATAAGTTGGGAGGCAGCCCTTACAAAATGCAGGAATATGCAGCTGTCCCAAACAGGGATCAAACCTGTAACCTTGGTGTTATCTGCACCAAACTCTAACCAACTGAGCTATGAAGCAAGTCTTCAGTGAAACTGACAATCTTGCCGGGTTTTTTTTTGAAAACTTCCCATTGCCAAAGAAGTAAATTAGCAACAGAAAACGTTTCCTTCTGAGGCATTATGAAAATGGGAACCATTAGCAGTAGAAGTTTCAGAAAAAAAACAAAAAGTAGTAAGTCCAAGTATTAGGCATTGACAAGGCTGAAGGTTGCTTTTGCATTTCTAAGGGATGACTACTGAGGAAAATAAGGCATCTGGAAGAAGGAAACTTTTGGGCACTTAATTACATGGCTAGCCCCAGAACATCTGCCAGGTATACGAAGAGCAAAGATAACAGAATCTGAGAGAATATAGAAGATGAAATCAGCAGGGCACCATTGGAAAACTGTGATATAGACCAGACAGCAGATCACTATTGCACATTTGAGATGACAGCTGTTTGAATACCCTAGGTTTGGGCTTTGGATGAAATGACATTTTGGGTGAAATGAAACAGCAGCCATGCAAGGGAACACAATAAAACTGTTCCAATTTTTCAGTATGAATATGATTAATTCAGCTCAGTGTCAGGTGCTGCTGAGTTCAATACTGGACTGCACAGTTTACCCTGACCTTTTCCCCCCTCAGTGTGCCAAGAGGCAGAGTCTGCGGCCAGAGACAGCAGCAGTGCTATAAACCCCAATTCCAGCCCCTGTAGTGCATAAATGAGAAAAGGACATAAGCATAAACGAGCATTTTCTTTAAATATCCTTGTTGATAAAAGCATTGTTAAGACAGCTGGATGCTGTGAGGCTATATAGCAGCTATGTACATTAACTGCTATCAAGTCAACAATATGGCCAACCCCCCCCCCCAAAAAAAACAGCTGTAACTCCAGTTTGTGAGTCCCTATATTATGTGGTTAGAGCTGTAACAGAGAATATATATTTTATACTTTTAATAAATTGTAGACACTCAGCACAGTTGTGAAGTTCTCAAGCATTATTAACAAAACAGTATAGTCCAACATGGTTTGTTCAGAAAAGCAGTATCTGAAGCAATGCTATTATAATAGTATTTATCACAACATGAGGCTGCCTTGTAAGTAAAATAAGGCCTTTTGCTTTCCTTAACCACATAGCAAAAATTAATATAAGTGGCCCACATGACTGACAACTGGGTGCCTGTTGCTGACCATTGCCATGGAAAGTATTTGAAGCCTCTGGAAGCCAGAGGTTTTTTTAATCCATAGTTTTGGCTGTGTTAAAGTCTTAATGCAGGATTGTAGGAATAATTTATTCATAGTCTTGTTTTTCTTACAACCTGTTTGATTCTGTGGCAACTATGGATTTTCGTCAGCCATTGCTAGCTTTCAGTCATGCTGCTATGTGCTGAGCCAGTCACATTATGGTATGCAGACATAATGCATACTGACCTGTGCATGGGTTGGCTTCTGACTTTCAATCACAACTGCAGCTTTTCAAATAAATCGAAGACGTACCTATTCCTTTGCAGGTCTTCCTACACTGGTAGCCAACTCATTTGAAATGTGTTCAACAAGTCAAGCTCAGAGTATGAGATTGCACCAGCCAAGGGCACGTATACAGTATGTATGCAAGCAATCAAATCCTTCTCTCAAATTGGTTGGTGTGGTTTCACCTCTAATCTGCTGAGCTGGGAAGAAGGCAGTGACATGATATGGAAGCCATATATGTCTTCTGCAGTGGGTCAAACAGTAGCTCCAAGAGCTGCTAATTAAATAAGGAAAACTGATGTGGGGTGGGTGGAAGAAAACATAAAACGTTTCCCAGTACTGCAACCTTTATCCACATTTATCCCCACACTTCAGCAGTTGCTTTTAAAGGGGAGGAAACATGAGATCTGGTTATGGATTTTCCATGGGGGTTTTTTCTTCTTATTTTGGTCCTTACTGATGCTAAATCCTTACTAATTCCAAATCTTCCCTTCCCCTTTCATTCTCCATAGAAATTCTCCACCATAACTTTAATTAAACCACAGCCAAATTTTCAAAGCTTGAATCCTGAGAATGTACACAGGCGCCTTTATGAGAAATAAACTTTAGGACTGTATTGTAGAGCAAAAACTATTACTAGCATCTCAAGGTGTTTTTGATTAGGTATAACAAGAGAGCTGTTTCCTATTAATCCATAAATCAACGAATATTGTTCCCTGGAGAAGAGTTCCTAGTCATAAAAGTAAAAATAAAAAAGGGTATTACTTTCAAGATGCTAAAAGCTGTCAGAACTGTAAGCATAATTCTATAGTGACAACTGAAAGAGTACACTGCAATAAGGGAGAAGCCCTATTTCTGTAGACACCAGAGAAGAACACTCAGAGGTCTTATTGAGAATGGAGACACGACTATTCAGCACGCACACAATGTCTCTTCAGAGTTCATTGGCATGGATAATTGGACTGCTACAGCAGCCCACGTGTTACTCAAGATGGTTTTTTACGAGGCTCATTTCATGAACTCATTTACAGTATTTCTATGTACTCTTTGATGAACGTTTTTTTATGGGAGAAACAGCTTTATTATAAGCTTGCTCAATTTTTCAAGTTTACCATCTTCAGATAAGAAAAACAAAATTATGGTGATTAAAAAAAGAAAGTTATTAAAAAGGATTAACATAAAATTATTTCAGGACACAACAGTAGGAAACTAAGGTAACATTACTTAAAGAAAACATTACTTAACACTGATTTGTCAACACATTGACAAAAAACAACAACCCACAGGAGCCAATGAACAAAGAAAAATCACATGATTTAAATAATAATAATAATAATACCATTAAACTGTTATCACCTTGAAGCAAGGAGTTTGCAGATAGGTGCCATATTTGTACCATACAGTGCAATTTCTTACCTTTGTGGTGGTTTGCCCCAGATGCTATTCTGCCCCACAGTGTTACAACAAATATTATTATTAGCAGTTTTCCTTTTGTGGCTTTCTGTAAGTATCTTTTATTCATCCTAGGAAGAAAAAAATAAAATACACAAAATGAAAAATGTTCGGTAAGTATAATTCATGTTTTCCCCAATTTTATAGAAGTAGTTAAATACATTTTGTACAGCGCAGTCCCATTTGCGTCTACTGAGAAATAAACACCATTGAAATTCAGTCGGACTTTATCCCAGTTAAATGTGCCTAAGATTTCAGCTTAAGACACCTGGCAGGCATTTCTATATCAATCACCCAGCATGGAAGGCAGGAAGTTAGTCAGGTCAAATACATGTCATTTGCTTAAGCTAGTCTTTTAGCCCAATAGTTAAATACCACAATAATGGCTCTACTTGTGTTAGGCTGCATAGTAGCAATAATTTCTAAAGAGCAAGGGGAGCGACTTTCACCTTGATGCTAATCAAGGTACAGCTCAAATAAGGCATTGAGAGCTTCACAACTATGCCTACACAATATCAATGGAAAGCCTTCCTAGGGGAAAGCTTATCACTGCCTCTTAATACCTTATCACAGCCTCTTCTCCTACACCCAAAGAAGGCAAAGAAGTGAGGAAATAAAACATATTCATCACAGGCAACGAGAATCCTACGGTACCACCTTTTAAAAAACCCACACACAACTTTATATATATAACATTATCTAAAATGTATCCTGTTTATTATTTATTTATAAAAAGAGATGTTTATATACTGCTACAGCGTAAAAATAGTTCAAACCAGTTTACAGCAATAAAAACGTAAAAAATGCAAGCAAAGCATAAAACTTTAAAAACAAATATCATTAAACCATTGTGGAAGGACTGGCATAGGACTGGCAGAAAAGAAAAGTTTCCAGCAGGCATTTAGAAGTTGGCACAAAAGATGCCCACAAAGTGTATCACAGACCATCAATGATACACTACTTGAAACAGCACACCTAGATAGCTAGTTACACAGGGTTGATTCTGTGGCTATAGAGCACAGAAACAGAGCACAGAGAAACAGGCAGGGAATGTCTGCCCCTGCCAGTCCACATGACCACCGCCTCTCAGAGAAAAAGCATGATGAGTTTTGAGCCACATGGATGGCTTCCTGTATTAATTATGCAAACATACTGTACCTGGCTTCCCAGGATGCTTCCCAAAATCCATAGTTGTGTGCTACAGCAATAAACAGAAAAACTCAAACTCTGCCATCCTACTTTTAGTCTATTCTGTAATCTTAAATACACATACTACTTAATAAGCTCAGTAGCTCTGGATTCTGAATAGGCATGCAGAGGGGCAGGGCTGCAAATTGAGAAAATGTTCTTACCATGTTGACCTGATGACTTTTCCAAGAACCGCCTAATTATTACTAATTATTAATAGCATTCTTTCTAACAAGCGTTAACATGAGGGCTGGTACAAATGTTACAGAAAAGCAACGAAGGTGTAAAAATGAATCACGGTATCCTTTCCTCACTTGCGTTGCGCAATGGAAACTAACAGCTGAGAGGTTGGGGTGGGGGGGAGAAGCTGCAATGATCAGTTTTCTGGGAATCTCTTTGAGAGAGACCCATGAGATCCACTCAACCGATCAGAGTAGCACTCCTCTCACAGCTAGCCAAAACGAAGCCTGAGTGTGTCTCTGCAATCATGTGTTTAAGTCACGCAGTCAACTGAGAGTGCCGTTTTCAGGCAGCAAAGTTTACCACTTGATAGCTTCACCTGAGTACCGTACTTACGTGAATGTAATGCACACTCTTTTTTGCCCAATTAGGGTGCCATTAGATACGATGGCGCATTTACATGCACCATCAAATACTTTATCGGTTTCAAGGTTTTGAAAACTGAGGGGCACATTAGATTCAATGGTGCATTAGATTCGCGTAAATACAGTATACGCAACAAAGGGACTTTGTCTGTTGTACCTGATGAACTTTGATTCCTCCCTTCCTCGTCTAAGTTTCCATTATACACAACCAGTCTTTCACATGAGTTGCGAACAACATCAATAGCAAAAAATGCTTGAAAGTATCAGTTGAAAGTCTGACTGCTATCAACATCTTACTCTGCTGTATTAAAGGTAAAGGTACCCCTGCCCGTACGGGCCAGTCTTGACAGACTCTAGGGTTGTGCGCCCATCTCACTCAAGAGGCCGGGGGCCAGCGCTGTCCAGAGACACTTCCGGGTCACGTGGCCAGCGTGACAAAGCTGCATCTGGCGTGCCAGCGCAGCACACGGAAACGGCGTTTACCTTCCCGCCAGTAAGCGGTCCCTATTTATCTATTTGCACCCGGGGGTGCTTTCGAACTGCTAGGTTGGCAGGCGCTGGGACTGAGCGACGGGAGCGCACCCTGCCGCGGGGATTCGAACCACCGACCTTTCGATCAACAAGCTCTAGGCACTGAGGCTTTTACCCACAGCGCCACCCGCGTCCCACTCTGCTGTATTATAGGCTGACAAATCTAGGGAATGTTAAATTATAGGTGCAAAGACAGAAAGCTTCCTGCCACTAAACAGCAGTGATAATATGCTACTGAATCACAGCTATAACGTCATCTCAAAATAGCAGCAAAGGCAGTAGACTCATACAGGAAACAAAATCCCAGCAGGTTACATATTTTTGCTGCAAAACTGAAGACAAGGCACAACATCAGCCATTTCTCAATGTCCACTAAGAAGGTGATTTTTTTTTTGGAGAACAAATGAACATAATGCAATCCAGTGCCCCATCTAGTCCTGTTCTCACAGTGGCCAACCAGATGCCCCTTATGAGAAGCACAGTAACTGAGCACAACAGTACTGTCCTTCCTGCAGTTTGCAGCAACTGGTGTTCAGAAGCATTCTGCCTCCAATAGTGGAGGCAGAGCATGGCTGTCATAGCTAGCAGCTAATGAGAGCCCTCTCCTCTGTAGCCTTATTGGAGTTCACCGATTGGGTCTGCGTTGCTCCGGGACAGGAGGAAGGAAGTCAAATGACACCGAGGTTGATTCAATGAAAGAGTTTATTCTGCTCTCTGGATAGCAGAAGGCACTTGCGTGATCAAGTCCACAGCAAGTCCAAAGAAATGAGAAGTTTCATGCAGTATATATATCCTCCAGGCACCCTCTCCCTCCTCCCCTAGGAACCCAACCACGTCAGCCTATGTACGTAGGTTGACATCACCTATGTTCCTGCTCTTGTATTCTCAACCATAAAAGGATCTTCCTTCCTGTACTTCTGACCATAAACGGATCTTCCTTCCTACTCTTATCTGGGAGGAAGAGGTCATCATCTCCGGGAACACGCTTCTGGCGTTTTTCCCGGACATCGGTTTGTGCGTCTTTTGTGGTCAGCACATAAGATAAGGTACTGACGTGTTTTCTCTGTTCCCCTAGAGAGCCAGGGTCATCCCTTGCCGTGACTGATAAAGGAGAGAGCTTGTTTATGCAGCTGTGTCCTTGTTATGCTTTTGCTCAACAGCTCAAGTTTTATGCATTTTAGAGTGCTCTCTTGGAGAAAGAAGAAAAGGGGGGGGTGAGTCAGTTTTAAACTTACTGCACAGAAACCCATTCCTTCACCTCCATGAATTTGTCCAATCTTCTTTTTAAGCCATCCAAGTTGGTGGCCATCACTGCTTCCTGTGGCAGTGAGTTCCATAGTTTCATTATGCACTGTGTGAAGAAGTACTTCCTTTTATCTGTCCTGATTCCTCCAACATTCAGGTTCACTGAATATCTGCAAGTTCTAGACTTATGAGAGAGGGGGGAGGCGAAAATGGTCTTTATCTACTTTATTCATGCCATGCATAATTTTCGGCTCACCCAGACTTCCTTTTGTGCTGTGTTTCTACACACTTCAAAGGGAGCGCTGTGTCCAAGTGCTGCTTTTGGGGGGGGCAGCACATTTCCTACAAAATCACTGCTCTTTATGGCGGGATTGGCCATCTGCTGAAAACCCAAATTGCCATTTGTTCCAATTCACCATCAAAAAGTAGGTTTTCACAAAGGAAGCACCAGAGCAATAAAATAAAAATAAAGTGCTTGGACACGGTGCTTTAAAGCACAGGCTGTGCCCAGAAAGTGCAGGGCAAAAGGTAAATGTGGATGAGCCCTTTATAAACTTCCATAACGTTCACCTCTTGTTCACCTTTCCTCCAAACTAAAAAGTCCCCAAATCTGCAGCCTTTCCTCATTGCTGCATCCCCTTGATCATTTTGTCCTTTTCTGAATATTTTTTTGACTCTACAATATCCTAGAGTTAGCCTATATATCACGGAAGGCTGCAAGTTCTCCATCTGTGGTCTAAATCTAGAAATCGTAAGAACTTGGTGAGTACAGGAGGCACACCAGAAATCAGAATTTAAACAAACTGGTTTAAACTATCCAGTCTCTGCAGAGAATGGGTTGCTCCAATAGGCTGCTCAGGAAAGGTCATGGTGTGCGGCAGTGGGGCACATCCAACTTTCTTTTGTCTCCCACTACAGTGCCTTTGGAAAGGTACAGCTGAAAAATGGTGGAAGAGATTAAGAGTAGGCTTCACTTTGCTTCTTTTTCGGAATTATATCCCACAGGTGAGCAGCAATAGGTCTTAAACCAAACCGTTTGCAGTGCAAAATCACTTTTAGCCTGAAAGCAAATTTAAAATGCTAAACTGGCATGTTTACGCCTTTGATTTTGATTTCACACACACAACACAATTGTACCCACAGAAGATACTCAAAGAAGGGTTTTTAAATATTGTGTAAAATGCTCCTGGTTCTTGAGCATAAGTTGAACGTATTTAAATGGATAATCGAACCGCACAGTGAGACCTTTGTGGGAAAGCTCAACCATGGAAGAACGACAGAGAAGCACCACTTATTGTATAAATGCATTCTAACTGTGTAAGCTCATCACATCTGTGAAAGGGCAGTCTTTACTGAAACAGGCATACGTAACAACACAAAAAAGACATGTAAGATTAAAGTATGCATATCACCTGTATATAAGCAAAATATGCAGAACTTGGGGAAATATTCTCCACTTCAGAACACTTTAATTATTCCACAATATGTACTCAGTGAAAATAGTATGCACATACTATTATGTATAAGGGCTTCGATTTATTAAACTGTATTTTTGTACAACCCCATGAATGTTAATATGTTTAAAACTAAATGCCTTGGAAAATATTTCTTTCTTTTCTGACAAAATAAGTTTTCTTGAAACACCTTTTAGAAATACTGTGGTTCTAATGAATAGTGTCCTTTCTAAAGCAGTGCCATTATTCATCAACAATGCTCCCAGATTAACATCAGCTCCTTTGCAACACAATTGATTGCAATTTTCACCTTCGTTAATTTTCAGACAGGCTACTAACAAAAGCAATAGAGAAAACAAAGTAAGAAAAAAAAACCCAGAGATATCTTGTTCCTCATAAAAAACTGCAACACGAAATAACTCGCTGAATTAGTCGCATTTAACAGTGGATATAGTGGCCTGGTTTTCACACACCAAACCATCATTTAGAGCTACGTGCATGAGCTGTTACGTTATTATCTCCCCTCTGTTTCCGTACAACCATGAGAACTTTTGTAGCGGGTTTAGTTTAGTGCTATCCTCATTTAAAACAAACTCTGGTCAATTTCTAAGCAAGCCTACTAAAACCATGTGTTATAAAGCGGACAATTTAAATAAGCAGTGTTTGTTTTAAACCAAGATCTCTTTTTCATATATAATGTCAAGCTAGGTTTTGCGGGGGAAAGAACTAAATTTTGTAGATGTCTTCATGCTGGCCATGGCGGCTCCTTCCTGTTCATGCAAGTAGCATCAAACCATGGTTTAGTGTTAAGTGCAAACACAACAAAATGTAGTGAAAGCAGTAGAGCTTTGTGAAGTAACTGGGGAGTTTTGAGGCATATCCAGTCCTGCTGTTGGAGTGGTACCTTGCTCTTCAGTTCAACACAGCCTAGAGTTGTATTCCAAAACAACTGGAAAGAAACAGGTTGGGAAAGTTCTATTTTAAAAGCTTCAAATGAAGCTGCATTTCCATATCTGACTACAGCTCAACAGATTGCAATCCATTTATTTATTTATTTATTCTTCTGTTGTCATTTCAGTAGGTTGTGGAAACTCATGTTTATCCATTCTAGATGCAAAAAGGCCTAATTATATATACAAAAGTGGAGGGGTCTTTTGTTGTTGTTGTTGAGTTACTTTTACTGAACATACCATCCCGTGGTTTTAAATCCCGTGACCACTTACTCAACATTTAATTTTTCAAATAGATGTACACAGTGCTTCCCGCCCCCACCCCAGGGTAATCAAGGGTACGCAGTACCGGCACCTCTTTTTGTTGTTGTTAAAAAGTGTGGCACTTACTGTAACAACTTCATGGTGAGTACAGGTACCTATTTTTCTAGGGGGAAAGCACTGTATGCACATAGCTTTACAAAATACTAAAAACCTTCAACAATTCAATAATCAAGTCAATCAATGATTCCCCCCCTTGTATAATAATAGGTAAGTATCTGAAACCTTAACACTCCAAGTCATGTACAATCTCATACAGTACTTTTGTCACTTCAAATTCTCTCTCAATATCTGTACTTAAGAGGTTGAAGGTTGAAGAGGTCTCTGTCTTTCCACTCATTCATCACTGCTATAGCATTTGCTTCCACAAAGCTTTCGCAAATGGTTGATTAAATTTTCTTCATTCATCTCGCTTTTTCGTAAGATTCCGAGAACTGAAGCTGGGACTTTCTGCATGCAAAATCCTTTATCTCTGTGTACTATATTCGTACCACTCTGTCATCCTAGAGTACACATGTAATGGAGTGCACATGCTCCAGGGTTAAGGAAGCCGCCCAGAGTGCAGCTACTAACAGAGTACTGCTGCTACTACTACTGCTATAAATATCTGAAACTGGCAGGCAAGCAAGCAAGCAAGAGGTGTTGTGGAGGAGGAAAGCAGGTGAGTGAGCTGGGCTTCTAGCAGGATGAAGCAGGAGAGGGAGTTGGGTTGGCAGTGGTGGGTGGGTTGTGAGAGTAAGGCAGGGTGGCAAGCAGAGCAGGGGGGGGCGAGCTGAGCTTGTGGCAGTGAGGCAGGTTGGGTGAGAGGGGCGGCATAAGTAGTGCAGGTGAGCTGCAGAGGTTTTGTAAAAATTAATGGAAGGGCCTTAGGGAAGGAAGAGTGTAAGCCAAAAGTAAGTAGGTTGGGGCAAAGAGTAAGGAGAAAGGGAGGGTGGCTGGTGTGTGAAGCAATCAGGGTCATCATCCCCTAGAACTAATTTGACATGATGCGGCAGCTCCAGGCATTCTTGGAGAACACAGATTATTTATCTCCAGGGTTCAAGCCTGGCCACAGAACTGAGTCCACCTCAGTAGCCCTGATGGATTACCTTTGTTCAAGCTTGTTCCTGCTTCCTGATCTTTCATTGGCATTTGCTACCATTGAGTATGGTATCATCCTGGACTGGCTCCAGGATATGGGAATTGGGGGGGACACTGTATTACAGTGGTTCCAATCCAACTTTCAGGATCGAATCCAGACAGGAGCATTGGTGGGGTATCCCTGGTGCTACCTAATCCTGGTACTGTGGATGAGTAGCTCCTGGGTCCGAGAAACTGGTCAGTTGCCTACCCTGGATGAGGTTACATTCCCCCTTTAGGGAAAAACCTTTTACCAATTGTGCCTGTTTCGACAGCAATGGGCATTTCTGGACCAGAAAAGCCTTGCCATACCAGTTCATGCGCTGGTTACTTCAAGACTGTAATGAGCTCTTTGTGTGAGCTTCCCTCGCGCTTGATCATAAATGCTTCATCAATACGGCACAGAAGATATAGAATAGATAGATAACAAGGAGCTGGCCCTATAAATTGTTTTCTTTTGTTTCTAGCAATAACAAGATGATGACGGGTTACTGTGATTCTTAGGTGACAGATCAGTGCCTGGACAAATGAGATTGTGTTCTGTGGATGTGCAAATCGACTTGAGAAATAACTGAAGTACAATTTTGTAACTCCCTCTTCACTCTATCCCAGGTGCGGGGAACAAATGGTCATCCAGATGTTGCTGAATTGCAACTCCCATCATCCCTGGTCATTGACCATGCTTGCTGAGGCTAATGCAAGTTGTAGTTCACCAACATCTGGAGTTGTAGTTCACCAACACATGTCTTATCCAACACAGTTCTTTTTAACTTGTTATGGCCTATAGCATACATTCCAGTTAAACTGAAGCATATCAGAAGCAATTTTCTACAGCAGTAGAGAAACCTTATCTGGTGGAATTTCCCCCACCCAAATCTGAAAGGTTCAGGAGTCCTCTGCCCCACTTGTGTCTGCATCTGGCAATCTGGCTGTTGATTTTAGAGGCCTGGGACTGTGCAAAATAAGAACCTGAGGTCTGAGGTTATGCCAGTTAAATGGAGATATTAATTTTATTGTACTCTCCTTGCTCAGTTACCGTATATACACCCTGGTGTTCTCTGCAAGTCCCGGGGTAGAAAAATCTAGGCCTAGGCAAGGGCATTCTGGAACCCTGGCCCGGATCATGGGATGCATCTGCCATAGACATTACAGTACAGCCGTACCTCAGAAGTCGAACAGAATCTGTTCCGGAAGTCCGTTCAACTTCCGAAACATTCAACTTCTAAAACCCAGCTTCTGATTGGCTGCAGAAAACCGCGGAAGCCCCATTGGATGCTCGCCTTCCAAAAGAACATTTCAAAAACCTGAACACTCATTTCCGGTTTTCGATCATTCGGGAATTGAAACATTTGACTCTCAAGGCATCCGGGAGCCAAGGTACGACTGTACATCTACCCTTCCCCCTACATATAAAACCATAATTAAAAACTCAGCGCACTTGAAAACACTTCAACAACCATACAAAAGAAACGTAAACTGCTATAACAAAACTGCACAATTATAGGACTAGAGTAAAAACAGGATAATTGGCATATGGTTCAGGAACCCTAGGGCAAACATATTGCCCGAATTACGTTGTCTTGGAGCTCCTTGGATACACTGTAAATTGAAAAGTTGTGCTTCTTTAAGACATCAGAATGGTGTTTTTTTTTCTGGAGAGTTCCCCAATCTTTACAGTCTAATGTTTGAAGAGGTTATGAAAGAGCAACCATTTGAAATAAGCGTTGTGTTTCTCTTTACACTCATGTTCTGTGCAACAAAAATATAATTTGTAAGTTACTTTAACTGAATTGTGTGAGTTTCATATAATTTAAAATTTCTGACACTAGGCACAAGGCTACTGGAGACTCTGTACTGCTTTGTTTCAAACAATGTGGACTGTGTCAAGTACCTGCTGTATGAGATTAGGAAGAATTATTTTTCAGTTTTTCATTTAATACAATTAATTGGCAAAGTCTGGGCTCTAAGCCAACTATTTTATTTTCTGTAAGAATTGTAATTTGGCAGCGTGTGAGCTGAACTGAATGCTTTACAGCTGTCTTAAAAATACAGAGCAATATCCATTTTACATATATACAAGGCATCATAGCGTATTTCAATGAGAATTCTAATTAGTTAATATGCTTTACAACAAAGCACCTTAAAGTTATAATTGCCAAGATATTTATGCAGATAAGCAATAGACGAGAATGAAACACATGGTTTCCAAAAAGCAATACTAAGATTTCAATTTAACAAGCAGAATGTTAATGTAATGGGGGGAGAAGGAAAAACATAATATTATTAACTCCAGAGAGGCAGCCATATCACAGACTCAGGAGACTTGTGGCATAAACATTTTGTAGGCTAGAGCCCAATCAAATTAACAGTACAGTATGTATTCACGAGCTCTTCTTGAAACACTTTCACAGGATCACAGAATGTGTAGAAAATGAGAATTGAACACAGAACACTTCCAACTTTGTGTTGAACCGTTCAGTTTTTATCTGCAACTCACTGAGGATGTCAGTATGTCCTGTGAATATGTCCTCAAGTGAATTAACTGGAATCATACATTCAGATCTGTTTGCTTGCTTATCCGTATTATTTTCTTCCATTGCCATTGAATCTCTCTCTTATTTTTCTTACTCCCACCTTTCTTGCTATGCTGATTTATCATGTAAAAAGGGACAACTATTCTCGCTAGTAGGAAGCATGCACCCACTGAGTCTGTATTCAAAAGAATTCGCTAATGAATTGTGAATTGCAGCTTCACACTGAAGTCTCCCTATAATGTCTTTTTATTGAAGTGTAACAACTTTGTAGGCAGTAGCATCCTGGGAGACTGAAATGTTCTCCCACTGCTTCTGAATGCTGCCATTCTTAGGTCACGTTTGTTCTGTTCATTCTCTTGCATAAACACAGGAGACTTTGTCCCTGTCTTGTGTGAACACAGGACACCACTGTAGAATGTGATGGCATATATCCCATTGCAGGATGTGTTGGAGAACAAGATAGTATAGCTGAAGTAATTTGGCAAAATCATGCAATATTGGTTGCCAAGAGGGGGAAAAAGGATGTTCTGTTTGCCAGATGATTGCATAGAATAGATATAATACTTTTTAAAGTGGTCCATTTTCATGTCAAGCTACGTAGTTGTAAAAATCACCTGGAAGCAGTAATAAATAAATCAACGGGCCACCAAAAAATCTCAGCTACATTAGTGCAAACATTTCTCCCATTTCACTGTACTGGAGCTGTTTCATCTACATTATTTGCTTTCCAATTTTAGGAAATATATGCTTCAGACATGTAATTCTATGCACCTTCTTCAGAGATATATGCGTAAGTAATCACACTGAGGGGAAAAAAATACTGCTTTAGTTGGGACCTTTAGTTGGCAACTTAAGCTGACAGAATATGTGCAGCTTGCAGACTTAACATATAGAATAAGAGAACAAGAAGAACACGTGTTTAGAGAAGAATGGAAAATGTTTATTGAATATATGGGGATAAATTGTGTACACTTGAAAACATTGGCAGCATTAAGATAAATTCAACAGTGTAAATAAGTTTTGATGGATGTAATAATGGAATACAGTCATACCTCATGCTGCGTTAGGTTCATGTTGCGTCTTTTCGGCTTGCGAACGCGACAAACCCGGAAGTGTATACTTCTGGGTTTCGCCACATGTGCGTGCACAGAAGTGTTCTGTGCGCTTTGCGCATGAGCGTTCTGCACGCTTTGCACATGCACAGAAGCACTCTATTGTGCTCTGTGCTTGTGCAGAAGCGCCGCTGTGGTTGCAGACTTTTCGGGGTACGAACGGCACTCTGGAACGGATCATGTCCGCAACTAGAAGTACCACTGTACTGGATGGTTTAGTTTTTGTAAAATATGCAGGGATTTGTGATATGCAAAATGAACCATGGAAAGAGAAGAAAGGAAGTCATTGATATTTTAAGGATGTTCAAATGAGTATTCTAAATTGTAAAATAGAAAATTTAATAAAAATTATATATTTTTAAAAAGGGAAAAGAATACTAGTTCTTGGATTACTATTTGTGTAGACACGCCACTGATATTTTCATGTATCGCAGTCTCGGTTTCAATGGCAATTCCATTTTTAGACTTACAGTAATGTTTGATATGAATACATTGGAAGGGTATCATGCTTTTGAAATCGATATTGTATTGTCTTGGAGTTTTGTTTGTTTGTAAGGAAAGGTGTTATTTAGAAAACCAAAGGATTGTGGAACTATACATTTCTTTAACAAACGCACATGCTCAGTGGCCACAAAGTGCTAACTGCCTGATGGGGGCAAAACAGAAAACTGCAGGAAATGGAATATCCTGGAAAAGGACATGGTTGGCTGGATCACTGTAACCCTGAACAGAAACACTTCATGTACAAACATTTTGTCACAGATTCAACTTTTTTGGAATCAGTCTGAAAAAACCCTAGATTAGATTAGTAACCTGCATGAAAGTGATAGCCAGTTAAATCATACTCAGGAATAGACCCACAGAAATCAATTGATTTATATCAATTACCGTACTTTTCGCTCTATAAGACGCACCAGACCATAAGACGCATCTAGTTTTTGGAGGAGGAAAACAAGAAAAAATAATATTCTGAATCTCAGAAGCCAGAACAGCAAGCAAGAACGCTGCGCAGCGATCCCTCTTGCTGTTCTGGCTTCTGGGATAGCTGTGCAGTCTGTATTCGCTCCATTAGACGCACACACATTTCCCCTTACTTTTTGGGAGGGAAAAAGTGAGTCTTATAGAGCAAAAAATACGGTAATTTAAATTGGGATACTCCGCGCATGACTTCATTGGGTATCATGGTTATTCTCACTCTTCTTTGTACAAGAGCTTAGCCAAGGTTTGTTCTCGGCTCTGGGAACCAGCACATTCCCAGTAATCCATAATTCAATTTACTGTGTCACGTGAAGCATGCCTGTGTATGTAAAGGGAAATCGGGTCTCTCTTGTGGGCCATTACATAGGTGGGGCATTTCATACTAATTTTGAAATAGGTCTTGGTGGGGTAAAAATGATCCACACTCTTAAATCCAGTGGCTGGACTAGGTAATTCCAGAGTTCAGTGCCAACTCTAGGGTCCATTGTAACTATACTACGAATGATTCAAATACTATATTGTTTCAGGTAATATGTGCTATTTTACGCCAAATGCTACATTAACAGAAGGTACAGTAAAAAATAAATGTGATTTTTCATGAAGCAATTGCTCAAAAAAAAAGCTAGTTTCATGAGTTGCTAGCACTGGTATTGTATGCGGTGTAAAACTCTGTATTATATTGATCCTGGAACCTAGCAAATTCTGATATATGCCAGCTTTTCATGCAACTATATTAATGCTTGCCATGGGCTAAAATATTGATTGCTATATTAATAAACAAAAACTGAACCAGACTTAGGAAGAATTGATATAATGGTAGTCAAGAAGATTTTATACAGTTTCTTATTTAAATTATCAAACTTTGTTCTGAACAGCCAATACACTGGTAGCACAAGTCATTACCTCAACCTCCACAGTACTTTGCACCTGAGAATTCTTATACAAAGGTAGCAATTACAGAATATGAGAAAAGGATTTAATACCTTCTCTTACCCATTAAAAGCTGTGTTGCCATTCAAAGTGACTAGCGGTATGTTATCTCCCCCCACCCCCCACATTTAGAAATGCTAAAGTCTATTTGCAATGAAACAGTAATAGTGGAGAGCTTAACCAACTACTGTGATGTTTTTAAAAAGCCACAACCATGGTATCTCCCAGGGCATTTTCACACCTCTGGAATACATTGGTCAAAAGCTGGCACTGCTGCACCTTGCAACAAGATTGAAAGGAGACCTTTCTGAAATAAGCGTTGATTCCAATTCACCTGCTGCTAATATGGTTGGAAGTTTAAGAGTTCATCAAAGAACTCCATCCCATGTTCAGCTGCAAAAAAAAAATAAAAAAATAAACTTTATTTTTTGCAATTGAATGCAGGATGTAGTTCTTTTGTGAGAAGTTTTTTTTTGGGGGGGGGGGGTAGAATTGCATCTGTTCATTTCCCCCAGGTCAGGCACTGATTCAAGCATGGGTTTCCATGGACTTCCCACCCCTTGGGAGTATCTCAAACGCAGCTAGCCAGGCACTTCAGTGGCAGCTCTTAAGTGTCTTCCTTGTTCGCCAGCTCCTCTGTTCCTGTGGTCCAATGGGAATATAATGGAACCCAGGCTGCTGGCGAGGAAGCTTCTAGTTCTGGGGCATGGATGTCCAGATCTGATGTGCTCTCAGACTCCTTGGCAGTTTGGACATTTGTGGGAGGGTCCTGTTTCTCCTGCTCTTCATCTGAGGAGACCTCCGCTTCAGGATCTGAGCAGAGCTGAGCCCTGACTGCATACTTTATGCATAAGGAACTTCCATAAAGCCACTTCATCCTTTATATTTTTTATATACATCCCTTTAAGAACTTTGAAATATGAATTTTCAATTATAAATTTATGAACAAGACAAACATTTGTTGCTAACACATATATTGCATAGGTCTCCTCATCAATGCAAGTTTCCACGCTGCACATTATGTGGTCAGGACAGCAGAGGGAGGATTGACTGAGGCTCCTTGTTAAATACAGTGGTGCCTCGCAAGACGAAATTAATCCGTTCCGCGAGTCTCTTCGTCTAGTGGTTTTTTCGTCTTGCGAAGCAACCCTATTAGCGGATTGGCGCTATTAGCGGTTTAGCGGCTATTAAAGACTTAGCGACTAAAAGGCTATTAGCGGCTTAGAAAAAGGGGGGAAGCGAAAAAAATAGCAAGACTCGCAAGACTTCCATAGGGAAATTCATCTTGCGAAGCGCATCGAAAAACCCTTTCGTCTAGCGGGTTTTTTGTCTTGCGAGGCATTCGTCTTGCGGGGCACCACTGTATACACTGAGTGAGAGACAAACCAAGGTTTGCTTCCGTGTGAAACGTTTCACAGAGTGGTTATATAGCTGTATAGTTCTTAGAGTAACAGGTCTCTTTTATCCAAAGCATGTTAAGCTTTCGAAAGATCACCTCTAACCACTGTCAAAAATTATAGCCATTTCCTTTTCAAAGGAAGCCTGCTAAATTGTATGGAAATTTCTCCTATTTTTACAAATTGTGTTACACTTTGATGAATAAAAAATGGACCAGCAATGCTCAAAGCAAGCATGCAGATTTAAGAGATCAATCAAGGCTGAGCAAAATTTTATACACCAAGAGAGTTGTGTTTAATTTTTAATACCATTGCAGGGGTGGGGAGGCACAGTTTGAAAGCTATCACCCACAAATAGTTGCTCAAGAAAGTGTGCCAAGAAAATCCAAGTATAGGGGTTTTTGTTGTTTTTGTTTTTTTAAGCAGTACTTCCAATATGCCATCCCTATAAATGTTCTTAGTGTTCAAAACAACTGCATGTTTATCGGATATAACCACCAACAGGAAGTTCAATTAAACAATAGTAATAATTCAAAATATCAGTATTATCTAAGAACTAAGAAACTTAGTCACCTGCCTGTTATAAAGTTAAGGGTCCAATCTATGCTAGTTGAGAAGCCATAGGATATGAAACTCCACTATGTTGGCACAACGCACAATACAACACTTCCATGCTAGATATGCACAACGCCCCAGCACAACTCTCCAGTTATGCCAGGGGAAGACTGTCAGCGCACCTGGAAATCTGTCATGATGGAAGATTGAAGATTTCAAAGCTGATCTACATCTAATCCAGGGGTCAGCAACCTAAGGCCCGTGGGCCACAAGCAGCCCATGGGGGTCGTTTAACCAGCCCACGAGCTGCCCCAGAACCAAGCCGCCCACTTAGCGCAGCGCAGCATGGGGACTCGCTTCCGCGGTGCCGGAGGTGGTGTCTGCACATGCTCAGACGCCGGAAATTGCGTCTGCGCAGACGCCGGAAATCGTATCTGCACAGACACAGATGCCAGAAATCACGGCTGCACGTGCTCATGAGCGCACGCGCTCCGGCCGACGGAAGGATCTCCGCTGCAGTGAACCAGCCCAGGTGAGGTAAACCTTGCTGACCCCTGATCTAATCCATCTACACAGGGAGGTGAGGATCAGGTGAATCCACTCTGGAATTCCAACTCCCCATATTACTCCTCCATTCCTAGTACTGAGCATGTGACTACCCGCCCTGCATGTCAGAAGCAATTGTCAAGGACTAAGAGCCATGCCCATGGATGTGAGTGCATGTGAGGAGTCAACTCAGATGAACAATTTTCCCCAACATGACAGTGATCATGCATTCATCTGAAACTAATCAGACGCGTCTTCAGCATGATGCACTCCGCATCAAAAGTTCATCGAGCATGTTATTATCATTATTATTTTAAAAAATCTTCAGTGCAACAGTTGTAGAGTTTCACTTAATTCCCAGTGCAAAACACCTTGCACATGGTGGTGGTGGATGAGACACGCACACATAAAACTTCAATCCAAACTAAGTAGCTAAGCTTTATAAGTGCTATGGACCATTTTGTCCCTGGATGACACAAAGAATGCAGGGATATAGTGCCAGAGGGTAGCAAGGTTGGCCATTTGCTACAGACCCAAGACAAGCAGAGGGCCCACTCCCCTAAAAGTGCTAGCATTTCCACTTTGATCAGATCAGACATAATAATTTTCAGTTTCCATCTCTCAGCTGCATGTCTCAGACCCACAAAGGTGCTCTGCCTAAGTCACCCCTGCCGCCACCCCACCCCTCTCAGGATTTTGGAGCCAGCACAGGGTGGGGGAGTGTTCCATATTTATATGCGGGACAGTTCTACTTCAACACAATACTAATACTAATAAGGTAAAGGACCCCTGACAGTTAGGTCCAGCCGCAGACGACTCTGGGGTTGCAGTGCTCATTTCGCTTTACAGGCCAAGGGAGCTGGCATTTGTCCACAGACAGTTTTTCTGGGTCATGTGGCCAGCATGACTAAGCCGCTTCAGGCGCAACAGAACACCAAAACCAGAGCAGTGCACGGAAACACCGTTTGCCTTCCCTCTGGAGCGGTACCTATTTATCTACTTGCACTTTCTGGCGTGCTTTCAAACTGCTAGGTTGGCAGGAGGAGAATAATAATAATAATAATAATAATAATAATAATAATAATAATAATAATAATAATTTTATTATTTGTACCCCGCCCATCTTACTGGGTTGCCCCAGTCATTCTGGGCTGCTTCCAGTATATATAAAAACATAATTTTTTTTAAAAAAACTTCCCTATACAGGGCTGCCTTCAGATGTCTTCTAAAGGTTGTATAGTTACTTATCTTCTTGCCTGGCGGTTGCATTAACTCCATACCCACCAGCATTTCTCTGATGAAAATAGGGACGTCCTAAGGAAAAGCGGGACATTGCAGGATCCGATCAGGAACTGGGATGGCTTCTGTAAATCTGGGACTGTCCCTGGAAAATAAGAGATTCTTGGAGGGTCTAGATACACACCTCAGAGATGCGGAAGGGCCTCACTCACACAATATTGTACCATTTCAAACATTCACGGTTCCACCCCCAACCCCCGAATCCTGGGCAATGCCGGGAGTTGCAACAACACCCCCTTCCCACCCCCTGAGCTGTACCCCTCAGAGTGGGTTTACAGTTCCTTACTCTTCCTAGAGAAGTATAGCTCTCCCTATGAGGGCAGCAGAGACCAACCAACAACCCCCAGCGCCCTCCACAAGCCACAGTTCACAGGATACTAATCAACACTACATAGCAGCCTGCTGGCAATTATCTCTATCTTGCCTTTAATTAGGCAAAAAAAATTCGAATCACAAATGCATCCTAAGGCAGTAGTCTCTGTTTGTGCTACTACAACAACACAATTTCATTTTCTCAACAACAAGGAAGGCGGCTACTTGCTTCTGTCATTTTTTGGCAGTGCAATATTATTCAGCAAGATCACCCTGTCCCCAAGACTCAATCTACTTTTCTGTAATAAATTTTATGAATTCTTTCCGAGCCACATACACAATAATAGAGAGAAAATTGAGTACTGTGTATTATTTTATGGAATGGTAATGGTGCACTATTAACGCTATTACATTCTATAATACTTTACCAAAATGTAGCAGGGAAGACACACTTCCAGAGGAAGAGAAAGCAATTATTATTATTATTATTATTATTATTATTATTATTATTATTATTATTATTTCCCTCATAATGTGTGTTTTGCTCTTTTTTATAACATAAGTTTTGTTAATTAAAAGTCAATTTGTGCTATTCTGGAAACAAAATGTTTGGGTTTTGCAGGATATTGTCTGGATAAAATGCCTTTCAGCCCTGATATAATCAACAAGTTAGAGAGTTTGCATATCTGTCTTGTACAACGTAAAGCCTATCTAAGTGCACTGTTAAAACAAAAACAAAAAAGGAGCCTGAATGTGTTTTAGCTGCTGGGTTTGACTGACTGGAACTGAACATGCTGGAAATAGAATAAGCGTTCAGCTACAAACACAGAAGAAAAGGAAATCTCATTTAAATGATTTGCTGATATGACTTAAAACAATTTATTTAATCTTTACCTTTTTTATGTAAATATCCTTCAACTAAGGACTTAAAAAGTATAATTTAGAACAGGTTTTAGAAAGTATAATTAGATGCCCTGTCAGATGGGAAGACAAATTAAAAGTGCAATTCACATTGCTACTGCAGCCATGCCACCAAGGAACTACTAATCTTTTGCACAATACTCAGAGCAGAATGTACTCTAGCCTCCGTAGGGCTCGTGATTATAGACTTGCAGGGAAACTGGGATTTAAATTATTCATCAGTGCAGATTTTCTTTCGCGGGGGAAAAAAATTAGTGTGCCACATAAATAGCAAAAACTGTTAATTCACAGCCTTTTACAAATTAACTGCCTGGTAATGGCATCAGTTATTACCCGTTACTTTTACTAGCACTTACAGTACCAAGATGCTATCAAAGAGACAGCTGCGTGCCTAAAAAAAAATATGCTCAAGACAGACTGCAACATCCATGCAACCAATTAATTTTTCAGGATGCATACACTCAGGCAAATGTAAATCACTATGCCGAAGCCTGTCAAAGGTGCTGATTAATGCAAGTTTGTGGCTATACTCATATAGCCACTCTTGGAGGCGGAACATGGCTAACATATAAAAATTTCCAAATATTAAAGTGATGCAGATCTATGCAGCTGTCAAAACACCCAGATGTGAATTATGGGTTCAACGACCACAATCTCACCTGCCAAGTTGAGGCCAAAAAAGCATGCCCAGGATTACTTTACAGAATCATTATTATTTTTTTTACAAAGGAATCTCACGACAGATGAGAAAAGAATTTTGCGCTAGATAGGCCTTGGTTTGACCCAGCAGAACTCTTCTTAGGTTCTTAACAACCGTCACAGTAACAACATAGAGCAGAAGACCCAAATAGGGGTCTTCAACTGTGTCATGTGTTCGGATTTTTCTTTTGTTTGTTTTTTGGGGCTGTTCAAACGTGGGAGGAAAGCAATGTGATAAACCGTTCCTTTCAATCTTGCCCTCTTGCATCAAATCTTGCCCCTTGTGTTATGTTGCTGCTGGTTTAAGTTGTTTTTTTTATAATAGTTCTGGTCAGCTTGTTGATTCATTGTTTATTGCTGGCTTTATTTATTTACTTACTGTGTTTTGCTGTATATATTTTAGATTGTAAGCTAGCTACCCTGTTTGTTACTAAATAAACAAATATCTCATTTTGCCATTTTATTCTCTTTCTTGTTTGACTTTCAGTTCAGTAAAACTGAACATTCCAAGGCCACTAGGCTTCTTGAATGACTCTGCAGCTACACACATAACTAAACGTAGAGATTGACATTTTGTTGATGAAGACAAAAGAAAAGAGAGAGCGCCCCCTCCCTCCTGTTCTATATACTGAAACTAACCCGGGCTGGATCTAGATCAGGCATAGGCAAACTCCCGCCCTCCAGATGTTTTGGAACTACAACTCCTATCATCCCTAGCTAACAGGACCAGTGGTCAGGGATGATGGAAATTGTAGTCTCAAAACATCTGGAGGGCCGGAGTTGGCATATGCCTGATCTAGACACATCAAAGAAGTGTTTCAGTTTAAAGCACTGTAAATTTAAACAGGGAAAATGGGTAGAGAAAAACGGGACTCTACATCGCCATCTGGTGGCACAATGTTGTATTGCATATACAACACATATAAACCGCTTTTTCTTTACCAGTCTAGCTGAGTCCCAGGCTGGCAGCTGAAATCTTATGCCAACTCTAATGACAGAACAGCATCCTCCACTGCACCTGAGGGCAGGAGCTTAGCTTAGGAGGTAAAAGACAAGGCTGCATGGTGCACACAGCTCCCCCCAACATCTGCTGCTTTGGGCATCTGTCTCTTGCTATGGTAGGACCATTCTTAAAATCACCAAGCAAGAACAAGCTGAGAGAGAGAGCGTGCACTGTGGTTAGAACAAGTAGAGAAGACAGAGTGGCTTTCAGGACTGGGCTGCCACTTGTCTTTATCTTCATTAATGGAATAAAGGAAGCAGAGCTGGTACTCACCAATGCATCCTCAGAATGGCAGCACCTGGTTTACTCTGACAGCAACTGCTCTCCACTTATTCTTAAGCAAATGGTTCTGTCCAAGAACAGCTCAGTGTGTGACGGGCCCTTCCCCTGTTCCTTCGTCTCCGGGCATATTACAGAACCCCTATCTGAGAATCTGTATATTAAGTTCAAAGAGCTGCCACATTTTCCAAGTTTGGCAATGGCATTCAATTTCCTTGCAACAAAAATGTTTCCTGTTCAGCCTAGCCAAATCCCCTTCTCTGGAAAACATTTCTGCACAGAACAAAACACCACACAGTGGCAGAATGAAGCTACGCTCAGTAAGGGGAAGTATTTGTTTACTGAATTCTGCCCAATAAATGCACCCTGCCTACCTCTTTCTTAAGAGGCCACAAGACAAATGGACAATCACTCGGGAAACAAAAAATACACAAACCTGTTCCATCCCTATAATTCTGTGAGGTGTGAAACACAGGTAGCCGTCATGTACAACATTCCTAGAGTGGACATGAAAGGGGATGTTTGCACCTGCCAGTAGAAAACTTCCTCTTTCCTCCTGGACTGGGATAAACTTCCTCTGCATGTGACTAGAGGTGGGTATGACCTTACCTGCCCAGGTGGCAAAAGCACCTGGGACACAGCTCTCTCTCTCTCTCTCTCTCTCTCACTCCATTCATCGAAGAAGCAACATCTCTTTAGCTAGAGATGCCCTGATGGCTTCCAGCCAACAGAGCACAAAGGGACTATCTCCTAATGGGATAGATTCCATGTGTATGTATTTTGTAACCTAAGTCTGCCCTCAGGGATCCATCTGTGAACGGAATGTGTCGGTAAACTTCTTTTATACTTTTTACATAATATTGTGTCGTGTCTATTCTTTTTCAGAGGGAATAAAGGGGATTACCAGGAATCCTATATTTAGAAACTTAAACAAGCTTGCAACAAGCTAACTGCTGTACGTTTAAAGGGGAATGTTTAAAACTCTGCTAAGTTATAGAACTTGCTAGCACAAGTTAGGAAGGATATTAATAAACAATATATACTCTCCTGCCTCCCTGAACATTCCCACAAATTCCTCTGTGTTTTGTTTTACCAGTCGCTCTTAGGTGGCTGAGGAAAGCCTGGACCGAGGTAGCTATGCTGTATTTTCAGTTAATAACTCCCACCTTGCTGCAAATCCATGCATAATTAAGTATTCAGCCACAACCCTGTGAGCAAATAACACCTACATTCAATCTGTGCTATGTGAGAAATGTATTGCCTAACATACACTGTGTTAGCTACAGTATAATTGCTAAGTGAATGCTGAACACGAGCCTACAATATGCGGCCAAATATTATTTTGTTAAGTATAAATTTGTTTGCTCATCAGTAAAGTAAGGCATATTGGTGGTAGAATTATTTGCCTTGCCCTAAAAACATTCATTAATGAAGCAATGAACAAATGCACACCAACAAGTTAATAGCTTTGTATAACCGATTCTGGGCAACAGTTTCCCACTGGCTACCACCTTGTCTTTTTATGATTTATTTTGCATACACTGAGCAGAGAAGTTGAGGATGGAGCATTAACCACAGTGCGATTGTGCATCCTAGTTGTGAATACATTGAAATGCACAGTTGATGGGAAGGGCGCAATCCCTGCAAATTATTTGAATTCATTATATGATCATTAACAACAATGACTATTAAAGGTAAAGGTACCCCTGCCCGAACGGGCCAGTCTTGACAGACTCTGGGGTTTGTGCGCCCATCTCACATCTATTGGCCGGGGGCCAGCGCTGTCCGGAGACACTTCCGGGTCACGTGGCCAGCGTGACAACGCTGCTCTGGCGAGCCAGAGCCGCACACGGAACGCCGTTTACCTTCCCGCTGGTAAGCGGTACCTATTTATCTACTTGCCCCCGGGGGTGCTTTCGAACTGCTAGGTGGGCAGGCGCTGGGACCGAACAGCGGGAGCGCACCCCGCCGCGGGGATTCGAACCGCCGACCTTTCGATCGGCAAGCCCTAGGCGTTGAGGCTTTAGCCCACAGCGCCACCCGCGTCCCCTAACAATGACTATTACTAACAATTATTATTAAGGATGGGGTTTCAGAAAATGCTCCATTGTCACTGGTCTTCAAATGGCGAACGATGACACACAATTGGTTCACAACACCGATATCATCATAGTTTTATTTTTGATTATGGTGGTGTTTATGAGTTGGCAGACACCCCAGCTGCCTACTCATAATGAGTTTCCAACTCTCTGTCATAATGTGTGTGCAAACACCATATGATGTAGTGATATAGTAGGTTTTCATGGCCATGGTCCAAATCAAGGGTGGCGGCTGCTAGGAACGAAGAAATTCATTACATAAGAAAGCAACACCACATTTTTGCTTCTGCACCATTGTGCAGAATGTGATGGAAACAATTCACTAGAGTTTGGCTGGATAGAAGATTAACAAACATCTAGATCAGCTCTTTCTCATTTAAAGAGAAGTAAGATGGAGAGAAATAATTCAACACAACCAAATAGTAAAATATCCTTGTCACATGCTGGTGTTAAGAATTAATCCCACGTCTGGAAACAGTTGGGAGATTACAGTCTTTACTTATCTGCAGTCAATGTAATCCATTACTAGAAATCATTAATTCTTTGCTTACGTTTGCTGAATACTGGCTATTCTGAAGACGAAATTTCATTGTCAAGATTCAGCTCTTTAATGCATGGGTAGGCAAACTAAGGCCCGGGGACCGGATCCAGCCCAATCGCCTTCTAAATCCGGCCCGTGGAGGGTCCGGGAATCAGCGTGTTTTTACATGAGTAGAATGTGTCCTTTTATTTAAAATGCATCTCTGGGTTATTTGTGGGGCATAGGAATTTGTTCATTCCCCCTCCCAAAAAAATATAGTCCAGCCCACCACATGGTCTGAGGGTCGGTGGACCAGCCCATAGCTGAAAAAGGTTGCTGACCCCTGCTTTAATGTATTTCATTTGAACTCTAGAAGATATATAACTATACAGTATTGTCTGTTAGAGTGCAGGATGAATGGAGTGCCAGCTTTCTGCTGGGGACCGGAAGCGCTCACTGTTATACCTCCACCTGCCCCAAGGTAAGTTTTTGTGCCGTCCAAGGAAGCAAAGAAGAAAGGTACACAGGGGCTTTTTCAGTTGTTCAGGAGGAAAAGCTTCAATCCCCTTTCAGGTTGAACAGGAGGACAACCACATACCTCTAGTCACCTAATACTGCCCTGTCTAACTGGTCAATCACAAACAACTCTGGTCAATCCAATGGGTAGATCACTGCCAGTTTATTTATAGTTGGAGTAGATCGCAGTCTCTTGGAAGTTGGACACCCCTGATATATTTGATGCCATAGGCCAGTCCTGCTGGATACAGGGGCCTGCTCTGTTTAAATTCTGGAATTGCACATCAGAAATCAGGCGTATGCTTTCTCCCTCATAGGGAATTTAATAGTAACAGATCCAGCATTTATTTGAACATGGTATCTCCTGCCCTATGATACAGAGCCCATAGTCTACATGCTCTAAGTTTTACTTTGTGTATCCCATGCGTTTCTGTGTGCTCTGGCACTTGTCACAGTGTCCCGTTGCAGCAGAAGTGGTTTAGTCATGCCGGCCAAATGACCTGGAAAGCTGTCTGTGGACAAATGCTGGTTCCCTCAGCCTGAAGAGCGAGATGAGCGCAACCCATAGTCGCCTTTGACTGGACTTAACCATGCAGGGGTCCTTTACCTTTTACCTTACCAGACCAGGGATCAAGCAAACAGGCAAGAAGAGTTCCTGACATCTATTATTGTTATTGCTATTTATTTGTATTACCTTTCTACGATGTGTTTTGATGCCTGGGTCTGTTCTGGTAAAACAACCAGATTCTGTCCCATCTTAAGTTTTATACCTTCTCTAAGCCTATAACTTATGTGCTGAACCTGGTGATCTCTTCATGATAAGGTGAGTTGGGGTGAGCCTGGGAGGGGTATGGGATTTTTATGTACTGTGTGTTTAATAAAAATAAAATTTAGAAAAGGACCTCCACTGAGAACCCCTGATATTGAGAAGATGTATGAGCATTCAGTTCATGGACTCTGGATTTCTGTGATTTAATTTTGGAAAATTGCTCTCACATGGGAAATAATTTATAATGGACATTCATTGAGTGGCTCACTGGACTTCCTAATCTTTTAGTGGAAATCTCCTAAAATTATTTAAAAATATAGGTTTCAGTATTTGAGTTTCAGACAACAAATACTGATATGAATGGAGATGACATTATTAACAGATTGTGGGGGACAGTGCCCTTTGCTGGATTAACACAGCCATCAACTGCAACACTCTAGAAAACTGAGAACAAAACCTGACATGGCAAGTTATCTAAATCATTTCAATGCTAATAGGACTTTTATTTCCTTTTGTGCTTTGCTAACACTGCATACACATTTATCATTGTTTGTCAAGTACTGCTTTATGAAATGGAACAATAAATAGTACAGGATTAATTAGTTCTATTTAGCTTTTTTGTGCCTACTAGATTTAATTTCAGAGTAATCTTCTCTAGTATGTTAAATTAAACCCTTGTATTTAGTCTTTTCTTTTTTCTGACTGAATAATTACATTAAAGAAGGGCTGCATTATATGACACAGGCCTAGGCCCAAACCATCCATCTGTTAACATGGAAAATATGAAGATAATTAGGCATAAGACATTTCTGTTTTCATCTCTACAGTACAGCCAAACCTGTGCATCTTTACTTGAAGGTAAGTTCCAACCGGACTAAGTTTTCAATAAGAATCAAAAGGTTTACAGCTATGGGATGGTTTCAAAATGGAACATTTGACAGGTTCCACAATGAGGGCCATCAATTCCATAAATGAGCACATCTTTTAATCCAGGAAGACCTTCCCCTTCTTCAGAGCCTGCGAAAAATTGGGGGTCCATGGAACAACTCACCAGATTGATAAATACCCGCCCCCCTTAACAGAGTTTTACAAATTCAGCTAAAACTTCCCATAACCCTATCTTATAAGTCATAAAGCAGAGCATTTGGAAATGTATGTGTCAGGGAACTGACATCGGAGCTAGAGGCGGAGGGAAGGCTCTCAAATGATGCTGGAGAAGGGCCCAGCAGGGAGAGAGGCAGCTCCGCAGATGGGGAAGCAAATCAGCGCAACACCAGGGATATAGAGGGGCTGATGGGGGAATCGGCGAGAGGGCTCCAGGACTCTTCACCGGACACCAGCGGGGAGAGCACGGGTCCTCTGCTACCCACGCCCACCCTGCGCAGAAGACTTCCACGCAGAGAGAGTAGGAGGAGACTGGGTGTCAAACAACTTTTATGTTGGAAAAGATTTAAGAAACGCCCACTGACGGATTCTGCTAGCGACTGAGGCAGCCACGAAGTGAAGGGCTGCCCAGACTGAAAGGTTTAGCAAGGCAACAAAGCCTGGAGAGGCTGCAACTTACGCATGAGCAACCCATACACATTACAGTATGGTTAGATTAAAAAACAACAACATTCAGAACACACCATTTGAGAGCTTTTAAATGATAAAAGTATTTTTAAAGAGAGAGCGAGATATTTAAAAAGCACAGCACAGGAGAGCACAGGCAACTATAGGGAGAAAATAGGGGTGTGTCAGGAGGGGGATCATTATTTATTTTCCCTTAGTCCTGATGAAGCAATGGAGTGTCCATTGAGCATGGACACTTAATCATGGAAGCATGTAGAGTTTCAGTTCATGCAGGGTTCCAGGTCACATGGAAGTCTACATAAGGAAGCTTCCCTTATTCAGATGATCAAGCTCAAAACATGGAAATTTGGAACAGGGCTGGGAGGTTATATGATGTTGAGGCAGAGGGCCTACTGCACAGTCTCACTGCCCTTTCTATGCATGAAGGGGTTACAATCAGTGCAATTTTTCTAGAAAAAGAGGTGTCAGAGCTCACCATGAACTTCTGCCTTGTTCTCTTATCATGGCAATAGCGCCCACCTGTGAGGTGTCAGAACTGAGCTCCGGCTGAAAAAAACCCCTGGTTACAATGTTCTGTGCTTATGATCATAATATACCCAAATTAGACATGCATCGATGAAGCACATCTTCAAAATAAAATTCCTGATGAAGCACCTCGCAACACTGTTCAGATCTTTGGGGAAAAAACCCCAAAAACGAATCTTGGGAGTAATGAATGTTTTTATTAAAATGACACCGTTTTGTTGCTGTTTTCAGATAATGAAGCGTGACTCACGTCAAGAAGAGGAAGAGGCTAATTTCTCTTCATTAACTGCTAGCTTTTATGAAAAGGACTTTAAAAGCAGCCTATAAAGAAATGCACTCTTACTCTCTATATAAAATATTTATATATAATTACAGTAGTTAGAGTTGGAGGAAAATGCAAATAGGCCATGTTGCATCCACTAATTCAGAATTTATCTGATCAGTGCCATTCATGTGAATGAAAAAAAGGAACAGCAACAACGGGTAGAACTAATCTGAAGTTTAATGTACAGATGCATTTTGAGGTTGCTGCCTACATCAGTGATGTATCGTAAGTTGAGTCGAAGGAATAAGTGCTTTTGGCCAGTGTATCACTAAAGAAATGCATTGGGTCTATAATTCTACCTGTCATGTGGACTTAATATTACGATATAGATTAAAGAGTGATAATTAAATTTCATGAAGTTCTCCAAAGACATTGTCTGGCTGTACAACTGTTGCACAGGGTTAAATTCTTCAATATGCCCTCAGCTTGCCTTATTCCACACAATGTGCACACTGTTCTGGGGGGCTCAGTGCCTGAAGTGATAGCCCTCCATAAACTGGATTTAAGCTGTGGGGTTTCCCCCCACCCTATCTCTCTAGTCTTCAAGGAACCAACAAGTCCACTCTGTCTGCTTCAGAAGTATCTCATCTCCAATGCCAGTATTAATCAATATGACTGGGAGGCCACACAAAAGGTGCATAACAACAAGAGGAAGCCATGCTGCAATTGCTTCTGGCAATACAAAACTGATAACTGAACGATAGTACCCAAGAGCTGCCTTGGGTACATCCTGCTATGGCAAACCAAGAAGCCCAAAACACTACAAAGGCACTTCACGTTTTCTTTTTTTGTTTCCCCATTCAACATGAAAACTCCTTTGGTTACAGAGGTAAGATTGGTCTACTTTCTGCAGGATCAAAACTCTGTGGCACTTTTCATGAGTAATTCCACTCAGTGTACTGCAATAATTGGTGCTAAAGATTACAAAGCCAAAGTTTTATGGAGCTGCCTTAGATGCCAGGTTTTAGTCACCACTGAAAATCATAAAATAGGAGGTTGATTTGTTTTGGTGGGGTTTTTTTACAACATGAGGTCAACTGCCATTTGAATTTTCTGTATCAGGTATCAAAATGTCTTGGGCCTGCTGTAGTTTGGAATTTACCTCAGTCACAGCTCAAAAGCCAACGAAAAATACAGGACAAAATCACAGGAACTCAAAAAGCAATGAAAATTGCATAGAGAATTATTTATTAGTACAGAAAACAATGCTGCATATAATAAACTTGAGCGGTAGCCACTGTTGTATAACAGTTACAACAATTTCTCCAAACACCTCACTTATATTTATGCTCATTTTACATACAGTATTATTATGTCTACTTATTTTTTAATACCATTTTCATTTTTCACACACATAAATTTGTGTGTTTGTGTAAAGTCTACTGTACAAAAATGTGTACATAGGGGGGAATATACATAGGAATGCATATATTAATGGAAAATGGTTTTGAAAACATATTGAGGAAATTGCATGCTCACTAAAATGCTTACAAATTCTTACGAGGGTGTGTGTGTGTGTGTGTGTGTGTGTGTGTGTAAAAATGTAGCAAACTTAAGATTGGCTGAGAAACTGAGATAAACTAAAACTGACAGATTCATCTGAACACAGTCCCTGACAGTGTGAGAAGTCAGTTGTTGTTGCACTAGTACCTTTCGGTGGAAAAACAATTACACAGGACTATCTGGGCATGCCTGTATGGAAGCACCCTTCTCGGTAACAAGAACATCTGGCATTGGTTAGCTAATTAACGTGTTGGAAGATTTTTGATTTTAAAAGACAGCCATCTCAATGCAAGCCGCAGGTGATTGAACTGAATTTCCTGATTAACTGCAATTCCGCAGTTTCATGCTGGAATCTCCCTTTGCAGTTCCTCTGTTCAAATGTAGACAGCTGAAGGTCAGTTACACAGTGTTCCATTATGGGGAAACGTTCTCTCGCTGGTTTCCATATTTTGCCATTTCTGACGTCAGCCCAGTTTATTTATTTGTTGCTTAGAGACTGACCAGTTTGCCCTATGTAAAAAGCAGAAGGGTATAAGCTCATGATGTTGCAGACATTGTTGCTGCTGCTGCAGCTTCCACATGTCTCACCTTTTGCTTCTTTTATAAGAACTGAATAGAAATGGCAACAGGCAGCTACTTCAAAGGGGTTTTATCTCTCATAACGTACAAATGGTTTGTTTTACCCTTCCTTAATCTGGTATTTCATGTAGCTTTCAGTGCTGAACGTTTGCTGCAGTTCCTGTGGGAAGAAAACTTGAGTTTGCCACAGAACAAAGGTTACACAGAGGTCTCACAGATGTATTTCTCACATAAGAGTGCAATACTGCATACTCCAAATGTACATTTTTATTATTTATGAAAGTATTTATAAGCTATACCTGAAGGAGCGTCTCCACCCCATCGCTCAGCCCAGACACTGAGGTCCAGCTCCGAAGGCCTTCTGGCGGTTCCCTCACTGTGAGAAGTGAGGTGACAGGGAACCAGGCAGAGGGCCTTTTCAGTAGTAGTGCCCGCCCTGTGGAACGGCCTCCCACCAGATGTCAAGGAAATAAACAAGTATCTGACTTTTAGAAGACAGCTGAAAGCATCCCTGTTTAGGGAAGTTTTTAATGTTTGCTCTTTTTACAGTGGTGCCCCGCAAGACGAATGCCTCGCAAGACGGAAAACTCGCTAGACGAAAGAGTTTTCCGTTTTGGAGGTGCTTCGCAAAACGAATTTCCTATGGGCTTGCTTCGCAAGATGACAATGTCTTGCGAGTTCCTGCTGGGTTTCCCCCCCCCTTTTTCTAAGCCGCTAAGCCGCTTATCAGCTGATCCGATCAGCAGATAAGCCGCTAATAGTGCTAATCCGCTAATCCGTCAATGGGCTTGCATCACAAGACGAAAAAACCGCTAGGCGAAGAGAATCATAGAACGGATTCTTTTCGTCTTGCGAGGCACCACTGTATTGTGTTTTTAATATTCTGTTGGGAGCTGCCCAGAGTGGCTGGGGAAACCCAGCCAGATGGGCAGGGTATAAATTATTATTATTATTATTATTATTATCATCATGTCCTCTCACAGTGCTGCCCAGCAATATGAAAATGAAAACATTTAAAAAACCATTAAAAAAACCTGTCACTGAAATGATAAGCCACTCAAGTCAAAATGCCTACCAAATCTCTGCTCTAACGGTGTTCTGCAGCATGGGACCAGTGCCCAACTTCTAGCTGAAGCCAGTCAGACCTCTGTAGCATGAGGGACAATTAACAGCATTCTTCTGGATGGTCCCAGTGATTGGGCCGGTATATACAGGCTCTGACAGTCCTTAAGGTTACTACCTTGCCTATAGCACAAAGTTAAAGGCTTATCGTGACACACTGTTTTCCTTCCCAATGACAAAAGTATGATAAGTGACTTCACTGACGTGTTGCAGTAGGTAGAATGGCTCATTCTAGGCCTTATTTGGTGCTTAATGTTCCACAACCCCTAACCATTAAGAAACTGCATATAAGCACTTTATCAGAAAAATGTATGTTTTCCAGCAATAAATCATGCATAATACCTTACCTGCAATAATAATGTATGGTTTTGTGTCATGAATGAAATGGTATGTAGGGACATAGTTTTCCATTATTTGCTCGTTCGACAATTTAGGATGCAGAAAGATTCTACAGGTTTCCCCCTGAACTTCACCATTCCAGTGTAATCTCAAGGAAAGCCAAGAAGCCTTTTATTCATCATCATACATTTCATCATAATGATAATTAATTTGGAAGGCATCACTGACTGATCATATCCCCCTTAAAATAATCTTTAGACTCAAATAGTCTAGCAATACACTACAAATTATAATTTCAATTGAAATCCTTGCTTGCTCTGGGCTTGATCCAAATCTTTTTGAAGTCAATGGAAACCATTCCTTTAACTTAAATGTGTTCTGAATCAGAGATTTTTTCAGTCAGTTTTCCCTGTAGCAATCTTCCTTAAGTCAGTAGGAATTCTGCCAAGGAAGGCCAGAGTAAAAGGTGAATATAGATTTAGGCGCTGGCCTTGGGGAAAATATTTTAAAAGCAGCTTCTCACAAGGAAAAAAAAGCCCTCACCCACACATAAATCCTTACTACATCTTTGAACAGAATAGCATACTTTCTGCAGCACCTCTTCCTTTCAGTGCAGTGAAAATTTGCCCCGTTAACAAAAGAACTGCATAGTCTTGATTCTGAAACTTCATTACAATGCAAGAAATGAATGCTTTGCCCATGCAGCTTATGTGACCCAGAAGTGAGAGTTGTGCAGGTTCACAATGGAAAGGCTAAGTTTTTTTCAAAGTTGCTATCAGGCAAGTTAAAATTCTTACCCCCTTCTGCAAATTTTACCCATCAGTTTCAGGGCATTAAATGCTATCAGCAGCTGTGAAAATAGTAGCATAGTAAATTAGTCAAGGTTGTGCTTTATGCACAAATGTGTGATAAATCCATACCTTGTTGTGATTTATGATGTAGCAACCTTTCTAGATACTTAACGGAAATCAATACAACGCTATCTGCTTATCATGCAATATATTGATTTCCTAAGAGCACAGGAGGAGATAATTGTTCCAGTGTTGAATGAATATCCTTCAGTAACAATATTTTAATAACCATATGGCAAGGCAGAAATTATGATAATCAAAAGTATATCTTTTAATTTCCTATAGAGCGTCATTACTAAGAGTAAGGAGAAAAGTAATTTCCCAAGCAAAACAACTGCAATTTGACATTTACTCATTGACTCATCATCATTAGAATAAGAATGCAGTCTTCTGTAAACCATAGCACGTTAAGCAAAGATAATGAGCGGCTTCTTTATTTTAGGACAAATAGCTATCTAAATATCCACACATATAAATGCCAGTTGCCAAGTTTCTGTCATTCCGTAATATAACATCTAGCTAGGACGTGTGATAGGGGTGAGGACAAGACAGTTTATGCAGACAGGGGCAGAATTCATTCTCAAGAATCCCCATGATATTCTATGGAACAAAACAAATGGACTGCAAAGTAGGGTAAATAACTTGCCCCAGGAGACACAGGAGTCACAAGGGGTCAGGAAACAAATGTAGACCCCATCCCAACAGTTTAATGAACGTACCACTTTACTTTCTCACAAGTGGATGGTAACACCTTCCCTTCATTGACTGTGGTTCAGCCCCCTCTGATCAGGATGTGGTACAATATGGGACACAGCTGAGAGGTGACAAAACAAATTAGGGTTGTTGCAATATATAGGTCTTACCTCCACATAGATCACCCATCAGACTGATGGGCTTTTTATGACTATAAACACACTCTCCACTTCCACAGAGGGTGAGATGTTCCTAAAGCAGTGCTCTAGGCTTTGATTTCCTTTAGATGAAAGAGTACTGGAGACTTATGGTCGCTTTGTAATATTATATTTACTTGCAAACATCCATGCAGAGTATAGCAGAAGAAAGCTACATCCAATATCAGCTAAACCTGCACGTTGGATCCCTGGAAAGAGATTCCTGCACTCCGAAATGATTTGCCTTCAGCCAGTTACGAGTGTAGTTTCAACTTGTCTCCTTTTTTTCTGTGTTTCCCGTGTCTAGTTCCAAATACTACCCAAACTAGCTTCCAATGCTTTTTCTGGTTTCGCTTTTAGTTTTGAGCAGAGAGATTCCCAACCTTCAAATTAATATTTACATATTGTACAGGCACCGACTGAATCCACTGGGGAAGTACCAACTTAACAAAGCATTCATAGGGGTATAAATAAAAGACAACTGCAAGCCTCTATTTGATTCACAATGGGACACTGCACACATGAGAACATTCAGCACGGCCAAATGACCGCCGTGTCACGCAGCAATGGAGAAAGCCCTGCTGGCAACATTCTGACTTGGCAAGGTCTCCCCACCACCACCACCAATAAGCAGGTGGATGGAACACCTGCCAAACGAGCCCTTGCCTGCCACTTCTCCAGCGCTCCAAGCTGGCAAGGTCTGGAAAGGAGAAGCCATCCAAGTTGAAATCAGTTCTGGCCTGGCTGGCTCCACTTTGAAAGCAAATTCACTCAAGAAGTGCCATCCAGGCCAAAATCAGCATGAGAATGATTCCAGCTTGGCCGGTTCTCTAGGGCCAATGTTCTCATTTCATGCATGGTTCCACTAGTTCTCTCTTCCAGCACAGCCTTACAGCAAATAAGAGAAACATAACGGGGCAAAGATCCCCACCCAGCTGCCCCACTTGTCAAAACCGATTGACCTTTTACTAGCATGTTATTATTAAACTTCATAAAGTGCTCCCCAAACATTTTGTCATTCGTATTAAGTGGAAAGCATGGAAGAAGGCCACACTTTCTACAAACTGTATCTCTCTCCAGCCCACACCTCAAATTGCAGCCACTGCTTGTGGAATCTTAGATTGCACCCCTTGAAGGTAAAGGTAGAGGACCCTTGGATGGTTAAGTCCAGTCAAAGGCGACTATGGGGTTGCGGCGCTCATCTTGCTTTCAGGCCAAGGTAGACGGCATTTGTCCACAGACAGCTTTCCAGGTCATGTGGCCAGCATGACTAAACCACTTCCGGCACAACAGGACACCGTGATGGAAGCCAGAGCACACGGAAATGCCATTTACCTTCCTGCCGCAGTGGTACCTATTTATCTACTTGCACTGACGTGCTTTCGAACTGCTAGGTTGGCAGGAGCTGGGGACAGAACAACGGGAGCTCACTCTGATCGGCATGCCCAAGACGTTCAGTGGTTTAAACCACAGCGCCACCTGCTGAAACACCCCTTGAAACACGCTAGTGACTATGGTGAAATCAGCACAGTAAAATTCAGGGACTTCCCACATCCACAACAAATATTACATCAACCCTATATGCTCAGGTATACAGGACTCTGAATGGGAGCAGAGGACCCAATACCTATAAAGGTGCATCCATCCTTTCACCGTGCAGGTTGGCTCCCTCTCTTGAAATAAACAAGGATGCTCATACACACAGGAAACCAATAGGAATGCATACATGCTCTGGATGAAGCCACTAATATATAATCAAGTGCGCATTAAACGAAGATGATTTCATATTAAATTACAAGGTCATAATATATTTTAAATATTGCTTTCTCTAGACATCTTCCATATTGCACTGCGTTGATGTCAGAGAAAGCTGATTGACTTTCGGTATTGTTTTTCAAAACAGCCTGTCCCAAGACTGTGGAAACCCTTTATAATACGTGTTTCTGTATATCCAAACAAGTTCACAAATCTCACCTGATTTTCTCAGAGCTCAAGATGAAGTTGGTTTAACTTGAGAGTGCTTTTTGAAGCATGAAATTAAGTATCTTGCTCATATACGTTGCCAGAAAGCTACTCATAAGGGAGACTGGGTAACTCAGTAGGGGAACGTGATGACCTTTTCCTGTTGAGAACTTGGGTCTTGAATCAGAAATGAAGCTAAGCTTGGTCTGACTAATCCAAAGGAAATTTGTGAGCTTCGAAAAATTCCCATCAATTTGTCACAACTGACAGCATGTTCAATGGCAGATCAGCACTAGAACAGAGGAAGGTTTATTCTGTGCTGAGAGTGTCATGGTTACATGGGGAACAACCCCCGCTAAACCAGCCCCTACTAATTGTCATTCGTCTCTACTTGTCATGTGCATGCCAGGCACTCTAATTAAAAGCAACAAACAGAGCCGTGCATCGCATGACAAGCTGAGAGCAGCGCACACTTTTACAATATTATGTAGTCTTTCAGATTGCAAAACAAGTCATCCTGACCGTGTTAGCCCCCGTTTAGCGGATGTGCTGTGACTTTATTTAGCAAATTATGCTTTCTGTGATGTGCGTAGTAACAAAATTGTAATTTAAGTGCCTGCATTTGAATGTGGGGGGGTAGTACACCTAATTGCATACACACATGCAAAAGTAATTTGTGAAAATCTTTCAAGTATTTCGCTTTGTAAAGGATCAGAAAATAAAATTAACAAATTAGGTTGATGTCTCAGCCTTGAGGGCTTTAGAAACTATTGCCACAGATTCCCGACTATCAAAGATGCAAAGGCCTTGTTTAAGCTTTGCACCTATAAAAATCTGCAGCTAAACCAATCTCCTCCAATGACCAATACTCATCAAGTGTTGCCAATGGTTTCTGAGCCACCTCTGCTTCTGATGAGAACACTGTAAGTCACTACTTTCTATGAAGAGAACAGATTTAGTTCGGGGCTTTGGGGGTTTTCCACTGTTATTATCAGAACCACTACCATCTTTTATGAAGGAAAACGTAAGAGAAGCAGGGGAAACAGCTGGTGTGTATGTGTCTGTGTTTTGTCAGTGGGGTTTCCCCACCACCAGCACACACACTGATGATGATACTGTCTCCATTACCAAGAAAGTGGTGGAAAACTGACTGGTTATTCAGAAAGGCTGAATGTTTTTTTCATCATTTACTTCCCATGAGACATCCCAAAGTGGTGGCAGGTCACCTGTACTCATCATGTAGCAGATAGCCTGTCCTCACTGACCCATGTCCTGGAACCACCAATTAGACTGCTCTCGCACATTATTTGGGGCACTGTCTTTGAAGATTATTTGGAAATGGTTCAAAAACAGCTGAGAATGTTACAGATAGGTAGCCGTGTTGGTCTGCCATAGTCAAAATAAAAAAAATCCTTCCAGTAGCACCTTAAAGACCAACTAAGTTAGTTCTTGGTATGAGCTTTCGTGTGCATGCACACTTCTTCAGATACAGTGTATCTGAAGAAGTGTGCATGCACACGAAAGCTCATACCAAGAACTAACTTAGTTGGTCTTTAAGGTGCTACTGGAAGGAATTTTTTTAATTTAAGCTGAGAATGTGTTTAACTAGGCATGCTATCTCTGACTTGACATTGTGTCTGTATCATGCCTGTGATTTGCCACCTGCACTGGCTCTCTGTTCATTTCCAGGTTCAATCCAAAGTTCTGGCTTTGGCCTGAAACCCCAAAGAAGCACATGTGTGCTAGTGATACATTAAACACTTAATGGGGGTCTCTTCTTCAGCTGCCTCTACCTGGATGTAGCAGTGGCTACAGGGAGAGGGATAGCTGTTGGCACTGCCTCAAATCTGAATGCTCCCACCAGGAAGGCTTGATTGCTTCCTACCTTGTTCTCATTTCATTGCCAGCCAAATACAGTGGTACCTTGGTTCTCAAACGCCTTGTACTCAAACGCCTTGGTTCACAAATGCCAAAAACTCAGAAGCCAAACATCCAATGCGGCTGTTGGCTATTGTTTCTGGGGTGCCTGCACCAATCAGAAGCTGCACCTTGGTTTTTGAACATTTCGGAAGTCAAACAGATTTCTGGAATGGATTAAGTTTGGTGCTTTTGTTCTGCTATTGATTTTGGGTTTTTGTTTTTGAGGCTTTTTCGGTTAATTTGTTTTTGTGACTGTGTGGAACCCAATTCAGCTACTGATTGATTGATTGTGTGACTACGGAAATGGATAAAAGCCCCCCATCCAAACAATGACTATCATCAGTGCAGGGAAGAAAAAAATTTAATTTTAATTTTTATCATCTACAATACTGTCTTATTTATTTTATAGTACAGTACATTGATTATTGCTTTCATTTTATGGATCAATGGTCTCGTTAAATAGTAAAATTCATGTTAAATTGCTGTTTTAGGGGTTGTTTTTAAAAATCTGGAACAGATTAATCCATTTTGCATTACTATCGATGGGAAAGCGCGCCTTGGTTTTGGAACACTTTGGTTTGGGAACAGACTTCCGGAACGGATTAAGTTTGAGAACCAAGGTACCACTGTACTTTTATTTTCCAAACTTTCTTGACCTTCTGCAAATTACTTTTATGCTGCTTTGGTTTGTTTCGGCTGACATCTTTTATACTGCTCTTTTATGTTGTGATGTCTTAATGTTTCTGTTTTAAAGTGATAGTAACTTTTTGTAAGCCAACCAAGGAACTTGCTGAAGGATGCCGTACAAATGCACTCACTAAATCAGGGCCAGGCAACCTGTGACCTTCCAGGCATAGTTGGACTACAACTCCCATTATCTCTGACTATGATGGCTGGAGGTGATGGGATCTCGAGTCCAACAACATCCAGAAGGTCACAGATATCCTATCTTTCACAACAGAAAACGTTTTATTACATAGTCTATGTAAGTGCACAAGACTTTGGGGGGAGGTTGACTGAGAATAAGGCTAAACAGCAGGTCCGTGAAGGGGAGGGGAGGTTGGCAGTAATACTAAAAAAACCAATGTTTAGAGATTTATATTAAGCAGTATACCGAAGTTTTAAAACAAATAAGCCAATTATTAATAATAATTCATTATGTATGTATTTTATCCAGCAAATATTCCCAGGTATTTGCTCTAAAATCCAACATCTATGGGGGATTTTAAAAAATATTATTTCAAGAGGTTAGTAAAAGAAAATTGTAATTATTGAATAATAAAAATGTTCTTCTTCTCCCCTCAGCTGGGGTTTAATTCTTAGGCTACTTAAAATAGCTACTAAAGACACAGAAGTGATTGAGACAAAAACGAGTGACAAAGAGTTGTGCTTTCAAGGAGCTGACCACTAGCCAGATATAAAGGCACTCAGAAGCCAAGAGCTCCTACTGTTCTCAATAATGAATAAAAGCATGAATGGCTAGTTACACACAGAGCTTCTAAAAATCTGTCCACTTCATTTGCTCTCCAAATGGAAGCTTGAAACCTGGTCTTTCTTTCTTTCTTTCTTTCTTTCTTTCTTTCTTTTCTTTTCTTTTCTTTTCTTTCTTTTCTTTCTTTCTGCATTTAAAACTAATAGTTACTTTTGTGTTTCTTGCCGTCGGGATTCAAGAGTAGCCCTTCCTGTAGCTATGCAAACCATTTTACATTAACCAAAATATTTCGTTTTCAACATGGCTTTCCTCCCACGTTTGAGAGGGGTTAAGGCCTTCTCATACTAACAGGTTAATGAAAACTCACCCCAGAAAGCACCTGTTCCCTACAGAAAAAGTGCTTTTTGTATGGTGGTTCTGTTCACTAATCTGCTGCTTCTGCCACCATTGTGTTTTCTCCTTGCCATGTAAAAAAAGAAAAAATGTTGTTTGCGGGTGTGCAAGGGAAAATTGTGGTGTGCCATGTGACACAAAACAGTTGGAATACTTGCCCCTTGATGTTTAATTTCAGGTAACCTTAGCTCCTTTGGTAGCTTTATTCTGCGAGCAAATTTATGAAATCCTATTTATGTCAAATAAATCACAAGATTGATTCCAGTTTCCTACAGCTATATCTACATCACCTTACCTCTTTTTGTGCTATATGAGCATTAACCTAACACAGGGGTCGGCAACCCACGGCTCCGGAGCCGCTGTGGCTCTTTTACACCTTTGCCGCGGCTCCGGGGCGGATACTAGCGAGGGGAGGAGGCGCATTGTGCGCCCCGACACTCCCCACTGTGGCGGGCACTGTACTGGCTGTGACGTCGCATGGGGGCGGTGCGTGCGTTAGTCACGCACCGTCCTGACGTCACCTTCCCCCCGCCCGCTACATTGTAAGGGCCATGTACGCTGGTCACTGCATTGAAAGGGGGCATGTATGCTGGTCACTGTTTTGAAGGGGAGTGAAGAACACACACACACACACAAAAAGGTAACTTGTTAATATAACGTTTATTTCTATGAGGAGGAGTAATTCTGAGGGGTCAAACAAAGAAATAATAAAAAAGTGACAAAAAAGTTTTGCGGCTCCCAGTTTTTTTTTCTTCAGAAACGGGTCCAAGTGGCTCTTTATGTCTTAAAGGTTGCAGACCCCTGACCTAACAGAAGCTAGTCCAGAGGCTATCCAGGCAAAAGATCACCGTAAGCACCTGTGACCCAGTTGCACCCACCTACAAATGCAGTGCTCTTGATTCACATAGAAGAAGACTGTGGAAATCAGCCCACCTCACATGTGATCCTATGGCCTGCTTCAAGCACCACAAACCCAGTCATCTGAACCGTGATTTGTAGTTTGTAAATACTGGACTTGATGCCTATCGACTAGTTGACTGTGTCAACTATAGTTAACAACGCCTCCAAAACTGTCAGGCTTCAGGGAATCTGATCCCTCCCCTGGTGGCAGCCAAGAAGCAGATACACAAGAAGAGTTCTTACCATGTAATTTATTCAGTATTCACAGAGAGTAAATGGATGTAGTATCTATGCAATGATGGCGTTGCTCCAAGTAACGTCTCCCCCTCCCTTCATCTTCCCTAATCTATGTCAGTCCTGCGCTGGCCAATGTGAGCTTCCTGCCTCTGAGCTCTCTGTTCTACTACTCTCAATGCCCACCTAGTCCTGGGAAAAGGGGGGTCAGAAATGCTTTCCAAAGACACTGAGTCTGTCGGCTGTCTTTCCCCTGGTGTTTCTTCTTCCTGCTGTTCCTCTCCCAATATTTCCCAGCTTTCCCCCTCTGCAGCCCCTGACCTATGGCCTTCTGCAAACCACTGTTCTAAATCTATACTGTCCTCCTGTTCTTGGGAAAGTTCTGGAGAAGGTGGGTGGGGGTGGCTCCCACCATTCCTCCTCAGTCCAGCCCCTGACAAGAAACATAGTTTGCAAAACAAGGATACGAAACTCTGGACTGATGCTGGTTTGTCTGAACAAACCACACTTAGTACAGTGGTGCCTCGCAAGACGAAATTAATCCGTTCCTTGAGTCTCTTCGTCTAGCGGTTTTTTCGTCTTGCGAAGCAACCCTATTAGCGGCTTAGCGCTATTAGCGGTTTAGCGGCTATTAAAGGCTTAGCGGCTTAGCGGCTAAAAGGCTATTAGCGGCTTAGCGGCTTAGAAAAAGGGGGGGAGTGGAAAAAAATCGGAACACTCGCAAGACGTTTTCGTCTTGCAAAGCAAGCCCATAGGGAAAATCGTCTTGCGAAGCAGCTCAAAAACGGAAAACCCTTTCGTCTAGCGGGTTTTCCGTCTTGCAAGGCATTCGTCTTGCGGGGCACCACTGTATAAAGAAGGGTGGGTGGGTGGGTTTTCTGTTTTTGTTTTTGTTTAGGTATAATAGGACTCTGTGGTTTGGTCAAAAGTGGAACAATACTCTCCCCTGCCCTTAAAAAGGCATTTGAAAGGAGGAAGCATGTGAGAGCAGGACTCATGCAGCCTTGCTCTCATTACCATTAAAACTCAACTGTGCCACTGTACAGGGTTCATTCATGTAAACATTACAGAAATACTAATTAAGGCTGCGTGTGGCTTAACTTTACATATTTATTTTAAGCATCTGACAGAAAGGCTGTGCAGGCGAGTAGGTACTGGCTGGGGAAGTGATTCACTAGGCAAAAATCATGGCTGCCATGGCATATAAAGTGGGAAGGGGGTCCTAAGCAGCCAAGGGGATACTGGGTGCCACAGGCAGACCCAAGCAAGAACATAGTTATTTAGATGATGGTTAGTTTGGTTATGTCAGTAGCCCACACTGAAATGACCCATCCGATTAGAACCTGTACAGTTGCATGGTTCAAGCTGCAATAATGGTTTGGACATCATCATGAATGCACTGAAAATGGCAAAACTCTCTCATCTACATATTTAATATAACAGAACCAGAAAATTCAGTTAAAAGTAAACTGGGTAAATTATCCGAAGGCTAACTAATGCATTACTATACAGTGTATATACAGTGCATTACCTCGTTCCGGAGGTCCGTACTTAACCTGAAACTGTTCTTAACCTGAAGCACCACTTTAGCTAATGGGGCCTCCTGCTGCTGCCGTGCCACCAGAGCACGATTTCTGTTCTCATCCTGAAGCAAAGTTCTTAACCCAAGGTACTATTTCTGGGTTAGTAGAGTCTGTAACCTAAAGTGTATGTATCCTGAAGCGTATGTAACCCGAGGTACCACTGTATTGATTACATTATGTATCACTCTACTGAATTGTACACAAATACTAATTTTGTATGAATATTCCATGTATAAAGACATCAGTAATCCTCACTATGCTTTACAATGCATCACAATCTCAGAATTATCTGAAATACTATTGCTACCGTTTTTATTTTTTTTAAAAAAAGCTACACATGCCTATTTGTTGTTCCTTGAGAATAAGAAGAAAGTCATCTTGTAATATCTTTGATAAGCACAATATGTTGGTAAGGATTCAGTAAAACACATACACAGTGAGTTCCATGCCACAGAAGATGGCACAAACCTTGGCTGGGTGGTTTGGAAACAGACAGACAGAAAAATCAATTTTCCAGGGGTTGCACAGTGCTAAAGATAGATATTTTATTGAACCTGACCTTAGAGCACAAATTCTCCTGTGTCTACTGTCTTTATTCATACCAAAAAGTTAATTAAATATTCTACCACAGCATCTGATCTTTATTATATGCTGCACGTACTTGAGTAATAATTTTACTAATTCCCCATTGTCGTCACAAAACAGATAATCTTCTCTTGAAGCTCCAAATAGTTAAAAGAATAATTTCATGCTCAATAATTCCTTTGTGTGTCTCAATGCAAGAGGAAACACCGTATTCTCTTATTGACATGTAAATTGTCCATGAATGAGATGCTCCAAACCAGGCTCCCCACCCCCGCAGTCTTGCCACTTTCCACCCTTTGATAATGCTGTATTAGAACTGAAATTGAAATTTGTGTATAGCAATATGCTACATAATATTACTACCTACAGACACTTGACTAAGGGAAGTGTCACCAGGTATGACAGTCAAAGGGAACAAAGACGATTCTAAGAACAATTTGGCATGCAATACAATCTAGCAACCTTGGTAATCCATAATCCAAATTGCTCTCCTTTTTAGTCTGTAACAATGTTTACATACATTGTTTATTGTGAGAGATCAAGTTTTAATATTTTGTGTGTGTGTGTTTTAGATTTCCCTGACCTGCCTTTTGATACCTTGCCCTATGGGCTTTTTCATCAGATCAGAAAAGGAAAATCAGAGGAGAAGAAGGAAGTCCAGGATTGTTACTGTTATGATAAACCAAAGTTTATTGCTGTGTTCAAACAGAGCCAATCAGTCCATTAGCACTTAAGTAGGCATAGGTTCTGCCAGATTCCTGTACTGAGAACTGCTCTGTAACATTTTTGTCTCCTTGTTTCACTTACTCTCATAAGTCCACACCTTAAAGCAACCCACCTTAAAGCAAACCCTATTTCCCCACATTCAAAACAAATTACGGAAAATAAAATCTGCGTCTCTTAAACTTAAAGCTCTTAAACTCTTAAATTAAAGCTTTCTAATGGAACCATGAACTCAACAATGTTAAGTGTAATGCCAAATTTTATGAAAACACTCTGCATACGTATAAAATGTTTTCAAAAGTTGACTTATGCAGAGAACACCAATTTAATATTCAGGTGTGTTACCTGTTATGCTGCATGAAATCAATCAGCTGAAGCCAGTTATAGCCACTTAACTACCCTAATTCCAAACAGCTGTATATTAAAAGTACTGGTAAAAGTTCCAGAGTCTCACTAAGACCTACAAAAGTGACGGGTTGGGAAGGCGGGGGGATTGCGTCTGCTTCCAGTTCTTTTTAGGAGTTCCTGTTTTTGTTGCACAAAGGCAACCCAGACTTAAGCCTCTGCTCTCAGAACACCTCTCCCCAGACTCTGCTGCCTTGTGGAGAACTGAAAAAAATGTAAGAGGCAACCCTCAAGCCTGAAGACTCCTGTCTGCCTCAGAGTCTGTTGTCTCCTGATCTCCAGCAGCATGCTCCAACTTGGTCTGACTGCTTAGCTGGTGATACAGTAGCCTCCAAACCTGTTGATCACTACTGGATTCTGTGGTCATGACACTGACCTTGGGTCCTGAATGTAACATGTTCCAATTGACCACACTTAAGATAAGCCACAGTTTAGGGTTACTGAAAACAGAAGCGAAAACATGCAGTTAGGAGTAGGTGAGGGGAAAACAAGGAGCCCAAGGTTCTTCCTAGCCTTCTTTCCATGATGATAAATCAGTTTTATCATGCTCGTATAGAGCCATTGACTCTCACTAGTTTTGTACTGCTTTCATAATACAAAATGACAGCCCAAAGGAATGTGCATGTGCTCTGACATGAGGACAAAATATGCCCATGGGAGAGATATGTAAAACTTCACTTTAGATACCGTTGAAGAAATGCAAAAGCAGGAATAGCCATGTCCAAGTCCTTAAGCTTAAGGCTTTTCAGAATACACTAAGCTAAATACTGGTGTTCCTCATGCATTCTGCATTGTATACCCCTCCCCACATCAGTGCAGGCCTTTTATCATAATGGATTTTTATGGTGCAAGCTGGAATATACTTTGTTTTAACAGCTAGCTGTTCCAGCCAGTTACCAGATCTTTGCCTAGCCGATACAAATTAAGACACGACCTTGCTTCTTAACTCTGAGAGAATTAATGCGGATTATTATTTTCTTAACAATTGTGTTCTATAAGAGCATAGCAAGACAGGTCAAAAAGCTTTTTCTGTGAGTTAGGTAAAAAGCTGAGAAATATTTGTGTCTTGGTTTAGTTCACAAAATATCTCAGGGATGAAATTTCAGGGGTGCTACAGCATTTGAACCATGCAAAGAAAGATACTGGATACCATTGCAAGTCAGAACATAAATGTTTCTGAATGTGCGGCTAAAATGAGTAGAAACCAGTATCTTTGAGAAACACTATGGAGAGAACACTGTAGGTGCTTCTGAAACTTTCCGTAAAATTGAATATATGGTGTTTTTTTAAATTGGAAAAGCATATGGAGTTGTAATGAAGGTATCAACTGGGCAACTTTTTCTAACATGGCTCTTTTAATTTTTACCCATGTATGCAAGCAAAAATTCAGTAGGTAAAGCATTACCCCTCTCTTCATCTGCATACTTAGAAAAGAGTAAGCTGCAGGATTTCTGCCACACAGCTACTAAAGACACCATAGCTGTGGCAGGAGGGAAAGCTGCTACTTATAAGCCATATTCAGATGCAGATTTAAGCCATGTTTTAGCTCTATGTTAATGTGTTAAGCCTCCTCTCAGGTTTGCTGTCTCCCTCAGCCTCTCCTCCTCCCATGTAGAAGTAATTGTTTTTGCTTTTTGTTAACTGCAGTTTGATGTATTGTCCAAACCAGAAACCATGGTCTAGCAGTAACAGAACAAACACAGTTCAGCAAATGTTTCTGAACTTCTCTCACCTGTGGAGGAGAAGAAAGTGAGGAGTCATATGCAAGCCTTGCAGGAATGTAGGTTCACCGACTTAGAGCTACACCATGGTCTAGCATTATGTCTTATGTGGGGCCACAGTGTCAATGTAGTTTATAAAACTGTCTTCTTAGATGTGAGGTTAATGTTGCAATAACACTAGGTTAGTTTAATAATAATGTCTGTGTTAAAATCAGCTTCTAAACTGAAACACACAGTTTGCTGCGTACATCTCCAGTATGAATTAAGCATACAGCAAGCCTGCAACTTTGTTGTTGTTGTTTAGTCGTTTAGTCGTGTCTGACTCTTCGTGACCCCATGGACCAGAGCACGCCGGGCACTCCTGTCTTCCACTACCTCCCGCAATTTAGTCAAACTCATGTTGGTAGCTTCGAGAACACTGTCCAACCACCTCGTCCTCTGTTGTCCTTCTCCTTGTGCCCTCAATCTTTCCCAACATCAGGGTTTTTTTCCAGGGAGTCTTCTCTTCTCATGAGGTGGCCAAAGTACTGGAGCCTCAGTTTCAGGATCTGTCCTTCCAGTGAGCACTCAGGGCTGATTTCCTTCAGAATGGATAGGTTTGATCTTCTTGCAGTCCATAGGACTCTCAAGAGTCTCCTCCAGCACCATAATTCAAAACCATCAATTCTTCGGCGATCAGCCTTCTCACTTCCATACATCACTACTGGAGAAACCATAGCTTTAACTAGACCTTTGTCGGCAAAGTGATGTCTCTGCTTTTTAAAATGCTGTCTAGGTTTGTCATCTCTTTTCTCCCAAGAAGCAGGCTTCTTTTAATTTTGTGACTGCTGTCACCGAGTAAATAAGTAAGCGAGTCTGCAACTTACCCATGTTTAATTTGTGCGCATTCAGCTTCACATGCATTACAAAAAAATTAAAAGGGGGGCAGGATTCCAGGAAAAATGGCTTTTGCAGTCCCACCTGCTATGGAACCCAACAGGTTTTGACTATACGTGATTTTGCCTTAGGTGAGATACCCAGAATTTAACCCCCACATAAGCTGCTGGCTTATTACTATATTTTAAAGAATTGTCACTTTTCTTATTTGCTAGGTCCCAAGTCTTAGGAGCTGAAAAAAATTAAGGTATTTGCCACCATGAAATTTAGGTGCACGGCTACTTACAAAAAAAAAATTAAAATGTTTGCAAGAGAAGTATATTTTGTGGTAACCAGTTGGCTGTCAATATTTTGTCTCTAGTGGTATCTGTTTCTGCATTCTTCTTATCAGCTCTTTTCCATTAGATAGAGCTGTTCTGCCAACGAACTAGCTGTTTCCTGAATTCCATCTGTGCTTTCAAACTGTTACCCATCTGTGCAGTTTCAACTTTAAATAAACCTCTGACCAATCAGTGAGTGAGCAAGAGACAGAGAGCGCAACAGTGGGGACTCGCTATGCGCATCTTTTGTTCTATAGCTCTTTTGCAGATATAGGAATGAGCTGAAAATGACTGGCATTTGCTCAAAATCGCAGTCTGACACCATTTTTAAGCAGGAAAACAATGTTTTTTTAATATAGAAATAGCTGATTTTTGGAAACTAATTATATTCCTGCTCTGCAGAAAGGACTCCACTAAATGGTTTTGGAACCCCCTGCCTTCTAGATTATCCTCGTTTAAAACAGGCAAGTTATCACTTCTTGCCACTATGTAAGATAAGAGACGGGAGGCGCAGCAGGTCTAAAGAGCTGTGCATGACACCACTCAAAAGCACTGATTTGCTTTCGTAAAACTGCACCCCTTTATCAGAGCTAAGCAACATGAGCCTCAGAGCCAAATATGTGACTGCTTAATCTGGGGCATTTGTGCAGTCCCACTGAAGTTAAATCAATGTAAAGGTTTGTTGTTCTGGCCATTGGTACACTGTCACTTCAAGGAAACTGTGTGCATAGATCTGAAGGCGAAATTTGATTAAACGACAACTTCCAGATCCTCATTAACAGCAAGCTATAAATAGCAAAACACACTAGGTAGCAATAAAATGCATTTTCAACACTATCAACACAAATTCAAATAATTACACCAGAATGTCTCTCACGCTTCTCATTTGGGGTCTAAGCGCGTAGGGCTCTTTCAGGCCGACTCAGACTGCACATTGGCCAGGGGCGTGGCTCAGTGGCAGAAGCCTTACAAATGTGAATCCATGTGCAGGTACAGATGGATGCTGGCCGTGTCTCTGCTGAGAGTATGGCTGGTGTGTGCACCAAACTCTAGGGGCCAAGAAGGTTCATGGAAGCCCCTTCACGTATTTGGTACCCAAGGGGACTGAATAGGACCGTTTTATATGCCCTTTCAGAAATGCTGCAGGGCAGCTCCATAAGACGCACCTGACCATAAGATGCACCTATTTTTTTAGAGGAGGAATGGGGGGAAGCCCCGTTTTTTTGAAGATCAGCTCAGTTGTGCAGCTTCTTTTGCAAAGGGGAAAAGCCCAGGTTTTTTGAGGATCAGCTCAAAGTGGTTGAGCTTACTTTGCAAAGGGAAAAAATTATGTTTTTATGGGGTTCAACTCACAGTTCTGCAGCTTCTTTAGGAAAGGGAGCCGTTTCTACAGTTTCCAGACAGATAATCTAATCAGCCAGTCACATGTCGCTGGGGAAACAGACACCCTGGAGAACATTCAACAATGGAGGCCTGGGCAAGGGGGCAGGGCCAGAAAGGGAGCCAGCGATTGACCACACATTCGCTCCATAAGATGCACAGACATTTCCCCTTACTTTTTAGGAGGAAAAAAGTGCGTCTTATGGGGTGAAAAATACAGTATATAGAGTACACAGCTGTGTTGTGCCTTTGGGTGCTGTCTCTGTGGGTGTGATGCTATTTCCCAACTTCTTAGACATGTGTTGTTAAATGCTTTCTATCCTTGGTCCCACCTCCATCACTCACCTTTGCATCTGTGTATGATTTATGGATACATGGAAAAGGTATTGTTAGTATTTTAGCATGGGGGGAAATGTTAAGTCTTTTACCCTGAAATGACTAAATAACCCCACACACAAAGGAACTTGAAGCAACAGATGATGCAAGCATTTTCATGCCACCTAGTAATGTAGTGACACAGACCTGAGATGAAGAGGTGACAGCCTGCAGAATGCACTGTCTTTGCACCCATCTCCATGGAAGATGTGGATATAAAAACCACGTATTACTTCACAGTGATGTCAGGTCAGACATGAGTTTAAATCTAAGGTTTTACAAGTACAAATCCACAGAGATAGATGGCCTATAAAATTCTTATCTAGATACTGACACATTGGTTCATGCTCCTTTAAGTGTGTTATGGAAGCCATAATATGGCTCATGCGTATGTGAAAATCCACCCTGAGAAAATGGCTGCACTGTTAAAATACGGAACTCAGACTGTTTCTGTTATTCTTTTAACTAACCACTCCAGCAGCATATAATTCTGTAGATTAATATTTAATTAAGATGCAGAAATATTATGCAAATCATGTGCATACTACATTGTGTGATGCAAGGTCAAAGCAACATTACATTAATATTAGTATTACTATAATTAGTGTATAATGCTATCTGCATGCGACTGAGTAAATTAATGACAATCTCCTCGCAGCTTACAAGCATTTCACTTTATTTAATTTTTATTCATCATAGCTGGGCAGCAACGAATAATCTTTTTTTAATTTTAGTTGGCTGGCAACTTTTTAACTCTCTCTCCATGTAAATACACACCTGTCATTTTACACATCCAAGAAAAAGGATTCTGGTCCATGAAAGTTTATGCTAAAATACATTTCTTAACCTCTAACGTGTCCTGTTTCTTGTCATTTGTTTTAGATGTAGTGCAAAGAAAGAACATTAATTCAAGTCATCCACTTCAGCATTTTAGCTTTCATCAAGATATATAGAACATCTCAGGTTCCTACACATCAACCCTTCTAACATACCAGAAATTGCAAATATCAAACAGAACAATCTATCAGGAAGATGTCTAGAGTAAACTCTATCTCAGCGTAGGGCACACATTTCTCAAGGGACATACCAGTTAATATCACAAATATATCTGATTCATGAGCAACATATTTAAGTCTTCCCTTCATTTTCTCTTTCCTTATTATGTAATAATATGAATTGATGCCACCTCTTATGTCTATTCTGGCATACAAGAAGTAGAGAGGGACCAAAGCTCTTCTTCCACAGATGTCATGGATAGACCAGATTCAGAAGACTGGTGGGAGGAACTAGCTGGGGAACACACACACCCAAGAGAACTCCCAGAGGAAGAAAGCTCAGAGCCAGGGGATTGGTGGTGGGATGACAATGAATGGTCAGAGGGAGAAGAAGGAACAGACTGGGAGGGGGACATGTCGGAAGCTGAAGAGGAAACAAGGTTAGGTGAGCAGGAAGAGGCTGAGGCCTAGAGCAGTCCAGGCTTAAGAGGCAGGAGAGGAGCAGGACCAGGAAACAGAGATGAGGCAGGCTGCTGAAGAAGCCAGGGAGGGAATCACCCCATCCTGCTGTGACCAGCACCTCTCCCCTGCCCTAGTCTCCCAGAACAGGCAGAGAAATGAGGAGGGCAGAGCAAAGAGAGACAAGATGACAGAGCCTTAGGCTGCTAGGCTTAGAGAGTGGTGGGAAGGCGGGGGACCTTCAGTCCTCACATCTGCCTCATTGGGACAAGACCTACTGGGAAGACTTGCTGTGATCACTAGGCCTGCACTGTTTTCGTTTCCTTGAATAAAGGGTTAACTTCACTGACACCATTGTTTTTTACTGCTGACTCTGGCTCCTGGTAATAATTTTACCACCTCCTCTGTGTTAGTCCGTTGGGACTGAACGACAAATGTACTTATTTAACAAAATGTATATTCTATTTGATTGTAAAAAAATGTCAAAGCAGGGTTGTTGTTGTTTTTAAAAAAGCAACAAAAAATTTCAATTATTAACAAAAGACAATGAAAAACAGCACTTAAAAACTGTCAAAGCTAATTAAAATCAACAGTAAGCTGAAAACGGAATAAAACAACTATAACTTGTACATGTCTGGATAGGCTTGCCTAAGCAAAAAAGTTTTAAGCAGGTATCAGAAAGAATATAGTGAAGGTGCCTGTTCAATGTCAATAGGCAGGGAGTTTCCAAGTATACGTCAATCTCTTACAACTGCAGAATGAGTATTGAGTGGCAGCTGAAACAGTGCTAGTTCTGCAGATCAAAGCAGCCAGGGGAGCACATATCTGAGTTACAGGAGAGACCATGAAAAATGGGAGTAAAAAACCCCCCAAAACTGGTCAGGCTACTAAAGGCTATTTAAGATAAAAGTTTGTTTAAAAGGTGCTTCTATACAAACCAAAATGGTTTATATGTCTTAAATACCGGTAGCTAAGCACAAAAGAGAAAATAGCAGGAATTTCCCCAAAACCCCCATCTCCGAAGTGATAAGGCAACTCACTAGATTTCATAGTGAAATAATGAATTTTCAGAAGATCATCATTTTAAACCTTCAAGTTAAAAACTACTTTCTGAAATAGTGTTAACTAAACAAACCCAGGAAAATAATTAGGACTTTAGACAGCAAGCTTGGTGCGAGCTTAAATTTGCTATCATAAACCATGCATAGACCCAGGGCAGTTAATGTTGAAGTTAATTAAATAATACTGATGATACCAAGGGTGGTATTTGGCCTTGTGGTCTCAAAAAGTTAATTCACCCTAATATTTAGGATTATTCTTTTTCAACTTTTTTCTTCATAACCTTTGAAGCTCTGAAGTTCAGAAGGTAACTGCCCTCTCTATGAAGATTAAAGCATCTTGCAGGAACCTGCTGCTCACCAAATTATGTTTCCACAAATGCTTGCTACATAAAACGGTGACTCCAAAAGGTCTTTTCTTCAGTACCAGCCAAGAATTCCTACTCTGAACTTTCTATTCTCTCCACCCACCATCACTACATGCAGTGTAGTCTAGCCACAAAGGGTTGTATTTTACACTGCAATGGGACTTCTTCTTTCTCTCCTCTCCTGGCACATCCTCAAAATCTGCTGCAGAGGAGAGCAGTAGAAAGCACCATTCCACAAGCAGAAGCCTGCTAAGCTAGCAGAACGGACATACGGGATAGAACCCAAAGCCGTTACTTGCTCTAGTTCACCCATATGTTGTGGCCACCCAGGATATTCAATTATATGCAGTAGCTTTGTGGTGCTGTAAGAAAGTCCATAATCTTCCCTTTGGTGAAAAAATATACAGTAAAATATACAGTAAAAAAATATACAGTAAAAAAATATACAGTAAAATATACAGTAAAAAAATATACAGTAAAAAAATATACAGTAAAAAAATATACAGTAAAATATACAGTAAAAAATATACAGTAAAATATACAGTAAAAAAATATACAGTAAAATATACAGTAAAAAAATATACAGTAAAATATACGGTAAAGTGGGCTGGGAGAGAGAGAAGAGACAAAATCCCCTAACAAAGGATTGCAAAATGGACTAGGTAAAAGACCGCTGGACGGTTAAGTCCAGTCAAAGGTGTCAGGGGCACAGCCAGCAGAGAGAAATAAATCTCCAGAGGAGGAGGAACTGGCTGAGTCGCCAAGAAGTAGGAGGCAGAGCAAGCGATTAGAGCAGAGGGGGGCCAGCAGGAGGCAGGGAAGGACGTGGCGTATATCTGGCCTTGGGAGGGGTCAGAAGCCAGTCGAGTCAACTGACTCTGACAGCGAAGGATGAGTTGTAGAAGCTTGGACTGCTGTATGCCTGTTACTGAGAAATAAACCTCAGCTACTTAAACTGCCAGCGTTCCGTGTCTTGTGTGGGAGAAGCGCTAAACCTGACATAAGGCGACTATGGAGTTGCGGCATTTATCTCGCTTTCAGGACGAGGGAGCCAGCGTTTGTCCACAGACAGCTTTCCGGGTCATGTGGCTGGCCATATAATTTTGTATTAAAAAAAAAAAGGTTGCATGAAAGACATGGTTTGGAAGTTTAGCCTAATAGTCCATCAAGGTATGTATTATTTAGACCTAATGTCCTTTTTGAACACACAAACTGCTAGGTTGGCAGGAGCTGGGACAGAGCAACGGGAGCTCACTCCGTTGCAGGGATTCAAACCATCAACCTTCCGATCGGTAAGCCCAAGAGGCTCAGTGGTTTAGACCACAGCGCCACCCGTTTTAATGAGCTAAACCCTATCCGAGCAGGGGAAAAAAATGTGGCTGGAACACAACAGGAGTTTTGTTGCATTGTGCGGATGCATTAGCATCACCCTGGAATATTTATTTACTTTATATGAATTTATGAAGAGTTTTCAACATGTGATACAATAAAAACCCAACCAGTCCAATAATAATAATAATAATAATAATAATAATAAAAACAGAAAAATCAGAGTAAAGGAGGGAAAGAGAAGAGAAAAAAAGAAAGATAAAGATGTATCTTAATTTTCAATCCACGTATAGAGAAGTGAATCTTCCCGGTTCTCACCTGGGAGAGCTTCCCTCTTCCCCTGTCTCACACCCTGAGAAAAAAATCACTCTGGCCTGCCTCTCATGCAGGTCGCTTCTTCTTCTGATCACTCTGAAATAGTTACAGAGCAAAATGTAGTGTTCCACAGACTGCCACCTTATCCTCACTAATGGTTTCTATATACAGTGGTACCTCAGGTTACATGCACTTCAGGTTACAGACCCTTCAGGTTACAGACTCCACTAACCCAGAAATAGTACCTCGGGTTAAGAACTTTGCTTCAGGATGAGAACAGAAATTGTGCGGCAGCAGCACAGCGGCAGCAGGAGGCCCCATTAGCTAAAGTGGTGCTTCAGGTTAAGAACAGTTTCAGGTCAAGAACGGACCTCCGGAACGAATTAAGTACCACTGTACCATATAACAACACCTTGTGCTGCTGATTTTGTGATATAGGGTAGTCAGAAACAAAGAGGAAAAGCTAGCTGCCAGAGTGAATTCATTCTCAATACATTTTGAGCTATTGCCTTTCTTGGGTGAAATTTCTTCTGAAGCTTCTTGAGGGGAAAATTTGCTTGGGACTGACTGCTTCCCTTACAGCTGACCGAAGCTATTTTTGCTCTTACTTTGTTGGTAAGAGTATTTAAAGGATCTGGCTGCCATATGATACCTAATTTGATGGCCCTTCTGCGGGTGACCGCTGATTTCGGAGGTTAGGTATGTGGCTACTGGAGGGGGGGGCCCTTCCTAGCGGCAAGGTCAAAACCCACTCCCTGTAGGTGTGTGTTTGGTGCCTTCTCATTCTCTTTGACACATCAAGAATAGTCTGTCCCATTCTCTTGGGCCTTAGATGGCTTAATACTTGAGACCCCTTTAATTGCCTTTTTGCTCCCTATTGATTGCTGCTTTATATGACTTTTGGCTTGTCAGTTTTAAGTGTTATATCTTATGGTTTTATGGTCTTTTTATTGGGTGTGGGTGCAAAGAGTAAGAGAGTCCTTCACAGCTTCATTGAAATGAGAAGGCAGGGTAGAAATATTATAAATGTAAAACCACACAAACAAAGGAATAGCAAAAGGGAAGCTGGGAAGCATAAGAAAATGAGGAAATTCAAAAAAGGGGGGGGGAAGGGAAGGAGACAAAGAAATGAAAGAAATGCAGTAATTAGCTGCTTTCAAGTATTACATTGTACTAACTTACAGAAAGACTTAAGGTGAAGATGCATCTTAAGCCCAAATACTCATATATGACATATGTTTGCAAACACATTTACTACATAATACATTACTGTTTTACAAGTACACAAATAAAGAGCTCCGTGTATGAATTGGTCTCTGAAAAGCATAGCCTGGTAAAAGCAGTTGGGCAGAAAAATACTTACTAGAGTCTATTTTTCATATTACCAGCAGCCAACAAGAATTCTAAATGATTCAATAGGATCAAAGCATATAATTTCCCCTTATAGACTTTACATATTCTTAACCAAGACCAGAAGCAAAGTAACACATTCAAATTGTAAGCTGGACTGCATCATATCCAGAAATTTGTCATCTAAACACGTTTCACGGTACATCAGCACTGCATTCTCTTGCAAATACTGGGCACGTGGAGAAAACAGTCTTTTATCTATCTACAATTTAAGATCTGGTATTGAATATACTTTAGTGGTTATTACAGCTATTTTCATCTCTGTAGATTAAGATTGGTGAAATATTTCTAGGAATACAGGACATGTATGGCAAGTGACATCACATTAATACACACACACACACACACCCCAATTGATAAAAAAAACTTAAGAAATTGTGTGGGGTGGGAATTATAACGGATAAAATTTAAAGTATATATAGGATGAAATACAATAATACTGAAAATACTGTACGTATTGAATTCTTACAATACTTCTAAGCGACAATGATTCCATTGTAACAATTACAGCAGCAGAATTATTACTTACACACTTTTGATGGATGCCTGCTGGTGAGTTCATTGAAAACCATTGTTCCCTGGAGAATAGTCTCTTAACAGTTGTCATTATTTTCAGACTAATGCCAGTTTTGTCACACTGACAGTGACAGCATGAGTCTTCAAGGAATGTATGCGTAGACGAGGTTTACACAGATTCAACAGTACAGAGCACCAAATCTCCTTTTTAGGGAACTCTTCCCCTGTTATTTACCTCTGTCTATCAAAAAGTTTTCCCAGAAGATTAGCACTGTCTATTCCCCTCCCTTACAAATTTCGCAACGAGTTAATAACACAAGCCAAAGACTGCAGATGTCTCCCGGTTATTTTCATAGTAGTTCCTCCTGCTTTCAAGTATCAAATTTATTTATTTCAGCAGGAAAGAGCTCATTAAGGTGAGTACTTCATTTCTTGATAAGAACCTCAACACAAAACATCCGTCAGCCCACTGACACTAAGAATCTGCCTCGTGCGGATGAGAAAATAAAAATTATGTATTACCTAAATTATGTAGATTTGCATTAAAATTGTTTACAGCAAGCAATTGCTAATTATAGCAAGTCATACTGCATCTGGCATTATTTCGGCAGATGCAGAAATAGAAAGAAAGAATACAGGAAAGAAGAATACAGGAAGTTTCAGGAGACAAATCATAAGTAATGCATCAAATGCAACAGAAAGATGTATAAAACTGATTATCAGATGACAGCTTTAACAGAGTCCCGTCTAGGAGACATGCAACTTATTAGAGCCCATATAATGTATATATACATGCACTGTATACATGAGAGCTTTTTGTGTATAAATGTATAAACAAGCATCCAAGTGTTTATTCAAGACCATTCAAAATGAGCTTGCAAGTGCGTGTTCATGTTGTGCATTTTTCTCTAAAGTTTCTACTTCGTGTGTATTTTCTCTAGAGTAAGTTTCTACTCAAAATGGCTCAAACGTGTTGAGAAACACACTACTTTTTAATACACCAAACACATCCACAACACACACACACACCAGATTGTGAAAAATGGTTGATCTATTTGTTGCCTCCTGTGCTGCAACCACATTATATAGCTGGCATCATTCTTTTTCTTCCAGTCACAAACACTAAAAGATATCTTACTGGAATTATCTGCTTGTCATTGGTAGCACAAGAGAAACTGACCTTTTGAAAATGAATAGCTTTTTTTGTCACCATGTCTGAAATAGTAGTATGACAGGAATAACCAGAGAATGATAAAGTGGAATTTAGCAGATAACATGCAAGCAAATAAATGAAGCCTTCATTAAATGCACATTCATTGGCCGTACAATTCTAGGCATGTCTACTCAAAAGTAAGATAATAATAATAATGTTACGCCAATGGTGCTTGCTCCCAGTTAAGCGTATACAGGATTAAAGTCTCAATCTCTCATACAAAATCACATGCACCCATATGAGGTTAATATAAGGATGGAGAAATCAAATGCTTCGCAAAAGCTTTCTTCTTCTTACTTATATACTGTAGAGCATTGCAACACAGCAGTTGTTTTCAAAAGCCTCTACCGGCTTGTAATGCTTATCAGCTGCATAGATTGCAACTATAAATAAGTATTTTGGAGACAGCAATTCTAATGGATTCCTCCTCCACTATATTATTTATTCTTGACGGTATTTTTGCATATTTCTGACAGCATCGCATCTTTGATGCATTAACAATTCTCACTGCTGTCAACTGTTTAATATTTCAAGAATTATATTGTGACAATGTGCTTTATTTATAAGTAACATTTACCAGAAATGTTGGAATAATGTATGGAAATACTAATAGAACACTGAAACCAGTTAAGGACTCTCACTACTGTCAGTGACTCCCCCCCCCCCCTTTATACATATATAATAATCTGGATCACAGCTACAACCTAAGGAGTCTCGATGCAGCCTTAGTTATGGACCAGGGGTTCCCAACATGGTACCTGTGGGCAACAGTGCTCCCATCAGAATGTGATATGGCACCTGTAAAAGGTCTCAGTAAATATCTCACCCAAAATTGCAATGCACAAGAGACAACTGTGTGTCTTGGCAGGTCAAATGGCAGGATTTCCAGGTACAGTCGGATGCATCCAGCAGCTGTGGTTTCGGGGTTTACTTCAAGGGTTGGTGGTGTGCCAGCGCTTAGCCCTCAGGTATCGGTTGCAGATGAGAGTGGTTTGGTGGCAAGGTGGCCGAGGAAAGCAGGTGGGTAAGACATTGGGTTTGGATCTTTAGCAACTGGGCACCCCTCAAAGAGGTCCAGGAGGGGTATCGCTTTTGAGAGGTCCACACAGAGGCTGATGGGTCATAGCACTTTTTCATGAGGTGACCCTGGCTAGAGCATCACATCTGATGTATGTCAAGGGTAGGCCAAGAACAGTATGAGGAGCAGACTGCGATGTCGGCTTCACTCAGTGGTACAGTGGTACCTTGGGTTACAGATGCTCCAGGTTACAGACGCTTCAGGTTACAGACTCTGCTAACCCAGAAATATTACCTCGGGTTAAGAACTTTGCTTCAGGATGAGGACAGAAATTGTGCTCTGGTGGTGCAGCACCAGCAGGAGGCCCCATTAGCTAAAGTGGTGCTTCAGGTTAAGAACAGACCTCTGGAACGAATTAAGTACTTAACCCGAGGTACCACTGTATATCACTGGTGAAACCAGCGAGTTCATCCAGCAAGCACTGCTGGCAGAGGGACTCAGGGGCAGTGGCGGTTTCACCAGCGATATATCGCTGAGGGGATCCGCCATTCCACTCTGCCCTCACACTGTGCAGAGGGAGAAAACAGCTGCACCAGCGAGGCACCGATACAGCTTGTTTGTCCCTCTGCATCTTTAAGGTGCTCGGCTGAGGAGTGTGTGGTTGCTGCTCCCCTTAGCTAAGCAGTTAAAGGATCCCCCAGCCCGGCGCTGGCTCCTGCGCAAGTGGGGGGAGCGGCAACCACCGGTGATGACTCAGCTGTGAATCGGGAGCCTTCCTGCGCCGCAGTTGAGCTATACGAACAACCCGCTAGGTGCTGGGGTGAGAGCTGCAACAATTTCACCTGGCACCTTGCAGGCCGAGGCCCACACAGCTTGTTTTTTAAACATTGCAGTATATCACTAAACTGAAATGTTTGGTTGGTGATACACCGTGATGTTGAAAAGCTGATTTCACCTAGTCAAGGGCAGTCTACTTTTTGCTCCTCTGGACCTACCTGAATTATCACTGCAACATACATAAACTGAACACAGCAGGGGGGAAGAAACCCTCTAATTTTGAATTTCATACATCTCCATGATGACACCTCAGCTGCTCTCGGTGTCAAATTCCCAAAGGAACCGTTCTATGTTTTTAATTCTTCTTTCCCATCCTATGTTTCAATCTGGGCAGGAACACATCCTTAGGGAGGCGCTAAGGAGCAAAAAGCCATGGTGGCTCACCACTCACTCATTATACAGTGGTACTTCAGTTTAAGAACAGCCATGTTTATGAACTATTCAGTATAAGAACTCTGCAAAACCGGAAGTAGTGTTCCAGTTAGCTTTACCTCGGTCTACAAACAGAAACCAAACGTTGGAAGGGCACCAGCGGCGGGAGGCCTCATTAGGGAAAGCATGCCTCGGTTTAAGAATGGGCTTTGGTTTAAGAACGGACTTCAGGAACGGATTAAGTTCGTAAACCGAGGTACCACTGTAATATTCTAGAACTAAGTACACACTAATGTGGAAATTACCAGATCTTACCAGGTGAGGGAGCATTTATATAAAACATTCACCATTCCAAAATGATCTCATGACAATGGAATCGAAATGGGCCATTCAAAGAAAGAATAAATTAACAAGAAATTAACAAGAATTTGTTAAGAAAAAAAATTAACAAGAATACTGCAGTATAACCTATCAAAAATAGTACAAAATAATTCATTTTTAAAATGATAATTCCATGCATGTAGGAACAGGATTTGGTTGAATATGACAATTGTGATACTGCTTTTATCAAGCACAAAACACCCCAAACATTGAAATACTCAAAAACATACTGTGCTCAAAGCTTTTCTATGTTCTCCACCAATACAGATTTAACTTCATAAGCTTTCCTTTCTTGAGTGAGAAATCTGATAAAGGGTGATCAATTAACAGCAGCAATGATGCAGGGATAGAATATTAATGTTTAGGAAATCCGCAAATGACTATAATTTTTCTTAGGTCTGTCTCTCTCTCTCTCTCTCTCTCTCTCTCTCTTTAGGGCACAATGACTTAAGACAAAATTGCCACTTAATGAAGTGACTCATCCATTAATGTTCACTGTGAAATACTGCAATTCCTGTTGCTATCTTGCCTATTTTCAGTTTTGTACTCAGCTGCACAAAACTATCACCAAGCAATGTGGAACTTAGAAACAAAAGCAATTCATGTCCCAAATGATGGTAGTAAGACAAAAATGTGAATGAATTATTTTTTAAAAAATGAAATGCACACCATTCTGCTCATGAAGCCAACACAGCAGACTTCAGACTGAATATGCCCTTTCCCTGCATGTACGGATCTCTCTCTAACTACTAGCCAGCAAGATTTAAACTGAGGTATGACATATAGTATCTGAGCAGAATCTTTGCCAGAAGCATTTAACTGCACCTGACACCTGCCGGCCAGCTTGTTTTAAAGCTTTTATCTGCAATACTAAAATGAAGGGTCTATCGTAGAGACTGTACAAACCACACTTCATTTTGATGGTAACTAACGAGGGGTGTGGGGTGGGGCATGCTTACAGTATTGTTCTGAAATTAGAAGAGAATGCATGAGAATCCAAACAAGCAAACTCGCACAACGTGGATCAGAAGCTTTACCTGCCTGTATGCCGATTCACATACAGATTTACTTCATTGGAAATTTAACCCAAGGTGGGAGTACAAACACAGTAAAATAACCCACATAAAACAATAAATACCTTAATTCAATGCCACCATACCACATCAGCAGGTGTAAAAACACAGTAAATGGCATACCAAGTGCAGGGAACTGTTGGCTCCCCAGATGCTGCTGAACTACAGGCAGAGGGCCTTCTCGGTGGTGGCACCCGCCCTGTGGAACGCCCTCCCATCAGTTGTCAAGGAAATAAACAACTATTTGACTTTTAGAAGACATCTGAAGGCAGCCCTGTTTAGGGAAGTTTTTAATGTTTGATGATTTACCGTGTTTTTAATATTCTGTTGGGAGCTGCCAAGAGTGGCTGTGGAAATCCAGCCAGATGGGCAGGGTATTATTATTATTATTATTATTATTACTCACATCATCCTGCCCTCTTGCCATGCTTGTTGGACCTGATGTTGCAGCATCCAGGGAGGCAAAAGTTTCCCTGATCTATAAGAGCTACAGACAAGCTTTGTCATTCAGCAGAAGTTGAGCCAACCCTCTCCTATAAATTCCTAAGTAAATGAGTGTGTTTCGAGCTGGCATCAGAATGAAAGAAGCTTTAGAAGGAAGGGCATTCCATAACAGACCTATTGCCCCTAACACTTACATTAAGTAAGAGATGAGTGAGAGGACTAGCTAAGTGCAGGCATATGGTCAACTACTAGAATAGGATAGGATGCTAGACTTGATGGGCCACTGGACTGACCCACCAGGGACTTCTTATGCTCTTGACTATGGTTAAACTAAAATGACAGTGGCGGCAGCACCAATCTGTGCAATGTCCTCTGCAACCTTCAGAAGGCCACAAGCTTCTGAAGGGGGATGTGGCCAGGGGCAAAAGTGGATGGAGCAATTAATGTAAATGTTAGCTTTGCACAGTAGGCTAGTTTCTAAACACAGCCCACAATATTCTTCATCCTGGGAAGCGAGGGACATTATTCAAGCAGCCTAAGACCCACATATTTATGGGACCGCCTCTCCTGGTATGCCCCGCGGAGGACCTTAAGGTCCACAAATGACAACATTTTGGAGGTCCCAGGTCACAAGGTGGTTAGATTGGTCGCAACTAGGGCCAGGGCCTTTTCAGTACTGGCCCCGACTTGGTGGAACGCTCTGACACAAGAGACTAGGGCCCTACAGGACTTGACATCTTTCTGCAGGGCCTGAAAGACAGAGCTGTTCTGCCTTGCCTTCGGTTCGGACTCAGTCTGACCATTATGTTTCCCTCCCCTTATGGTTTTGATGAGGCTGAATTTTAAATTGCATTTTAACCTGTATTTTAAATTGGTTCCCCCCCCCCAATTATGTTTTTACTGTAATTTTACTGTTGTTAGCCGCCCTGAGTCTGGCTCTGGCTGGGGAGGGCGGGGTATAAATAAATTTATTTTTATTTTATTTTTTTATTATTGACATATTCTGATGAAAAACAAATAAGGCTCCATTCAAGCAGCATGCAATTAAGGATCAACAGGGGGTGTGGTTGGAGAGAGTCCCAAGGGCCAGACAGAGAGTCTGAGATGGCCCCATTCGGCTCCCAGGTCTGAAGTTCCCCATGGTTTAGTATGACATCCAAGGAGATAGAAGTAATCTGAAAAATAAATCTGCACTCCTTGTAAATTCCTTTCTCTGAACAGCCTTGTGGGACTCCACCTGCTCACCATGTGTTAATATTGTGAATAGACAAATGTGTTAGTCTTTTGATTTAAAATAATGACTTTTTCTTCAACTTGCTTCAAAGTAAACCATACGTATGTTGTTCAGCACTGTTCTAGAAGACCTCGGCAGGACACAGAAGAGATAAACTAAACTTACAAAGCACAGCCTTAGCCTGGTGGAAGCAGATACAGTACTTAAAAAGAAGTCACTTGCGACTTGGTCTGTATGACAAGAAATACTATCTGTCAATCAAACTCAGTGCAGTCATCAGTCTTCCCATGCTTCAGGTGAGATGCCCACTTCTAACATTTTTAGGGAGCCATATTTATGCTTCGTCTTTGGTTTATTTTATTTATCAAGCATTTAAAGGGGGGGAGCTGCAAAACTGCTCAGGAAATTGTGGGAGGAACAGCATCCGTCCATCAGGCACCACCATCTTCCAGTTACATATTTATCTTCTCAGTGCAAGCTAGACCACGTATTGAAGACCTGCACAAGTGTTGTTTCCGAAAGAGCTCACCTCAGAACCGAAGTAATAGCCTCATTACAAAGCCATGGAATTGCTCCTGCAAATTCTTAAAGCAGAATTTCTGTGTGCCTCCTCATTTATGTTGACTTTGTCCAGTGCAATTTAAATTTCTGGGAAATCTTTCATAGCCAAAGTATAAAGATGTTAATTTGCTGCTCTGTATTTTAAACTGTGTGAGATAACCAATTCTCACTTAAGACATTTGATTTCAATGGGTCTGCTGTGAGTATGACTTAGCTGGATATTGCCCTGCGTAGGTTCCTGTTAAACAAACATAACTAGTAACTGCTTCATTTACTTCTATAGAGATGCATTGGGGTAAATTAGCTCACAATCTGACAATCAGATTTTCCTAATTGTGCTGTTAAAAACTTTTTTTTCCAAAGGCAATTAACATACACATTAATCAGGAGGAGATTCTTTTACTTCAGAAATCAACACCAAGCCAGATAATTTAATTTATAAAAGCCCACAGTCAACGAAAACATCAGTGCAATGCCAATTTTCCTAATGGTTCTTCTCCTAAACTTATATAGTTCAGGATGTTTCCTTTTAATTTTCTCCTTGTGATTCTATTTCACACAATACTGACTTTAACTTCATCTTCATTTTCTCCACTGAACATATCTATTTTTTTTAAAGTAATGTCTAATAGTCTTGAGTCTTTGGGGGGGGGTTGTATTTTTGAAACACCACCCACCCAACCCATTTCTTTAAATTGTACTGAAGCATTCACATTTGCATGTGAACTGCTGCTTAGTCAAAACTATTATATGTACAAAAAAAATGAAATCAATGCATTCAAGTCACCCAGAATAAACTTCAGTAAGTTGACTTTAGAATTATAATCATAAGATATTGCTTCTATCTTTCAGAGAGTCCTGCTTTAAATTATTTTTAAATCCACACCCGATTTAAAATGACTTATCCAATTCAAGGGAGAAGCTATAAAGATGGCTGAAGCTGGATTATTGACCCATCAAAGGCCTTTAACATGAAAGGTTGTGTTTAATTAAATAAATTGATAACTTGTCATTTGCAAGTCTCTATGGACATGGCTCAGCACTTCTTCAGAGAAACAACATTCCAGAAAGACTATTTTTGGATCCAGTTTTATCTGCTTTGCTTCAAAACCACCCTTTTCATTTCCTCTCTGCAGGCTTTGTACTTTTGCAGCAAGAAGTCCCCTTTACATTTCTATGGGCCTTAAGAAAGCCTGGGACCCCTGGGTATCATAGCCACAGGGGCTAAAGTGATGGTTCCAAATGAATTGTAAAATTGCTGTTTGACAGCCAAAGCATGCCACATTAAGCATTCTGCTGTGTGCACACTTAGCACACTGTCCAGGGAGTCTTTAGTCCTTTCCGTTTTGACTGACAGAGGCTTCTTGGCAATGATGTCCGGAGGAATGCCCAAGCGCAATCTCATGGAAAATAGCAAGTGTTGTCAATCCAAGTTCCCTGTTGTTGTTTTTAAACGGGCTGTCCTTCTTTTTTCTAACAAAGGTACAGCTCTCTTGTCAAAACTTGCCACTACTCCCACTGGAAAATGAAGATCTTGTTTAATTTATTAGTTCATTCAAATGTATGCAGTTTTACAATTGCTCTTTGAGTGACCAGTGGTTGGTGAAAGTTGCTGATTAATGCATTTTTAATTGGGTGGCAAACGACGATTCACAAATATTGGCTTGGCTTACTAGCCGGTAAAGGCAAAGGTAAAGGACCCCTGACAGTTAAGTCCAGTCGCAGAGGACTCTGGGGTTGTGGCTCTCATCTCGCTTTACAGGCTGAGGGAGCCGGTGTTTGTCCGCAGACAGTTTTTCCAGGTCATGTGGCTAGCATGACTAAGCTGCTTCTGGCGCAACGGAACACCAAAACCAGAGCAGTGCACGGAAACGCCGTTTACCTTCCTGCCAGAGCGGTACCTATTTATCTACTTGCACTTTTTGGCGTGCTTTCGAACTGCTAGGTTGGCAGGAGCTGGGACCGAGCAACGGGAGTTCACCCCGTCGCAGGGATTAAAACCACCAACCTGATCGGCAAGCCCAAGAGGCTCAGTGGTTTAGACCACAGCATCACCCACGTCCCAAACCCTTTCCAAATCCTCTGTCAAGCACACATGGATTGGGGTGGTGGTGATGAGGATAATATATATATAAAGCCCTTGAATAAGGAGCTGTTGTACAGTGATTCAATTAAGAAAAATAACAAATCCTGGCTGGAAGCCCAGTTTTGAAAATACAAAAAAAAAAAAAAAGGAAGGAAGGAAGGAAGGAGAAATGAGTTACATGCTGAAGTAAGGAGGTGAGATAGAGCATGAGAGGTTCATACCTCTTCCTCCTTTTCCTAAAGCTCTGTGCAAGTAAAAACAAGGGAGAATATTATGTACTGTAGGGGTATCCAGTATGTCTACGTGCACGTCTCTGGTGAACGGATAAGTGGATTTGTAGATGTATGGTAGTCATTCTAACAGAACTTAATATATTCTGTAGTCCTTATTCCAAGCAACTGCAGCTACGTAGACCACAACAACTTATTATTATAGAGACAATTCATTGCTGCCAGTCTGCACACAGGAGCAACTGTAAACCCTTACATCACTGATTTCTTGTTTAGTCACAGACAGACTGAATTTGTTTGTGGAAGAACAAGTGAGCCATTTTGTTCCTTCACTGTATGGTTTTCAAATGCCCTTCAAGAAGCCAATTCGTCTTTGTAGATATCATATTTTCCCAGTACTCAAAGCACAATATATTGCAACAGGGAATATGGAATTATTTCCCCAGCTTACAATCTCCGATAAAAACCAACTCCATCTGCTTGTGAAGCAGGTTAGGCTACAAGCAACGATTTGCATACAAACACAACTAAGTGAGGATATGAAGCCAAATACCTCCAGTTCAAGTCCAAAGCTCTTTCCAAAACACACTGGTCCATGAGTCTATACAAGCGATGCTCACACTTCTTCCTACGTGGAAGGAATATATGCGTAGGAATGCTGTCATATGTCGCGGTAACATCATAATGTTACGTGTGTGTTGGTGAAACCGGAGAGTGAACATAGGAAAGATGGAACGTAGCTAAAGAAGAGAAAGGAAAACATTCTAAAGGCACTAACATTAACTACAAAATCAGAAAATGCTGCAAAGTTAGCTCTTATTCATAACTCTTCACAAATTTAGGGTAATCCACTAAGATTGGAGAGAACTGATGCCTTCCTAGGTTCAGAGAAGTGAACAGATGAGAGTCATTACTAGGGAGCATCTGAGGAATTCCTCCCCCAATTCCTTTCATTAGGCTTCCTTCACAGTTGGCCGGTGCTGAATGCTGGAAAAAGAAGACAAACTTTCTGTGTTATAAGGCGCCAAAAGTATAGAACGAGCTGTGGTGAGACTATTGACCAGGCATAGGCAAACTCGGCCCTCCAGATGTTTTGGCACTACAACTCCCATCATCCCTAGCTAACAGGACCAGTGGCCAGGGATGATGGGAATTGTAGTCCCAAAATATTTGGATGGCCGAGTTTGCCTATGCCTGCTATTGACCAAATCCTGTGCTGGTTATTGGACTACTGACCAAGGGATACTGTGCTGGTTGTGACCTGCAAAGTCCTACATCAGCCCGGTGGCCATATGTCCTTCTGGACACCACATGCTTGTGGAGGTGGGCAGGGCCACAGGCAAAAGCAGCAGGAAGATCGATTAATGTACATTTTCCCTTTGTACAGTAGGCAAATTTCTGCACATTCTCACACGCTCCACTGTGCCGTCCTTATGGTCTTGCATACTTCCAATTTATTAATGAAACATCTAATTCACTTCACTAGAACTTAAAATATATTTTTTTCTATGGGAACAGGTTTTCGTACACACTTACCTAGATACAAAAACACAAATCACACAAAGGATCCCTTAGAAACAAGGAAGGTTGCTGGAGAGGGTTCGCCAACTGAAAGCTATTATCATAAAAACCATCCCATCTTAAGATTCCAAATCTATTCCTATTCAGGCTTTAATCAAAAAAAGTAAAACTATACTGTACAGATGTTATCTATTTTTACAAACACTATACATATGTTTTGAAATATTACAAATGTAAATATTTCAAATATTTTTAGAAACTCTTGTTGAGTCCTATTTTTATTTGCAGTAAATATTTTTTAAATGCTAACAATTCTGAAGGTGCGTCAAGTTTAACAGTGTCGGCAACAGCAGCTAGGTTCATACACAAGAGACACCTCATCATCAGCTCTCAGTGTTGCTCAAGCCAATAAACAAATAGGTGACCTTTTATACCTGTCAAAATCTTTAAACACTCTATACTCATTTTTCCTGCTTGTGCAAGCCAGCTAATCACAAAACTACCTAGAAGTCAAAAGCCCAAGAATCTTCAGGTTACAGCCAGCATGTCAAAAATTCAAAACTGGGGTGGAAGAAGAGTATTTAAACAAATACAGGTGGAGAAAGTCTGAAGAGAGAAGAGCTTAACTGAAATATGCGCTTAATTGAAATAGTCATATTTTTGAGAAAAGAATTTGAGTTATTATTTGGAGAGAGAAAATATTGTAATGCTTTAAGCGTGGTAGTACATCACTGCAAAGGCAGTACTGTTGGAAGAATATGCTACCAAAGCTTTTGTTATACCTATTACAACAGCTACAGTCAGAAAAAGAATTATTGTCCATGGTTTCTTTTAAAATAAAAAACTGCATTTCAGTGGACTGTGATATAAAGGTACTGAAAAGGAGTAATCTAAAAATAAACACTAATAGAACACATTTCCAGCTTTGATCAAACAGATCCTTAAATTATTTCGGTACAGTCTCTCCTATTGCTAAGAAAAGCAAAGACAAAAATGGACTTACAAATGCATCCAAAATAACTAGCAGCTGCCTGTGAATAAGATGATGGGCACCCCAAATATTGCCAGTAAGAATGAATGCATTGCACTAAAATGCCCAAACTCACTAACACGTGAAATTTCTATCTAAGTGTTCTGATGGGGACATAAAATTAGCCATGAATTATTAGGCAGAATTAGTAGTGGTACCTCGGGTTAATAACTTAATTCGTTCTGGAGGTCCGTTCTTAACCTGAAACTGTTCTTAACCTGAAGCACCACTTTAGCTAATGGGGCCTCCCGCTGCCGCTGCGCCACCAGGGCAAGATTTCTGTTCTCATCCTGAAGCAAAGTTCTTAACCCGAGGTACTATTTCTGGGTTAGCGGAGTATGTAACCTGAAGCGTATGTAACCCGAGGTACAACTGTACTACTGATAGAGATCTTTGTGTCTTCTTCCGAATGAAACCTTCCCCTTCTCAACCGCCGCCTCATGTCTCTCCAGATTTCCTCACCTGTGTGACATTAAAGCATGACACTCAACTCTGCTTCAGGACCAAATGAAAGCCTAAAGTCATTTCTTATCTGTCTCCCCCTTCTCATCAATGCAGACGGATGATAAATTTTGAGTAAATGGAAGAGGAAACTTGGAAGAATGGACACAGCTTACAAGCTGGGCCAAAATTAATTTTTTTTTTACCCAGATCACAATATGCTTGATATTTGTAAAAAGGGGGGGGGTGTAGTTCTGAACTCCTGTTTCTGACATCTTCTACGGCACTAATTAGTACAACAGCTCAGCAAATTGGGTAACTATAAGGCTTATCTTCCTGCAACAAAAGCATTATCAACTTCACTTCTATCTAGCACAGGGGTAGGCAACCTAAGTCCCAGGGGCCGGATGCGGCCCAATCGCCTTCTCAATCCGACCCACGGACAGTCCGGGAATCAGCGTGTTTTTACATGAGTAGAATGTGTGCTTTGATTTAAAATGCATCTGTGGGTTATTTGTGGGGCACAGGAATTCGTTCACTTTTTTTCTTCAAAATATAGTCCGGCCCACCACATAGTCTGAGGGACGGTGGACCGGCCCACGGCTAAAAAAGGTTGCTGATCCCTGATCTAGCATGATAGGCAGAGAAAGGATTATGTCTTCCTTTCCTATTGTTTACTGCAGTCATTTCTTTTCATCATCTAAATGGGCCATTGGTTAAACGCTAACACATTTCCAAGTAGCATGTGGTTTGGACTTTAAGTAACTTATAAAGTCAGGAGCTGTATTTGCATATCAGTTACGTAAGCAATTAGTCAGAATTCTACATTTGTTTCAGAATCAAGACATGGTTATGAAACTTAAGTGACAATAAATTAATTTATCTTTAAGGTACCAGAGGATTCTTTGATTGTGGGATGTAAACAGATACCAGTTGTTTGCATGGCCCTGTGGGGTCAGCAATTTCGGTCTCGAAGCCACCCAAAGTGCTCCCCATAGCATATTACAACTGCTGTTGACATGCCTCTTAATATAAAAAGCAAGGGGGAGAGCTGTTATTCCAGCAATACAGTCCCAAATCCCTGCTGGGCAGGCAGCATTAGTTGTGCGGTTCTTTGAATCCTGGCCTGTGAGATTTTGTTTTTGTTCAAACAGACTTGCCTACCTTTCAGCTATTGAGAGGAAATGTGGCAAGTGTATGACGTCTTGAGAGTAGGGAGATTAGGTAAATGGTTTCTTTATTTGAAAAGGCAGAAACAAAGAATATGTACAATTCTGAAAGATTGCTGTTTGTGTAACGCTAATTGAACACAGGACTTTCTCTGAAAAACAATCACTCAGCATACATACAAATTGGTGGATTTAGCAGGAATCCCTTTAGGCCAGTGTTAATTATTTGAGACTGAAGCCTAGAGACTGGAGTGAGCCAGCAAGGCGGAAACATGACAAATGGTAAACGGCAACAACTTGTTCCACAAAACAATAAATACTGATTACGATGATGATGCAGAGCTGAAAAGCTGCTTGACATGAAATGAAATTATTCAAAGTTAATGAAGAATAGAAAGCCTTCAAGGCTGGGAGCATCATCATAACAAGCAAACAAAAAAACACATTGCGGAATTTGAGCTTCATTGGTTGGCCTTCCCCTTTCACTCATTGATTCTCAAAGACTACTAATTTAACTGAGCAGTGTTTTTGCTCAGCTGTGACACTATTGATTCAAACCTGGAACTGGTCAGGAGTTTGATTTAAGAATTCATTGACTAAATACACAGAGAGAGAGTAAAGTTGCTTATACAGCAACCTTGCAAACACTTTTGCACGGCCTGCTCGCCCTGATTTTTGTCCATTTCCTGTGCCTCATAATGGGGAGGGACGCCCAAGAAGAGATAGTGACCAGCCTCGAATTTCTCCTGGCACATATACAGTACACCTACCTCTAGGTCTCCCCCTGCCATGGTACATATGCATGCACAAGATGTTAGAGACTCAAAATACTTGTAGCTTCCTAGCAGTCTGCAACCTTCCTAAAATACTTCTCCCTGGTGTGTGTGCTAGTTTTCTATTTGCAATGATATTTTTTGAAGACAGGTAAGCATTCCTAACGGACGCGGGTGGCGCTGTGGGTTAAACCACAGAGCCTAGGACTTGCTGATCAAAAGGTCAGCGGTTCGAATCCCCGCGACGGAGTGAGCTCCGGTTGCTTGGTCCCTGCTCCTGCCAACCTAGCAGTTTGAAAGCACGTCAAAGTGCAAGTAGATAAATAGCTACCGCTCCGGCAGGAAGGTAAACGGCGTTTCCGTGTGCTGCTCTGGTTCGCCAGAAGCGGCTTACTCATGCTGGCCACATGACCCAGAAGCTGTACGCTGGATCCTTCAGCCAATAAAGCGAGATGAGTGCGCAACCCCAGAGTTGATCACTACTGGACCTAATGGTCAGGGGTCCCTTTACCTTTAAGCATTCCTAAGTTCTTTCCTTTTAAAAAAAAATATTTTTATTGAACAAATTTAACAAATTAAATTATAAATCAATATAACCAATTACATTTCCCCCTTTCCACTCCCTCCCTCTCCCACCCTCCAGAGACTTCCCTCAGCTACCCTCTCTGATTTGTTTATACATGTTATTCTCTGCATGTTGTAAAATTGTACATATCATTGCCTTATCTATAATATGTTCTACTAATAAATTTGTGGGTGTTTATTCAAAACCTGCCATGGAGTCCAAATCCTTTGGTTGTCTTTTTAAATAGTTTGTAAAAAGTTTCCATTTTTCCTTGAAGTCACGGTTGTCCTTCTCATGTAATTTATATGTTAACTTTGCCAACTCCACATAGCTCATCAGTTTTTCTTGCCATTGTTCTTTCATTGGGATTTCCTCATCCTTGTGCTAACAAGACTCTTACTGCTATTGTAGCATACATAAATAAGCTCTTTGTTTTTCTTGGCAGGTCTTGTCCTAAAATCCCTAACAAAAATGCTTCTGGTTTTTTTACAAATGTCATTTTTTTTAAAAAAATCAGTTCGTTATATATCATCTCCCAATTTTTTTTAACTTCTCTACATTCCCACCACATATTATACAAAGTACCTCCTTTTTCTTTACATTTCCAACATGTATTTGACCCAGTTTTATACATTTTTGCAAGGATTCCTAAGCTCTTTTCACATCAAAATTGGAAATTATGCAAGCCACACATACACCCCTTGAATGAGTATCTGAAAAGTGATCCCTACTTCTTCCTCAGCACCAAACACACTTCCTTCTCTTAACCCCTGCAAACTGCAGCAGGGGAGGAAGTGGCAGGATGGCAGAGAGAAGAGAGGAGAAAAGCTGGTCCTTTTCTTTCTATTCCATCTCCCTGAACCAATAGGCAACAACAATACACTTCCTTACATTTCTGGAGAGTGAACTGATCTGTTCAATGTTAACTGGTATGTTAGGGTGATGGAGAACGAAAGGGGAAAGCTCCCTTCCTCTTCTTTCCTTACCTGCCCACAACTTCTATTCTTCCTGCTGCCACTTGCAAAAGATGAGGGGAAAGAAGGCAGCAAACCCCTCTGGAACCCATGACTTGAAATCATGTGACAAACGGGAGTGTGGGCGGATCCATAGTTTGGTAAAAAGATTCAAGTTTCAGAATCTTACAACTCTCTCCTTTTTTAAAAAGTAGGAAATGGGTGGGTGAAGGAAACTTTGCTACAAAAGGTAAGGCCGGATATATTTGGCGAAGGATATTAATTCTGTTTAGGTTTCAGCATGGGGCTTTAATTTGAGAATCCCTGACAAAGCTGGAAAATCAGTTGGCTGAAAGTCTATATTCATCCTTCTCTCGCTTTGGCGGCTTAAGTGTACATAGTGGAAGTCCGTCTTTTGGAAGGCTTGCTCCTTTCTGTTGCCAAGAAGTAGAGAGTGCACATTGAGAGTGTCTCAGGAGGAGTTTTATGTGAGCATAAAAGCTTCTGTAATGGCTGTCCAAACTCTTGTGAAATGAGAGATTATGGGGCAAATAGGGACTTGGGTTGTTGTTTAAAACAAAAATTAGAAGCATGTGATTAACAAATCATTATAGAAAAAGAATTTGCCCACTCTAGATTTGTGCCTACTCTGCTAACCACCTAGAGGCAGAGTCAAGACTGGAATTTAGCGGAAGGTTACTTCCCATTAGGGACGCGGGTGGCGCTGTGGGTTAAAGCCTCAGCGCCTAGGGCTTGCCGATCGTAAGGTCGGCGGTTCGAATCCCCGCGGCGGGGTGCGCTCCCGCTGCTCGGTCCCAGCGCCTGCCAACCTAGCAGTTCGAAAGCACCTCCGGGTGCAAGTAGATAAATAGGTACCGCTTACCAGCGGGAAGGTAAACAGCGTTCCGTGTGCTGCGCTGGCTCGCCAGATGCAGCTTTGTCACGCTGGCCACGTGACCCGGAAGTGTCTCCGGACAGCGCTGGCCCCCGGCCTATAGATGTGAGATGGGCGCACAAACCCCAGAGTCTGTCAAGACTGGCCCGTTCGGGCAGGGGTACCTTTACCTTTACCTTACTTCCCATTAAGGCTAGCCACTAAAAATGTTTTTCCCCCACTTACCAAAGTTCCTTTCGAGTGTGCCTCCAGGATTAATTAACCCGTGCCTATATGCTCCACTCCTCCACTGACCAAGAATTGTACACAGAGTTGGAAGAGATTTGTCCTTCTTTTATTAAAATAGTTTGGTGCGGTTTTTCTAAACTAATTCAGAAGAGTATAAACCAGTATCAGTTGGTAGGGTAGCAGTGCAGCTAACAAGTCAGGTCAGAAACAATGCATGGCACTGCTCTGATTTTATATATATATATGAAAACATTAACAATAACTGGAAATCAAGCTGTATTCATTGAGAATTGTTCACTTATTTCCACCCTCTGCTTCCTATTCTTTAACCAGTTACCAGTTCACAAGAGAACGTCTCAGTTACTATGAGTCACAACACAGATACAGCCACAGAATAAGGTTTCCACCCCTTCTATATAGCCATCACATTCTGGCACTCACTTAGTAAAGTTCTATGCTCTGTTCAAACTAAGAGTGTTTTCGTTCTTACACACAGAACTGAAATTAAACATATATATATCTGCAGGAGAGCAAACAAAAGCAAAGAGCAGTGATAATTCATGATGACAATAGGAGAGTGCCCTAAGCTGTTCTTGCCCCAGTAAACAATGCAAACGGGAATATATAATTAGCGGTAGGTATGCTGAAAGCCAAAGGATATTGACATACAAAGGAGTTAAAGAAGCTGATATAATATTCTCCAAGGCTGAAATAACATTTTGTAAATTACATGTTAAATAAAGCAGGCAGAATAAAAGACAGAAACAGGATTGCACCTGGCACAGGGTAGCCTTCTTTTTGCAGAACTGTGATACAAGATCTCTAAGGGCTACTAGCTTGTGCTAGGGGAGCACCTGGAGGGCTGAGTCTCCACATCTAATTCAATGCCAAAGTAAAGTAGTTGTGTAGCACGGCCTTTGGTCTTCTCCGTATCCAGTGGGACACCTAATTGCATGGCGATTCCCGCCCCCCCCCCAGTTGGAATAAAATAAAGACACAGGACACCAGAATTTAAGGTTAATGGGCAAAAAATGGCCACACGGTATTGGCTTTAGGCATTGGTCCTATCAGACTATCCGGCATAAAACCGGAAGGGGTTAACACCAACAGGGGGAGCCTCTGAGATGCACATCCCTAGGCGCTCCCCAAGGGGTCACTGCTCGGGAGCGCGCTTTAGGCCCTAGCCTCCATAGGTTTCGGAGGGGGCAATGCCCCCCAGAATCCTTTATCGGACTACCCCTAAATATTTGGGGGAGGTGATGGATCTCTTCCCCCTCAACTCATCAGTATAATAATACCCCTACCAATGCCTAACCGCCAAAACCAAAGGAGTTGTGACGTTTTGCTACAAGGTAGGCAAAAAAACCAAATGGCTTTAAAAACAATGCCAATTAGCCAAGTGGAAAAACTCCTACCATGCCACTTGCGGCGACCAACTGAGGTCCATAGCAAAGTCAGAGGGAAACCTAGAGGGTGGGTGGGTGGGAAAACCGCAGCTGAAACGAAGAAGGAAAGGGGCGTTCTCAGGCTGCACCGTCCTTAAATGTCCCTAGCCCCGCCCCTGCATCCAGCCGATTGGCTGGCCCAGGGTATGATGCGGCCCGAGGATTCCCCTGATCACGAGGGGCTGCAGCCAGCCCTGCAGGGATGATGGTGGGCGTGAGCCTGCAACCCCCCCCCCCCGATGTCGGGAGTGACTTTCCAATGCTAGAGATTGGAAGGATGCAGTGACAATTTGCCAGTCATTAGAATATCATCCAAATAATGAGTCACCAAATGTGAACCCAACCTGTGCATGAGTGCCCATTCCCAAGAAGCTGCTAAATGTTTCAAAGGCAGCACATGCAATGGAGTACTCCGTGGGCATGGCCTTATCAATATACCAGGAGTAAGGCACTTTTTCAGATACCAGACAACAAGGGTTTGGGTGCCAAGCACTTACTGCAGATGCCACAAGTATCTAGTACTATAATCAGATTCCTAAGCACATCACTGATTTATGTTAAACTTTCTTCCAAACAGAGAAATATATGAAACTACAATGATTTTTCAAAAAAAAAATAATGAAGGCGAAGACTGCATAGTCCTTGAATCATGCTCCTGTTAACACTACTAAGTGCATGAGAGAAGGAGTTGATTGGTTTTAAAAAGTTTTCAATTACTGAAATATGCCAGAGGCACCTAGAAGCGGTTTATATGCTCAGTTTCAGGTTCCTGAAGGTGACTGTCACCTCTTTGCATGAGGCGCCTCAAGAAAAAGACAAAAGCAAACTGGACTGAAACTAGTGAAGCCTTGAAAATGCTTCAGCTTAAAAAAAAAATAAATCTCAGCAGGTTTACAGTGTTTCTCTACTCAGGTAAATCCCATTAAGTTAAACAGGACCAAGGTAGGAAAATGTTTAGTTTATTAGAACACCTATGGTTTCTGCAGCATAATGTTTATAAAATATGTTTATAATTAATACGAGGAAATTAGCAGGAAAGAAATGGCATTCTTAATCTGAAATAAGCACAAACACAGTAATACTGTTATCATGACACTGCATAAAGATTGTATGGATATTGGATCAAAGTGAAATTCCTGCTAGTATCTCTTCAACTCTCCTACAGAATTAGTTGAATAAAATATATTAAGACGACTTATAGCTTGGACCCCAGAATATCCTTTTTTACTCTAACTAAAGAGCCTTCTTTTCAGTCATTTTTCTCACTTCTTTTCGTACAGCTTTTTCTCACCCATCATTTTTCCTACCTTGTGGAGCTGCGTCCATAAGTTCACATAAGCAAATCCAAGAATAACAGAAATGTAAGTGATATCTTTATAATGAGCATCTAAAGCATCACAAAGTAGCCAACAGTTTTCTACCACTGTGGTCAGCACTGCCTTCATTTCTTCATAACAGTGTCTTGAAATTCTATGTTCTGAGATGTCTTTCAACAGTTAATCAACTACTGGCTGTGAAATGTTAATAACCTACAAACAAAATATAATTGCTTCTTCTTATCTACCCTGTTACAAGCAAGATAACTTAATATACAAAATATTATTTGCTATATAAAATACACTGAGCTATGTATTTGCTCTTCTCATTTAAAAGTCACATTTTCTACAACTTTGCCCAGTTGGTGTTATTGCAGGCCACCCCAATGGATTTCTCTCAGCATTTTTCACTCTGAATTTTCCTACACTGCAGCTTTCTCATGATGCCCCAGTGTTGGTTTAGCCTTCCACCTAAACATTTCTAAAAGTTAATTTAATATGGATACCGAGTTTAAATCCCCTGACTTATACATTCTTCCCATTTTCCCGCTGAAGGACTGTTTTTCCTCTATCGTCAAGTTCATTTTCACATTTAAGAGAAGCAGCTGCACAGAATTGCACAACAGTCAGAAGATTTTTACAACAGTTACCACTGCACACAAAACACAACAGAACAAAAACGAGCGACTCTGATACATGGTTCACCTTTTGTGCAAGGCAGAAAGTACACAGGTGAAGGGGAGGGGAGGTTAAAAATACCAACCTGATATATTTTCTACAAGTGTGATATTCAAATACAGGTCAAACATAGAAGTCCACCTCCACACAATTTTAAGCAGAGATACCTTACCTTCTGCTATTGGCCAAGCACAGAAAGATGATGGGTTGTACAAACATGAGTTGACTAACAAAGGGCAGAACATCAGAGGGAAATCTTGATAGTGCCTTTCACCAGAGATACATTCCAAAGAATAGTGAGTTTGAAACTACAATCACAGAGTAAAGGAATTGGGCAGGACTCACAAACAGTATTTAAATTTGTCAGCTGGCCAGCAGCAAGTAGCTCAGAGTCTCTAGTGAGCTCGGAGCTTCTAGTGTGTAAAATGCACACAGCTCCTTCCTTTGTTTTCTCCGGTGAGCTGTGCTTTTGAAAATCTTTTTTAAAAGCAGGAATCTATCCCAAGCAGCTACTTTAGTTTTCCATCAAACCAGCACAGGTAGGATAAGACTCCACACCTATCTATGCTCAAGACTGAAATAAAGGAACAGGGCTGATGATACCATGTCAACATTCTGAAGCTTTGCAAGCAGGCAATGCTTATTCATGGCCTTGTTAATACAAGGAGCAAGAGCTGTCCGCTAGTGATGGTGCTGAAATAAGGCTGAGAGGCCAGAGAGGCCATGTGATGGAATTTCAGCAATGCAAAAAGAAAGAAAGATTGTTATTATTACTATTATTGTTATGAATTAAATCTGTATACTGCCCTTCATCAGAAGAACACAGGGTGGTTTACAACATAAAAATAGGAAATGAGAACACAAAATACATAACAAAAAACAAATAAGCCCCTACCACAAGCACGTTTAAAAGCTAATAGATAAAGAAGAGCTTCAGAAGATGATCGCGGAGTCAGTTCAAATGGGGATAGGCATTCCTTGAGGTATTGCAGTCCTGAGCCATTTAAGGTTTCATAGGTGAAACCAACACTTTGAATTGGGCCTTGAAACTAACTGGCAGCCAGTGCAGTCAGGCCAAACAATCTTGCCCCAGTGAGCAACTGGCCACTTAATTCTGCTGAAGTTTCCAAACGGTCTTCATAGGCAGCCCTAAGTAGAGCAATCTAACCTACAGGTTACCAGAGCATGGACAACAGTAATTAGGCTCTCCTTGGACCACGAGGTTGAAGCTGATAAAAGGTACAGTGCTACTACCTCGGGTTAAATACGCTTCAGGTTACATACGCTTCAGGTTACAGACTCCGCTAACCCAGAAATAATACCTCGGGTTAAGAACTTTGCTTCAGGATAAGAACAGAAATCGTGCTCTGGCAGCGCAGTGGCAGCAGGAGGCCCCATTAGCTAAGGTGGTGCTTCAGGTTAAGAACAGTTTCAGGTTAAGAACGGACCTCCGGAACGAATTAAGTACTTAACCCGAGGTACCACTGTACTCTATGCCACTGAGGGCACTTGAGACTCAAGCAACAGCAAAGGAGCCATAAGTACCCTCCCTATCCAGTTTCCTGCATCATTTCATTCTCTTAGCTACTATGCCATACCACTCTTTAGGTGTTATCAAAAACCATTTCCCACACTTCACAGTACAATTTGACCCATGTATAAGCCAATTCCAGTGCTAGCTGCGTTGCAGCACAGACAATGCAGGTTGGCTGCTAAGCACCTTCCTGCAGTAAATTCACCACATATCTAGGCTTTGGGACTCCTATGCATGCAATGCCCTTGAAGCTGACTCAGAATCTGCAGAGGGTGCAGAATGCCATGGTGCGGCTCCTTATGGGGTCCTTGCCACGGGACTACATTCTTCCAGTGCTTTACCAGCTGCACTGGCTCCTGGTGGAGTACAGGGTCAGGTTCAAGGTGCTGGTTTTGACCTTTAAAGCCCTATGCGGCCTAGGACTCATGTACCTATGGGACCACCTCTCCTGGTAATGCCCCGCGGAGGACTTAAGGTCCATAAATAACAACACTTTGGAAGTCCTTGTCAGTGTTTGGGAAAAAAAATGGAAAGGGTTCTGACCTCCCTTTGCCTCCTCAGCCTGGTCCTCAGACCCTTGTCGGCATAAAAGAGTCCACAAGAATATCCCTGCAGAGTGCTTTCTGCTTTTATTCTTAAAAGTATTTGTGCAAAAACGACTGACCAACTGTACACACCAACACTACCAGCTTTCACTAACCAACCCAAACAACAAACTAACATTTCACACTCTATATATACAACCTGGTGCAGGCCGCTGACTCATGCTGACCCAGCTTTTTAAGCATTAAAGAAACAGCGGCCATTTTAGCCGTGACAGTCCTGAGCCCCAAGGAGGTTAGCTTGGCCTCAACCAAGGCCAGGGCCTTTTCAGCTTTGGCCCTGACCTGGTGGAACGCTCTACCACAGGAGATCAGGGTCCTGTGGGATTTGACATCTTTCCGCAGGGCCTGCAAGACAGAGCTGTTCCACCTGGCCTTTGGCCTGGACTCAGTCTGACCCCCCTCTCAATTTTTATTTTTTTTATGGAACCCCTTATATGGGATTTTGTATGTACCGTATTTTTCGCCCTATAGGACGCACTGGCCCATAGGACGCACCTAGTTTTTTGGGGGGGGGAATCAAGGGGGGGGGATTTATTTTTCCCCAGGTTTGCGCAGCCATCCCCAAGCTAGAAGAGGGAGACGGAGCGCTCCGTCTCCCTCTTCTGCCTTCAGGGACAGCGGCTTGCCAGCCGCCAGCCTCCAGACCAGGTCGGGGAATAGCGGGGTGGCGGCGCTGCGCCTCCCCGCTGTCCCGTGAGCTTTTGGGTTGCAGGCTGCTGCCCGCAAGCCTTGCGAGCCCGCGGGACCTCCCGCCAGGCTTGCAAGGCTTGTGGAGAGCTTCCTGAAGCCTGGAGAGTGAGAGGGGTCGGTGCGCACCGACCCCTCTCGCTCTCCAGGCTTCAGCAAAAGCCTGCATTCGCCCCATAGGACGCACACACATTTCCCCTTCATTTTTGAAGGGGAAAAAGTGCGTCCTATAGGGCAAAAAATATGGTAAATTTTTCTTTGGCTCTTTTTGCTGGCCCATGTAGGACCAGCATGGATAGTTGGCCCTTGTGAATATTTGACGCTTTCTCCCCTTATGGTCTATGGGCTACCACTAAAACGAGGCTGCATTTTAAGCTGTATTTTAAACTGTATTCTAACCTATATTTTAATCAACTTTTTTTTAAAAAATGTTTTTACTGTATTTTATATTTGGTGTTAGCTGCTCCGAGCCCAGTCTTGGCTGGGGTGGGTGGGGTATAAATAAAATTTATTATTATTATGCTGTCATAAATGCTTCAATAATCACTATACTCCATAGGACAGTTGTGGTACAAGACTACAACTTGTGTTTGAGGACTATGGAGCAGCAACAAGGGGGTGTACTGTGGATCTTTAAATCCCAGTAACATTTTAATGACCTCAATTTTTAACAGAAGATCAATCCAATTTACAGTTTAATTTATAGAGCGTGTCTTTTCAGTAACAATGTTGCACCTGCTCCATGATCCGAAAGGAAGTCATCTGAGGATCTTAATAATGACACAGGAGGATGAGGGGAAAGAACCGCTGCAGTCAGTCAAACAGCTGTTCCCTGGGAGCACCCTATGTATAACAGAAAATTGGACAGCAATGGCACCACGTTTCAACAGAAAAGAAACCCCAACAGAAGCCCGATGAGAAGGAAAGATGCGGCAGAAGATTCATGCTGTGAAGGGCATTTTACAAATACCTAATGAGATTAGAGGTATCGCTTGCAATACATCTTCCAATGAAATTTTTCCTAGGTAGTTGAAGAACCTATGTTGAAATGAAACAAAATGGGAATAAAACAAATCTGAGTTCTCTCTTTAGAAACAATATTGTAGGAAAGGATGACCTGTGATCTCAAGATACCACTGAACCATGAGCCTAAAACCTACCTGCCTCCTAGAACATGTCACCTGGGTTATCTGAGTTACGTAGATTTGATTCCCTATTTGACAGCTTCTTTTTCACAAAATCATTATCCTTTCTAAAATATTCTATTTTATATTAAGTATATCACAAGCTTCAACCGTACTAAAGGTCTTTTACACATGTAACAATTTTATTAGGACAGGGTGAGGGGCCTCACTTCAAATGGATCTTCAAATGGATCCTACCTGTAATTAAAGCCAAAATCTAAGCAGACACAGCCAACTTGGTCCTCAAAAGCACACAAACTAGTAGAAGTCCCCTTGATGTAAATTGGACTGAAAATGGTGGAAGTGCTTTGAGAACAGAGCTGAAAATGAAATAGTGATGAATACCGGGCAATCAAAGCAGCAGGACACAAACTATAGTATTTGATTTATTTTTCAGAAGTATTCTTTGTAGAACATTCGAGTTCAGACAATGGACGTTCACACTCCTTTCTTTGAGAAGTCATGAAATCAATTCATGGATCTAAGATTTTGTAGCCCAGTGCTGTTTGCAAGGGGGCCATTTCTTCTCTTCCAATTTCTCCTCTCAAAACGAAAGCTTCTCTTGTATGTAAACTTACTTGCATGGAGCACATAATTATCCGAAAACAGATGGTTTAAGTTGATGGAGAAGAGTAAGAGAGCCATCCTTGAGAGGTTCTGCATCCTCCTCTTTTTATTTCACTTAGTAGCTATTAGAAAGCAAAAGCCTTAAGGCAGATTCTCTTGCAAGGAAAATGTGAGGTCCAGGTATAGAAAACAAAAAAGTGTTGTCATCCAAATAAATATATACATGGCTGAAGACTCATACTGTGTTAACCATTTATTGCACAGATTTTCCTCTACTCTTGATGGCTATAAATAATTTGCTACAGGGGGGCATACTTCTTCTGTGATACCTAAAGGTAAAGGTAAAGCGACCCCTGACCATTAGGTCCAGTCGTGGCCAACTCTGGGGTTGCGGCGCTCATCTCGCGTTATTGGCCGAGGGAGCCGGCGTACAGTCATGTGGCCAGCATGACTAAGCCGCTTCTGGTGAACCAGAGCAGCGCACGGAAACACCGTTTACCTTCCCGCCGGAGCGGTACCTATTTATCTACTTGCACTTTGACATGCTTTCGAACTGCTAGGTTGGCAGGAGCAGGGACCAAGCAACGGGAGTTCACCCCGTCTCGGGGATTCGAACAGGCGACCTTCTGATCGGCAAGTCCTAGGCTCTGTGGTTTAACTCACAGCGCCACCCGCATCCCTCTGTGCTACCTACTACTAGCAAATTTTCCTCACACCCTTGCTGTTCTTTAATTATACTGCTATGCATCACCCAAACCTCTGCTAATCAGTAGCAAGGTTCCAGGCTCTCACTCAGGGTCATGTTTCCATTGTGAATTCAGGGCACAACAGAGGATGTAGCGTTCTAAGATATATGGTTTATTTTACATCAATATACACCCAAAGAAGGTGGGTGCAGAACACTATACCTCGACAGTGTCTCTCATTACCTCTCAGCAAACTTGGGGCCAAAGCAACAGCCAGCCATGGTTCCTGGTCTCTCAATGCAGCCTCCTTCAGCAAGAGATGGTTCTGGCCTTTGTTCTCCCTTTCTTGTTTCCGGGAACTCCTCCTCCAAGCAGCTGCTCCTCATCCCTCGGCTATCTTCAGACTCATTTTTTCCAGTGAGCACAGCCTGCCCACCCCCTGCCACCTTGACAATCCCACTCCCCCCAGGTCCAAGGACTCTTCTTTTATGTGGGTCATCAAGACCTTTTGTGATGTTAAAGACTCTTTCCCAGATGGAAAGTAAGCTTAGCCTGAATTCCCCCCCCCCCGACCTGGAATCTCCCCTCCAATACTCCAAATATTAGCTAGATCCTGACATTCATTAATTTATGGCAGGCATCCCCAAACTCGGCACTCCAGATGTTTTGGGACTACAACTCCCATCATCCCTAGCTAACAGGACCAGTGGTCAGCGATGATGGGAATTGTAGTCCCAAAACATCTGGCGGGTCAAGTTTGGGGGTGCCTAATTTATGAGGTTTAGGGAGGGTCTCCCTGGCCAACTTATAACAGTACCCTCTCCCTTTTTTTCACTTTTGGTTGCAACTGGACATATAAGGATTTGCATGTTAACCTCATGCACATTTTGGACCAGATATGACTAAGCATATGGTAGGGGAATAATAATGCAGTGTGTTATATAATTCTCACACTGTGCAGCAGACTTTAATTCTGTCTTCCAGAAATAGTTTGGTTATATATTGTAGAATGGGAAAATCTATTCATTGAGATTACTTTCCTTTCGTTTTGTGCCATTTCTAACGGAGGAAGTTAATCAAGCCATTATTCACAAAGTGGCTGCTTGAATTCCTACAAACATAATGAATGTTTTTATATGTTTCATCATTAATCAGAAAATTAGAAAACTGTATTATTAAATACTCACTAAGCATTTTGCATCTAATTATTTACCGTACATACTGATGTTCTACTGGCTTAAGAATGTGAATGATGTCACAACAAACATACAGTTTGTACCAAAACACAAACCATCTTTAGACTTCCTGAAATTAAAAAATAATATTTTTTTCATCTTATTTCCTATGTTCTTTGTACTCTTTACCAACGAATTCCACACAAAGAGAAGTTACCAAAATAAATGAAATAGTCCTGTGGCAGCAGAAAAGCTGTCATATCCAATGCATACTTCAAGACTGGCAGCGGAGACCAGAAACTACAAAAATGGCGTAAGAATAGTAGACACAGTGTTGGGGTCCTTATAGCTCCCTAATTAGGGAATGTGTTGGTGGCAACACTCACATGCTGTCCCCACACAAGGGCAGCAAATGAACATGCCTCTGGCACATTCCCATCACACTATACATGGAATATGCTGGATAATTCCACAATGCCTCCATTCCTTCAGCCCCATTAGGATAGCCAGAAACAACCTTAGTGCCACCCAGGCAGATGTTTGAATTAACTTGTGCCCGCCTCCTCACTGTTTCAGGAGTACCATTCTAAGTTGAGGAAGATGAAACACACCACACACGTTAAAAGCACACAAAGCCCTCTTGGAACAAAAGTTCCTGGGTGAGCGGGGAGCTCTTTTGCTAAGCAGCCATGGGGAGGGCAGGCTGAATGTACAACAAATATTGTTTCTTTACAATATTTCACTCCCCCCCCCTTTATAGCAATTCCTCTGAGGGTCGGCTGAACTAAGATATACTGAGAACTGTCAAGGCCACCTCATAGGCTTCACAGCTGAGTGGCAACTGGAATGTCCAATCCCCAAATCTCTATGCACTGCAATTCCAGGCTTTCATTTAATTCCTGCTCCATGCTATCTCCCTCTTAAAATGCTGGTGGGCTTAACTTACTTTGCACAGTCATAAGAACTTTCAAGGCTAAAAGTATTTCATGTTACATTACATTATTATATGTGTGTGTGTGTGTGTGTGTGTGTGTGTGTGTGTGTGTGAAATCATTCCTGTGCTGCTGAAACACAATACAAGAAAACTGCTGCCTCAAGTAATATTTTAATAGCTGGTTTATCCATTCAAACACAAATTATTTCAGACCATTAAAGTAAGTAAAAATAAAAAGTAGTCATTTCAAGCTTAGATGAAATGGTGGCAAGTATAGCCTGCTACACACAGTTTTCACAATGCCTAGCATTTGTAGAGCAGCACCAGCATGTATTACTGCTACGAAGCCTGCTAGTACCAAAAATGCAAAAGAATAGTTCTTCATCTCTCTTCTCAGCCTGTCCAAAGTTTATACAGCTTTAACCAAACAGAATTCATATGGAGACATTTATGGAGAGTCAGGAATACGGCTACTGACTCCAAAATCCCTTCGCCTTGACAGATTTAGGCCATCTGAGTACATTTTCTGCTTCTTTCATCCCCTCAGGAGCTAAAATTGAAGGAGATTTGAAAACCATGATTTTACAAAGAGAAAAGGCCAAAAATGAGGAGAGCTAATGATTAATAGGTACCAAGCTATCTATCTGTACGTATATATATATATATATATATATATACACACACACACACACACACACACACACATACATATTCTTAAGGCAGCATATGGAAGTTGACCCCATTGTTTCGATATAATCTGGGTAACATGTTTAGAATTAAAGTTACAGAATATTAAATACAATGCACTGGAATCCTAACTGATGGATAATGAGCTTAAATACATTCAGATGCTGAAACTGCAAAGCAAGTTTTCCCCCGCCTTCCAATCCACTCTCCTGTTTCATAACTCACTTCCAGTATATTATTGGAACAATTTCTCCCTGGACATTTTAAAGAAACCGACTAGAGTACATTGATTCAGCTGCAACAGTACAAGACAAACACATGCTGACATTTTAAGATAAACTGCTTTTTTAAAACAAAACGTGGGGGTTTTTTAATTTTCAAAAAGGAGAGGTAAAAGGTGTGCAGAAACCCTCCAGTTAAATATGTCCAAGTCTTGTTGTTTACAACAGGAAGGTTAGCACATGCTTAACTCTTCCATACTGAAATCACCAGAACTTAAAAATTGTTAATTTGAGTTGCAGGCATACAAGTTATTTCCATTACAGGAAGTAAAGGTATATCCTATTTCCCATCTCTGATAGTTTTCTAAATCTGCTCCTGTTCAAGGATAGATGAAAAATAGGTAAGATGATTCCATTTCAGCAGCCCACTATAGCTAGTCCAAGTTTAACTGTCAGAAATACAACCTCCCAATGTTCTATGTGAAAAGGGGCATTTCTTACAAGTGCCTTCTGCACTGAGGTAACTTAGAAATGTAAATGACTTACATTTATTTATGCGCTGATATAACATAAAAGGTGGGCATAAGGGGAAAGAGAAACAGTTACGTGATAGCGCTAACTGCAAAACAATTTTGATGTTTAGAAAGCTCACAGAGACGCTGATGGTGATGAGACAAATCCACACAGCGATGAATAAAGAGCAAGTAGTTCAGAAGAAGAGATACAGCAGCATTTAATAAGGGAGGACGCATGTCACCAGAAGGAGAAAACACATATCACTTATATAAAAGTTTTTAATCTAAAGCAGTTCAAACGATCAAATTGCAAAGCACTCTCGGCCAGAGCTGAGCCCTTTTCAGCGATTTCCCCAGCTTTTCAGCCAAATACCAGAAAGTCTCAAGATTTTTTAATTCATATTCTTTGTAAGAATGTAGCTGAAATGTGTGTTTATTTTACCCCATGCAAGCACAGAAAATTGCAAAAAAATTGTAATTGACGCGGGTGGGGCTGTGGGTTAAACCACAGAGCCTAGGACTCACCGATCAGAAGGTCAGTGGTTCAAATCCCCGCGACGGGGTAAGCTCCCATTGCTCAGTCCCTGCTCCTGCCAACCTAGCAGTTCAAAAGCACGTCAAAGTGCAAGTAGATAAATAGGTACCGCTCCGGCGGGAAGGTAAACGGCGTTTCCGTGCGCTGCTCTGGTTCACCAGAAGCGGCTTAGTCATGCTGGCCACATGACCCGGAAGCTGTACGCCGGCTCCCTCGCCCAATAAAGCGAGATGAGCGCCGCAACCCCAGAGTCGGCCACGACTGGACCTAATGGTCGGGGGTCCCTTTACCTTTTTACCTGGCTGCAAAGACAGGCAATGTTTAGTGAAAACTCCCATTTCTGGAGGGAGCTTCAGTAGATGATTTCAAGAGGTTGGAGGGTGGGACTATTCTTCTTTCCCCTTCCCCATGAACAACAGGAGCAGAATAAGATAGTGTGGTATAATGGTTAGAGTATCACACTAGGACTGTGGAGACTTGGGTTCAAATCCCTACTCAGCCAGGAAGCTCACTGAGTGGTTTGGGGGCCAGTCACTATTTCTCAGTTAATCTGCACTGCCGGGCTTTTGAGAAGATGCTGGAGGATAATAAGCATATATGCCAATTCAGCTTTTTTGGAGGAAAGGTTATAAATAAATGATTAAGTTCTGCAAAATTAAATATAGGAGCAAAAGTGCATAACATGTATCAAGCCTGAGAAACTCAGTTTTTCTTGGTACAGAATCTGGATAACATTTCTGCAGAATTTCAATGTATTTCTTATTTAGCATACAGCTTACACAGAACCCTGTGCATAACAGCTGCAAAGGACGACAACTCATGAGCATCTCAAACACATTGCGCTGTTATATTTACTTCCTTCTTCTTTTAAAAAACAAACTTTGTATCATGGAAATACTGCACTTTCCAAACAATGCCAACAGCCTAATTTATTTTATTCCGGAGAAAATGGCCTCTTTTCCACAACTAGAATCCAGTGCAATGTTTGAACGAACATTTAAGGTCTTAAATTTGGAAGGGGGTCAGGGATGCGCACACAAGACCTGCCCTCAACTTAATAATAATAATAATAATAATAATAATAATAATAATAATAATAATAATTTATTATTTATACCCCGCCCATCTGGCTGGGCTTCCCCAGCCACTCTGGGCAGCTTCCAAAAGAATATTAAAATACTATAATACATCAAACATTAAAAGCTTCCCGAAACAGGGCTGCCTTCAGATGTCTTCTAAAATCTGGTAGTTGTTGTTCTCTTTGACATCTGGTGGGAGGGTGTTCCACAGGGCAGGTGCCACTACCGAGAAGGCCCTCTGCCTGGTTCCCTGTAACTTGGCTTCTCGCAATGAGGGAACTGCCAGAAGGCCCTCGGTGCTGGACCTCAGTGTCCGGGTAGAACGATGGAGGTGGAGACGCTCCTTCAGATATACTGGACCAAGGCCTTTCCCTATGCACAATGGCTCCATGTCAGACCTTTACATTCTAAGCATGAAAGTCTGTAAAAGGCTTCTATATGTGTTTGGCTGAATGCATTCGCACAATAAGGAATGCAGCTTACATTAAAGATCTGACGTTGAGTCAGCACGCACTGAGATACTGGGAGGTCTTACATGCCTTTCCCTCTTTCTTACCCCCTAGGAATATAGCCTTAGCTTATCATTTTAACAAAGAAACTGCACACAAGACAGTAGAAGGTGCAACCATTCCTGTGCCTATCACATATCTGAAGGTTGCATCTATTATTGTTTTTAAACTCTCCCTGCATGCTGAAATACAGCATGTTAGAGGAAAAGCTGGACTACAATCAAGATACTAGCTTTGCTCTCAAGACACTCGTTTTGTAGGAGTTGAAAAATAACAAGCGGGAGAATTCAATAATGCAGTTTTCAACTTATAATCTGAAATGGTACTGTCCAGGAAGAGCATGTGGTACTACTTCCCTGTTTGAAACAACTCTTAAAGAGAGGGGGAATAAGCATGTGCTTAATTAATTTAAAAATGTACACAATGAAACACAATCCTAAAGGGGTTCTGTTTTTAAAAAAACAGTGCTCCAAAACATCTTCAGAAGCAATTCTATGATTATATGAATTTCTCAGCAAAAGTAAATGCAACCAATTGCTTTTTACTTCATGGTACAGTAGACACTTCCCGATACTACCTCAGTAATGGACGGCCTCTCCTTAGCTATCAGAAGATTTAATAGAGTACATTATATTATTGCATGGTAGGTTTGGCTATACTGTATAACACTATACTTTTTAATTAAACTGCATTTACCAAAATAAAATGAGCCTGCCCATTTGTTCAGATCTTCGCTGGAGAGTCAGTTCTGTGTGTTCTCTTTTCTGAAGCAACATGAGTGGTCACAACTTTTTTGTGTCACCTCATTTATGGAACTCCCTCCACATATCCATTTTCCTGGTACCAGCATTGTTGAGTCTTGGGCAACCTACGTAAAAACGTCTGCTGTCCAAATGGTACCTGGTGGATTTTGTTGATTTTTAAGTATGGATGTGCTGATGGCCATGCACCTACTTTATTTTGGTAGAAACTGTTATTTATGTTGAGAATTTTTTTCAGGCTGGGCAAGCCACCTCAATAAGTGTTAGCAGTACACAACGTATAAAAGTTTTAAAGGGGTTAACAATAACATTGAAAATAAACTATAAATGCTTAAGAGTGTATAAATTCTGATAACCTTGGAATAACAAATTGTCCCATTCTTCAAATGCATACATAACTAATTTTGTAATTGTTTTCCAACATTTATAAAAAAAAAAATAGGTTGCTGCTTAAAGTCTTGCCGCATATGAACAGTGACGGCTCTGATGTCTAAACGTTTCTCATTATGTAAGGACCACAGAAACCAATTTATAGATTCCCCCACCCCCGCATAGGCTGCATTATATTTCTTCCGCATATATCACACTACAGTCGCAAAGAATTCGGGACTGCAATCCTCTCTTGACAAAGTATCTCCATTTTAGGCACGTATAATGAGCACCATCCTCACAGCTGCAACAAAGTAGTATCTTATTATTTTATCTCACTGTCTGCAAAGTGTGTTTCCAAATACATTGTACGAAAGAAGCAGCACAAAACCCAACTGTATTGTATTCCTGTGGGAGAGAAAAGCTTTGCACTACAGTCTTAGATGAGTACTTGAGGTTGACATGATTATTTTGTGCTTCGTTTTGATAGGCAACTGGTAATACAAGGTTTATCAGAAGCTGGATAGCGACTTTTGCAGAATTAGAGCACAAGTCTCTGTATGGTCTGTCTGCAGTAGGAGGGAACCGGAGGTTGATTGAATCAACCATGATGGATAGAAGCTATGATATTAGTGATGTCATCAGTCACCAGACTTTCAGCTGATAACACTTTTACTATAAAGATACTCTCTTTGAAAATACGTTCATGCACCAGAGATGTCTGGTTGCAAGCATAGCTTATATATTTTTGGAACATATATTGCTTTAATTTCGAGAACACGAATAAATTTTCTGTACTATGCTATATGCTGGCATAACCCATTATCTCATTTGTTGACCATTATGCCTTAATATGAAGTTGTAGTATGCTTAGGCATTGTGTTTGACTTGATCAAGGCTGTTTACTGCCTTGATCATTCTGGATAATTTACTTTACAGGGAACAAAATAGTCATTCTTTTCCTATGATTTTTAATATTTGTGATGTCCTTGCACTATTTAAAAAAACCGAATGGTCAGTGAAAAGTACTGTGTGTATTTACTCCAAGGAAGTCCTCTGAAGTACAATGCTTCTTACTCTTTAGTAAGTGGGCTTTGGGTTGAAGCACGATAAATATTAAGAGAGAGTGTGTGAGTGTTAATCCCAATTATCTGTCATAGTGTTTTAATTATGGAATTTTATTCATTGCACAATTTGTGTTATCTCATAAGGAACTAATAAATTTATACTGTACTGTCAGAGCAATGCCAGTTTGAAAAAGAAAATAACCCGTTCTAAGGTTACTGTTGTCCATGCAATATGGCTTTGTATTCTAAAGTGGTACTTAAACCAGAGAAGACAACTCTAGCAGCTTTTCGGAATCTTGACTCGCCCTTCATACATTCATGCAGTCTTTAATTTATTATCTCTCTTTTTTTGCTTTTGCTCTGGTTACTCTGCATGTTCATATTGATGCCATGCATATATCACATGTAGATCACATAATCCTGGGATTGTAAAAAATAATAAACATTACAGTTTCTACACTACTAGAGTATGTATTTTTTATTTTTTTAAAAAATGTTTCTGATAGTTAACCATTTGAATATCATTAATAAACACAATTCTCTATTTAGATAGATAGATAGATAGATAATAAATAAACATGTAGCTCTCAACGCAATCCTACCTGCTCAGAAATAAGTCCTGTTAAGGTCAATGGGGTTTACTCCCAGTTAAGAGGTTACAGGATTGCACCCTTAAACATTTCAATAAAATACTGCTCAAATTAAAATGGGCACACGTTTCATTCATTAAGGTTTCAATCCTATGCACACTTACCAAGGAGTAATTTACTCAGAATTCTAAGTAAAAATGCATAGGATTGGAATGCAAGTCCTTTTTAAAAAAAAAATACTGTAATTTGCAAGAAAAATGAATGTGTTTCTGGACGACATTATGGCATAACATCCTCTGTTCTAAGTTAAAGAGCTACTTTAAGCTACAGGTCTTTATTATTTACTACCTGATATGAATAAATCACAGTTATCTGCTCAGTACAATATGATCTCCAGTTGACTGCTATGCTTCTCTATATCTAGGCAAATCCATAGCATTAAATACTGCATGGCATTGAGATAGTCTCCTATCTGTATGCATGCAACTGAACATTTAGCGGAGTCTTTTCTCAGTTTAGCATTCAGAGGTGCTATCCTAATCAGATGGAAGTTCATCCCTAGAAGAGTGGTTTTCCCACCAACTCCAGTGATTCCATGAACTCTTTCTGCATGTAGCCTTGAAAAATCTGCTGTCTGTTAAGTTATAAACAATGCTTAGCTAGGTAGACCGGTGCTTTGATGCCATATAGAAAGCTTCAGATGTTTTGATTATTAAATAGTGCTATGCAGTTTCAGAGCAATGGTGCAGGCTATCTCCTTGAACATAAATCTTTATGAGGTCCTATGAATCTTCTATCATAATATTGTCTTTCTTTACAAGTGGTTTTCTAATGCAGTTATCTTACCCGCACACGTGGTTTTCCATTCCACGTAGCTGTTACATTCTGTCTGCCCCAGTGCAATGCTGAAAACCCCGTGTTTTTCACAAAAGGCATGCAAAAAGGATGCATCTAGTCTCTGATGAAAAACATTATATACACAGTATACCAGGAAATCCCTTTCAAAAATTTTTTTTGCATTACCTAGTCATTTAATTGGGGCTGGAGCAAAATAATTTCTTGGTGGATTGTGCCTTGTGAGTGGAATCAAGATATTCTAAGGCACATATTAGCAGATAGACACCATACCGTTACTGACCGCATGCTGCTCCCACAGCCATATATATAATACTGCTAATCTATCAGTAATAACAATCCTATCTTAAGATTGTTAGGACAAGATGCAACCGTGTTTTGGTACAGAAAGAGTTAACTCACACAATGCCAAAATGTTAGCTTTAGAAATCAAGACCTGCATGGGTAAAAACTCCAAAAATTATCGTATTTGCAGTTGAGACTTAACATTGTCTCTCTAATACTCCACCAATTGCAAAATCACTTGATGGATATATTAAAAAGAAACTGCTGAAAATTGTGGAACCCTCATTATACAAAAATATGTCAAAGACGGTTTCCTAATGACTGTGGTATGTCATCTTGGAAGCAGGTTATTCATTTGCTTTGATGCTCTAAAAATATTTGGCAGCTCAGCTCTCTAAATATATTTACATGGGAATATGCTATACTGATGAGCCTTAGTTCAAAGTACGGTAAGTATGTTGAAGAGTCTGCAAATATAATTATACGTTAATATAACTTCTTGCTTTAGTTTATATTGATTAACAAAGTAAGTTGTAAATCTGATGACAACTTAAATGTCTGTGCCTAAGGCCAACTGATAAACCAGGTACAGTACTTTAAATGAACCCTACGATGCAAATATACCTTAACACCTTGAAGTGCTTTGTCTGGCTTTTGTAAAATAATAATAATAGTATTTCTACAAGAGACAGAAAAAAATGGTAATTACTAATATTATCCTAGAGCTTATGAATCGTGTTCTCTACAGTTAAAACAACAAACTTAAAAAGTTCTCCAGACAGGTGTAAACTGCTGAAAAGGATGTACAAAACAGAGCAAAACGATTAACAGGATAACTACATATATTTACAGTACTCAAAACAGTTGCCTCTTTTGCTCGCAACAGTCAGATCCACAGCTGTACGAGAAACGAAGCAGGTATTTCAAAATTCCTGCTTTTGCAAAGGTGTTTGGAAAAGGAGGGAGGGGCATTGAGAAAGTCTCACTGTTAAATAGTAGGTGCTAACCTGGTCAAAATGGAAATCCACATTAATCTAATATACGTCTAATAAATGGAAGGAAGCAAAACAGATGACCCCCCCCCCAAAAAAAAAGGCGTAAGGCACAACTTGGAAAGTATTTACACAGGAATAAATGAAATCAAACCTCATGGTTTATAAAGCCTCTTTTTCCCAAAGATTCATAAAACAATTCCTCTACTCTTTAACCTCTCCCTCCAGTCATTCAATAAAGCGACTAGTCTCCAAACAGAATAAAAATCTCAGGATATATGAGGCTCTGGAAGTTACCAGCCTTGCTCTTTATGAAAGGAGTTAGGCAGAGAAATCAATAGTCTCTCACAGATGGCCCCCGCATCTCCTCCTGCAGATATTGGGGGGGGGGGATGCAGGGTGAGGATTAAAATAATAAGGAACAGACAGTGTGAGGATTTCAAAGAGAAGACTTGACACATCTCATTGATCCACGCTGCAGTACATATGGGTTAGTTAAACACAAATGTAGTGCCATTTCACACCAATATGCCTTCTTATTTGAAGAGAATGTTCCTTATTTTTATTTCAGGGAAACAATTCTTATTTCTGCACCTCACTGCTGGGGGGGGGGGTTCCCCTTCTTTCAGACCCCACTCATCACACCATAGCTAGATCTACCTGGAGTTCTAGAAAAGCAGGTATCCCAAAGCCCAGTACACTTCTTCAAATAAGATATTTTTAAATTGCCTTAGAAACCAAGCAGGAATCAACTGGAATTGAGGTAGACAGTTTACCACCACTGGGTTTTTTGGAATCTCTCTTAGACTGAAGTGGGGAGGGGGTAGGAGTCTTTTCAAGAACAAACATATATTGTGCACAAAACCACCCCCTTGTACTCTTTGTGTTAACTAATCTAGAACCACCACCATCACAAGATTTCCAGCTCAACAAGGTCTTAGTAAAGGTACAGTCCCCTTTTCATCCATCACCTTGCAATGGGTGTTCGCCAAACATCCACCCTGGATTCCACAGAGCACAGTTCAAGAATGCTACCAAGGTATAAACAAACCAGTGTTAGGTATGCACCCAAATATTGAGGTCACATTTCTCCACAACTTCGCTCCTCTACCCACCACACCACCTACCCCAAACTCTGTCCAGATGTAAAAAGACAGCGTCTCAGGTCGAGAGATTTACTGTGTTAAGACGAGGAAGGGGACCCAGGTTTCACGTCTCCCAGCTCATGCCAAATGCCCACACAACCTCAGGGCACATACACACAGCCTTTTTTATTATTATTCCAGATTAAATAATCCAGAATAACCTCACCAACCGCAGTTCCCACATCACCCATTAGTGTGAACCGACCGACATTAGAAAACCCCACGAATATCCCCTCTTAACCACACTAGTGAAAGTAGAGGCGGGTGGTTCTGGTTACTGGGCGTTAAAAGGCGCGTAACTAATCCACTTTCAGAGATCTCACGTCTGCCCTCCAAGCAGGGAGCAGGAGCGGCTGAGCCCAGCCCATGCGGGAAAAGGAAGCCCTGGCGGCGGCGGCGGCGGCGGCGCCTTTCCTCACCTACCTGCAGACCCGCTTCCTTAAGGAACCACCTAGCGATCCTCCTTCAGGTCCCGGAGGGAAACTCCAGCTTTATCGGACTTGCATCGCTTACAAATCCCAAATTCGCCTGCAGCATCCAGTGGCATGGGGGCGGGAGAGGGAGCTGGTTCAAAAGAGAGCGGGCTACTTTTATGTGTCTAAATAAGATTCGGAGGCGAGTTCCAAACAAACCAGAAGGCCAACGGGGGGCGGGGGGGGGATGATTTGGGGTTGTGCTATAGATCTGCTTTGCACGGTTTCCAAACCACAACCGTACAAAACGTTAAAGGGGGGGGGGTGCGAGAGAGAAAATCGCCGCTTTCAACCTTCTCTCTTATTCTTTCGCCCCTCGGGAAAAAGCAAGTTAGTCCCGCAGCCCCGCGCTGCTCTCCACCCTTTGGCTGCTCAGCGACGCCCCGATCCACTCGAGAGAGATTTTTTTTTTAAGAAAAAGAAAAGAGCAACAACTCCGGACTATTGCAGAGAGATCTCCCCGCGCTCTGTTATTCCATTTGTGGTTAGTTTGCTTTGCTTTCAGCACGCGGGGCCACTTTCGGCCAGTTTGCCTCCCTCCATTCTGCTCCCTTTCCCGGGGAATAAAGCGGGCGGAGGAAATTCTTCCTTCAGTGCAGCCAGTCTGCTCGTAGTTCTCCAGGTCGCTGGCTTAGCTCGCTGCTGCTGCTGCTGCTGCTGCTGCCGCTGCTGCTGCTTCAGGCGGGCGATTCGACGGCACCTCGCTCTCCTTCTCCCCTGAAAGCGCGGGGAACCATCTGCGTGGCTGGGATGGGCAAGCAGGCAGGCAGCGGGGAGGAAGCGCCCACGTCCCGATGAGGCGGCAGATGGCGCGTCCTTTCGGTGAGGGGGGGGGACACTGTTTCTCCACCCCACGCCTTGCTCCTGCGGGGTGCAAGGTCCACAGACGGGCGAGAGGTCGGGCGCCCCGTCCCCGTTCCAGAACCTCTTCTGGCCGCCGAGGGTCCCTCACGCAGGCAGCCGCCCAGCCCGCCCCGTGCCCGTCGCAAGAGCAGCCTCCCGCATCTGCCCCAAGCCCGGGAGCGCTGCTACGATCCCAGGCAGGCGCGTCCTCTTGAGGCGCCGGGGCGGGCTGCGAAGGGAGGCGAGGAGTAAAGGCAAACGCCGAGTAACGAGGAGCCGCTACGTCGAGGGAGAGGCCGGTCCTCCTCCTGGCGCGCTTCCTCCGCGCGGTGCGGGGCTGCGGTGCCGACGCCTCCCTCCCCGGGGGAGTTGCTTTTCCCGCCTCTCCCGGGAGGCGCGAGTGGACGGGTGGGGATCCTTCCCGGGGAGCTGAAATCCCATCCAGGAAGGCGGCGGAAACCCGAAGGCGAGCGGCTGAAGAGCGGGAAAAGAGTGCGGCGCCCGGCTCAGGCTGGCTCCCCTTCTTCCTCTTCTCCCGCTCGCTTCACTCCACTCCTTTCTTCGGGCTGGGGAGAGAGCGCCTGCTGGCAGAGGCGGGGAAAAGGCAGCCGCCTCCAAATGCTGGCCTCTGTCTCCCTCCAGCGTTTGTCTTCTTCTTTGGCGATCACTCGAGTAAGATTGTCTTCCATAAACACAGTTTTAACAGTGAGTCCGTAAGTGACTGTGGAGGCCAGTTCTGGATCCACACTTCCTTCCACAGTGGGGACATAGGTTTCTGGGCGGGAGTTGATCACGGCGAGGGTTTGCCAAGCGTGCCATCTTCCTCTCAGCACGTTTCTCCCTTGCGTCCTGAGTTTGAGCGTCTTCAAAGCCTATGACACCTTTGGTTGTTCTCCAGTTGGAGCGCTCGCAGGCCAGTGTTTCCCAGTTGTCAGTGTTAATACTACATTTTTTTAGATTTGCCTTGGGAGAGTCTTTAAACCTCTTTTGTTGACCACCAGCATTACGCTTTCCATTTTTAAGTTCAGAATAGAGTAGTTGCTTTGGAAGACGATAATCGGGCATCTGAACACCAGAGGTCCGGTCATAACTAGAAACGTAGAGGCGCACTTTTCCATAGAAAGTAATGGAAAAGTGAATTGATCCGTTCTAGACAATGAAAACAGCCCCTAAAACAGCAATTTAACACGCATTTTACTGTCTAACGAGACCATAGATCCATAAAATGAAGGCAATAATCAATGTACTGTACTATAAAATAAATAAGACAGTATTGTAGATGGAAAAAAAAACTTTTTTTTCCTTACGCGCACTGAGGGTGGGTGGGCTTACCTGGCTACAAGCTGGGGGGGGGGGGGCAAGGATCAGTAAAGAGCTGGTTCACTTTGGCCAGGGTCACTTTTTCTTCTTGCCAGGCCAGGTTCTTCTCTGGACTTCCTCAGGTTAGTTCCTTGGGGGGGGGGGCTGCAGTGCGCCCTGGTGTGCCTCTTGCAGGCAGCACCTCTTCCACAGCTTTGGGGGTGGGTGGGATGGGGGCCCTCTCCCCGGCAGCAGAGGCCCCAGCGCTGCTCCGCAGCCGGCCAGGCGAGCTCCGGTCTGCCAGCAAGGCCTCTGTTCGTATCTAGAGGAAAGTTCATAAGTCGAAGCACCTACTGAAAGTCGTAACAGGATAGAGCCGTACGTAAGTCGAGGTTTCACTGTACTAGCCAGCCCCTTTGGCGAGAGTTGGTGCACAGAGTGAATTTCATGAGCAGCCCAGAATTTTAAAACTTCACAGCAATAAGGTTGTGGCAGCCCTGAGATGGAAAGCAGCTTCAAAAGCTAAACTGGGAGCAGGCTTAATGAATTGCCTGCTGGAGGATTTTAGCCAGAGTAGCAGTGCTGACTTGTCGCGGGACTGTTGAATCTGCTTGTGGAAAAGACATATTTTAAGAACTGTCAGGAGGAAATTGCATAGTCTCATTTAAACACGTTTTCAGTGGTAAAGTGGTCTGGCACCCAGCCCTTCTCTGGTGTCCAGAGTCCTGCAAAGCACTAAAAGTGTGGCGGTCAAACCAAAACAGAAATCAAACAAAAAGCAGAAAAAGCAGGTACAGTGGTAACTCGGGTTACAGACACTTCAGGTTACAGACGCTTCAGGTTACAGACTCTGCTAACCCAGAAATAGTACCTTGGGTTAAGAACTTTGCTTCAGGATGAGAACAGAAATCGTGCAGCGGCGGTGCAGCAGCAGCAGGAGGCCCCATTAGCTAAAGTGGAGCTTCACGTTATGAACAGTTTCAGGTTAGGAACAGATCTCCAGAACGAATTAAGTTCTTAACCCGAGGTACCACTGTATGTGTAAACACAAACTGTCTTATTTCCTAAGTGGTCAAACTACTTCACATACTTTATCTTACCTTAGTTACCTCCACAACAACCATGTATGGTGGGACGGTATTATTCCCATGTTCAGAAGAAGCAGCAATACTGATCAGAGATGGCAGCTCAATCCACTCAATTGTTTAATAGTTGAGTGGAGAACCAAACCCAGGGATATTTCCACATCATAGCTCATTCTCTCAACCACTACAAAGCAGCACTCACTAATTCTGGAAAAAAACCAGAATGAGCAGGAACAAATTATACAAATACATTGAAAGCAATATGAACCAACAGCTCACAAAACAGAAATGAATAGCATTTGTCTGCAGGTCTGGACTTAGCACTGTTAAATGCAATATGACTGATATTCCAAAGTTCTTGCAAAATAAAATAATTTTAAAAGTTTCTTCCCATTTTCCCCTTGGTCTTTCTCCTAGTCTTAGGTTTCTACTTTTCAAAGAGAGAGAGTGAGAGACTGGTGCTTTCTTAGTTCAACTTTTTGTAGAACATAACACAATTGGTGTGGCAACTTCTTATTATAACTATCCACATCTGAACTACTCTGTAAATTTCACCTCAATCAGAAAAGGAAATGACAGGTTGCCGGCAGTGTGTGTGTGTGTGTTTGTGGAGTAAATAAGAGTACTAGTCTGCTTCTGCCACTAGATTTGAATTAATATTTTTTTCATCCCAGTGCATTCTATACTTTGAGTCTTGATGTATTTCTTCAAAGGGGAACAAAAATAGATAGTCATGGTAGACACAATTCTCACCTTAATCATTTTCATAAGAAAAATGGAAGTGCAATGCTAGAACAAATAGAATGAAGAGGATATGATATATTCTCTCAAAACACTAAAACACAGAGCTGCCATTTCAGAAGAAGCATATTAGAATTCACCTGCAAGGCCTTTCCAGCACTAAAATAAAAACCCATTCTTTCCTAAAGTAAAATATAAATTCACTTGTTCACAGTAATTTTAAGTACAGATTGCATTTTATATTGACTATGTTTGACACACCCTCATTGTTGCTTTTCTAAGCATTCAGTTCAAATGCCATGAACACCACATGGAGAACACTGAAGATGCTTCTTTGTGGAGACAGTTCAGCTTGCCAGATGGATCTGCCCGGTCAACTGGAGTTCTTCCACATCCTTCCCAGTGGCCGGATCCAGTTGTTCTGCCGCAAGCGAGGAGTGCAAAGGTGTGCCGTATGCAAATAGAGTACCGACTTCAGTTTCTGCTGAGTAAGTCTAATATTAAATTATGCTAATGAGCGCTAATGTGTCTTGGTAATGCTGCTTCCTTCGTCAGCACCACAAGAGATGACCAAATTAGGATGACTTAAATGGGTTAGAGAAAAAAGCATTTGCGTGTTCCAGAGTTCCCAAGTTCCTTTTACATACTTGGGGAGAGTTTCTAACTGACCAATAAGGACTATCTGATTCCTTATGGTTCCTGGTGGTTCTCCACACCCCTGAAGTTTGGTTGGCCTTCACTAGGGACAGATCCTGCCCTGTGAAACTCCCTACCAATAGAGGTTCCGTAGGAGCCAACTCTCCCTCCCTTCAGATGTCTTCTGAAAACTATCATGTTTAGACAGGCCTTCGTAATATGAATTTTCTCTTTTAACCAATCAGTATTTATCAGTGTTTTTAATGATGTTTTTCTATGGACACTTTTATTTGTTTTATTTTCCTATGTTGCATACTGCCTTGAAATATTAACCGCAGATTACCAGCTGTAGCTTTCTTACGCTGTGCTCATCAGCTTTTGGCTCTGAATACTGTTCCCAGGCAATGTGGGAGGGTTCAGAAGCAAAAAAAGGCTAGGAGCAAACTTTAATTGACAGCAGGTCTGAGCTCCTCAGTAACACCCATCCCCTATCATCATTATTATCAGACAACACTGGCATAAGGTAGACTTGCAATATGTCAGGTGACAGCAAAAACTGGAAGTTTTTTAGCGGCGGCAGTTAGAATAAGATCTAGTATTTAATTACAGTGGTACCTTGGGTTAAGAGCTTAATTCGTTCTGGAGGTCTGTTCTTAATCTGAAGCTGTTCTTAACCTGAAGCACCACTTTATCTAATGGGGCCTCCTGCTGCCGCTGCACCGCTGCTGCACGATTTTTCTGTTCTCATCCTGAAGCAAAGTTCTTAACCCAAGGTAATATTTCTGAGTCAGCAGAGTCTGCAACCTGAAGCATATGTAACCTGAAGCGCATGTAACCCAAGGTACCACTGTATTGATTTAAACCTCCAAAATGTATTTTCTATAGTTAAGCTTTTTTGCCGAAAAAGCATCAGAAACAGCTCAAAAAAAGCTTAAAATAACTATTTTGGGGGTAGGTTTCACCAAAGAAAACCTTAACAATTTTGGTGGGTTTCTTTGCGGGTGCCAGGAATTTTATTTTTTGAAATATGGCAACTGTAGCATAAGGTAGTAGTTGTTTCTTTAGTGCCAACAGGCTAGAGCTACAGTTGGGGATTTGCCTCTCCTAGAAGTTACATTGGCAGTAACTCTGAAAACAGGTCCAGCTCTAGTAAAGATGCAATTGTCACTTATTCTCAAGCTGAATTCCTTCAGCACAGTGCTATATGCATCTACTCAAAAGTAAGCCTAACTGAATTAAATGGCTCTTACTCCCAAGTAAGTGGGGTTAGGATGGCAGCCTTAATTCCAGGAGCTGCTGCGTCTCAGTCTTTAGTATCTCGCAGAATCAGCCCCAAAGTCAGTCTTCAATAAGCAAATGTGAATGAGATCCTGCGATGCCATGAATGTACTTAAATGTGGTTCATAAATCTCAAATTTTAAATTCAACATCTTAAGTTGTTATAAAAACATTTGTACACTGTCAATTTAAATTTAACTTTTAGTTCCTCAATTCTTCCTCACGAGGGAATTCTTAAAAGAAGCCATCGTTGCCGTGTATTTAATTATAAATTACTTTGGCAGCACTTCCATTCTATAATTAAGCAAACAAAGGGAGAAAAAAGTGATCCTACGCTTGCAAGGACTTAGACAAAGCAATTAAAATGGTTAGCAGAAAGGAAATGAGTGTTTCTTACGACTCTTTCAGCAGGAAGAAATTGTGTAAGAAGACATGATAACTCATCAGCAAGAAGGATTAGTTTTCACTGTGGAGATTCATGGTACCATTTATTATCTCTCCAGATACCATTTTTGTAATCTGTAAAGTGTCATTTTAGACACAGGCTTCACAAATCCTGGTGGGTTCTTTTTTTTTATTAAAAAGTTGTCAGATCATAAGGAGCCAGGTAACTCCATCCCATTAGAATGGAGTTCTCAAACAAAGAATTGCTCAAAAGTTTTGAGCCCAATCCAGCTAAGAAGACCCATTCACATAAGCAGATACAACTTTCTGGATCAGAACACAAAGTCATGAATCGGATACATATATGAATCCACATCTATCTGCACTGCACAGCTTTTTAATGGAAGCCCCGTCAAATGTGCAATTGAATGTAGATCTCCATCAACATCCTGGCACAACTAATTATGCCCGAACATGAAATGATGCAGATTAGTTTCCTATAGAAAGAGACACTTCGTGTTCCCCTATGAAACAAATTGTGCATTTATTTATTGATGCAATCCAGTTTCTGCATTATCTGCTTACTTGTTCAGATCTTTATTATTTCATATACTAAAGTTTTGGGGAGGATCACAGCATTTAATATCTTTAGTGACCATGAATATAGTAAATAAGACAGAGGGAAGAGAGGAAAAAAAGTAGAGCATGTTTTTGCTCTTAACCCTCTATGTTTCAGCCCAGAATATAAATCGGAATAATACATATTTATGAGCTCATATGTATTCATAAGGAAGCATTACCTGCTGCCTTAAAATGCTGTTATAAACATTATTACTGGTGTTCATGTTTGATGATGCTCTGAGAGTACCTGAGGAGCACAATAATGATAATTACAAATGGATGTACACCCTGACGCTATCACTTTCCACTGAACCCAAAAACAGTAATTGCAATCCTCACCCCAGGATGAAGGGGTGGGATTTGAAATTAGTTTCAGCGAGGATGTTGTCTAGTACCCTCATCCTAAAACATAATTTGATTAAAAATATTAACAGGTAGGTGATCATCTTTAAATACTCCAAGCTGGGTGTGTCAAGAGAATTAGCAAAGGGGCAACTTTTACCCTTTCAGGAAAAACAATGGGCATTTGCATTCTGAAATAGTTCTGAATTATTTTCCTTATTGGCAAAAGGGGACTCAAGTTTACTCAAACCAGGTGACTGGTTGCTTAAATACACAACTGTGTATCCCCAACACCACAAAAGAAAGTTATCTTCCAAAATGGCACAAGACTTTCAAGTAGAAAGACACTGCAACTAAACAATATTCTGTGGGAGAGTCTTCAGGTTATTTAATTAAACGTGTAACAAAATCTATAGATGATATAAAGCAATAAAGCATCACTAGTGCTGGGGTAACTGGGCCAGTGGCTTTTTTTCTTCTTTCTAAACCACACATAGTGGCATGGCAACAAGCCATGTGGCAGAGACTCATTCACACAGTGAGTTGGAACACAAACAGCAAATAACTTGTGTTGTTAGATATGTATGGCACACAAAATACAGTGGTGCCTCGCAAGACGAAAATAATCGGTTCTGTGATTCTCTTCGTCTAGCGGTTTTTTCGTCTTGCGAAGCAAGCCCATTGATGGATTAGCGCTATTAGCGGCTTTTAGCAGCTTATCGGCTTATCGGATCAGCTGATAAGCAGCTTAGCGGCTTAGAAAAAGGGGGGGAAGGGGGAGAAAACCCGCAGGAACTCGCAAGACATTTTCGTCTTGCGAAGCAAGCCCATAGGAAATTCGTTTTGCGAAGCACCTCCAAAACGGAAAACTCTTTCGTCTAGCGAGTTTTCCGTCTTGCGAGGCATTCGTCTTGCGGGGCACCACTGTATATCAATAAATTTCTACCCCCCACTCTTCAACCCTAAAGGAGCCCATTGCAGAATACACACTGCTTAAGGTGTATATTTATTTTATACAGCGTGTTTTTGTGGGATAGCCAGACTCATGTAACCAACATACTTAAGTATAATTAATGCATGAAGGCGTTAATGCCATAGAGTAAGCTGTCCTGCCAGGCTTAGCTAGGTCATTGCCCCTCACCTTGGGAAGAAATGAGCAATCAAGCCTATAGTTCATCTTCCAGGCTAAACTGCTTGTTCTAGCTTAGCTGCATAGTTTTCACAAGGCATTTTTGTGTTCCTGGGAAACCCAGTCAGATGGGTGGGGTATAAATATAGTATTATTATTATTACTGTACCAATAATTTAGGAACTTTTACCACTGTAAAAGGCCAAGTTTTACTGCCTGTGCAACTTTCAGAAGCACATGAATCTGACCTTTGAAGAGTTTGTAAGTAAACCCTTTTTAACTGACCAAAGGTGTGTTTTTATTCCTATGCTAGATGAAGAGGGAAGTTCTGCAGCTCACAAGGACATATTTTAAAGGTCTAACAGTCTATATGCCCATGTTTTACTTTGCTGCATATTTTGTGATTTTAAATCAATTTTAAATCGCTGCCAGGATTTTCTCACCAAAGCGTACTTCCCCCAAATTTGGATCTTAGAATTCTCCTTTTATACTTACATTTGTTCCTTGAACCAACAGTTTTTAAGCCAACAAACGTAGAAATCTTTCATAGAAAACAAGCATAGTAAAACTGGAGATGGAATAATATTTTTTTAAGGTTCCACGGAAAGAAAAGGTGCTGCCTGTTAAGGTGTTTCAAGGTTGCACAGGGAGAAAGTTGTAGTGGAAGGGGCAAAAAGAGTGGAGACGAAAATAATTTTGAAAGCTATCCTATGAATGTCAAGGTCTAATCCCTTCTGTATGCAGTCCTTGGCATTTTCTACACACCAGACCAAAAAGTAAACAACCCATGAATGAATATTGAGAGCATATAAAAATATGTTAATGATGTGGAGATGATATTCCAGAAAAGATGAACTGATAAATAGAAAAATCAAAAACACTGCAACACATTGGTGCTGGTGATAATAATTACACCATTCTAGAGACACGCCAGTTACTTTTACACATAAACAAGGGGGGGAAATCAATTAATTTTTCTGATTTATAATATTTATAACACCAAAGAAGAAAGCTAACCTTGCAGCCAAGCTTGCCAACTGCAGCTCACAAATTGCCCTAATAAACAACATAGGTTTATTGACCCGTAATCTGCGAACTGCTGGGAGGAGCAGAGAAAGAAGAAGCACCATGGTACATCTGCAGCAGAACAACTGGATGCCTTCATCTGCCCCAACTGCAGCAAAACATGTCTCTCCCTTATCAGTCTCTAAAGTCACAGCAAGACCTGTAAATCTCCAATGGTTTGACTTCACCCCTAAAGGCGCACTCCTTCATTGTCTCCCGAGACAGATGGATGCCAACAAAGTCTGCAAACACCCACTCCAAATAGAATTCAGTATGAATGCGCATCTAGGTATAGGCCAGATCAGGGATCCACTGTCTCTACTCGGCTGCTGCCACCTCCTTGTACATTCATTCATGGGTCACTCATGTTCCTAGGACTGTATATGACATGCAGAACCTGTTGCCTGCTCAAAAAGCTGTGATAGTTTTTAAAGGTGAGCACAGATGGGCAGTGTCATCTCTGCTGGTTCGCTAAAGCATTTCTGTGAACTGAAGGAGATTTGGAACCAGTGTAACTTGTTTTTTCAATGCCCTATCACTCCCTGAAATGCTCCTTTTGTGTGGTTGAGCTGGGGCATAGCCCTGGCTCAGCTGAGGTAGGCATTTCCTGCCAGCATAGTCTCTGGTGAGCCAGGATGGAGAATTTATGTGAGTGTAACTCTGGCTCGGGACGCGGGTAGTGCTGTGGGTTAAGCCACAGAGCCTAGGGCTTGCCAGTCATAAGGTCGGTGGTTCGAATCCCCACGACGGGGTGAGCTCCTGTTGTTTGGTCCCTGCTCCTGCCCACCTAGCAGTTTGAAAGCACGTCAAAGTGCAAGTAGATAAATAGGTACCACTCTGGCGGGAAGGTAAACGGCATTTCTGTGCGCTGCTCTGGTTCGCCAGAAGCGGCTTAGTCATGCTGGCCACATGACCCATAAGCTGTACGCCGGCTCCTTTGGCCAATAAAGCGAGATGAGCGCTGCAACCCCAGAGTCGGCCATGACTGGACCTAATGATCAGGGATCCTTTTTACCCTTTACCTTTACCTAACCCTGGCTCAGCTAGGATAACCCAAGGCAACTGGATCCTAACCTCACCATCCCAGCAGATCTGGGGGTTTGGACTGCGGTGTGCTTAATCTAAAGGGGCGGAAATGTTGGTTTGCTTTTTATAAAAACACAATTATGAGACTGCATGGGATTGTTATGTTGTATCAGTTAAACTGGAAAAGTTGGGTTTGTGCCAATCCAATCCACAATCCACTTAAACTGGAAAAGTTGGGTTTATGCCAAGTTAGTTGCATTGATCAAATGCCCTAATAAACTAAGTTGGATACATTAGAGGGTTGCATTTCAAAAAGCTGTTGAACAAACCAAATTTGTCACAGATGCAGGTACAATGCCGACTTGCAGATTAATGATGAATTGAGCCATTACTCCAAGATACCTGCAAGGATAGCCTTACTGATGGAGTCGGCAGTTTAAATGTTTGCATTAACTATTTGGAGAAGGCTTAACATTTGCAAGTGTATTAGGAATACTACAGTATATTGGTTTAACCTTAATATCTGGAACTATACACCGCTACGCTGCTGTTTCAAACAAATGTTATATCTGGGTACAGGATGGTAATTTGTTCTGGAGGAGTATTTTTTTTAAAAAAAAAATCCAGTTGGGCAGCTGGCAACTAACAGAAGACATGGGGCATAAAAAAAGAAAAATCTAGAAACTGCCTAGATTTGAATTCTAGAGTCCACATAGTTAAGTTCTCAGAACAGGAAATATTTTCTGTTTATATTTTTAACAAAGTCTTCAGATTAACTTTCCATCCACTTCTGGGCTTATTCCAGCTACATAAAGGCAACCCCATGCCATCTGGCTACAACAGATGTGCCAGAAAAAATGAAAATTAATGGGCCAAGAGTACAGAACCCATCAGTACATTGGAAATGTAAACAATGAAAAGTCATTAACACAAAAAAGTAAACATGAAAATAACACGTTAACCAGAGCGAGGAGGGAAACTAACAAAACAAAGCAAAATGAATACTATACTGTTAAAGCAAGCCTTAATTCTTTAGACAGAAAAACAGAAGCAGCAGATGAAGCAGAAAATAGTAATGCTTAGCATTGATATTTCCCTTTAGTTCTGTATGTTTGAAACACTTCCCATACATTTTTTAAAAGTAATCTTCACAACACCTTTGTTATAAGATTGCAGCTAGGATTGTAATTTACACGGAAATCGTTTTCAAGGAGCTCCACACAGAATTGCTTAAACTATTTTAATGAGTGTGGCTCACTTATGTTTTACGGAATTTGAAATCGGAGAAGTGGCTAGAGTAAGAGCCAGTGAAGTCCTGAAGACAGGACATGGACACAGAGCTGGGAAGATCTGAGTTCAAATCCTTTTCAAGTAAAAAAACTTCCCTAAGTGGCCTTATGCAAAAATGCACCTCTCCCTCTGCCACTTTCCTACTTAAGTGTGCATCTTGGAGGAAGGGAAGGATGCAATTACAAATCCTTGGTGGAGGCAATTGCCGTATTTTTTGCTCTATAAGACTCACTTTTCCCCTCCTCAAAAGTAAGGGGAAATGTCTGTGCGTCTTATGGCGAGAATGCAGGCTGTGCAGCTATCCCAGAAGCCGGAACAGCAAGAGGGATCGCTGCTTTCTCTGCGCAGCGATCCCTCTTGCTGTTCTGGCTTCTGAGATTCAGACTATTTTTTTTTCTCGTTTTCCTCCTCCAAAAACTAGGTGCATCTTGTAGTCTGGTGCGTCTTATAGAGCGAAAAATACGGTAATAATAAAACCAGTTTGTTTGTAGTGGGTATCTTCCATATTATATCTAGACATGGCCATATTTGGGAGATCATTCTGATGATATGTTGATGTCCAAGTGGAATCTAAACATGTGTTAGTACATCATTTATGAAGTTCCCTATAACAAGTAGAAAGCTCAAAAAAATGCAAACGTTTGCCTCTGTGCGCCTGGAAATGAACTCTGAAAGTTAAGAATTATAAGGGCTTTTGTTTCTTTGGTACAAATGCCAAAGAGGTTCTCCCCCCCCCCCAAGAAAAAAACATTTAAAGTGATCTTATGTTAAAACATAACTATTTATGCAGGCATAATGTCTCACAAACTTATGTTACACATTTTCAAACTTCATAACCTACACAATAGAGGTTATTCATTTAATATTGTTATAGGCATCACAGCCTCCAAACACCTCTTTTTTCACTTTAACCTCTGTTCCGGAAACCCAGGGGAAATTTGGCCTTCATCAAACCCTCTCCCCAAAACATTGCTGCAGAAACCACGGCAAAATGGCTTGGGGGGGGGGAGAGAAGCAGCGGAAGCAAAGACAGACTCGTGACTCTTCTGCCATTGCTTGTTTATTTTTCATCAGACAGTATTCTTGAACCATCACAGGACTCAATCCATCTGAAGTTAATCATCAATAATGGCACAGTGAGAATCATGTTTCCTTAGAGATATGAGCTTTGCAGGGGGGGGTGTTCATAATTATCTCGTTAGAGTTAAGTGAAGTTTTTTTGCCCTCAGGTGCATTTCACAGTTTGCTTGCACCCCTAGCTTTTCCCATCAGCACAGCTTCATGAGTGTCAGATTCGTTTCTGCTTTTGTAAACACGGGGGGGGGGGCGTTGATGGTGGGGGTGTCTTTACCCCAAGCAAAAGCATTGACAGCTTGACTAAGGATGCAGATGTATTTGAGATAACGCCATGTGGACATGGTTCATCATTGGAAACACGTTGGTTTTTACTAACGGTGGGGTTAGGCTGCATACCGCCCTTGTGATATTTTATATGAATGTGCAGGATATTCAAATGAAATGAAATAAATATTAACAATGACTAGCAAGATGAATATATATAGTGACAAGGAAGCTAGGTAGAGAGAAATAGAACAAGGTGGGGAAACAAGTTTAAAAAATGGCCTAATGGGGGTATATTAAGTGTTTATCTTAATCTAACTTCAGTTGCTTCATTATCATTGTTTACTGATCCATCTTCAGCTTTAATTAAACATATTGCACAGTAAATCAAACACTTCTTCATATAACAACATAACTGGTGACCATCTGCCTGGGCAAAACCTCAGTAAATTTGTTATGTATCCCATACGGAATGCACACTAAGTGAGAAGCTGACTAAGGAACATTGCCCTCTACCTCTCCTGCAGTTCAATCCCTATCATGTTACAGTAATAAACAATAAACAACAACGAAAAACCCTGCCCAACTTTTATTTGCCTTATCTGTAGCTGCAGTTTACAATAGTTGGACCGTTGCTGCCCCCATGTGGTTATCCACTGGCATGGCGGCATTTGCCTTTCCTTAGGTCATGTAAGAATATTGCTGCAAGACTTTCATCATATCATCAGTAAACAGGAATTATATAACTAAGCAGATGGGAAGATTCTCTCTCTTTTTTTTCCTGTGCCGGGAGTCCTACATATTTTATTCTGTTAAAGACATATTTTACTATAGAGGATGAGAGAAGACATAGAAGGGGTTCTGATAGTGGAACATCTCCACCCCCATCGTTCAGCCCAGACACTGAGATCCAGTGCTGAGGGCCTTCTGGCGGTTCCCTCACTGCGAGAAGTTACACGGAACCAGGCAGAGGGTCTTCTCGGTAGTGGCGCCCGCCCTGTGGAACGCCCTTCCATCAGACATCAAGGAAATAAGCAACTATCTTAATTTTAAAAGACATCTGAAGGCGGCCCTGCTTAGGGAAGTTTTTAATGTTTGATGCTGTAAAAGGTAAAGGTACCCCTGCCCGTACGGGCCAGTCTTGACAGACTCTAGGGTTGTGCGCTCATCTCACTCTAGAGGCCGGGAGCCAGCGCTGTCCGCAGACACTTCCGGGTCACGTGGCCAGCGTGACGAAGCTGCTCTGGTGAACCGGCACCAGAGCAGCGCACGGAATGCCATTTATCTTCCCGCTATAAAGCGGTACCTATTTATCTACTTGCACTTAAGGGTGCTTTCGAAGTGCTAGGTGGGCAGGAGCTGGGACCAAACGACGGGAGATCACCCTGCCACGGGGATTCGAACCGCCGACCATGTGATCGGCAAGTCCTAGGCGCTGAGGTTTTACCCACAGCGCCACCCGCATCCATACCGTTTGATGCTGTATTGTGTTTTTAATATGTGGTTGGAAGCCACCCAGAGTGGCTGGGGAAACCCAGCCAGATGGGTGGGGTATAAATAATAAATTTGTTGTTGTTGTTGTTGTTGTTGTTATGATAATGAGGGCCCCATTTGGAAACAATTGATCCAAACAAAAGATAAAACAGCAATTTAGGCTCCATGGAACAGAGCCTAGAATTGTGCCCATTATGTCTTGCATACAAAATAAAACGGTTTGACATTGCAGGTCCCACCTTAACCATCCTACTCATCTCAAAATTACTCTGGTTTTAGTTATCAAGATGCTTTCCTTATTGGCATAGTTAGTAATCCAGGTTTCACAAATGCTATCAAAAACCAGAAAACACTGAGAAACATTTCTGGTTCCACTGTTAATCCGTCATCAACAAATAAAAGATAAATCAACACGAATGCATCACTAGAGCTTGGAGAAAAAGGAAAGACCCAATGGTGATTGAGGCTGCTTATTGAAGGGCCACTTTCCCCCAGCATAAAATGTTTGGTTTTGCATGCCAGTCTATTCCTAAATATTATTTCTTATAAAAGAGATAAACCTGTCTTTGGACTGCTACCACTTCAAGACTGAACTTGAGGCGTCACTGGGTTGAAATGGCCTTCCATGCAAGGAAGCAGCAAATTCATCCATAGAGTTAGAAATGTTAGCAAAGAGAGAGAAAGAGAAAGGAGTCTGCCAGAATCCTTTGACCTGGCCTCTGACATTCAACCATGAGAGCCGACACTGCAGTCCAGAAAGAGATTTCGCTCCTCATGTGCTATTTATGAGAACCAGGCTTCAGAAGACAGTGTTCTCTGAAGTTACATATACACAGCCTCATTCCATATACTAGTGTGTCTACCTAACAGGCAAAAATGCTATTTGAAAATAAGAAACTGTCAAAATCCACTTGATTTTCAAACTGAGCATTTCTATAGCACACTTGCAACTCAGTTTTAAGCATAGTTGAGTCATTAAGGCTGTAATCCTAACCCCATTTATTTTAGGAATAATATCTTCACTGAATTCAGTAGTTTATTTCACTGAAATGGAAAAGAAAACACCAGCTTTCTGTTTTCATCCAGAGTGGAACCTCTTTTATGGTAAACTTCTCTTTAAAGGTAAAGGTAAAGGGACCCCTGATCATTAAGTCCAGTCATGACCGACTCTGGGGTTGCAGCGCTCATCTCGCTTTAATGGCCAAGGGAGCTGGCATACAGCTTCCAGGTCATGTGGCCAGCATGACTAAGCTGCGTCTGGCGAACCAGAGCAGCGCACGGAAATGCCGATTACCTTCCCGCCGGGGCAGTACCTATTTATCTACTTGCACTTTGACATGCTTTCGAACTGCTAGGTTGGCAGGAGCAGGGACCGAGCAACGGGAGCTCACCCCATTGCGGGGATTCGAAATGCCGACCTTCTGATCGGCAAGTGCTAGGCTCTGTGGTTTAACCCACAGCGCCACCCATGTCCCAAACTTCTCTTTACAACATTCTAAATACAAAGCATTCAAATGCAGCATTTTACATACATTTAACTTATCACTTTAAGGTACGGATGTAACAGACTCTAGTACTTGTTGAACTCTGATCAAAAACAGCTCTCCTGAACACACAAATTTCCCAGAAGAGCACTAAAGACCTCTCCCCTCCACAAGAAAACAGCAATCCAAACCAACAGGGCTGATTTCAGTGAATATCTGAATTCATCCTTTCCCTCACGTTTCAGAGGCAACGTGAATGAACATATTCTACAAAATTTAATTACAACTGGTGTTTGGGAAGATAAGATCACACACAGTTAAAAGAGGGGGATAGCTCTGACGTTATCAGCTTTTCCATTCCCTTCTGCTATATGGCAAAAATGAAAATCAATATTTTCTATTCTAATGGTGCAGTCTATGAATATAGCATCTATAATAGCTTTTGTCTGGCATCTATTAAGGAAGAATATCTTAATACTCACACTAATTAGACCCAATTGTTATCTGATATAGCCCGTGCAGTTAGTCACTCGTTCTTTATAGACTACAGAAAAAGAGTAGACGAATAAAGGAAGTTGTTTGCTTCTAAGGAAGACCATGTAGCCACTCCACTCCTTTCTTGTGTTTGCTTTTCATAAGGCTTACAATGACCTGCAACCAAATTTCCTTTCTTTTCCCAAGCTAAGTGATATTTTCCTTTTACAGAAAAAGAGATTAGTGGTTTCTGTTATGTACTGAAGTTCTCACCCTGGGCCAGCAGGGGGATACTGTAGATAGTTCAGGTCCACATATGCAAATAAGGGATCGGAAGTGACGTTCAGTGATTGGATAGTTACAGAAAATGGTTACTGTTGCGTTGTAGTGGAGCTCTATATAAGCAGGCTGGCTGAACCCTTCAGTTCAGTTCTGTTCTGGCCTGTGAATAAACAAGAGCTGTTTGAAGAATCGCTGTGTCGTCCGATATGTTCACCCACAACTTAACAGTTTCTGATATAAACAAAGCTGTCCACCTGGCAATTACGCGATGTGGCATCACATAATTGATAAGTCAGAAGCCCTGCCCATTTGGCAAATGGCATCAAAAAAAATTCCTCACCCCTGGTTTAAATCACACTTTATTGCCATGTCCAAACTCAGAGACTGCATTTTAATCTCAACTTTCTTATGAGGTTAGGAAACCAGGGTCTGATTCCTGGCTTAAAGCAAATCCCTAGCAGCCTGTGCTTTGAAAGAGGAACTCATCAGGGCCACCTGCACTAAGCTCTTTCCCATATGGCAACTGAGATGGAACTCAGTGCAGATGCTACAGATTCCTCCTGCCAAACACAGAATAGGTGAGAAGCAGGTGCTGACCCTTCAGCATTTGCCAGATGAGAACATCAGTACAGCAGCTCATTCAATCCTAATTTCTGCAAAGTAAGTACAGGGATGTGGGTGGCGCTGTGGGTTAAACCACAGAGCCTAGGACTTGCCAATCAGAAGGTCGGCGGTTCGAATCCCCACGACGGGGTGAGCTCCCGTTGTTCGGTCCCAGCTCCTGCTAACCTAGCAGTTTGAAAGCACATCAAAGTGCAAGTAGATAAATAGATACCGCTCCGGCGGGAAGGTAAACGGCGTTTCCATGAGCTGTTCTGGTTCACCAGAAGCGGCTTAGTCATGCTGGCCACATGACCCGGAAGCTGTATGCCGGCTCCCTCAGGCAATAAAGCGAGATGAGCGCTGCAACCCCAGAGTTTGTCACAACTCGACCTAATGGTCAGGGGTCCCTTTACCTTTTAAGTACAGTTCTGCTGATGGCCTGGTGAATTGGGGTGCTTATCCTAAGCCCCGTGCTTTGGAGGGCCCCACACAGGCCCAGTGAGGAACTGGCCGGGAGGAATTTGCTGCCACCCCACTTCATTCCCAGTTTAAAATCATTTTTGTTGCTGCACCAGAGCTCTTCTCTCCCCTTGCTCTGAGGAAGAGTTATTCTGGGCAATATGGTCTTGAAGACTGCTTGTGGCCATGATGCTTTAGCACAGCAGGTAGAAAACCTTAAATCAAAATGCTACTTTAAACTGTTGCTCTAAACTTGAAAGTTTTCTACGTCTTAAACTAAAATGTGGGAAAATCAGCCATGGCTGGTACCGCCCCCTATTTGCAGGTCTGGCCAGTCTGGCTTGAGGTAAACATTGTTAGAATTCCTGCTCCGTGATTGCAGTCATGGGATTGTTGCCTTTCACATGATGGTGTATGTTTTGACTCCACAGAGTGGGAAGTGACAGAGACAGGATGTTTGTATTACTGTGTTCTGTGAAGTGCGACTATTGTCTTTTGTTCTTTTTCTCTTTGCTGTCTGATGCTAAAGAAAGAGAGAGCCATGTTGCAGTGCTCTGTGTGTGTTAATATGTTAATAAAGTGGATTAGCCAAAATGCTGAGTTGCTGAGGTCTGTTACGCAAGCTGCGAAGACTCTGCGGATCCCTAAGTGTGCCGATGTCTGTTGGCATTGGTCGCTGTGATGTTCGGGCAGAAGAAAGCTTTTGAAGCTCCAGAATGATCAACCAGGAGAGAAGGAACAGGCCAGTCGGGCATGTGTCTCTGCCTGGGTCCTACTCGAGAGTAGGACAAGCTCCTGACAAGCTGCCTGGAAGCGATATTGTGCAGTGGTAGCTGGCTGCACAAGGGGGAAGGTGTGAGCGCAGCCACAGCAGCACACCCACGAATCATCTCCATGTTTGCCATTGCACAGGAGAAGATCAAGCAGCCTTAGGAGATAAGGGCAGGAAAACATTTGTGGATCAAATAACCCAGAAAAACATAACTGCAACTACAGGTTGCAGGGAGAACGGAAGGAGGGCATTAGGAGATGAAGGGTATATGCAGAACAACAAGACGGAGAATGCAAAGATGAGAAAAATCCTGGTCCCTCACACAGGAAAAATGTGTCCTTTTGAAATGCAGAGGTTGGGGAGCAGCTGTGAAGCCAAGAAACATCTTGGAGAACCGGTTGAAGGCAGGCTGGGAGAGAGGGAATCCAAGGCTGGCCTGCTGTGAAGAATGGGCTTCTCCTGAGATGTGGATGCTGTGAAATCCCTCTCCATTGAAAGCTTCTGGTGTAAAGTGTTGTTGGCATCTGTCTGTCTCAAGAGACAGTGGAGTGCGTCTCCAGAGGGGAAGTCAAACCACTGGAGAATCACAGCAGCTGCTGTGGCTGCAGAGACCGGTAACTTGTAACTGCTGCCTCCCACGTTGCTTTTGCTGCAGTTCCGAAGTGATCTCAGTGGGGCTTAAACCTGGGTTGGCCAGACGACAAGACTGGCTGATGTGGACCAAAGGGAAGCAGATCAATACATTTGGCACTAGCTTGGCTGCAGGAATTGCAGGAAGGTGTTGTTCAAGACACCACCCAACCATCTCAGGGATTCTACTCTGGATTTGTGTAGGGTTTACGCCTTAGCCTTTTCTTCTCCTGAAGGTATCCCACAAGGCAGATTTAGGATCAGAGGTTTTCCTTCTCTGATGCAAATATGTGCAAATAAATCATATTTCAGCTGCAAACTCCGCCAATGCATCATTTCCCCCAAAGGAACACAGACCCTGGTTCAGTTCCTGCAAAATGCACTCCCAATCAAAACATGTTGTGCTTTGTATCTCAGGGCATGGGTCCTTGGTCACATAATGCAGGTCACTTTGCTGAACCTAAGCAGCTCCAACTATGGTCAGCATCTGTACAGAGACCTTGTGGGAATCTCATGTTCTGTTCCTTAAATTCCATGATGGAAGAAAAGCAGAATGTAAGTGTGCTATTGATTTCATATATTTGTATTTTACTAAGTGTATCTGGAGAATAGATTGTGCAACTAATGCAAAACGATTATGCACCAACAGCTATCAACAGAATGAGAAAACAGAGCTGTGACTGATCAGTAGTGGAGTGGGGTTTGCCTATGATTACTCAAATACCTAGCTGAAGCCAGGCCACATTATTGCTAGTCGTTTGGGCTTGCAGTTATTCCAGTCCTGCAGTTTTCAATTATCCTCCAAGCTTAGAGCATGATAGGGCAGGGAAGAAAGTGTCGGGCACAGGAAGCTGAGTATGAAACTTGCATCTCCTTGAGGTACTGCTTGGCACACAGCAATCTGTCTCAAGAAGCCAGGAAAGGTGGAGAAGGAAACAGATTTGGTCCAGCTGGATGATGCAAAAGAAAGGGCAGTAGTTTCTGAAGGTGTCTAGCATTTCTAAGAGGCCTGTGCTCTTCTTACACTGTAATCTTATGTGCACTTAGGAACAAGTCCTATTGACTAGTGGGACTTAAAGGTAAAGGGACCCCTGACCATTAGGTCCAGTCACGGACGACTCTGGGGTTGCGGCGCTCATCTCACTTTATTGGCCGAGGGAGCCAGCATACAGCTTCCGGGTCATGTGGCCAGCATGACTAAGCCGCTTCTGGCGAACCAGAGCAGCGCATGGAAACACCGTTTACCTTCCCGCTGGAGCGGTACATATTTATCTAACGGGAGCTCACCCCATTGCGGGGATTCGAACTGCCGACCTTCCGATTGGCAAGCCCAAGAGGTTCTGTGGTTTAACCCACAGCGCCACCCGCCTCCCAGTGGTACTTACTTCTGTGTAAACATGGACAGAATCAGGCTGAAACTGTATATAGTGCAGTAAATGTATCTTCCAAAATACGCAGTCATCCCACTTAGAATTTGGCCTGCTGCAACTGTACAAGTGTAAATGGCTCGGACATGCTGTTTAGGCATCCTACAAATGATTCTGGATAACATTTGGTTGGGCCTCATATGCACCATGTGGGAGGAGGGAGCTTTTGCAGTTTATCATCTAGGCTAGAAGCTGCTCCTTTGCATTCCTGTGCACCTGGACTGAGGAATGGTCCTTCTCTGCTGTTGGTGCCATCTCAGAAGGTGTTATTAAATACTTATGGGTTTTTGATTTTCCTGTTGTTGTTGTTTTAAAAAACCAAGCTATTATGAAATTATTTTGAACACTATTTTATATAGAAGTACTGTGGGTCGAGTTTTATGCATTTACACTTTTGCGAACCACTTTTGAGTAGAGGGTATACAAATAAAAGTGATTGGTGTTTCAAGCCACACTTATCTGGGAGCAAGCCCCAATGAAAACAATATGAATTGCTTATCTGTGAATTGCTTCTCACATAGTAATGGGCAATGGCACTCAGTTATATTTTTCATGTTAGAGATTTTATTGGAGGCTTACAGAAACTAACAGCTTAAAGCAAACACCTTGCAAATGGGTTCAATTAAAGCCATTTAAAGTCATTACTCATCCCATTTGACGTCAAGTTTGTCGATATGAACTTCCCTAACCACCTCTAATTTAATTTACTTACCACCACCACTACCACTCCCAACCCCACCACGGCTACGTTTTATTAAAATGCACATGCCGCACAGATATCACCATATGAAGCCACCTTAAGTTATCATTATTATCCGCTTAAAATTAAGAATGAACAGCGCCCGATTCTGCAGGCAACACTCAGATTCCTGCATTCCAACGGGGTTGGACTAGATGACCCCTGGGGGTCCCTTCCCATTCTACAATCCTGTGATTCTACGGCAAGATATGCCTCCTGCTGCTGGCGGGGGCTGCAGGAATACCCCGCATATTACGCTAAAGATCCCACCGCAGCGGCCTCTGAAGCATCACATCCATCAGCAGCTTTAGGCCAGCCTTTTTTCTCGACCCCTCGCCCGATAGGTTTCTCCAGACTACAACTCCCATCAGCCCGGAGGCTTGGGGCTGATGGGAGTTGTAGTCCGAGCCGCCCGATTGGCGAAGACTCTTACCCCCCCCCTGCATCCCACACAGCCCTGCTCCTCTTCGCATGCCCTCCGCTGCCGCAGGCCTCCCGCCCGCCCGGTGGCGCTCGCGTCCCAGAGGCGCCGTCCTTTCCCTCTCCGCAACCTTCCCCCGCTCTTTCCCTGCGTCCCTTTCTCTCCTCTCTCCCCCCCCCCGCGCTGCTTCTGCCGATGGGGTTGCCGAAGTGGGAGGGGGTCGTGGAGGGCGTTTCCCCGGTCGCCGCGCGGCGTCACTCCCAGCATGCAGCGCGGCCCGCTCCTGCCGCCGCCGCCGCTGCCTCCGCCGCCGCCGCTCCTGTCACCGCCGCCGCCGCCTCTCCCGCCGCCGTCACTTTCGCAGCTGCTGCCGCCGCCGGCGCCGCGGGGCTGGGAGACATGGCGGAGGGAGGCGCGGCGGACCTGGAGACCCAGCGCTCGGACATCGCGGCGCTGCTCAAGACGGCGCTCCGCAAGGGCGACACCTGGTGAGGGGCAGGGAAGGGATGGGGGAGGGGGAGGCCGGGGAGGGGGAGAGGCTGGTGAGGGGCCCTTCTGAGTGACAGGTGCGGGCGGATCCTGCCTGCCTCGCCCCACCTCTTTTCCTCCGCCGCTTGGGGGGGGGGAGAGGCGGCAGCAGCAGCCCGCCGCCCTTCCTCTCCGCGCCCCCCACCATCACCACCCCCAAAATGCGCTGGGAGCGGCATCCCCATCGAGGAAGGGGCTCACCTTGCCTCGCAGGTGGCGACAAGGCGGGGCCAGGCGCTCACAGCCGTCCACCCGCCCTCCGCGCATCTTTCCCATGACAGGTTCTGGAGAGAGGCAAGGTTTGTGCCAAGGTGCTGCTTCCCTCTCTCACCTGCGAGAGGAAGAGGCGAGCCGGTCCAGCCGGCTTTCAATTGCAGGCACTTCTTCTCCCAGGTGTTTTCTCCTATTGTTTCAATCGGCCGGAAAACTACCACACACAAAAAAACCACACACACACACACCCTATTTTTTCTGTGTATTGAAGGCAACCAGTGATCGAGTGTGAATGTTTCCTGGGTTAAGGTTTCTCATCCACAGCATAGGCTTTCCCCCAGAAAGCTTACATATTGCAAGGCCTTGTCTTTTCTGGTTGACTGTTGCTTGTCACTTCTGGATTTCCTTTAGGGTTTCACCTCGCCTGGTTTCTCCCACAACACTCCTTTCTTTTCCTCTCCACCCTCCCTGTAGATTGTATTTATCTGCAAACCGTGTCATTGTTTTATGTTTTTTCTTCTGGTGCAGTACTAGCTGAAATACCTGGGAAATGGATCTTGCCACCTCCTGGCTTAATTGTGCTGAATCTTGAAGAACGTTTTGGTATTTGTGGAGTAAGATGTGACTAAACAGATCAATTATGCACACATGGTCCCCCCCCCCCCATTAGAAGAGAAGTTAATCCTGGGCCTTGGGGAAATTCTTGGATTTTGGAGATTGAGGATAACTTTGTGCATCCAGGAGCCACTGTGTTATCTTGGAGCATGCAGAACTGCCAGTGGGATTGTGGCCTAGATATGTGAAGATTTCATAAACGGGCTGTTGTGACTATGTGTGTCATGGCAGTAACATGTATCACGCAGTGACAGTTCATACAAACAGCTGCACCTTGTGAATCCTATTTAGGCAACAAGCACAAGGGTGACTGCATGGAGGCTGTCAGGTGTGTCAGTCAGCCCGGTTTTTCATAAGTTGTTTGAAACTTGTTAAAGTGCAGTCTGATGCATGTTTACTCAGAAATAAGTACCACGGTCTTAAATGGGGCTTAGAGAGCAATCCTAACTGCTAGTCAGAAAAGCCAGGGCTGAATGGTGCAGTGGAGCTTCTCTTGCTGGCCAAAGCGCAAGGTGTATGTAAGCAAAAATGTTGATTTTACTGTGCCAGCTCCTTGCTATTACAGCAAACAGGCCTATGATCAGTAACTGGAATCCAGTGGGCCTTTGTTCAGCTCATCTCTGCCACTACTCTCTTTCTCCTGTTCTTTCAGAGAGTACAGCACCAACTTCCATGGTTATGGAACCGTGTGGAGTGACACCACTATCACATCCTAACCCCTTCAAGTGATCGGGGTTAGGGTTGCTTTATTACTCCCTACTGATAGGTTTTAGGATTGCAGGGTTAATTATACCAATTCATTGGGTTTGTTCAACTATAATTTATGTTACAATAGAAGAAGCAAGTGGGCTTGAGTCTTGTCAAATGCAGGTGTGTAGCAGTTAAACACTTAACCTGTTTCTCATTTGTTTTCTATGTCTGTCATTGCACCCTGAAGTCTGAAGTTTCCTGCATGTTAAGGCCCAGTTCAAATGTACTGTTGCTGCTGGGAACTGGCAACAAGCTTGAGCATTCCCCCTGTTCCCTCTTCCTCTTTTTTCACTCTGCTTTAGAGGAGACTTCCTGGCTTGCCAAATCAGTTTCCCATTATGTCTGAGCTGGAAATTGTTCTTTAAATCCTACCTACACACAACACAGGTTTATTGTTATTTGCATGCCAGGGTTATAGGCAGCGTTAAACTATGGTTTCCAAATCACAGTAATCTGATTTAATAAACCAGAAAGTATCTTCCCAAGCTGGGGAAGCATAGTTAGTTGGAGTGGAAGCATGATGTCTGAACTTGACTTGAATTACATTATCTCATCTCAGCCACAAGCTGCTACTCTCTCATCCTGCAGAATCACAACTGTGCTGGCCTACCTTAAAGAGCTGATGTGGGAATTGCTGACAGAGTATATGCAAAGCATTTTCAGGTCGCTTAATAAATTTTACAGTACAATTCTAAACATGTTTACTCAGAAGTAAGACTTATTAAATTCTGTGAGACCTTAGTTACACATTTCTGTCCCAACCATACTATATAATTTTGAAGAGTTCTTTGAAGTTGAGACTAGAGATGAAGATGCAGCATATTCTTTACAAATTATGAACTACCCTATAACTAGGTGAATAAGTGTGTCCATTGTCACATCTGCCTCCCCTTTTTCCCCTCAAGAGCTCAGTGCACCATACACAGACACCCCATTTTATCCTATCAGCAACCCTGAAAGATAGTGTAGACTGTAGTCTGAGTGATAATGAGAGGTTCAAGGCCACCAGAGAACTTTATGGCTGAGAGAACTTGCTGCACTACACTACTTCTCATCTGCCTTTCATTGTTTAACACAATTTTGTGCACGCTTACTCAGAAATATGTCCCACTCTTTTCATTTGGGCTTTCTTCCCTAGGTGTGTATATAGTATAGCAGCAGCCCTAATTAGCTACTGACACTGGCCCCATAAGTATGACAGCATGAAATTAAGACAGGTAGTAAGTCCTGTTTAGGGATTCACATATTTTAACTAGGCATAGGTAGAAGATCATGCTACAGGAAGTGAGACTCGCCTTTCTTCTATCCTGCTGCACAAGCATTCCTTTGATACCCACTCCCTGAAGAAGAATGGTGGGTGATATGAGTATTTGTACCAACTTCTTTCTGCCACTCCATACAACTGAACCTGATGGCCTGGCACCATTTTGAAAGACTCACTCTCTGCTTCATTGTATTGCTGATGGCTTACTAAAAGCTTCTATGGTGGGGTACACTAGTTGTCTTCTTCATAATGAATTGATGGCTGCCACAAGCAACCTAACAACTGTATTTGTAGAATTCTCGTCCCATTGAACTCAGTGGGATTTACTTCAGAATAAACATGCTTAAAGTTGTACTACTAGATAAAATCTCACACTAAATTATTGTGATATATACTGTAGTATTATGAGAAGGTATAGTCTTAAACTCAGAGAGTTGACGATGAAAGTTGTAAGCAAGTGTAGTAATGAGTAATGTTTGTGTTTTAAGATGAATTGAACTTCAGAGGTTTGCTGTAATTTGAGAAGCTATACACATGGTTTCTCCTATTCTAAGCATGAATATTTCAACATCTGATTCTGTTTTTCAAACATTTGTATGACAACATACTTAGTCACAGAGAAGAACTATAGTTCAGAGATAGTACACATGCTTTGCATGCAGCAGTTCCCAGGTCTAGTCCCAAGCATCTCCAGGGGAAAGTCACCTGTCCGAAACTATAGACAGCTCCTGCCGGTCAGCATAGGCAAGGAGATTGCCAACCTTTTTGGTCCCATGAACATAATTGGAATTTTGAGAGTGCTCAGTGAGCAACAGTGCTCACCACTATCTCCCTCCCATTCTCTCAGATTGCTCCTTTTCTGTCCAGCTGCTCAGGTGTTGATCTGTATGTGCTTTTCAAGGCTAGGATGAGCAGCTCATGTGCTGAGCTGAGCCTTGAAAAGTACATAGAGCTGAAAGCAGTTTTAGAAACTGAGATATGAAAGCTAGGAGCTAAATGGCACCTTAAACCCAGGTTATGGGCGCAACAACGGAATGTCTAGGCGTCCTTTTTATATAACGAATATGAATGAACTGCAGCTAAAATATTATGTTCATTTTTCACATGGTCTAGTCCTTCCCCTGCCCACCCCCTAATATTCTTGAGAGAGTCTCTTCTCCAGTCTTCAGAGAGTAGCTGGAAGTGGGGAGGCAGAAAAAGGCCCTCCTTTCCTTCTACTCTGCAGTTTTAATCTGAAATCATAGGCGCAGTACTGCACCCAGAGCTCAGAAGCTGTTTGCGCTAGTGAAAAGTGTGCCTATAACAATGGTAGTTTTGAACACTGGCTAAAAGAAGTGGTAAAGTGTGTTGATTTCTGACTTTCTCCTTTGGTACTATGCACTTTTCAAGTGGGAGGGGAGATAATCACCATTTCTACCTCATAACCAAAGCAGCTGTGAGGAATGCAGGGGGGGGAGGGAGTTCAGAGGCTTTGTGGGCAGCAGGGTAGCACTCTACACCTTCAAGGTTACCCCACTGATGACCCAGACATTTATGAGCTCCATGGACCAATCGTCTGATTCAGTATAAGGTACCTTCCTATGTACTAAAGATATTTTCTCAAATATTTTTGAAAACTCTAAACCTGCCACATTACATCAGATAGATAGATAGATAGATAGATAGATAGATAGGAAGGAGACTGCAATGAGCTTCATAACAATGGACCTGGTTAACAGTAACATGCTTCGGTTAATTTAAGAATCCTCCAATACCTTTATGTTGCTTCCATCATTATGGCAGGGTTATATTTACAAGGAGCTTAATTGTAGTGATGGGGCTTGTTCACCCAATATACCATAACTGTAATGTTTTGGAAATGCCCATTGACAGGAGCATGAGCTCCATTCATGTATTAGCTTGCTGCGGTTAATTGTATATGCATGCATCTTTGTGTATATGGAGGGTTTGAGAGTGAGTGTGCCATGCTTAGTATGGTTAAGGAAGAGTAAAGGAGAAAGACAAACTGGATCTGATTCTACTGCCTGTTCCTGCTCCTTGTTTGTGTTGTGGTGTCTTGGATTACAAACCTAGTTAGAATGTGGAGAGTGTCTTGTTCCCCCCTCCCCCACTGCTGCCCTGGCTGCTACGGGGGTGGGGGGGGAGCCAAGGTGCAGTAGGCCCAGTTATCTAGACTGAGCTCCAGCCTTCCAGTTATGAGCTGTGGCAGTGAATATGTAATGAAAGTCCCGCCTGCCTTTTGAAACATTAGCATTTAAGTTCAGGAATGTGGAGGGAGAGAGATAGTTTTTTGAACTTGTAAGTACCCTCCCACTAGTTGGACACTAGTTTAAAAAAGGTAAAGGACCCCTGACAGTTAAGTCCAGTCGCGAACGACTCGGGGGTTGCGGTGCTCATCTCGCTTTACTGGCCAAGGGAGCAGACACACAGCATGACTAAGTCGCTTCTGGCGAAACCAGAGCAGCGCACGGAAACGCTGTTTACCTTCCCGCCAGAGTGGTACCTTTTTATCTACTTGCACTTTGACATGCTTTCAAACTGCTAGTTTGGCAGGAGCTGGGACCAAGCAACAGGAGTTCACCCCATCACGGGGATTGGAAATGCCAACCTTCTGATCAGCAAGCCCTAGGCTCAGTGATTTAGACCACAGCGCCACCTGCGTCCCTGGACACTAGTTTAGTGTGTAATAATTATGTTTGCTTCTGATCCAGATGTGTTTACTACTAGCCAATCACACCTCTAGGCACAGTCTTCAAGGCTGTGCATAAGTAGACTCCTACATCATGTTTGATGTTCACACAGTGTTTCCTAGAATAGCAGAAGATTGTGGCAGTCGCTTTTCTCTGTCTAGAAACATTTTTTTATGTGGATGGGACTATGCACCAAACATCAAGTGCAGAAGACAAGAAAACCAGAAGAATTTTTGCAAAAATTACTTAGATATGATTTATAATGGGAAGAAGATAAAAATCCATTCATTTCGTATTTTTAGTTCAAACTGCATGATACAGATATTAACACATAGAGTATTTATGCAGGATGCAATCTTCATATCTATTGCTGTGTGTCATAGCAGCTGGGCTATAGCTCTGTGGCATTCATGGTCCATAGCTCAGTCCCTGGCAACTTCAGCTGAAGAATCCTAATAGGGCTGGACAACAGCTGCCAGTCATTGTACAGAATACTGAGTCAGGGTGGACCATTGATTTCTTATGGTATAGTCCTTAAGTGGTTCATTCTTGGAGCCCATTTCCCAAAGCACAAAATTAATCCCTAATTTTTAAAACAAAGGACAAAAGGTAGATTCACTTCAGGGGTGGGGTTTTTTGTGTGCTTAGAGTGATAACACTGGTCAACGTGTAAAGAATCCTCAGCCAAATATGCATTCAGAAATTAATTCCAGTAGTTCAGGGATGTAGTTAGCTGTTACCAAGATTTTTACCCTGCCATTTCACATGATAAAGAACCCAGGTGATTGAGTGTGACTTTCATGTGTTTGGTTTTATTTTTCCTGTTAGCTAGTTGAAAGGCATTTAATAGCTTCTTAAAACTTACTTAGCTCTTACTGGATTTTCTTTTATTTAATTTACCCAAGATGCTCGCTGTAATTGCATTTTCAGTGTCATAAGTAGGTCTTGTTCTCTGCATGTTTTTTTAAGGTTCTCCCGAAATTTGAAGAGTGTATAAAAACAAGGGGATCTATACTTAATAGAACACCATTAGAACGTATTGTTGCTTGATTAGAAAGATGCATGCAGAAGTTTAATCCTGTACATTTGCATTTAAATAGTCAGGCCACAGGTGATAGGGGAAACCCATGCCAGTGACCTTGTAAAGCCATTGCCAGTCAGAATTGATGGTATTGGGCGTTAGATGGACTACTGGTCTGACTCCACCTCAGGCAGCTTAATGGTTATTATCTACCCCATGACCATGAGATGGGGTATGCTGTAAATGTAAACATATTGGCAGAGAGAATATGCTGGTCAGTTTCTCCTTTTTTGTCTACGAACCCAGCTGTAATAGTTAAAAATTTCAAACAGTTACCGCTTCTGTCTTCACTGAAAGGCTTATGAAAGCCATAGAGAATGCACATTCACAACGGCAAAAAGTACAGAAGTGATTTCAGTATCCTTACAATGAATTTGAGGTATAGTCAACTGATATTAAAGTAATGTGTACTTTCTGAATCATGTTCAAGCACAGATGTGAAGTAGAGAAATAAATGGTCTATGCTTTCTTTTTCCTTATCACAGAAATTTGGTTGTTGATTGTTGCTATCAATATGTACTGGAACACACAGCAGTTAGAATCCACTCCTGTGCTAGAATAATATCCCAGCAATTACAGATAAGTTTGATGAACAGCTCCCCCCCCCTTCATAAAGCAGTTTTTCCCAAGGACATTAATATACATTTGAGAAGAATGCTTCAACAAAGGAATAAGCACTACTTAATGCCACTTTTTGATCAGGCTGGTTTAATTATTTTTTAAAAATAAGCATCTAAAAAGGAAACAGTGAGTTTCACAGAGCAAAATGAACTGAACCATGTTGTGTTTCAAAACAGTCTGAAGTGAAGGAGTGTAGTCAATAGGTTTTTATAACGGGTTAAATTGTTTACTTGGCATATTGAAGTCTAGGATGAAAATGTTTCTTTGACTATTTCAACCAAAGCTTTGGCTGTATCTGAATCATTTATGCTCACATGTTTGTGATCTGATGAGATTAAGTATTTGTTACACTTCACGAGAATGGGTAGAGTCTCTCTTCCATCCGTAGGAATGTTGAGTATAGAATGTATTCTATAAAGGCTGGCACTCTTTATAAAATACAATTTACAGTGCAATCCTATGCATATTTGCATGCAGTCTACAGTCCTTTTCTTACTACAATTTTCTGGTCTTCACTTTGATTGCATAGTTCTGTTCTCTTGGGAATTATTGATCTGATGGTTGTCCACAGTGGGTGCTCATGAACTACAATTAAAAATATGATGTTGATTACTTCGAGGAGGTATTATGCCAGGCTTCCTCAACCTCAGCCCTCCAGATGTTTTTTTGGCCTACAACTCCCATGATCCCTAGCTAGCAGGACCAGTGGTCAGGGATGATGGGAATTGTAGTCTCAAAAACATCTGAAGGGCCGAGGTTAAGAAAGCCTGTATTATGCAATATTGTTCATCTGTGCTTTCTGATATGATGTAGAGGGTGTTTAAAACAAGATTGCTAAGCAGGCATCTGTTATTAACACTGTTAAGAACAAGCCCCAGTTATCTTCTATAGACAGGCATATTTTAAAAGTTAGGGGTGAAAGTAGAAAATCATTTCTTCTGGTTTGATTTCATGTTTATTTTAATATTCTTGCATTTACTGATAATAAATTTAATTATGGTAAGGAACATGAATGTGAATATCTCTTTCTAAAGGTTTTTTTTAAAATAAGACTCATCAGATTACTTGTTGGAAAGAAACTCAATTAATAGTCTCTTAAGATGTATGTCTCAGTAAATTTGTGTAAATGCAGTTTCTGAATGGTTGGTTGCATTCTTTCTTGTAATAAAACATATTTAGTCAAAGCAGTCTTAATCTTCATGCTGGAAGCAGCTCTGCAGGTGTGTTGTATCTGTATTTTGGAAAATTCTCCAAAGTACTACTCAAAATATAAATACAATAAAAAGCCAGTCAATTGCATCATTGGTTAAGGCTTTGATCTTTCATATGTATATTTTCCTCCTTTTTAAGGTATTTAGTGGATAGCCGCTGGTTCAAACAGTGGAAAAAGTATGTTGGATTTGACAGCTGGGACAAATATCAGATGGGAGATCAGAATGTTTATCCTGGTCCTATTGACAATTCTGGACTTCTCAAAGGTAATTACTGTTGAGTATTAAAAAAGAAAGCAGGAACCTGATGTATCTATGAATTATAAATATTGCATATTACTGCAGTTATCTCACCCTGTCATTCTTAGGTTCCAGAATATCTGGGAATTTCTTCTTACAAATTAACATTTTCAAATACAGTAGTTCAGACTGGATGATATCCAGCAATGTCTGTCCGCTAGTTGAATCAATATTGTTTGTGACACAGATTTCCCCTTCTCCCCACAACCCCTCATGTGCTCCCCAAATCTGCTAGGGAAGAGCATGGAAGAGTAGAGGAGGAGAAACTATATTGCCTGAGGGGATTTCTCTTGTTTGATATTGGCAATCACCCTTTATTCCATCAGGGAATATGTTGTTAGTTTATAAATACATTTCAGTTGTCTCAAACTTGATCACGTGATCTTCAATTCCTTTGTATTAGTGTGTTAAATACTTTCGTTACCCAAGAAAATAAGAACAATTTAGAAACAGCAACTGTGACATCTAAATATTGTCATCCCTAAATATGTAAACATTTCCTCATAGATGGGGACTGTCAGTCTCTCAAGGAACATCTCATTGATGAGCTGGACTACATTCTTTTACCAACTGAAGGCTGGAACAAGCTGGTTAGCTGGTATACTCTTATGGATGGCCAGGAACCAATTGCACGCAAGGTACTTCTTACATTGACTACTGAAATATCTATACTTGCACTTGAAATGCTCCGCTTACAGTGCTACCAGTTAAATGCGTAGGAGTAATTTGAATATGTGCATATCACGTCATGGTTTTTGCAAGTTAACTAGTAGTGAGTCCTGGCATTAATCGGTATTAATGGCTTCATTTCTTACTCAGTGTTAATGATACATTCATTTTTTTTAAGCATGAGAACAAAACATTGATGAGACAACTCTTATCATCTTATTTATTATTTCACCAACCTAGTACAGCCCTAGTTACTTCCGGCCTGGTTAATGATTAAAAAATTCTGTTAACTTCTCCTGACAGTTCTGTGAGTAGGGCAGAAATTTGTCCTTGCTTTGGCATAGGAAGGCAAGTTCTAACCCAAACCATGTAGATAAGCATTAAATTAGGTAAATACTGTTTCAGTTTTATAGTGATAACTGTTTCAACTGCAGCACTGTTAACTGCATTAATTGCTTAATTTTGCGTTCTGCTTAAGTCTGTTCTAATAATATACCTTGACTTTGTACTTAGATTTTGGGCACACAACTGTATGAAGCATTTTGTGCTAATAGCAGAAATACATTGTGTACTGAAATATTTACAGGTGATGCATTTTTAAAAATGAGAATTATTAGACTCTGCTGGAACTTGGACATACCATTCACTTTCCTGTATCGTTCCACTTTCTTCCTTGTCATGTGCACTCTCTTCTGATACATTCAGTAGAAGACTCCCTTTCTAGGCAGTGTTCCTTACAACAGCTCTCCTATGTCTGTTTGTGTCTGTATCAGTTTACAGAATAATACTCACCTTTTTCTACACAGAATGCCCATTGCCCATTGCTTATGTAATATGTACTTTGGAAAAAAAGGAGAGTAGGTAATATGTTATTATTAGTTATTCATCAGTTTCATGTATGAATCACTTCCTTTGAGGTTATCAAAGCAATTTGCAGTACAATTAAAAACAGTGAAAACAATTGCTGATATAAGAAAATATAAAAAACATCAAAAGTGCATGTAAAACAACAGTTGCATAAATGAAATCAATTTCACATCCAGTACAGTTACAAGATAGGATAATGCTCTCCATTTGGAAGAGTACTGAAAGAGGAAAGTCTTTAAAAAAACAAAAAACCTGAAAGAATAGAGATGGCACTTGTCATTTATATACAGTCAAACATCAGTTGTCGAACGTAATCCGTTCCGAAAGACCGATCAACTTCTGAAACGTTTGACAACCAAGGCATGGCTTCCAGTTGACTGACAGCTAGTTTTAAAAGTTTTAAAACCGGAGCACTTACTTCCAGGTTTTCAGCGTTTGAGAGCCGAAACATTCGAAAATGGAGCCATTCGAGAACCGAGGTTTGACACAGGGGTCAGCAAACTTTTTCAGCGGAGTGCCGGTCTACTGTCCCTCAGACCTTGTGGGGGGCCAGACTATATTTTGGGAGGGGGGAAATGAATTCCTATGCCCCACAAATAACCCAGAGATGCATTTTAAATAAAAGCACACATTCTACTTATGTAAAAACACGCTGATTCCCGGAACGTCCGCAGGCCGGATTGAGAAGGTGATTGGGCCGCACCCGGACTTTAGTTTGCCTACCCATTGAAGTGTGAGGCATGGGGAACTTGGCATTGACATCATGGCAGGACCATCTAATATATTCCGTCACACAGTTCTGAGCTCCTCTTTTCTTCTCAATAAGTGTCAAGTGACCTGCTGCTTTGAGATGCTGCAAGAGCAACACTCATGCCCCACCCATACCGCCTCACCAACCACTACTGTACTTAAAGCCAGTGTTTTATTTTTGTAGTCAACTATTGAGGCTCAGCATTAATCCTATGAAATAGTCTGGTTAATCCAGGTATCACATTCCTAGACATCTTCGGTTTTCTATGGAGGATATAGGCAGTGCTTCCGCCCCCCGCCCCTGAAAAATAGGTGCCGGTACTCACCATGAAGTTGTTACAGTAAGTGCCACGCAACAGAAAGAGGTGCTGGTATTGCAAACCCTTGAGTACCCCCTGAAAAAAAGCACTGGGTATAGGTTCCGTTCAGGTATCATGTTAAATCATAGTTTGAGTTTCCAGACAGCAGTTCAGGGTGGCTTGTCTGTTTGTTTCCTGTCCTCTTAGCAATCAGCTTCACACATTCCTCCGTAGTTCAGTAGCACTGCAAGGAGGGTAATGGCTGTAACTATGGCTTGTCCATTTTGATTCCATGTCCAATTACAGCACAAACTACAGTGTGCAAAACCACTTTAACCATTTTCTGATTTGCTGGCTAACAACTGAAACTGGTATTTATCATAGGTAACACATGTACTCCAGTTTCAGTAGTGGATAAAGATACAATAGCTTCATTGATTTATATTTTGGGAGGAGTTGAAGAAATGAAAATTGTTGCCATTTGCCTTTGTCTGCAGATCTTCTTAGCTTACAAAGCTGATAGGCAGGGCATTGTTGTTATTATTATTAATTGTATTTTACAGAAAGACTTACTTGCATGTTGCTGTCTGAGAAAATTAACTTTCTTTGTCTAGTTAAGATCTTTTGTAGTGTTCGCTCCTCCTGTGAAGAAACCATATATTGTATCCATTTATTGGATATTTGGGGTTTATTGTGGGCTAAAATTTGAAAATGTGTGGTTTCGCTGTGGCTGAAATAATAACCTAAAATATTATATCTACATTTTTGTTTTCAAGAAAGATTATCTGTGTTGATGTCTAAGCCTTCTGTTTTAACATCCCGTTTTAAGGTTACTGGAAAACCTGTGTATTGCAGTTTTCATTACTCCAATATCTTAATAAGTAGTGAAAGGAAGAGGACCCCAATTTCATATTCATATTTCTAAGCCCCATAGATATCAGGTTGTTCTGGTAGAGTATAGATGGATAGTTTTGTTGAGATAAAACATTGTTCCAAAGGAACCTTGGTGGCTGTGTAGTTGAGCCAAAAATATGCTTACTTTTCATTTAAAATTGCTAAACTGCTTGCTTACAAAGGTGTTGAACTATTCTACCATAAGGTTCCATAAGGTACCATTCTACCATAAGGGACCAAATCAGAAAAATGCCAAGTAATATAAATTGGCTTATCCATAAGCAAAACCTCAGCTGATTTGGGGGGTTTTTTGTAAGCTGCTTGGCTGCATAGAGAGGTTTTGGTTGCAATGAAAACTAGAAATTAAGAGCATATGCTGGCCTGAATTGTTGGTACAATTTACAATATTGCTATTTTTAACACACTCCATCATGAATCATCAGTTTAGGAATAGCATAGCAAAGGTAGATCCAGCTTGTATATAAAATGCCACCGACATCTGTTTACCTGATACCCTTCCTGGATGCTCCATCTCATTGCATGCCATCACAACCTCCCTCTCTTTGCTGCTATGCACATCTTTCCACTTCCAGAAACAGGGAGAGATCCGTGACAACCAGCAGCCATTAGCCTGTGTTTCCGCAGTGTTGCATTTGTAGTAGTAGTTCGCTTTTATATGCAGCCCTTCAGCTTAGATACAGACTTGCAGCCCAAACTATGCATGTTAACTCGGAAGTAGACTCAGTGGGACTTCCCACTGGAATGTTAAGCATACATGGTATTGCAGCCGTAATCTGGAAGGATGGACCTTGTGTATCCTTCTTCATGCGCACAGAGCTGTTTTGATTCAGTTTCAATTTCAGTTTTAAAACAGTAGTGGAAGCAATCCTGCATGCAGCTTCTGAAATGAAACTCTGCGTAACACAGGGCTGCATTCTAGAGGTGTTCTGCTCTTTCTTCCAGACTTAGAACTAATAATTCTGCATTTAGAAGGAAGGACAAAGAGGCCCTGCTACATAACCCCTGGAACTCAACTAAGTTTTGAACTGGGAGCAGAGCATGGGACTTTCTTTGTCTTACGTATAATGTGAAGCTACAAGTTGAACAGAGGTACCAAACTTGAGCAGAGGTACCTTCCTGCTTGAGGACGTTGCCTCTGCTCATTTTCCTTGGAAGTCCTTAGCCCACCCTGACCACAGCCCACCCCATACAGCAGGGTCTCCTGACCCTAAGTGGAACATTTTTAAGGGGCTAAGGGTACTGCCTTATGGAGGAAATCAGCTTCTACCAGCCCCAATAAACGTGCTTAACTCTGCATACAACATAAAACAATTTTTGTAAGCTGCTCTGAGAACTTGTTGAATATGTTAAATCTTTAAAATTAAAAAATCAAAAATTTGAAATTTGAAATTTGAAATGTACTTTTAAAAAATGATAGACCAAATTCTTAGCATGCTGAAATTTGATGCAAACATCGTTTTACAGCCTTTCGGTGCTTCTTTGAAATAGTGGCATTCACATATCCCTGATTGTAACCTTAGCAACAAGAATAGCTGTGTTTTATAGTAACACAAGGTGGTATCACTCTTCTGTTGCACTTAAAGCTCAGCTGCAGCAGTACATACAAATAATTTGGCATAAGCAAGTTCTGTAGATTCAGTTTCCCCTAAATATCCACATCAAGTTACAAAATACCTGGAAAATGTTTATTAATATGCTAATACTTCCCTTTAGTGAGTGTTCATTAACTCTGTTGCCATAGCATATTACTTCTAGCAGTTATTTGGTACCTCCTTCTCCACCATATTTGTCTGATGTATCACATATCAGGCTGACGGCTATTTTCAGGACAGTCTACATGGCTGACTTATGCAGTTACAGCATAGAAGATCAGATGGAAGTATATACGAGGTGATTGTGAATATTCTCCTTACTTCAATTTGCAAGTTTTGTCATTCGTTAATAATATATGGCAAGGAACAAATTAGAAAATCATTTTCCTAGATAAAAGTGAAAATTACCATATCACTTAGAAAATCAGTTAACCAATGTCGTAACTCTTGCTGGTGTTATATATATTTTATTCATTGTACCGTATTTTTTTGGGAATATTGGTAATGTTATATAGAATTAGTAGGGGCTATCTTGTTAATTACAAACATGTTTTTAAACATAAAACAGAAAAGATTATGATGTAGCTTCCATGCTTTTTAAAATCATACAAATTCTCAAAGTGTTATAAAACATCAAACTCTAAAATAAGAACCGATTATTTGGAAGTGTTCAGAATTTTGTTGTATGCATTTAGGGATTCATATATTCTATTCAAATAACCATTCTTGATCTGTTTGTATTCCAGGTAGTTGAACAGGGTATGTTTGTCAAGCACTGCAAAGTAGAAGTATATTTGACCGAATTAAAATTGTGTGAAAACGGAAATATGAACAATGTAGTAACAAGAAGATTTAGTAAAGCTGACACAATCGGTATGCCCATACCTGTTTATAACATGAATTACTGCTTTTAAAACCTTATTTAAAATGTGTCTTTGGATCTTGTGAGGTTTTGTAGAACATGTTTTATGACACATTCACAGTATTAATAATCGTATTTGTGTGTAAAAAAAAAGCTCCAGTGCAAAGTTCTCCCTAATGTTATAATTTGAATAGAATAAGTGTAAATGTATATAATAAAGATTTTTACCTGACCATAGTCTGAGAAAACGGGCAAAGTTCAGGTTCCTCAGCGTAAATGAATGTCAGGCCAAAGAAGCTTACTAATCTTTTTAAAATGCATGTGGTCAGTTCTTTTAAGACATTGAGTAGGATGAGTGGCTAAACCCAATTTATATCCTTAATTCATACAGCTGCATGTATCTGTATAATCTTGCCATTTGTTTTTTGTATGTGGTGTGTTGTAACATGGATATTTACAACTTGTGCAACCAAGTAATTATGATACCATGGGTTCTAAACCCCCCCCCCCCATTTTTGTCAATATAGACACAATTGAAAAGGAGATAAGGAAAATCTTCAATATTCCAGATGAAAAAGAGACCAGGTTGTGGAACAAATACATGAGTAACACATTTGAACCTTTGAATAAACCAGACAGTACCATACAGGATGCTGGCTTGTACCAGGGGCAGGTAGGCTATATGTAGAAACCTGAAATTCTGGAGATTTTCTGCTCTTCTGGCATACATTCATGGTAAAGTTGCTTATTGAGGACATCTTATTCTTAATGTTTGGTTAAAGTTTATTTCAGCTTTACACTTAATTAACCATGTCCGCTGAGGCTGGGAAAATGGTTATCGGCCTATATGAAGATTTGTGACTTGTGATTCTTGAACAGTGTCTTTCCATACTAGACGGCAAAACCACTCTTAAATGTCATTTCAAAATCAGTTTTTTTATATGAACAACAGTAAAAACCCAATTCCACTGCACATAAACTCCACCTTTAAATCCACATTTGCTTGACTGGGCAGTAGGACACCAAGTGTGTTCCATCGTCCAGTCGTTTGAAGGCAGGAAAAAGTAATCACTCCATGAGCATCTTTGAGTTGGCCTGTCTTTGGAGCGGAGGTTTGTTTTTCCTGCCTTACTTGAAAGAGACCTAATTTTGCTGGTTCTCTGTGTATGCTTTGAGGGGATCTGGGTGCAGTGAGTGGATACATGCCTAATTCTGTGTTACAGAGTTTGGGTAAAGTTATCCTTTTTTCAATTTTAGCCTATTATTTTGAAGCTACCTCTTTGCCTAGGATTTCCCCCACCTATGTTTGTGTCAGTCTCTCTCTGCATGTGTTGGATTCCCCTGCTAATAGAACCACAGCTAATTGCCCCTTGCTATTGAATTAGTTCTTCCTTTATTCCTCCCCTATTGATCTATAACATACCAATTAATTATAAAATAATTAAATTGTAAATTATAAAATTTTGATCAGGCCATAAACCTTGGCCTGATCAACTTCTAAATTCTTTCCCTTTGAAATCGATTGGTCCTGACCCTACACACTTTTTCCTGAGCCTACGCTTGCTGCCTGTTTAAAAACCTCCAGAGTTGCTGCTTGTTGCCTGTTTTAAGATCAGATCTCAGTTTACTGGACTAATTAAGTAGCAGTGTGTCAGAAGGATAAGAGAAAAGAGCAGCTGAGGCCAGGAGGGTGGGCAGAGTATCTAAAGTGTGGGGCATGGCAAGCCTGAAGGAGGACAGATATGGTGTGAAAACAGGCGTCCACATTTTTTTTTTTTTTAATTCTGTAGGAACTGCAGCAGCACAGCACAACCTGATTGGCCCTGCTGCACTGGACATGAGATAATAATAATAATAATAATAATAATAATAATAATAATAATAATAATAATACCCTGCCCATCTGGCTGGGTTTCCCCAGCCACTCTGAGCAGCTTACAGCACATAAAAAATAATAAAACATAGACATTGAAATTTTTCCTATACAGGGTTGCCATCAGATGTATTCTAAAAGTCAGATAGTTGTTTATTTCCTTGACATCTGAAGGGTGGGCTCCACTACCGAGAAGGCCCTTTTCCTGGTTCCCTGTAACCTCACTTCTCGCAGTGAGGGAACCGCCAGAAGGCCCTCAGAGCTAGACCTCAGTGTCCGGGCTGAACGATGGGGTTAGAGACACTTCTTCCTTCAGATACACTGGGCCAAGGCCGTTTAGGGCTTTAAAGTTCAGCACCAACACTTTGAATTGTGCTCAGAAACGTACCGGGAGCCAATGTGCAACTTTCAGGACCGGTGTTACATGGTCTTGGCGGCCACTCCCAATCACCAGTCTAGTTGCCGCATTCTGTATTAGTTGTAGTCACCGAGATCCCTGTAAAACCCAAAGGGGCCACATTGGCAGTGGTGGCAGCAGGCAGCCACATTCCAAGTGGTGGCATATGCCCTGTGGCAGCAATGGCAGGCAGAAGAGAGACCATCTATAGTGATGTTGGAGAAGTGCCATGCTCATTATATAGGATAGCAGCAGCGCTGTTTGGACTCTAGACAAGATGAGCCGCTGTCTGGAATGGATGAAAGGTTTGGGCCAGCCCACCAGTTCCTTCTTTCACTCCATTTTATCTTCGAGGGATTAGTTTTGGGGGGTTTTCAAGGGCACTCCATGGCCTATTCTAATATTATATTGCTTAAGGGTTTGTTGCTCCTCTGGCCTGTTGGTTACACAGCAAGCCACTGCTACCAAGCCACATGCAAGCTTCCCTCATACTGCCACCTCTGATCAAGCAAGTGTTCTACATCAGTCTCGGCATAGAGATTCAATGGTTTCTAGCTTGCACTTCAATACTGCTCCTACTGCTGCCACCCTGGCTAAAATGTGGTTGTGCAGCAGGAAGAAAGTGTAACATTTACTCCTCTTGTGATGAGACAGTTGAAAGAGGCTGCCAAAAATACCAATATGCTTGATACCGTTCAGTCTGTCAGGGTGAATGTCCAGCCAACCATGGTTTCTCCTAATGTGCCTTCCCCACAGCCTTCTCCAGATTCACATGCTGTGGCAAGAAGTCAAGTGGGACTCCAAAGAGGATGTTGTTAAGGTTAATAGTTTCTCAGAAATTCTCACTCAGTTCTGTTGAAGGCTGCAGATAGGACACATTTAGAAAGATCAGGAAAATCTTGAGATGCATACTGTTTCCGTAATGGATGTTATATCATTTCTAAGTGAATTAATGTCCAGTTGATAGTCTTAAACTGTACTCTCATTTTCCTAAACTGTAATGAAGTTAGTTTTTCTCTTTAAATTTTATTCAATATAGGTATTAGTGATAGAACAAAAAAATGAAGATGGAACATGGCCACGGGGTCCTTCAGCTCCAAAGTAAGTGATTAAAACAAATGAGTGCTTCCCACAACATGGCTTGTTGGATTTGCTTCTATACCCCAAAATATTTTCAACATGGTTTTGGAAACAGCACATTCATGTTAGTAATATATGCCTTTCCTTGGAAGAACAAGAATTATATTCTACAGGTTTATGTGGCTGGTCAGATGTTATTAAAGAGCATGTATTTCTGTAGACCTGTGGCTAAGTCATTATTGCAATATTAGGAATCTGGGCTAAATATGAATAGTTTCTTTTATATGGGAAAGATGTCAAAACTACTAATCATTGCTTATGTTATTGTCCTTATGACCTTTTTTTAAATACTATGATTATTGATTGTCTTCCGTCTTCTGTCTTCTGTCTTCATTGTATTACAATAATAGGATTGAATAAGACCAATCCTGTGACTTATTGTATTTCTTGGTCACATTCTATGTCCATGGGCATACAAAGCAATGTACAGAAAAAGCCATAACATATTAAATTACGATATACAGAATATAGTTAAGGAGGAGGCTGGGGAAGGTCACTTTAGGAAGCATATTCCTAAATGGGTTATTATCAATTTTCCCCAAGGGTGCCTGGAACTGGCCACCATCACCACTTGACATTATTTATTTTTTAAAATGGTATGTTAGAAACAGGTCCATTTTGTACATCTGATAGGTCTAAATAAATATGTGGCTTTAAAAGCCCAGATTTCAGTATGAATGGAAGGGCATTTCTTGAAGTTTAATATCTACTCGTATATTTTGAGTTTCGTTTCATTATTTACTTATTATTTAAATAGAATGTTAATGTTCTAAAATCTTTAGTCTTCTAAAATACATTGTTTACAAAAGAGAAACAATAAGCCCTTTTGCTCCAAACAGTAAATCTTAGTAGAGTACTAAAATATGCTTTTAAATATTTCATATAGCAGCTTCAAATAATTTTCATAAGGGTAAATGTAGCAAAAAGAACAAACACCCCTTAAGAGAAGTTATCAAAAACAAAATTTAGGTTAAGGTCTTTTATAAGACAATGAGGAGAATAGAGTAAGGTAATGTAATGAAAGATTAGTATAGGGTAAAAACTTGATGGTAAGGATTTGCTGAACTAACAAATTGAACTGGAATATAAAAAAGGGAGGGATGAGGAGGTCTGGGGAAATAAGTGTATGAAGATATGTTACGAAAATTAATGTGTTTTTAACTGTTTCTATTTTCTATGTTTTTTTTTCTTTTTTCATTTGTTTTGTTATAATTTGGAAACTTTAATAAAATATCATTTAAAAAAAAAAGAACAAACACACCGTTTCCTAATGAAATACTTCAAAACCTACCTATATTGCTATGTGATCCTGCTGAAGGCAAAAGGGGGAAAATGAGAAGAAAATTCAAAAGATGTTGAAGGAGGCGTGGGAGAAGAAAGAGAGTGGAACAGTTTCCTTTTCTATAGAAATGCTGTAAATATAAACTGAAATGCAGAAGCTGATTCTGCATACTGTATCTAGATACAGAGTAATAGGTAGCCATTGTATAAGCATGAAGATGTGTGGGAATAATTGCTAAAATTGAGCAAGTTTCAAAATTCAGCAGAATATGCGCCCAAGCAAACTTTGGATGCTTAAATACTTCCCCTAAGTGATAAAAAGCAATCAGACTGCTTTTAAGATTGAATGGTTATAGCTACAGGTGAAGTACCTCTACAAAATAATGTTTAATATCTGCAAGAATTTAACGTTTAATATTTACACTTTCAAAAATCCTCCAAAACTTGAATCTTTATACCGAATGTTATATATTTGGTTTTGGTATTGAAATACATTTGGAGAAGGTTACAGTAGCCCGCTACTATGCTGTGTGCTGAATTATTCATTTGTATACTCAAGACTTTAACTTCACCTTTAAGACATTGTTCATCTGGGCGTGATGAGTACCTGTACTGTGCAGTATACCCATTCTAATCTAAGGGAAATTGCACCCTAGAACAGATGGCCTTCCAGATGGTGTTGGACTCCCATTGACCCCAACCAGCACAGCGAATTCTCTGGAATGCTGAAAACTGGAGTACAACACATCTTGAAAGGGGCCACAGTTTCCCACCCCTATGCTAGAAAATGCAGACATTATCTGGTTAGCCACCAAGACACATGCCCGGTCAGAAAGTTGGAGGGAGGAATTCCATGTAGCACTGAGATCACGCCATCAGCGCCAGCCTTTTGGCTTGCAAGATCGATCTTACATCCCCAGTGTGCTGTTGTGGGAGTTCCCCTGACACACACATATTTGTGGGGTAGGGAGAGCGGCAAAAAGCCCAGTTGTGCTAGCCAGAGTCCTTGTGCTACCTTCCACTAGTGGGACTCGTTAGATGAATCTGGCCCTTAAGGCACATTATTGAGTCATCCTACTGAAGGTTAGCAGGTTTGAATCTGGGTTTGGTCAAACAGGAGTTCCATGCACATTGACTTGAATTCCATTGTGGGGAAAGTGGGATATAAATGTATTAAATAATAATAAATAATATGTCAGCACCTCAAAGAGAAGCCATTGGGCCTTGCTTCAACATGTTAGATTTTTAGGTGCGAATATTTGTTGTGATGGTGCTTTGTTACAGGCAGTTCCTTACCTAGATGCTAGACACGTGTACTTAAACATATTAAATCAGCTTTTGTCTGCATTCTTCAGATACCTCAATCAGTCACATCACTGATGAAAGTCATTTTAGCTCTCTTTCCATGTTGATCATTCATCTTAATACATGCCAAGTGCTTGGGTCTTCATATATTCTTGTTTCGCTATTCTTTTTAGTTGTGTGACCCATATTTTAGGTTATGTTATAGGTATGTAATTGTTTGTTACTTTTACATTTTGTTTAGCTCATAATTGAAGGTTTAGATATTTGACTAGTAGTAGAAGTAATGGCTTGTAATGAATTATTTACACTTTATTCTACACAGTATGAGATTCCATAGTCACTTTGGTTTACATTGAGGTCCTCCATTGCTATTAGAAAACAGATAAACAGAGGACTCTCAAAGAATAATATTAATTGTGAAATGAAAAACTTTTCCAGAAATGTCTTTAAGCAGTAATTAATCAAAGCCCCCACAAAATAAAAGTTTTTATTTTCAAAAATATCCTGATTAAAACTTTTTATTCACATGAATGTTTACTTTTTTAAATTAAACATTTTCATGAAGTCGTGGAGGCTGCATACACTCTTGAATGTGATTTATAATACATATACCATATTACTCTCTGCAAATATTAGTTTTACTGTTAATTGTTGTTATATTGACAACAAAGTCAAGAATTCTCCAATCTCTTTGAAATCAAGAGGAGTTCAAACACAACTGTTTTAGTTGGTCATTATTCTTTCTGACAATGGGTATGCAAGATGTACTCATATCTTTATATCTAAGCAGTCTCATGTAGCCAAATACTTTTCTTAAATGCTTTGCTCCTGGGCCATTTAGCTAACTCTTCTGAGGATGGGATAGGTAGCTTGGGGTAGAACATATTCCTCTTTGCACATAGAATATCCTAGGTTCTGTCTCTTACATTTACACATATAGCTAGGAAAGGATCTGTCTGGAAACCAGATCTAATCAGTCTACGCAATGATACGCTATGTGGACCATTGTCATGACTCAGTTTAAGGCAGATTCCTATGTTTCTGTGATAATTAACAATATTCAAAGTAGCTTCTCCTAATCTTGAATATTTCGACTGTTGAAGTCAGTAACTCTTGGATCCAATTTTCATTTTCCAACCTTCCACATGGAAGGCTGTTAGAAACTCTTTCCTCACGTCAGGAACAACTCCATACCAATCTGTATATTTTTCAAACTGCTTACTACACTATTTAATTATATTGCACGGGTAGTCCCAGGACGGCATGTTCCTCACAGTCTTTAACCAGGCATATGCATGTAGCACGTGGCTTGTAAATGTTAGTCTTTTTTGTAATTCTGTGTCAAAGCTAAAAGCTGTGCTCAAGACCACCACACTCACCCACCCTGGAACCGTGTCTCCTCATGTGTTGGATTTAATGTAAAAATTGGCTGAGAGGGTCAAGTAACATGAAGGAATCGTTCATTATGAAACCTTACCAGTATTTGGTTATGTCTCATTTAGCAGGACTGTAAAAATACTGAAGTTTATTATAGGCCAGAACTCTTTAGTGCACTTCATTCTACGGCATGCTGTGTTTGCTTTCCTTTTTGTGCATTTAGCAATTGCTGAGGACAACAGATTCTAACTGACAATTTCTCCTGTTGGCATGGTTTCTCTTAAGTTCTAGCATCTGGTGACTAAATGTGAGCAAATTAGCTTGGTAGACTAAGATGAGATGATTCAGTTTTGACATGGGGTGTGATCCAAAATCCTCTGTATACAATGACACTGCTTTTATGAAAGAAAGTCATAAAGTCACCCAAGTATTATTCATCATATGTGTCTCTTAATGTTTGTAGTAATTCTCTTGTTAGCGGAATATCCTTTGTATGCCATAAGACCCATTCAGGCGTGGCTACGATTCTTTATATTGGGATCCCTTAATTGACTTTAATATATTTAAATCTTGCAGAAGCAAGCTTCCATGTCTGTATATCTAATTTTGTCCTCAGTTTCCTCTTTGTTTTGGTATACAGACAAGGAATCTTCCTTCTGCGAACGTAGTGCCCCTAGATGGATTGGAGGTCATAGAGATGTATTTGACCAGCAAATTCTTAACATACTGCTTTTAGTAGTAGGGTAATAGTAGTGTGGTTCTTCTATACAAAAAATAGTAAAAAAAAAAAAGACAAAACACCCAAAAGACATTTCTTTAAGGCAGCTTTGTCCCCATCTTTGTCTCAGTCTGAATTGAGGGGCCCATGTCTGCTATTTTCAATGGGAAGAAAGCTATCGGCAAATATTTTAATAACTCTGGGATTCATTCCTCAGAATGAATCCTAACTCATAGACCGGATGCACCAACAATGGAAGTGAATAAAAGATTCCTTCTTCTGATTTTGCAATAGCTGACTATGTAAAACTGTGGGTTACCTTGACCATGTACAGTTTTGTGGGTCACCTCAAAGATCCAAGAGTTGCCAAACTAATTGTGTGAGTTTAGCTATTCTCAGCTAAAACAATGTAGAATATTTCCATGCTGAGGTAGGGTTGTTTAACCATCCCTGAATAACCACACATTTCTGATTAAAATAACCCCATGTATAGACTGGGGGCATTTGAGCATTGCAAACTACTTTTGCATGACATTTTAGAAGCAGATTGAGTTAGCATGGGTATCAGCTGTTCAAAAAGGTTGCTTGATCCCATACAAAACACCCCTTTGTATCCTCGTCATGATTTATGATTAGAATGTTAATACAAAACTGATGAACTAATCTGATGAATTATTGTAAGTGGATTATAATTTCTGTATTACCTCGCTTGCTCACTCCCACCTCCCCAGCATGCACATAATTTTAATATATGCTTCTCTATTATTGTCAGTTCATTTTATGGTGTGTACGTATTATTTAGGGGACCACAGCACATCATTACTATGCTTGTTTTTCCCCAAAGCTTTGTACTGCTCATTACAGTTCTATGGTATATAATAAATTACCTTTTCTTTACACTCAGAAGGGATTATTGCTTCTTAGGTCAATTGTGAAGATTAGGAATATATTTGAAACATAGCTGCTAAGTTGACTTTGAAGATGGAATTGATCGAACCATGGAAAAATAAAATCCCACTCCATACCAAGACATTGAAGGATTGTACTTTCACATTAAATGTTATTATTATTATTAATAATAATAATAATAATAATAATACCCCGTCCAACACATATGGCCTCCAACACATACAAAAATGTAATGAAACATCAAACAGTAACAATCTGATCCAATATAAAAAGTCACAGTAACTTTAAAATAAACAACTTATATCAAATAAAGCAACATTCAGCCATCCATCAGAATCTAATTGTAAACAGTAAAATTAAACATCAGCAAATAATAATTAAACAGTTTACACTTATCAACAATAAAGAATTACCAATCTATAAGCAATAAAAATGACAGCAAACCACAATGCATAAAATACCACAAAACATACAAAACCATGTAGAAGGATCAAACTGAGAAACAAGGACACACAATCATACATTTACTATCTATGTGTGACCCTCTTCCCCCAAATGCAATTATTATCTTTAAGAAATATAGATGAGACTTCTCGTTAAGGCTACAACATTATAGAGGCTACAGACTAGGACTGCTACAAAATGTTGCAGTCTATATTCTACCACTCAGTATTCCACCCATGGCCGCCTCAGAACGCTAATGGCTCAAGCGTGCCTTTCCGTGAAGATTTATTAAAAATTTCTTCCAATAATAAACTTGCATACTTCTGCAAACATATGCAGAAACTACTATTTTATTTTGGAGTGGTCCTGATTTGCTTCCTTAATTGTAGGAATGATGGAGGGAAAATGTTACGCTGTTCCCAAAACCTCTGAGAGGGAATAGTCTTGCTCATTAAGTCTTCATTAAGTCTGGAATGGAGGCATGTTTAGGCCTCATTGTAAGGTTGGGTGGAGAAAGGTAGGCAACTTTAGAAGTGATTAAAGGATTAAGGACTCCTTTTCCCATCTTTCCCTGGTGTGCTAGGTAGTGTCAGAGGGCTGCCAGCCCCAAACCTGAGAATTTGCTAGCTGTTTAGTTAGGCAGTTGGGGATGGGAATATATGCAGATTTCCCTTTTTTCCTTCTTATTTTTCAGTGAACAGGAGCATTCCAACCATATAGTGGCTCGATACATTCTCACAGTCTGCCTACCTTTATTTTCAATACACCCTTCCTTTGGTGGAAAATTCATTGAATTTTCCATAAGGCTCACCATCGCCATCTAGAATCATAGAGTTGGAATAGGCCACAAGGGCCATCGAGTCCAACCCCCTGCCAAGCAGGAAACACCATCAGAGCACTCCTGACATATGGTTGTCAAGCTCTGCTTAGTGTCTAGTGTCACATTGTCTATTGCTCTTAAAATACACTTAAAACGTGAATATCTGAGTCCTTTCTCTCTATGCTTAACTACTATCAGGATTCTGTAAACTCGGATGGGTTTTTTTATTTATTTACAAACTTTGATACTCTTGTGTACCTAGAGAGTTCCCCAAGTATGGAGGAGTTACCATCTTATTTTCATCCCATTTTGCTTTCAAATGATAGGCCTTCAGCCACCTGATTTCACTCTTCAAGGGAGTGGTTGGTGGTGATAGACGTTACTGGCTAAAAACAAACTTAGAACAGAAGAGCCTTTTTTAAGTGTTTAAAGCAAGGATCAGAATGTGGCTGTTCCCTGGATGTAACATTCTAAACTCTCTTGATGAGTGATTATACTTTATTGATAGAGGCACTTTGATAAGTTGGTGCTATTTAACTTTACCCTCCTTCAGAATGGGTGTTTCCATGACATGGTAGTATTTTCCCTTAGTTCAAAATGATTGATAACATTTTGGATACTGGATACCAATATGTATAAAGTTTAAATCTTCTCATTGAAGGTGGCCTTTGTTCTAATTATCAGTGTTGATGTCATGCTTGGTGTGTTTTCATTGTGGATCACGGAGGGGAAACTGTGCATTGACACAGGCCAGACATAATTCTTTTGACTAGGTAGCATATCAGGTTAGTTGATAACTTTATGTTCCAAAGGAGCTGTTGTGCTCTGTTTGGGTTATACTATTTTGATGAACCAGATTGTAGCATTTTACCTTTAAAAAGGATGAATCATAGAGTTGGAATGTTGAGGTATGTATAACCATCCTTTTGTGAACCTGTAGTCTTCTGTCTGACTTTGTTGCATGAAATGGTGTTATATGTTTAGATCTTTCCCAACCATCGTTGGAGTTTATTTGAAATCGGTGCACTTTTGGCTTGGCTTCCTTGGTTAATAGTACTAAAATGCAGCTTTGTAGTGTAAATTTTCATAGTTTAAAATAAAATAAAAAATCAAGACTTCAGCATTTCTTATATGGATAGCTGAATATGAAATACTGTTTTGATAATGCTTTTTTAGTGTAGTGATGGTCATATGTTGGCTTAAAATAGTGAATTGAGCTGGTGCTTTAAGGTGCTGTTAAACTTGCTTTCAGAGTGCTTATTGTTAATGTACTGTTGCACTTTCACAACTAATCTTTAAAATTATTAAAAGCGTCATAAAATAGTGACTCTTGCCATTAGGGAGAAGATGCATTTCATTTGTGACGCAATTAACTTGTGATTTTTTGGTAAAAGTATATCTTTGCCAAATGTTAATTGTGGCTTTGGCTGTTTTAATTCCTGTTTTTGTGTTTTTGTTTTTGAGATAACTGTGAAGAATTACAAGTGAAATGTTTTGAGGTTGGACAACTTTCCTTGGCTGTTTGTTGCTCTGATCATGAAAACCTTATTTTTCATACGTATTTACATACATTGTTCATCTGTTAGCTTTTCCTTTTTTTCATTATTAATTTTGCAATCTCAGCATTTTTATCTAATTTAACATTTTCATATTTTTAAAGGTCCCCAGGTGCATCCAATTTTTCAACTTTACCAAAGATCTCTCCATCTCTGTCAAATAATTATAACAACATCAACAACAGAAAGTAAGCGACACATCTTAAGAACTTTTAATATTAATCATCCAAGTATAATTTCAAGGCAAAACTGTTTTAATTCTAGATAAATAACTTGGATGGACTGTATTGCTGTGGAACTGCAGTGATGCCATGTCTTAAAGGTCACCAGTACCCCAAGGTGTTCAGAGAGAAACTAACAGAAGAAGATCGTTTCTGCTTTACTTTTTCTTCAGAACCCTGATACTGCATAATCACCCTGATACTATACAGCACCACATTCTGATTTGAAACCATTGCATTAAGAAAAGACTTCAGCAAAAATGGCGTGCATGGAACAAAAGTCACGTAACATTGCTCAGGCTTTTCAAATCTTGGGGCTTGGCATTCAAGTTCAGAGATTGTTGTAATAAATTTTTAAAAAATTTTAAAATTTTTAAAAATTTAAATTTTTTAAAATTTATTTCGACTGCATCAGACCAACACATTTCTACCTACCTGAATGTAGAGATTTTTGTGACCGCAGGAAGTTTTGGGATTATATGTTACAGCAAGTAAAACCTCAGCAAATTACATTCTGGATCCTTTTTGTTATAAAGACATAATTCTATATGTGTCCCTAACAAATATTTAATATGCTAAACCTGTTTTTAAAAACTTGGGTTAACTCATCAAACCAGCCCTCTTAATTCAAAACACACATCCTGCAGATGCATTGCATTTTCTGCAATCCACTACAAATAGGAAAGTGTCTATTAAATAGTTCACATAGAAGCTTTCTCGTAGAAATACTGGAAAAATAACAGAAGTTACAAATTCAACTTTTCCCTTCAGTCTAAAAATCTCAGTTTGTGGCTATGAATCGAATGTGAAAATGTTGAAGTATTTAAAAGCAATATAATTTCTAAATATTTTATACAATATCTTCCAGTTAAATACTGCATTTATGAGAAGGGAGTTTTCGTAAGGGGTGAAGTGGCACTTGTGTTTCCGCTAATTGTGAGTAGCCCCAACTCTCTCAGTTAAAGAAATACATGTATTTAACTGCAGTCTATTGTAGTTTGTTTGTGTGTCTATAGCAAGTACAGAAAAGTTTTCTTTTTGGTGTGTATAAACAACCTAACCACAGCCTAAACTGATCTTATCCTTTTATTAGAATACTGATAGCCTATGTTAAATGAAAAAGCATATCATAATCTCTGAAGCCATGGGACAGTGGCCGCCTGCTTTAAATCTCATTTTAAAGTGGAAACTAAAAATTTTCAGAATCAACAGAAGTGCCCTGGGCTTGTATTAAAAAGGGCAGCTACACTTCCATTTCATGGAACTGTCCAGCAACTGGCAGGCAGGTACTTTTTATATTTTTGAAGTTCAAAGATGAAAATGCACTTTTAGAAGGAAAGGTTATAGGATGTGCTTTTTTAATTCAGCATATGTAAGGTTTCTAAATCTCAGGGCCTATTTGCCTAGCCTTAGGGAAATACCTTACATGTTACTGTAACTCAACATTTTAGCTTAAACAAGGGCTGGGGAAAACTTACGTTGCTAGCTACCTTGGGCTCATTGTAGGAAGGCAGGTATAAATGTTTTATTTACTTGTTCCTTAAACTCTAATCCACCCTATATCAAGTGATCTTGGAGCAGGATATGTATATAAAGCAAGCGTGACTGGCCTTTGACCCTCTAGATGGTGGTAGGATCCAACTCCCATCAGCTCTTACCAGCATGGCTTATAGCTGAGCGGGGAGGAACTGGTTTAACTTCTTAAGCATTTGCATGTAAACTCAGAAGTACCCTTGAATTCCCCCCCCTTTTTGGGGGGGGTCTTAAGTTCCTTATGTTATGTTGAAAATCTTCTGACTTTAGAAGCAACTTTTTGGATTTGCTTGAATAAGTGGTGGACTCCTGACCAGTCCTGTTTTGGATGAAAACACTGCCACGCTAATCCTCTGAGTAGCCCATTAGTAAAGCAAGTGTTGGTGTCGTCCCCGTCCCCCCCCCCCCGATTTGTCCCATTTCAAAAAATGGGAAATACTATTTAGGTTAGGTTCCTGTACCAAGTTATTTGGGAGTAAGAACCTCTGAATGCACTGGCTCTTACTTCTGAGTAAGAATGTCTAGAATTGCAACATCAGGAAATTGTGATTATCCTACTACATTAAACTTTAGTCTTGAACATACTTGAATGCATTGTACTAAGATCGATCTGTGCATTTAATTGTAAGCCTGGGAATAGAAATCGTGTTTCCCATAAAAAAAGCTGGCTAACATTAGGATCTATGTAGTTTGACTCTACAGTTAAAATGTTACTTATTTCTAATATTGACTCCAAAATACATACTGCATGGCATCTTTTGAAAGGTGGTGAACTTTTATGTCATTACTTCTTACCCTAGTAAATTAATCTCTTATTTTAGAGCACTGTCTTCTGTACGTATGGACCAGCTAAATATTTAAAATATCACTGATATCTCTTGCCCATAGGACATTGATTTTCCTGGCCAGGAGTTGGAATGCACATATTTTTTAAAAATATTTTCTTTCAAGTGTCTGCCCATTTAAGATCATGCCTCCAAATACATAAATAAATAAATAAATTCAGAAATCCAGAGTGAAGAAATATGTTTGTTAAAATATGTTAGTTAATTATTAAAGTAAGCAGACAGCTCCTGCATATATTTATAAATTTATTTTGTAGCCTGACGTATTCAATAAAATTATATCCTATAAATATTCATTTTCACAAATCCACATAAAAGGGGAAGAAAACTGCAATGCATGCAACATCATTCATTGACAGAGGCTACAGCTCATTTGTCTATCCATTCTTTTATTGCCAAAGAATCTATAACCTTCTGACACTGTTGTAAATCTATTTTGTTTGAGCAACTCAGTTATCACAAGCATGCACTCTTCCAAATTCGATCTATTGCTTATAACTTTCGTGAGTCATGGGTACCTTTAATCATTATCTACAATCTTTAACATGGATCTCACAGGATAATGTAATTGATAGGAAAACTTCATAGTAACGTGAGGCATTTTGGGCAGAGGTGATCTGTGAACAGAAAGAAGAGCATTTGCCTAAACTTTATTGTCCCTTCTCATATTTCTTAACACTGGGTTGTATCCCACTACGTTCCACTCAGAATCGACGTATTGAAATGAATAGACTTAAATTAGTCATGTCCATTAGTTTCGGTGGGTTTTCTCTAAGAATGACTAATGTTGTGTAAAAACCCAAAGGGTGGGATTCACTTAACCAGGCCCGTCTGTGGAAGCCCAGGCCAGAACCTCTGCATGCATATTGGGGCTTCTCTTGCCCCGGGTACCCCCTGAAATTGGCTTAAGGGGGTCAGGAGAATCCCCAGAACAGAACAGCTGAAATGGATTGCACAACTGGAACGATTGGAAGAGTGAAATGTTGAATTCCACCCATAATGTAGAAAGGAATTGGGGAAAGTAGCTGCTATTTCCAGGGACTTGAACAAGAGCCCTCCCCTGCTTCTCTAGCAGAATATTTTTTTCCATTCATGGTTGTACAGAAGTGATAGGTTTTGCAAACATTAACATTCTATTGTGTTACAATTGCCGTCAGCGTTAAAACATACCTTCCCTTACATTAGTTTGATTTCTGCTTATGTATTGGGAAGAAATCAGGACCACTTCCGTTAGCTTGATTTCGCAGGAATGCATCTGCAGTGCTTTGCACTCAAGATTATGGACATACCTTAAAACTGGTGTGACCTTTCAGTGTTATGGCTTTGAGCATCTTAGTGACTTGGCAAGTATTCTTCCTTAAGCCTGGTCACGTGATTCTGTAACGTATCTCATTGAAATTCAGGTTCTCCAGTTTGAAATATGGGTAAGGCGGCTAAGGGTAATGCATGTAGGGATTTCATGCATGCCACCTCCTGTTTAAACTTGCCCATGCTGGCCCTTTCATATGTATTATTACATCATTGTGGTATGCTAATGGTACCTATGAACTGACCATTGCATGTGGTAAGTTCACTTAAACATAATGGACTACACATAGATCTTTGGATAAGCACTTTACCAAGTTTTGTTTCTTTGTGGTGGTTGGTGTTAGCTAAAGTGCTTTCCTAGGAAAGACAGTGTGCTTAATGAAACTGTTACAAAGTGATATTCTGATACATAGATTAAAACAAATAAAATGAAAAGCCCTCTTCTAGTTTCGCCCCTTTCAGACTGGGCCCAGAAAGCCTCTAAAATGGTGTATATTGAGGTGGGATTAGACTGTTTCAGCTTTGGATAGCTAATAAAATAATATAGCAGCAGAGTGAATTTATTCATTTGAAGATTGTTCTGCAACTTGTGTGTGCTCTAGCGCATACGTATATACTTTCCACCTGTGCAAGGACACCCCTGTTATTTTCAGATCCACATCTTGCATATTCATCCTACAGGCTACATGGCTGGAATTCAATGTGCATATGTTACATTAATATCATTGGCACATCAGTGAAACATAGCTGAATTGATAGACATGTAGGCAAGCAAAATCGTGGTAGTTCCTGAACAAGCTGGTGCTTCATTGTGATGTTTTTGCCCTTTCATTTCTTTTAAGTATGCTTATTTTAGACCTCCTTAAGTACATTACCCTTCAATTAGCAAGCAGGTTTCCTGTTAGGAGTCTGTTCTATGCAGGCAAAGAAGGCTATAATAATGCGAGTTAAAATGCAGTACTAAAAGGCATTGTACACGTTCTCTGTCACCACAGGCTGCCTTCCGCAGTCTGCTGGCTCATGCTGTCCTAGTGGCGAATCCAAAAATAGATCCCCATTGCATTGGGCCAGTGGTGGCCGTGGATATCTCAACTTCTACCTGTAATTGAAATACAATTTTGCTCTTCCATTTTTTTCTTGTTTATTTCTAATGGTAGCAAAATGTAAAAGAAATATGCTCTATATTGTTGCTGTTCATGCCTAAAGTCTGAGTGTGTTAAACTTGTTTGAAAAATGAATAACTAAGTGAGCTGTGGATCTCTTCTTGTTGTTCAAAGGTAGAAAGAGAACAAAGGTAGCAGCCTGTACAGTGGTACCTTGGTTTCCGAACTTAATCCATTCCGGGAGTCTGTTCAACTCCCAAAACCGTTTGAAAACCAAGGCATGGCTTCCGATTGGCTGCAGGAGCTTCCTGCACTCAAGCAGTAGTTGCATCGGATGTTCAGCTTCCCAAAAACATTCACAAACCAGAACACTTACTTCTGGGTTTGTGGCGTTCAGGAGCTGATTTGTTTGACAACTAACCCGTTTGAGAACCAAGGTATAAGGATTGTGTTGTTCCCCCCAGAGGTTAAGTGGTGGAAGAGCTTAAGGGCCTTTTTAAACTGAGTTTCAAGTACAGAATTGACATTCTTCAACTACACAAACAGTATTTACTTAATCTAGACAGCCATTTATTTGTATTTTACTATGTAAATGTACAATTATACATATACATCATAGCTACAGATAATGCAATTACATTGTGAACTGTTCTGTTTTCTTCCAGTGTGAAAAACTCAAATTATTGCCTCCCCTCATACACTGCTTATAAGAATTATGACTACTCAGAGCCAGGAAGGCACAATGAACAGCCTGGCCTCTGTGGCCTAAGTAACTTGGGAAATACATGTTTCATGAACTCGGCAATTCAGGTAGATGTTTCAGTGTGCTTATTAGGTTGGAAAGGGTTTTTAAATGATAAAAAAGAGTTGCTCGTAGAATAATATCAAGAACCCAAAGTTGAATTTATATAGGTAAATGCCATGTTTCCGATTCTATTGTTGTGCATTCTTTAAACTCTTTTATAAGGAATAGCTATTGGCAGACAAAAACATAGCTGGAATCCTGCTAAATTTATTTAGTTATAGGAGCAATGATAAACTATAGGCTTTGGAAAACCAGTTGCCTCGTTAAGCTTACATAATACCTTTGTAGTGCTATGTGACGAGTGTGAAAAAGAAATGGGGACTTGATAGGAAACCATAAAAACCGAGGTTGGAATTAAATGGCTAGGCCTGTCTTGTATACATAGTATTTCATTTACATTTGTTTACAGTGTCTGAGCAACACCCCTCCACTCACAGAATACTTCCTCAATGATAAGTATCAAGAAGAGCTGAATTTTGACAATCCTTTAGGAATGCGGGGTGAAATTGCAAAATCTTATGCAGAACTCATTAAACAGATGTGGTCAGGAAAATACAGTTATGTCACTCCAAGAGCATTTAAGGTAAGAAGTAGGTCCTGGTATGTTCAGATTTGTGTTTATAGATGGTATATGACTTTACAATAGAGTGAGACTGTTAAAAAGTGGAAATGTATTAACTGAATGTTTTCTTTATTATTATTTTTTAAATGAATCAATGGACACTGAAATACATTTAAAATGTTTTAATTCTGTTGTTGCTCTCGTGTCTTTCTCTAGACACTTATATCTAGCCATAATAATTTCTGTCCTATCTGTCGCTCAGTTGGTAGAGATGAGACTCTTAATCTCAGAGGGGAAATAATTCCTATAGTCAACAGCAATCCCCTTTCCTTGCCCCCAAGTTCTACTGCACACTACTTCAATTGTGTATTTTAAGAAACTATGCAAGAGAGAATATATTTTTACCATCTGTTCTTAAAGCTCAGTTACATCATGTCAAGTGGCACCAGCACAGTAATCTTGTGGTGTTATCTCTAGACACAGGTAGGACGATTCGCACCACAGTTTTCTGGATACCAGCAACAAGATTGCCAAGAACTTCTAGCCTTTCTTCTTGACGGCCTACATGAAGACTTGAATCGTATTAGGAAAAAGCCTTATATTCAATTAAAAGATGCTGATGGTAGGCCTGATAAGGTAAATGTGGATTTCATTGCAATATATTTAGAATATTAATCCAAAAGTATATAAAAATATATTGCCAACCCATAAGCAGCTGAAATTTGGAATAGAACTCAAAGAGGCATACAGTGGTACCTCAGGTTACATACGCTTCAGGTTACATATGCTTCAGATTAAAGACTCCGCTAACCCAGAAATAGTACCTCAGGTTAAGAACTTTGCTTCAGGATGAGAACAGAAATCGTGCTTCGGCGGCGCGGTGGCAGCAGGAGACCCCATTAGCTAAAGTGGTGCTTCAGGTTAAGAACAGTTTCAGGTTAAGAACGGACCTCCGGAACAAATTAAGTATTTAACCCGAGGTACCACTGTACTATACTGCTGTCACCAAACTCAGACAATTACTTAAACTCTCAAAGGTAATTAAAATGAACTAATGAAACAAGCAGAATGTGTATACTATTGATTTTTCAAAAAAGGCAGTTGCCGCTTTTCACAGTTGTGACTTTTACTTTGTTGATAGACAAAAGCGAACCAGCTGGACATAAGTTAAGCGTTGACTGATCTTGTTAAAGAACAAGCAAGCTGTGAACTCCACAAAGGAGTGCTTGCCAGTACAGTTGTACCTTGGTTTTAGAACAGAACGTGTTCCGGAAGTGTGTCCGACTTCCAAAACATTCGGAAGCCAAGGCGCAACTTCTGATTGGCTGCAGAAGCGTTCTGCAGCCAATTGGAAGCCGCGCCGGATGTTCGGCTTCCAAGGCAAAGTTCACAAACTGGAACACCTACTTCTGGGTTTGCGATGTTCGAGTTCCGAGTTGTTCGTGAACTAAGCTGTTCGAAAACCAAGGTATGACTGTAGATGAATTTAACCAAGAGAGTAGAAATTGAAACCTATAGGTTAGTGGCAGGCTGCTTAGGGGGGCATTAAGTTACAGTGGTACCTCGGTTTACGAACTTACTTCATTCCAGAGGTCTGTTGTTAACCCAAAACTGTTCTTAACCTGAGGCGCATTTTTGCTAATGGGGCCTGCTGCTGCGCCACCGGCGCGCGATTTCCATTCTCATCCTGAGGCAAAGTTCTCAACCTGAGGTACTACTTCTGGGTGAGCGGAGTTTGTAACCTGAAGCGTTTGTAATCCGAGGTACCACTGTATTTCGAAAGGGCTAATTCCGTTTAAAATATTTGGTAGTTTTATTACTGTAATAGAAATCTTAGCCAAGGCTCTAGTTTCCACTGATACTTGAAGACTTTCCTTTTAATACCTTGACATTCCTATACAGGAAATTGCTTACTTAAAGCATTTGTGCCCCACTCCCAGAGCGACTTAGAGACAAATAAAAAGGCAAGTAGACTAAGGTGCTATGGTCATGATGACTATAGAACCTCCAGAACCAAAGGCAGTATTCCTCTGAATACCAGTTGCTTGTGAATCATGAATCAGTGGTATTGTTTCGCTGGTCTCATGTCCTGTTTGGGGGGCGGGGGGGGGAGCTTTCCAAGGGTATCTGGTTGACTACTATGAGAACGGAATGCTAGATAAGATAGCAGTATCTCTTACATTCTTAGTAGTATTAGAGTGGCTTTAATATACAGTGGTGCCTCGCAAGACGAAAATAATCTGTTCCGCGAGTCTCTTCGTCTAGCGGTTTTTTCGTCTTGCAAAGCAACCCTATTAGCGGCTTAGCGCTATTAGCAGTTTAGCGGCTATTAAAGGCTTAGCGGCTAAAAGGCTATTAAGCGGCTTAGCGGCTTAGAAAAAGGGGGGAGAGAGAAAAAAATCGCAAGACTCGCAAGACGTTTTCGTCTTGCGAAGCAAGCCCACAGGGAAATTCGTCTTGCGAAGCGCATCGAAAAACGGAAAACCCTTTCGTCTAGCGGGTTTTTCGTCTTGCGAGGCATTCGTCTTGCGGGGCACCACTGTAGAAGAGAGACACAATCTAAGTCTGGGTTACTCTGCAGCTGTTTTATTTCCTTGAGAAATGTATGAAATGTATGAAAAATGTATGAAAAACATTTGGATGTATCTCATAATAAAAACTCCAGATAATTGGGAGGTGGTAAATGCCATATCCCAGCTTTCTGCTAACTTGAGGAAGCCCTACCATTCTTGCCTTTCATGGTGTTTTCTCATGCCCTTTGCTTAAAATAACTTGGCCCTTCTAATTCATGTGGTCCCTGTCAGTTGGTGTTAATCATTGCACACCCATGCTCTGTTCAATACATTCAAGTGTTATAAAACAGTTCATGGGGCGGAAAAATACATTATTTCAAACATTTGCTTTTACTTAGGTGGTTGCTGAAGAAGCTTGGGAGAACCATTTGAAGAGAAACGATTCCATCATTGTAGATATATTCCACGGACTTTTTAAATCAACCCTAGTTTGTCCAGAATGTGCTAAGATCTCCGTAACATTTGACCCCTTTTGTTACTTGACTCTTCCACTACCCATGAAAAAAGAACGCACTTTGGAAGTTTATTTAGTTAGACTGGATCCGCTTGCCAAACCTATGCAGGTGAGAAGTGTAGTATTTACGCATGTTCTGACTTTCATGGTCTACTAGGGAATAAATTGTAATTTGCTTCTTTCAGGTGAATTAAATATACCTGCCTTATGTAACCGTTCCATGTTCCTCATGGTAGACATGTGTACTCTGCCTGTACTATCTTGAATAGCAGCAGAGTTCATGAAGCCCTTGAAAGCAACGTTTGACCAATATTTTGTTTCCTTGCTTTTAGTGTTTAAATTGTTCTAACTTTATTCTCTAATCCCTGGCATTTTGTGCCATTGGATTTCTGTTTTGAAGCTATGTACTAATTATAGTTGCACATTACAGCAAAAAATCTTGCAGCTGATAAAGGAAATTGATGGGTCTGCTTATATTATGAAAAAGAACAGAAGAAATGTAGCAGGTGTTCTGAGTCAGGCCCCTTTTGATTATTGTTAGGGCCCAATCAATTCTTGTGTTGATCATAGTCTGTGTTAGAAACTGAGATATGAAAGCTAGGCACTAAATGGCACCTTAAACCTAAGTTATGGGTGCAACAACGGAACATATAGGCACACTTTTCTTTATAACAATAATACAGAGCTGAAAATATTATGTTCATTTTTCACATGGTCTAGTCTTTCTCCTGCCCACCCCCCTAATAATCTTAAGAGGGTCTTTTCTCCAGTCTTCAGAGAGGAGCTGGGAGTGAGGAGGCAGAAAGAGGTCCTCCTTTCCTTCCACTTCACAGTTTTAATCTGAAATCATAGGTAGGCCCAGAGCTCAGAAATGGCTTGTGCTAATGAAATTCCCTGTTGCAAAATGCGCCTAGAGCAATGGGAGTTTCAATTGTAGTTGTTCAGTGTGTATGTATCTCAAACCTGCATCGTTTGCCTGCATTAAAAAATTCTGCTGCCATAGTCACCAGATACAACCATTATAAATAGTGCAAGCTAAGTGCATGTGTGTTTATTTTCTCCATTGATGAATATCTGCTTTTGTTAATTAAATTGACTTGTTTGACATATAATTTCCCAAGGAGGCAGAATTTATAAATAGACACACAATGAGGTTGGATGCAAGCAATAAAAAAGGGTGATCGTCAGATGATCTAGTAGATGATAGCACTTGTTTATAAGTGAAATCTACAACGAACAAAGATGGTAATGCTTTACTACAGGCTGGAAAGGAGCTGGGTGTGTTTGGAAGGCAAGAGAGAAAATGCAAGTTGGAAGATGGCAGCTTTGAGATGGGACATGGCCTGCTCCTTACATCCAAAATGGAGCGTTACAGTTGTCCCCTGCAACACACACACAAGCTATCAGAGATTGGTGTCCTAGGCTTCTGGGTGACCCTTACCTCAGTATGTCAAAGTCAACTGAGCTCATAGGCTATGAAAATGTATTTTTAAGGGGAAATAATGTGGTGATTTATAGCAGATCAACTATCCTTTCTGTATGGAGACCTTAGTTGCACCAAGTTCTAGGTAACTGGAAAGGTGGAACTTATTTTGGAATCTCTGGTTTTCCACAGTAGAAAACTGAGTTTGGCTTGACCAATAATATTCCGAAATTTGAATATTAAAAAGAAAGTAAGAATCAGCACTTGGCATTTAGCACGGATGCCTCTTAGTTTGGCTAAATATAGGTTTGCCTGCTTAATCTGTGGTTGCCCAGTAACCGATTGTTCATAGGATCCTATGAAATTTCCTCACTAGTTTGAACCATTTGGTTCTAATCAAAATTATTTCCCTTTCCATGTGTGGAATTAGACGCTTTGAAATTTAGATATATACATAAACAACAGCTTTATTTATACTGGCAAATCTCAGCTAGATACGTTTCTTAGGGCACTTCTTCCTTCTCATAGCCAATCTCATAGTCACTTCAATGTATAAAGTTGGAAGTTATATTAAGTTGCCTTTCCGCTTTCTTATTAATGACACTGTTTGCATTTTATTTTTTAGTATAAAGTAGTAGTTCCAAAAATTGGAAATATACAGGATCTCTGCACAGCACTATCAACTTTGTCTGGGGTGGCTGCAGATAAGGTATGGTGCTCAATGGACAAATGTAGATCATGTTTAATGTTCTCTGACTTCCTAAGCAAATTCAAGTGATATGTATTCTGTTTCTTTTTTAGATGATAGTTACTGATATATACAATCATAGGTTCCATAGGATATTTGCAATGGATGAAAATCTGAGTAGTATTATGGAGCGTGATGACATTTATGTGTAAGTAGAAAACGAACTTAATCTAAATGGTATTCCATTTGTCATGAATTTCATGTGGTTTCATCTACTAAATAATAATAATGATAATTTATTATTTATACCCCATCCATCTGGCCAAGTTTCCCCGGCCACTCTGGGCGTCTTCCAATCGAGTGTTAAAAACAATACAGCATTAGATATTAAAAACTTCCCTAAACAGGGCTGCCTTCAGATGTCTTTTAAAGAGAAGATAGCTACTTATTTCCTTCACATCTGAAGGGAGGGCGTTCCACAGGGCGGGCGCCACTACCGAGAAGGCCCTCTGTCTGGTTCCCTGTAACCTCACTTCTCGCAATGAGGGAACTGCCAGAAGGCCCTCAGCACTGGATCTCAGTGTCTGGGCTGAACGATGGGGGTGGAGACTCTCCTTCATTGACTGCCTGGCAAAATTGTGTGATTTATGTCACTATGTTTAATTGTGTGGGTCTGTATTCTGCCTTAGATTTGAAATTGGCATCAACAGAACTGAAGATACGGAGCAAATTGTGATTCCAGTTTGTTTAAGGGAGAAGTTTCGGCACAGCGGTTACAGCCACCACAGTGGTTCCACACATTTTGGTCAGCCTTTCCTTATAGCAGTGCCTAGAAACAATACTGAAGATAAGCTGTATAATCTTCTGCTTTTGAGAATGTGGTAAGCGTACAAGAGAAATGCTGGGAATGTATGTCACATATTTGGACATTGCTAACCTAGACGCCATGAAGGGAACGCAGGGCTGTGTTAGGTCACCTGGATGCCAGAACAAAGCTAAAGCTAGCAGGGATTATCACAATTGAAAAAGACCTTTGATCCTCCCTGCTTACCATTCATTACACTCCTGATACGTTAGAGGGGGCAGGGAAAAAACAGTAAAGAAGTAAATAGTCTGAGCATATGCAGATTCACTTTAATCCAATCTTCATGATGGCTTAAGGAGGTTGCTTCTAGTGCCTCTCTGCTAAACATGTTTATTTGGGAATAAGCATCATTTTGTTGCAGACAATGATATATTTTAAAAGTAAGAACAATAAAAGGGGCATCTATAATTATGTAAGCTGTTTGGATTGTTTTGGGTGGAGCCCTGGACTTTGGCCATAGTTGCACAACCATTAGTGTCACAATTCTGCCTGATCCTTTTAATTTTTTTCTTTGCAAATACACTAACGAGTTAGAATAAATGTAAAATATTTCGGAAGGATAGCTTGGTATAGTAACCGCTTGTGTTTCTACAGTAATAGCAGTTATTGTTCTCGTACACAGCTTCGTGAAAGAGGAGTACTGCTCACATGGAGGATGGGAGGAAAGTTATATTGTGCATCACCTTGTTTTGTTTTGTCTTAAGATGTTTCACTATTTGTTACTTGGGGAAATGATGAAACATTTTTTTTAAAAAAAAAAAATTAAAAATTGTGTAACAATTGATGTGTTCCAGCCGATATGTGAAAACTTCTACTGAAACAGAAGACACCGAAGCATCCTTGCAGTGCTGCAAGGACAATGGTATCAATGGTAATGGCCCAAATGGAATTCATGAAGAAGGATCCCCAAGTAAGACCTGAATTATCAATAGCTGCCTAAAGCTTTGGTTCGGTTTTGAAAGGTGCTCTGAAACCTGCCTTGATTGTTGTAAACCTCCCATTAAATCTCTAGCACTTTTGGATCTCAGGAACCACATTACAGAAACAGACAAAACACTTGTGGTGGGTCCATATTTCTTGCGTGTCAAGGCCCTGAGCCCTCCCCCATTTGTTGAATAATAAAACACATGGACACCAGTATTTTGGGCTAATGGGCTAATTAAGGCCACAACTTTATTGGTTACAGAATGCAGAATATGAGTGGCATTGGCTTAGGCACTGGAATTGAACCGACTATATCTGACTCCTGCCCACCATGCAGGTAGTCCGGTAAGGGTCAACCACCAGTAAGGGGAGCTCTGATGATGTACATCAACTAAGAGCTCCCCCAGGGTCCCCGATGGGGTTGTGGCATGGCCCTAGCCCATACCCGGGCTTTGGATGAGATCCACAGCCCTGGATCCCTTTAACGGAATACCCTTAAAGAGGAGGACCAGGTGATGGCCACAACCTGCCCTCCCATAAACCAGGTTTTACCAGTGCCTAACCGCCAAACCCTACAAAGTTGTGACGATTGCTATGAGGTAGGCGAAAACCACATGGCTGGTGCCAATTTGCCAAGTGGAAAAATTCCTACCAGGCCCCCTCAACAGGCGACCAACCAAGGTCCATAGCAAGGCCAAGATGGTGAACACATGAAAAAAGGGTGGAAGGGCGGGAGATCCACTGAAGCAGGAACCAAGAGGGAGAACTAAATTCACAATGATGTGAGATGTGTAACGTTCTGTGTAAATGACAGGCGGTGCCGCTATATCCTCCATCCCAGGTGAAATGGAAACTGACGAACAAGATGATGAATCCAGCCAGGATCAGGAACTTCCTTCTGAAAATGAAAACAGCCAGTCAGAAGACTCTGTTGGAGGGGACAATGATTCCGAGAATGGATTATGCACAGAGGACTCCTGCAAGGATCAACTTATAGGGCACAAAAAGCGATTGTTCACATTCCAGTTTAATAGTTTAGGCAATACTGACATCAATTATGTTAAAGATGACACCAGGCATATTAGATTTGATGACAGGCAACTTAGGCTAGATGGTAAGTTGTTGTTTTTTATAGTGGGGTAGCTTTGATTCTACTCCATTCTGTTGTTAACATTTCCTGTTAAAATGTAGTGTGTATTTTGTTGCTTTGCTGTTTATTTTTATCCTTTGTTTTGGGGCAAGCTCCTGAATGCTGATTACGATAAAAAAAAATCAAACCATCATATAATAAAATGGAGATAAAATTGAAAATAGAGAACCAGCAGTAAAATAAAATAAAAAGCTTGGTGAAATAAGGAAGTCTTTAGGGACCACAGAAAGCCCGCAAGGGATGGGGCCAAGCATGGTTCTTGAGTAAGGGAACTTCAGAAGTATGGGGCCGCTACTGAAAAAGCCCTGTATCAGGTGCTTGCCAAGCTGTTTGAGCACAGTGAAAGGTGCGAGATCAGGCCTCCCACACTTGATTTTGAGTCATGGGCAGGTTCATGTGCTTGTAGGTGGTCCAAATAACGTGTTCTATGGGTTGAAGCAGTAGTCTTCCAATGGCTCCAGCAAGGATCACCATCACCCTAAGACTGTGCCTCCAAGTCCTACTCTGGGAAGACAGCCTAGAACAGGGGTCAAACTTTTTATACCTACTGCCCACTAATGCATCTTTCTTGATGGTAAAATTTCCTTACCACCCACCGGTGCTCAATGGAAGGGGGATTCAGCTTGTGCCGTAGAACCCCCCTACTGCCCACCTAGAATCCTGAAATGCCCACTGGTTGGCAGTAGGGACCAGGTTGACAACCCCTGGCCTAGAAGGATACTATGGTCAGTGGTATCAAAAGGCACAAGGAGGCTTTCCCCACCTCCCCTGAGAACTTCTTTTAAGTCCATTCCCAAAAGATACACGGGTTTTCAGGCTGCCTGTGTTGGTTTGCACCATTTTTTTCAATTATTATTTATGTCCCACCCTTCAATTAAATTCCAAGAGCAGCGTACACTAGAAAAAAATTTAAAAAGCATTTTAAAAGATAGAAACATTACAGAATAAAAGCAGTTTCTGAGCTGTCTTCAAAGACAGTCTTGCATATAACTCGTTATATCACAACGTTAACACATTACATTAGCTCTAATCTAGAGATTCCCAAAACATGGTTAGCTGAGGTTTGGCTACTGTGTCTTAGTTTGGTTGCAATTGATACCTAAACTGGATATAGTATATCAGATGGGTGTGTATACAAACTTGGCAAACGGTTAGCAAGTCTTGGCCCTTTTAGACAGTATTTTATCTAGAGATGACTGTGTACTACTAAGTGCCTACATTGTATCTAGCGGGTACAAAGCCCAGGGCAATGTACTAAAAAGATAAACAACAAAATTATATATGTGATTAAAACAAATGCAGAACAAAAATATTCATGAAGTAACTTTTTTTAAAACTCATGTAAGCCACTTAATATGTTTAGGTTGGTACTTATAGGACTATTATTATTATTATTTATTAAAATAAATATAGCATTTTTAAAGGAGGTTTCTACTCTTCTGTTTAGAAAGATCTTTCTTGGCTTTGGATTGGGACCCCGAATATAAAAAGCGATTCTTCGATGAAAATGCTGCTGAGGTATGTGATTTTTTGTAAAAAATAATAATATTCTGGTTGAATTAAGAAGTAGGCTGAAATGGCCATCCCTAACTCGCCACCCTGTTCAGAGGTGGGTAACTGGGGGCATCCAACTCAGGGGCCACAATTTGAGAACTCAAAAGGATTTCAGGGAACGGAGCTTATTGATCTGGTAGCAGAGAAGATTCTTCCCTCTTTTTTGCTTTCACCTTCTGTACCAGCATAGTAAGCTCCCTCTTACCCAAACCAGCAGAAATCACTTTGCGCCATCATTTGATTTTGGGGGTTGTCCTAAATGCTGCCCCCCAAATCAGACAAATTCCAAAACAGGGCAAAAGGACACCAAGCCTAGGGAACGGTAAATTCTTTTGAAATAATTTAGCATAGTTCAATATAGGGAAAGTTTGTTTTCCATTTGGGTTAGCTTTTCCAGAATTGGGAGCTTGTAGACCTTGTTTTATAGTAAGACAACATCACTAAAATGAGTTTTGTTTTATTTGTTCTCTTAACGCAAGAAATACTTCTCTTTAGGATTTTGAAAAACATGAGAGCGTGGAATATAGACCTCCCAAAAAGCCCTTTGTGAAATTAAAAGATTGCATTGAATTGTTCACAACAAAGGAAAAGCTAGGTGCTGAAGACCCATGGTAAGAGCTTAATGAGTGTGAATGGGTAGAAGGAAAGGGGTTAGAGGGGGGAGATTGCACAGCACTCATCAGAGGGCTAAGCCTCAAGTATGGGGTCCCCTACCAGGGTCATTCCATATCAGGTGATTCAACTTTTTTATCTTGTGTCATTCAATTTTCTTAATATTTTGTACACTTTTTGACTGATCAAAACTCAGTTTAAATCTAAAATTTTATTTTTAAAAAAAATCTCGTCCCGTTTGTGAGTTATGAGGGTTTGAAATTTCTAGAAATTGACAATTTTGGCCTTGCCAGACTACAGAAAAACCTTAAAAGCTCAGCCTAGAATTGAGATACGTCAAAACTAAAAACACCAATGTCTTCATGGGCTTTAATATGATATGTCACATGATGCACTTACTTTAAAATTTAAATTTAAGTGACAAAATTTAACATTTTTAAAAGGGATTTAAAAAATTATATGATTAATTTTTTCCAAAAAAAAAAGGTATTGATTATTTAATGTTTCTAAGAGCTACTGGCAAAATTTCATGTTCAGATCTCAGTGGGGTCACATTTTTTAAAAAAATACTTTGTATATACATGTCTGCCTTATTGGGTTCTATTTAGGATAAATTGGAGTAAAATATTTCTTCTGTGACAAGACTTCAAACTATAATATCAGTTACATTTCCTTAAAAAGTTACTCAATTAAAAGGTATCTGAAAAGCTAGTCAGGCTTTTCTTTTTAAAACGTATACCAAAGCCGAGTGAAAGCTTGCTATATTGCATGTTAGAATTAACACTTTGAAAGAATTCTTGCTAGGAGAGATGGGTCCACATATTTCTTCCATTAGCGAGAGAAGTGAGGCAAGAAACACATGAGCCTAAATCTTCTCCTTTTTCTTAAGAAAAAAATTGAAAATATCTAAAGGGATATATGTGACTCAAATCCATAAAGACTTCAGTCATAAATGCAACTTCCCCCGTGTGTTTTTTAGGCCTTGGACAGTATAGATATGCTTAAGAGCTAGAGGAACCTTTGCTAGCTTGATGCCTTTCATATGTTTTGGACGACTCTCATCATATTTACAGGGATTGACAGGAGTTGTTCAGGGAAGTTTTTAATATGTAACGCTGTAGTGTTTTTAACACTGATTGGGAGCCGCCCAAAGTGGCTGGGGAAACTCAGCCAGATGGGCGGGGTATAAATAAATTGTTGTTGTTGTTGTTGTTGTTGTTGTTGTTGTTGTATTTCAAAACATCTGGAAGGCACCAGCTGGCGAAGGTTGAGCAGAGCCAATATGCAGGCCAGAAATAACTTATGTCTGAAGAGCTAGGATTAGTCATTCATTCACCCATCACCTTTTATGTTAACCCTATTAGGAGTGGTGAAGCCTTCCATTTGCATAGGCTTCAGAAGAAACAGAAGCAGGGGATCTCTCCAGATCACACTGTTAATTAGGATCATGAATTTAAATAAGTAGATGTTTAGTTTATTAAGTATAGGCCCTAAAGCCGGTGTGTGGAACATGTGTCCTTGGACTCCCAAACCCCACCAGCCTCTGTCAGGATGGAATCTGGTTGCCAGCCCCCGATCTAAAGAATACCTTCGTATTTGTCAAGACGAGCTTTACTCTGTCATGGAGAAGCATTAATTACATGATGTTTTAATTTGACTGTGACGCAAAACTTTGACTTGAAATGTGTTTTTCTTGTAGGTATTGCCCAAATTGTAAAGAACATCAGCAAGCTACCAAAAAACTAGACTTGTGGTCGCTGCCACCAGTACTGGTAGTGCATTTAAAACGTTTTTCTTACAGCAGATACATGAGAGATAAGTTGGATACTTTGGTTGACTTCCCTATAACGTAAGAAAACCATATTTAACAACAATTAGTTTAGTTTTTTACTGTTTTGTTTTGATTTATTTATTTAATTTATTTATTATGCAGGCTTAACTCACTGTGAACACAACAAAGCATTTTCCAGGTGCCCTTAAAGAATAATTTGCTTAGCATAAGTTGCATTTGCCTTGCTTACGCTCAAGGCTACTACAGCTAAGACATTTTCAGTGCTGTTACATAGCTTTCATTGATGTTGCACAACCTGCTCTTCACTGCTCCAAATTAAAAATGACCCCTGTGTTTTCCTAGCAGTGGGCTACCCTGCTAAGTAGTTTCTGTCCAAACAATTCCTCAGATATTAATGTACGGTCCTATCATTCTAATCTTAAATACATTTTCAGTTGTGACTTCAGTAAGGCTTGGAAGAAAGTTCTTATTGATAATGTTGCCTAGAGTAAAAATGCCCCTTTAAAAGCTTTCTACATGAATGAGCTGTTAATATTTGAGGATTGCTTGATTTTAGTTATTTAGTACATTTCTATCTTCCACAGAACTCAAGGTAGAATACGTTGCTCTTCCAGATCCCAATTTTATATTCACAACATCTTGCTGAGATAGGCTCAAGTGAGCATCATGGATTTAGCTCAGGCATAGGCAAACTCTGCCCTCCAGATGTTTTGAGACTACAATTCCCATCATCCCTGACCTCTGGTCCTGTTAGCTAGATATGATGGGAATTGTAGTTCAACAACATCTGGAGGGTCAGAGTTTGCCTATGCCTGATTTAGCTGTTCTTTCTAGTCCTGGTCTGACACTCTAACCACTAAATAGGCTGGCTTCTCCCATTTCTTCTTTAACAAGGACGCCCAGTAAATATAAGTGTGTATGAAAATGCCTTGATGAATACGTACCAGTTAAAAGACCTACATTTGTTGCTTTGCATAAGGTTTGGAGTGAGTGCTTTGTCTCAGTTGTGTTGAAATCAGATGTAAAACCTGCAACCAGTTCTTGAATATAAATCCAGAATTAATGAGATACTTTCTTTGAAACAGTGATTTGGATATGTCGGAATTCCTTATTAATCCAAATGCTGGGCCTTGCCGCTATAATTTGATTGCAGTTTCAAACCACTATGGAGGAATGGGTGGAGGGCATTGTAAGTAATTTAGTTTGTTCATAAGATAATACATTTCTTTATTGTGGCCTGTTATTAGCACTTTAAGGGAAAATATTCTTGTCCTATCCTAGACACTGCTTTTGCAAAAAATAAAGATGATGGGAAATGGTACTACTTCGATGACAGTAGCGTGTCCACTGCATCTGAGGAACAAATAGTGGCAAGTATATTTTATTTTCCTAGAAACACGACGTAACATGGACTTGCATATATATTTTAGTAAGAAAATAATTTGCAACAGGGATAATCAGGAGTTCAATACGGATCTCCTGGTGGATTTCTGAGCAAGGATTTCTGACTCTCAACATAATAATGGCAGTGACAAAATAACTTCCCCACCCACATTACATTTCTGAAATGGGAATTACCAGAAGTCGGGTTTTTGTGTGGAAGAACTGTGAGCTCAGTTCTGTTCTAAACTCAGAACAAATTTCTGGTCCCATGATATTTTTTTTTTAAATCTGAGAGTTGAATCCAACCAATTTTTACTCACAGTAGGCCTGTCAAATAATGGCATGATATTACTTAGGTCCACTCATTTAAGTGAATCTACTCTGAGTAAAAGTTGCCTTCGGTTGGTTACATATATAAAAAAAAAAAAAGCAAAAAGCTCCCACAAACCTGAAGTCTGCCCACCCCGATTTACAGTGTAATTTGAAATATGCCAAAATGTTACGTACTTAGTACTTTGGCTTGAAGAACAGCTTTGGAAATCTAGAAAGGCTTACCAAATGAGTAATACGTTCTTCAATAGAAAGCAGTTGGGAAAGGTTTAATTATGTCAGTTCATAAATACCAATATGAATTTGGGTGCCGTAGTGAAAAACAGTACAAATACAGAATCCTTTCTGTGAATACCATTGTCGGCTTTCTGGGCCCTTGTTTTTCGACCTATGAAAATGGAGATAATACTAAAACTTGGTTGTTCCTTATTTTGCAGTCCAAAGCAGCATATGTGCTCTTCTACCAGAGACAGGACACAATAAGTGGAACTGGCTTTTTTCCTCTTGACCGGGAAACTAAACAAGGTGCTTCTGCCGCCACAGGCATCCCATTAGAGAGTGATGAAGATAGTAACGAGAATGACAATGATATAGAGAATGAAAATTGTATGCACACTAACTAATGGAAGACCTAGAAGCCATACAGAGAAAAACTTTCTTGTGGGAGATACCTACTAAAGCATTGAAATTACCCACCAAATTAAAAATAAAATCTGAGATGGGAAATTTCAGATGACAGAATGTAAATCCTTATTACATTTTAACTTGTGCAGTACTTGAAGTGAAACACAATGAAAACGTTAACAGAATTTGTCTCCTATTACCTTTACAATCTTGTATTCACAAGCTATATATGTATAGGAAATCACAAATAAACCCCTTTACAATTTCTGCTGCAGTTTGGATGAATTATGGATTTTTTGTTTCAGATGCGAGTTATTATCAACAATTTGTGGATTTGGTTTTTGTGTAACACCACAAGAATATTACTGCCAAGCCTTTATTTTTGGATAGGTGTGTCCATATACATGTAACAAACTTCAATTTGCCTAGTATATGTGACTAATTAATAAGTGCAGCAGTATTCTTGCAACACCAAATTTTCAAGTTTATCCCTGAAATAAACGTTGATTAAAAAGCAACTTAATCATGATAGAAAATAACTTGGAAAAGGTGTTTTAACCTTTTGTGGTATAAGTAAACTTCCAGAATATTATGTTCATCTTACTGCTGCTGTGGAACAGGTTCTGGATTTCATGCTGCATTAAGGAATTGAATTTTTCAATTAAATGTAAGTATCCCTCATTGCTTGTTGGATCTACTTTGTAAACATAATTCCTGTTACCTTGCTTATAAGATGTGCGTAATTTTAATCTGGTGTCAGTCCAAAAATTTTAATTGTGCTGTAAAAGTCCCCACCCCACCCCATTTTTGGTAGTTTGGCAATTTTGCAAACTACATGCCGTGTAATAGGGTCCGATTTTTAATAGTATACTGTATTCATAGTAACGACTGTGCATCAAGCTTAGATGACTTTTCCATATAACTTGCCTTCAAATTGTTAATGGGCAACTGGTTTAAAGGTAGGTCTCTTAATTTTCATGTGCGTTCTTGGTGGAATTCACCATAGCCTTACATCTTATCTCTAAAAAGGTAACTTTATTATAGAAGATTTGGCATTTGCATGTTCAAGAGTCAGAACCTGTACAGTAAGTAGATAAAGCATACATACCTTGAATTGGATTTTAATTAACTGTGTTCAAGAAGTCTGGGATGCCAAAAATAAGTGTAACAGTTTGAAACATTTTTTTTTATTTGCTGCTTTCCCTTTGATATAGTTGGAAGAATGTATTGTTGATTCATATACAATACTGCCTTTGACAGGAACTCCCTAAGTGTGGAGGCCCACTTCACATATCTACTACCTGAAGTCCCACCATTGTTAAAAGCAAAAAGTATGATCTTCACTTGAACTAATCAAATACAATAAGTTATAAATTGTGTATTGTAAATAAAGTTCACTCTGTGAGTGCACATTTTGGTAAATTATTTATTTATGTTAGCATTTAAAAGTTTAAAATTGCATTTGACCAGGATAAAAAAATTAGGTTTGTGGACATGGCTTTGCTTTATACTTTGATATTAAAAGCTGGTGTTTCATCCTGGTATTTTAAAGCTGCTTTCTGTTTTTTTAAATGTAAGCTTAGCCTCCTGCATGACAGAGGTTAAAAAATTGTCTGCACTTGAGTTCACTTGGGTTTACATTTGAAATGCGCATGTTTTATTTATAAAAATTTCAATAAAGCTATTCAAGGCCTTATTTAGTCTTTTCATTTTTCTTTTACTAGGAAGTTTTTGGTAATGGATCGCCATATGTTGTCAAATATATTATATTACCATGGGTTGTAAAAAGGACACCGACAGTATAAATATCTAGTTCCTACTACAGGGAACTAGATAAAAAATACCTATAACTACAAAGTCCCGCCATCTTGAAGTACTAGCAATTCAAGGAGTTGACAAACATTCTAAAAAACCATGTGGGCAGAGTTCTTCCTGAACTCTTCAGAATGCATAGAAGGACTAAATATCTGAATGGTCCCCATGACAGAAGCACTGGCAGTGATGTAGGGTGGAAAAAATTTTTATAGAAAGACTAAACTAGAACATTTTACTACTAATTAGTTCTCCAAGTACCTAAGTTATTCAAACATTCGATACTAATAAACATTTTTTTAAAAAAATATATCAATCCAGCATGTTATGGTTGCTCAGCCTTAAAGGGGCTGTACTATAACCTTTTGAGTAAATTTAAACTTCCACAGTGGTTAAATAAAAATACAAAAGGTCACATATGTCTTACTTTTAGTGAATTCCACTTGAAGATATTTCTTATTTATCTGCATAACTGGTCTATTTTTTTATTGTTTATGACATAAATATTTATTACCGTAGTTTTTTAGAGAGTGTGATTGTGTTTTCCTTTTGACAGGCTTGTTTTATTATTATTAGTGACAGTACGCACTGCCAGCTGACATGTGGACTCTACATGTGGGTGGGACACAGGAGTCCTTAAAACTTAAAGCACGGTTGCATGCTTTAAATTGGGGAGTGTTTCAATTAAATAGGTGTGTGGTCCTAAAATGTTGTATATAGTTTTTTGTTCTGTCGATTCTACAGCTGTACAGTAAACTGAATGCTTCTAAGATCAATTTGTAACAAAACCTTGAGGAGGATTCTACGCAGATTCGATGAGAGGTATATTTTATATTCTGTATAAAAACCACACACTGTATTTCTGGGGCATAATATAATAGTATTTTCAGGTTTATTAGTACTTTCACACCCCTGAACAATACTGCGGTCCAAAAGACACATCCGGCTCCCCAATTTAGAGTGGAGCTAGTAGGATAAGATGGAGCAACACCCACGCTGACTTATTTGACTTGTAATTTCTGAAAAGAATTGTGCTGCTATGATCACTGTAGTAACATCTGATTTTCATTCACTTACCTTTTTGCCTCTAGCAATAATGTGTTATTAACCATTTCATCTATATTATTTTTATATCCCTGTTATGGCCTATGATCAATACAGGAACTGAAATGAACTGAAAAGAACCAGAGGCACTCATGAAAACACTTTGCATCAAAATTAAGCTTGAAATGGAACACATACTGTATGGGTAACTTATGGGCTGCCAATAGAATAGGTATGACTTTGGGGGGTAGCCAAAATCTTCTACTGTGGTTCAGTCCATTGTAAATAAATCAGTGAGAGCCTTGGGGCACAGTGCATGAAAGCAGATGACACTTTAATCATTTTATCATATCCTAGCGGGTGGCGCTGTGGGTTAAACCACAAAGCCTAGGACTTGCCGATCAGAAGGTTGGCGGTTCGAATCCCCGCGAAGGGGTGAACTCCCATTGCTCGGTCCCTGCTCCTGCCAACCTAGTAGTTCGAAAGCACGTCAAAGTGCAAGTAGATAAATAGGTACCACTCCGGCGGGAAGGTAAACGGCGTTTCCATTCACTGCTCTGGTTCGCCAGAAGCGGCTTAGTCATGCTGGCCACATGACCCAGAAGCTGTACGCCGGCTCCCTCGGCCAATAAAGCGAGATGAGTGCCGCAACCCCAGAGTCAGTCACGACTGGACCTAATGGTCAGGGGTCCCTTTACCTTTACCTTAGGTGATAATATCCTGACCATATAGATGTATGAGTTGGATTGACCCCAAATTTACAGAGCTGTTCAGATTCCAAATCATAATTTGGGCTGCATTTGACCTCTAAAATGAGGTAGTACAAGTAAGGAACGAAGAACTATCTTGAGCCTTATCCCCTTTGACCTGTACCACAAACTTCCAATAGCTGCTTTACTCTTGGGTGGTAATACCTACGCTTTGCTTAGTCACATTTTCCCTCTATTCATCTCATCAAACTCAGTTATCACCTGCTCCTCTGTCTCTTTCTCAGACTCAGTTCTTGGAGGGCTCATGTATTTGGTATGATCATGAACATAAGGTCTTGCTAGGTCAGGCTATTGGCTCATCTAGTCTGACATGCTTTTCCCACAGTGGCCAACCAGATGCCTATGGGAGGCGCCAAAGCAGGACCTGAGCTCAACAGCACTCTCCCTCCTTGTGATTCCTTGCGACTGATGTTCAAAGGCATACTCTTTCCAATGTAGAACATAGCCATCATAACTAGTAGCCATTGATAGCTGTATTTTTTATGAATTTATTTAATCTTTTAAAGCCATCTAAATTGGTAGTCATCACTGCTTCTTGTGGGAATGAATGCCATAACTATACACTGTGTGGAGAAGTATATGCAGCATGCACGAGCCTAAATGATCAAGAAAATATTTCAAAGCAATTTTCAGTAGTACTGGAAACTAGAAATGAGAGAAACAAGCTCTTTGGGTTGATCATGAGATAAATGATGAAGTACTAGTTTGCTCTAGTATAAAGAAAGCAACTTGAAATTCCTAATAAGCCAAGTGTCTCAAATATTTTACATCTGCATTTTAGCCATCTGTATGAGGCACAACTGAGGTATCTGGAGTTCTTCTATTCTTACAGGAATAGAGCAAATAACATACACAGATAGTATTAGAACTTGGTTTAAGTAAGGGGTGGGGAAGCTATGGTCCTACAGATATTTCTGGGATCAGACGCCCATCAACAGTTTGAGGACTACAGGTTCACCACCACTGGTTAAAGTGTTTTAAAAGGTAAAGGTAAAGGGACCCCTGACCATTAGGTCCAGTCGTGACCGACTCTGGGGTTGCGGCGCTCATCTTTCTTTATTGGCCGAGGGAGCCGGCGTTTGTCTGCAGACAGCTTCCGGGTCATGTGGCCAACATGACTAAGCCGCTTCTGGTGAACCAGAGCAGTGCACGGAAACGCCGTTTACCTTCCCGCTGGAGTGGTACCTATTTATCTACTTGCACTTTGTGCTTTCGAACTGCTAGGTTGGCAGGAGCTGGGACCGAGCAACGGGAGCTCACCCCGTTGCAGGGATTCGAACTGCCGACCTTCTGATTGGCAAGTCCTAGGCTCTGTGGTTTAACCCACAGCACCACCTGCGTCCCTTAAAGTGTTTTAGGACTAGCTTAATTTTTGAATTTTCTGGAGCAGTTTTCTGTGTATGCCATGTACCCTTGCAGTGCACTATTTTCCCATTCCTATTCTCAGTCCATGGCATACTGTAATCTGGATGATACTGGTTGATCATTTGGTGGGCTAATGTGTAGATACAGTGGTGGATTTTACTTGAGACTGAACCTTTTTGATCCCTTAGGATCTCAAACAATGCTAATTTTAATACAGTGAATACCTGGTGGTGTTTCAAATATTTTTGTACTACACTTTATCAAATTATCTCAGGACACTTTACAATAGCTGAAAGCAGTGGTTTTCAACCAGTGTGCTTTGGCACCCTGGGGTGCCTTGAATGATGTTCAGGGGTGCCGTGGGCAACACTGGCCTCTGTCCCTCTTTCCTTCCCTCCCTCCTCCTCTGATGCCCTCTTGCCTCTCTTCCTCCCCAAGGCTTGTACAGCTGTTTTTTGCATCAGCCCTGGCTACAAGCTCCCCAGGCGAATGGTGCCTCGGGGGCTGGCCAGGGGGTGCTGGTTGCTAGGAGCTGAGGTGGCCTCAGAATAAGCAAGCAAGCTGGTGAGGGAGCCCAGCCCGCCGGCCCTTGCTGTTGGGAAATGAACAGACAAGCAGGAGGGTGGGCAGGCAGGTGCTGTTCTGGTCTTTCATGTGCTTGCTGTGTGCAATGCCTGCCTGGGAGCTGAGTGCCTGCTGCCGCCACTGCTGCCTCCCAAGGTAAGATGCCGGCCTCATGTTCACCTTTGGCCAGTCTCCATTGCGCCACTAAGGCTGAAGGTCTCCTCTTCCCAGGCCCCTGTGGGGCAGTGTGAGGAGACACCTCACTTGAGCAGGAGGTGGGACAGCTCAGAGACCAGAGGCAGCAGCAGCAGCTGCCTGTAGGACACCCAAGGAGAGAAGGCTAAGGGCACACCCCACAAGGGTGTTTGGAAAAATGTGAGAAGCAGCCAGCTCTGCAGGCAAGAGGTGACATAACTTGTTTCTGAGTCCCACAGGGGTACGCAGAAAGAAGGTGGTTGGTCAAGGGAGCCATGGACTCAATAACGGTTGAAAACCTCTGGCTTCAAGTAATTATATAGTTGTTTTAACATTGCACCTTCTTATAACTTAAGCTGTTCACTACCAACAAAGAGTCTGCTAACTCATTTAAGTTAATCCAGTCTCTTTTATTTGATGTGCATTAGTTTGTATTTTCAGAAGTATGCATTCTTAATCCAAGAAAAAGCCAGAAGCCAGTATTCTAGCTATATTCTGTATTTCCTTATTACTGAAGTACTTGAGTGTATTCTTACCTCAGCATACATTTAGGATTGGATTGCAAGGTACAATTAAGGCAATGTGGCAGGATATTGCAATTAAAATATTTTAGAGGCTACGTATTTTGGGCATGTGAGTAGCCATGCTAAAGGCAAATGCTCTAATCAATCATGTGCATAAATGTAATCTTAATCATGTACATGTCTTACAGTAGTGTCACAATGACATGGTGGCTCTTAATTTTTTTTCCCTTAAGTCATCACCATGCCAGTATTATTGAGCTATTAGTTTAACAAGAGCCATATTTGAATAGAACAAGAACTGAAGAGTCAGTAGCACTTCCTCCACTTATAGCTATGACTTGATGCTCTAGCCTAGTGCTGAAAGGAGGAGAGGTTTTGGCAGAGTCCACAATCCTCTGGCCCAGCTCCTGGTTTGTCAGCTCTGTTCATACTGGTGAGGAGGCAGATAAAGAAAATCATTTACTCCCCTCCACACCCCCTGGCGTTTTCCACACCTTAACACAGCAGTATATTTTCTCTTGACGCTAATGTACACTTGTCAGGAAAATGTAGGAAAACCTAGCTCTCTGCTGACTACTTCTCTACCGCACATTTTCAAATATGTGCTCATGACAATTAGACTATGTTTAGAGCACACCTTAAACTGTGCAGCTAAACACGTAATGTGGGATGCATCACTCTTGTCACAAGCTGAAAGTAAATGAGGGTGCATGATAAAAAGGAGCCTTAGGAACGATTGCAGGCTAGCCTGAGGCTCTGTGAGGCAAATTGCTCGCCTAGGTCTGCTGCCGATTGCTCATGAAGAGATCATAGGCTCTTTCTAGATTACGCAACTTTGGCAATGTTATAATCTGTTCCACTAAGTACACATTGTAGAACTGTAGTATCTTGGCATAAGGAATGTGTATCTTAAAATGAGGGACAGCTGCCAACTTCCCCTTTAAAGAAGCAAGAACTGGAAGCATGGATATTAATATCAGTAAATGCACCTCATACTTAAGCAAAACAAACAAACAAAACACCCAGGAATAGTATTTATAATGCTTTTATCTCACTTCATAACCCTGGGGTGCTCTCCAAGCAGCTTACAAAAAACAATTCTCACAATAAAAATGTTCCTTAAGAAATGCCACTACGGGGTTACGCAGGTGGCTTTTCCTGCATTCAAGCTTGGCCTTCATTGGTGTTCTCCGATGTAAGGGAAGAGGACTGAGCAACTGGATCTCATTCAACCCATGATGGACGCAAGCTTCTCCTGCTGGCACCTGCCAATTGCCAGGCAACAGTTGTTCCTGCAAAGGTCCTCTGGGCCAAAGCAACAGGGCTGATCAGCTGTAACCCACTCAATCCATAATGGAAGCAAGTTTTCCCTTACTGGCATCTGGAGCTATTATCAGTAACAGAAGGGTGTTACGAACCGTAAAAAAAAAAGACAATTAACACTGTTTTTAAAGTACGGGGCGGGATACAACACAAATCTTAAACAGATACCTTTTTGGGGTTTTTTAAGGTAAAATGCAATGCAACGTGCTACACAATTTCCATTGTTTGATTAAGGAGCATTTGCCAGCTACGGGTGATGTCGATGGTTCAAAATGCTTATTAAGATTGCGAACCTGTATCGATTCCCCCTTGCGCAAGACCTACCGAACTCCCTAGGTTTTACGGCGGGGTAAGGATGTATATGGCATTGAGCTGACAGTAAACAACATGGATAATCCCATATCTCTTTGATATGGCAAATCTGAGAGGCAGTGGCAGGGACCTTTTTTAAAAAAGCCGAGTCGGGGCTGCTGATAAAAAAAATAATAATAATTTATTACTTATATGCCGCCCATCTGACTGGGCTGACCCAGCCACTCCGGGCGGATCCCAACCAAAAAAATAGTAAGAAAACAAGACAACATCCCACACTAAAAACTTCCCTGAACAGGGCTGGTGACGCAAGGAAATAAGTGCCGGCGATTTCAAGAAAGAGGAGCTGGACTCCCCTCCATGCCACCTTGCATGGGGGAAGAAGCAAGAACTGCACATGCTCTGAGGAACCGACGGCCTCTTCTGCTCCAGGACTGCGTACAAACCAAGGCCGGACAGGGTCGCGCCCGTCTTTGCGCCCCTGACAGACCCGCCTCAGCCCCGCCGTCCTCGGGCCGCGCCGCCCTGCGGGCCCTCCTCCCCTTCTTCGCACCGCCCCTTCTTCGCGAGGCCTGTGTCGTACGGAAGCGGGGCTGACGTGCGGCGGCAGCGGCGGCGCCCGGCATTGTGGGAGCGGGAGCGGACGTGGACGCGGCGGGGCCGGCCTTGGAGGCTGAGGCGGCTGCTGCTGGTGGTGGTGGTGCTGCTGCTGCTTTTGCCCGTGGCTCCGCCCGGGACTTGTCGGCCTCCGGGCGCCGCCACATTCAGACGGCGACGCTGGCTCGGCCGGGCCTGTCCCTTGCCGGCTTCGCGTCGCTGCCTTCCCCACACGGCGGAGGAGCCATGGCCGGGACGAGCAGCCCCGAGGCCGTGAAGAAGCTGCTGGAAAACATGCAGGGCGACCTGCGGGCCCTGAGCCTGGAGTGCCGGAAGAAATTTCCTCCCGTCAAGGAGGTGAGGAGGGGTTTTTTTGGGGGGGGGGGAGAAACTGGACTGTCTCGGGTGGGGGGGGCGTGTCAGTGTGTGTGTGTATTTCTTGTGTCGTGTTGGCCTTTCCCCGGCCTGCTTTAGGATGAGGTACGTGGGGTCTCGCTGAGGCCTTTCCTCCCACCCACCCCCGTTGAGAACTGAAATCCCGGAGTGGAACCGAGTCGGGTGGCTGCGTCTACATTGCAAACGTCTGCACCGCTTGGCCACCACGGTCCGCTTGCAGCACTTTCTTGTAACAAGCAGTTCCCGGTTGCACCTCCCTCTTCCCAGACTTCAGTCTCTCTAGTGGGCGAACTTTTTAAGTGTACATTTCTTAGGCTTAGCAATGGTGCCTTTTTTTTTTTTTTTTTTTTTTTTTTTTGCTGGGGGAGGCAATCGATACCGCTCCAAAGATAGGCAAAAGCCTCCTTATCATCTGTTAGGATAACTTGGAGGCCCTTGCTTGGAGACAGGCGGCTTTGAATATAGTAGGTTTCAAGGCGGTAGCAACTGTTTGGGTAATCAACAAGGATTGCATTACCCAAACGAGTTTGCAAGCTGTTCCTGTTTTGCCACCGATAGGTAAGCAGGTTTCCGTTGCATATTAAATTTGAAAGTGGCACTTGGAACAGCTCCCATGTGCGTGTCATATTGCTGTCTTGTCCCACTTGCGAGAGGTTGTTGTTGATGGTTTGCATATATGAGTCTTCAAACTTTGGTAAGGACTTCAGAATTTTAAGAACTTGAGCTCTGAGAAGCATGCCCTGTTTAATATCGTAAAACTAAGTAAATCAAGCAAAGTTTGTTTTTTGCAGAGTGAAATGATCAATGCCGAAGGTGAGAATCATAACTAATAATAATATAATATGAGTTAGGGTTGGGTGGCACTGTTTTGCAGTGGTTCTGGTCCTACTTGGATGGTTGTTTCCAGAGTGTGGTGCTTGAGCACTGCTATCATTGTCCATCCAGGTGATATTACCATCAGAGTATTATCAGACCACCTTCTAGCCAGTCATAAGCATGGAGGGCTGGTAAGGAGCATGGCTTGGGGAAGGACCATACAGAGATGTCTAGAGGGCTGCAGTTGCCCCCCCCCCCAAGCCTGAGGTTCCCATCTCTGTGTAATGATATTTGCCCCTGTAAAAATTCAGGAGCTCTTGATTGTTGAAATCAATAAGCTAAGACTGTAGTGATGTTTTTAATGAATTGAAAGAGAATTGCATGTTGCTAGCATTGCGTTCCATAAGGCGGCTATGGGGAAAGTAAACAAAAATTTGATATAAAACAACCTCTTAATGTGCTAACCTGAGGTTCTAATGTTTTGTTGTACTTTGTTATAGATTTGTTGTACTGTGCCTAGATTAAAATGTGGAGCAAAGGGTCTTCTGTTGTATAGTGTGAACCTCACCTCATTGATACCAAAAGTGTTCTAGGCTGTACTTAAAATCCATAGCTTCAACCTATAGGACACAAACGAAGATGCCAATTAAAGTATATTCCCATGAAAGGGCTTTTTGACAGGGTGGGGGTAATAGTATTGTATACCTGAAGGAGCATCTCCACCCGCATTGTTCTGCCCGGACACTGAAGCCTACCTCCAAGGGCTTTCTGGTGGTTCCCTCACTGCAAGAAGTGAGGTTACAGGGAACCAGGCAGAGGCCCTTCTCGGCAGCGGCGCCCTCCCTGTGGAATGCCCTCCCATCAGATGTGAAATAGATAAAGAACTACACAACATTTAGAAGACATCTGAAGGCAGCCCTGTATCAGGAAGTTTTTAATGTTTAGCGTTTTATTATGTTTTGATGTGTGTTGGAAGCCACCCAGAGCTTCCAGATGGGTGGGGATGATGGTGGTGGTAACAACAACAACAATAACAAGATGAAGATGATCTTGAGGGGGGCTATTAGAGCTTCAGTCAAAGCCTTCCATGCAAAAAAATCCAAAACATTTGGGTGTAACTCACCATGCATCAGGTTTGTAGATTTGCCAAGTTGGTGGCAAAGTTAGTAGTAGGTAGCATCATAGATAGCACTGAAGGATGTGAGTAGGAGAGAAATGATTGCTTGATTTGATGGAAGATTTGACTTTCCTTAAGGCAGATTTGAGTAGTAAGTCTTCAAAGTTTTAAGAACAAAATTTGAGAATCACAGTTTCTACAGAATTTTCCTTTAGTTTCCATAAAATGTTACAACTCTACAGTATGCAAGATGCAATATTTTAGAATATCAGGGCTAACAGAAAGTGGACTGTTTGGTAAATACACTATTTTAAAATGCTACAGTTAGACCCGCCTATTATTATTTCCTTTTTTGTAGGATATATTCACAATTTAAAGAATTTGAGAGGACAAACATTTGGGGGAGGCAGGATATAAAGTAACCTTTGTTCTTTGTTAGCCTGCGCTACATGTCTGGTTTCTAAACTAGCATTGAACTGCATGGTACTCATTGCACAAGGAACATTAACCATTTTTTTAAACCCAGTAGTGAATCTTGTACATGAAAACAAAGCAGAATTTTTTTTTGTTTTGGTATTTTCACTATCATTCCAACAGCACATAATTTGGCAGGTGTATAGCTATAATGCTTCATTTTATGTAGCTAGTAATGCCTTATATCCACTAACAGTGCAGTCCATTGCACATCTGCTCTCGCTGAACGCATTGGGACTTATTACCAGATGATCCAGGTTAACCCTCCAGAGCAGATTTTGGGGGCTCAGATTTAATGTTTAATGGTCTTGGCTACAAATTGTAATAACACAACATTAATAAAATTATAGGGATAAATGGAAAACCTGTTTGTGTTGAATTTCAGTTTATACACGTTTAACTTCCATTGTCAATCTATGTTCAAGCATGATAATAAAAACTTTACGATTAGAAGGGATATATTTAAAAGTACAATCATATGCTCAGCGTGATCTTGCAGACAGACAGTGAAGCCAGGGCCCGTGGTTAATGGAGTCTTTGTGCCATGTACCACTAATACATGTGCTGGACAAAGCCAGGCTATATCTGTATGCTGAGTAATACTATGGTGGTTACTCTTTTGCATATACAGTGGTACCTCGGGTTACATATGCTTTAGGTTACATACGCTTCAGGTTACAGACTCCGCTAACCTAGAAATAGCGCTTCAGGTTAAGAACTTTGCTTCAGGATGAGAACAGAAATCGTGCTCCAGCGGCACAGTGGCAGCAGGGGGCCCCTTTAGCTAAAGTGGTGCTTCAGGTTAAGAACAGTTTCAGGCTAAGAACGGACCTCCAGAACGAATTAAGTACTTAACCCGAGGTACCACTGTACAGTGGTACTTCAAGTTACACACGCCTCAGGTTACAAACTCCACCAACCTGGAAGAATTACCTCAAGTTGAGAACTTTGACCCAGGATGAGAACAGAAATTGTGTGCCAGCAGCGCAGCGGCAACAAGAGGCCCCATTAGCGAAAGCACACCTCTAGTTAAGAACAGTTTCAGGTTAAGAACGGACCTCCAAAACAATTAAAGTTCATAACCGGAGGTAAAACCTACTTTGTGTGGCTTATTCCTTTGCCCCTGTAACTGTCCAAGAAATAGGCACAAGGTTCTACTATCGTCCTTGGGCTCTATACCAAAGATATTTGGGAACATTTTTCCTGTGAGAAACTAGCAAAGAAAGTGTCACTCTTTTAAAAGTGGTTTTAGGCCATTTATTTCATTGTCCTCAGCAAGGTAGCTTTAGCAATTACTTGATACAGCTGACTGTTAGTCCTCCACAACTCTGCCCCTGCTTTCATTTAGAGTCCGTCAGCATAAGCTGACAGTTTTGAGTAGCGCTGCCTTTCTAGCTGAGTCAGCAGTTTCAAGATTCTGAACTAGGATTGCAGTTTTACAGAAGGTTCGGGTTACCAAAGTTATCTGCTATCTAGGAGCACAGGCATTGGTGTGGTAAAATATTTAACAAGCTAATAGGAATACTTAAAAGGACTGAATTTTTCAGCTGTACACTAGTCCTTAAAATGTACTAACTTCACTTATTGAAAGAGCTGCATTGTAAAATAATAATAATAATAATAATAATAATAATAATAATAATAATAATAATAATAATAATAATAAATTATTATTTATACCCGGCCCATCTGGCTGGGTTTCCCCAGCCACTCTGGGCGGCTTCCAACAAAATATTAAAATACAATAGTCTGTCAAACATTAAAAGCATCCCTAAAACGTATGTAAATATATATGTCAGTAATTCAAAGCTATTCAAAGTTGTAATATTTTATTCTCTCACATTTCCCCTCCTGGTCCCTTTAATATTCATGTTTGTTTGTTTCCCCCCCTCTTCTGATTGTTACTTTTTATGGAGCTGTTTTAAACATCTAGCAAATGATGTTACAAAAATAATTAAATGAAACTAATTATTTCATTTCACACAGTTCACACAGCACTTTGGCATTCAAATAAGGCAATATGCTTGATCATGTGCTGGTTTGCAAGGCATTAGGGTTTTTTAAACTGGATTCTTTAACATAGTCATTTACAGAAGCCCTTGAAACAGAAAGAAATATGAACAAGTTGTTTATTATATTAGACATGTTCGCTTCTATAAGTTTCCCCCAAGGTTGTATATGAAACAATATTTGATATAAGAATATGTGGTTTAAAATTGGACTACATAGAATGTCATGAAAACTTGCTATTTAATGTTAAATACACAAAATACTCTGGTATCTTTTTTCTCTTTGGTAAAACAGAGTGATTAAGCACTTTATTAATTTGCTAATAATGAAGTTCTATACACACTTAACTGGTCACAACTTCTATTAAACTCAGTGGGACTTACTTTTGATTGGAATTGAGCTATAAAATCTTGCAACCCTGGTTTCATTTAACTTTTTTTTTGTAGCAGAACTTCGTTAGGGAATACATAAAGTAGAACATTGTGGCATTCTAGTTAACTTTTCAGCTGAGTCAAGAATGTTTTAACATCTTTTTAGTTACAGTACCCTTGTTGGATTTTCTGCTGATTTAGCCAAGAGAGTTGTGTATTAGGTTTAGTTGGCATCTAATCTGTGTATAAGGAAATATAGACTGTGCTGATTGATGCATGCACGCTATCTGTGTAGACACAAGATTCGTATTCATGTCTACCTCTCTGAATGCCTTGGATATTGTGTGTGAAACATGAATGAGATCAGAAAAAATAGTTTGGGCTGCCATGGGACGTTCTCAGACAGAAATTGTGTATTTATTATGTTTATCCTTTAAGCAACTTCCATGCCAACACCTCAGAACTGTGGTTTTTTAACTAGGTGTTTATTGAGCGCAGTTGGGTATATCATAGGGGACCTTAAAAAGTGAGAAAATTTGCAAATAATAAAAAGATAACGATGTGAAGGTCTTAAGGTGGAGATGGGAGATGTAATGAGACTCAGTTGTTAATACATCACATTCTGGGGCATTGAAATATGCTTTCATGGGAAGCAATTTATGCCGCAAGATTTTGCAGGCATAACAACTTTAATTTCACTTCTGTTAAATGAAGAATTGCTTTCATATAGTACAGTCTTTAGAAGTGGCTTCTAGATTATAAGCCCGAGGTCAGCGATGACTTACTACTGATTTTAGTAAGCTGCTGTGGGAGCCATTTCAGCTGAAGAATAGGATAAAATGCTTCTAAGAAAAAAACTAATAAATTAATAATCTCTTGTCTTTTCTTTACAGGCTGCTGAGTCAGGAATAATAAAAGTAAAAACGATAGCTGCACGAAACACTGATGTCTTGTCAGGTAAATATTTGCAAACACCAAAAATCCTAATCAGAAAATTTATTTTAAGTCTCCTTAAATCAAAGCTTTGTGTGTGATTTGGTGTTGAATATCTTTAGTGCTTTTAGAACATGAAGATAATAATAGTCTATGGGTTTTCAATAAAAGTTATGACAGTGTGCTAGTCCAATTTTTCATCAAAGCAGGTGAAATATATACAGTTATCAAAATAGTCTTTGGTTTCTGAAGCTCCTGTTTGAATCCTCACTGATTTCCAGGTACTGAAGTTCAGGGAAAGTTTACACAGCAAGCACCTGTTTACGTTCTTTAGGATTACACCTCATTATCCCCACCCCTCGTGTGACTGGGAGCAGCAAACTATGATTCCTAGCTTAGCATTTGATTTGAACTGGGAATAGAGGGTTGTGTCGCTCCACAGTGTGAAGCCAGTGGCATGCCATGCAAATGCATCCATTCCCTCTTGTAAGAAAGCATTAATTACCTTCCTAGCTCAACCAGCTGACACATCCCTGCCCAATTTTGTAAATGAAAAGGGGCAAGGATCCAACATTTGTTGCACAAACCTTACCAAATGCTCTGTCCACGCCCTCAGGCTGCAACAACTGAAACCTGTCCAACAACATCCAACAAATAAGTGCTCCAGAATTGCCTGCTCTAAAACCTGGAGTCCAAGTTGCAGTGGATGCAAGTGATTTTATCCTCATAATGCTTTGCAAACAGTCACAGGCTCTACCATATGCCTAGGCCCACAGGTAATAGGCCTTAGCCACCCAGAACAACTGCACTGGATGACAAAACTGGGGCACAGAGGAGGCAAAGAAGTAAGCTTACTTTGCCACCTTCACAGCTACTGAATAGAGTCTGACCTGAGCACATTTGCTGTGATTTCCCCCCATCTGCTCACTCGCTTAATAGTTCTCACTCTAGAGCATAACACAGAGCTCTGCTTACTTTACCCGTTGGGAAAGGGTGTTCAGACTCCCATGTCACCTCTGTGTTTGGCAGAAGAGCCAGCCTTGCCAATTGGAAAGCTCCCTGGAGCCCTCCGGAAAACCATTTGCATTCATTAGTCTCCAGGAATTGGCCATTTTAAACTCCTGCAGTTTTAGAATTCTGTAATTCTGAAACTCAACAGGAACACCCCACCCTCCAGTTTATCTTCTCCCTTCTCAGCCCAGGATGACAAATAAAGAGTGTGCCCTGCTACAAATGTTGAGCTACATTGGGGCAGCCTCATGGGTGTCATGGTGACCCTGAGTATGCTATTTGCCAGAATATGTAGAAACACACTCCTGGAGGTATGGTTGTATGATCTGGAGTGACACCAATCTTAATACAGAGTGCACACCCTGCTTCTTTATGTCTTTTAGCTATTATTAGTGTACGTTAACACAGTGTACAGTGTCTTGTGCCAAAACAAAGCACAGGACTGGATGCAATTCAATACCATCCTGTAGAGGACACTCTTCTGGGGTTGAGGGTATATCATTTGTGGTGGCCCATAGATTATTTTGGGTTTCATACCCCCTGTTCCTTATTGTGTTCTATGTATTTTTACTGCTATTTGCATTATACAAACAACAATAATGTATTATGTTACTATATTAGCTGTTACTGAAGTACTCCAAAACTTATAGTTTGACAAACATTTTATAGATGTAGGTGCCCTGTTTCATGAGAGAGATGCTGCAGGAAAATGGCTTCTGCAGACTAAGCCAATATGCACATGTCTGCTCTTTTTCCTCCCAATTCCAAACTGTCTTATTGGTCATCCAAGTGAAAATTGATGTCTCCTTCCAGTTGAACAGCAGAACAAAGAAGCAAAATTGCTGGTGATATGGAGAAGAGGATGTGTTGCTGCATGGGTGTGTTTGGAGAAGTAAAAGTGATAGAGAGGACCTCTCCAAAACATTCCTCCCACAACTCATTCTGTGAAATTTAATGGACAGTAAATGAAATATTGCTAGTTTCAGCCTTCTTTCTTTAGTTATATTAATTACTGAATGAATCTATGTTTTTAATGTAGAATTTTAGGGTAACCAAATACAATTTAATATATTGCTTGTAACTATTGAGAGAGTAAAATATCCCCAAATCTCACAGATTTTGAAACTGCTTCTTATGATGTTTTGCAAACTGGAAGTGAAGACAACTGGAAAGAGTGTCTGTAGGAGTCAGAGATAATTTTGTATTGATGGCAATAGTGGCAGTGATTTGAAAGCATGCAAAATTCAAATAAATTGTGTACTTCCCTTCCTAAAGCTAAGTAGCTCTGACGATCTTCCAACTAGTACTTCAATTTGAGCTTATCTGGATACCCCATGCCCACTTCTTAAACAAGGGCTAGGAAATGTCTGGCCTGTTGGTCAAACTTGGCGTTCCATGAAATTTGGCCCACAATACTTTTTTCACCACCTGTCCCCACATCTGATGCTTTACGTGGGGCAGGTGACATCATGTATGGGGCAGGTAGAGATGTGGTTGCCAATGCACAAATAGGAGGCTTGTGCATCACTTTCACAATCACTTTCAAGTACACCTCTCTATTCTGTCATCCTGGAAAGTCTGCTGCTGATTCGAAGCCTGTGCAGCGATCTTGGTAATGCCTGCAGAAATCCCCTTGTGCTGGGGTTCCCAAGTGCCTGTCAGCCACCCACCCCAGTCAACAACAGGCAGAATTAGACAGTCCATAATGCAAAAATTTAAAGAATTGCCTTAGGAGATTAAAAAAAACCTGTAAAAAGAGTTTACCATATATGAGCCCCATTTGCCCAGTGCAACAAGAAATTGCCAGAACAGGAAAGTTTTCACCAACTTTCCTCTCCCACCTCCCAATAATTTGTCCATTTAAAAAATTTAACTGTTCTTGTGTGTACCTTGCTCCAATATTGTGGTAGTAGTATATGAACTTTGAATTATTTAGATTTTATGGAGGAAAATGTATGATGTCACCAAGGACACCTATACCCACTTTCCTGGAAGTGAACCCTATTAAACTCAATCTTTCATTTGAGATTTACCTGTTACCATCTTCATTCCAGCTACCCAATCTGATTAGTTTTATATTCACTCATATTACTGTTATGAACCAATAGACTTTGAAAAATGCTTTATTTTTCTATTTCATTTCCTCCTGTTCACTGGTCCACAACCGGTATCTTAAATAACTAATTAAGATTAGAAAAACATTTCTCTTGTTGGTTATTATTCTTTTAAATGTGATGTTGCACTAGCAAGTCTTACGTGTTAGTGTCACCAGAGAAAATATTTATCGTTGCTTCTGTGTACTTGAGAGTACATGAGTACAGAAGGGCAGGGGCAGGTGGTCTGTTACAGCAAAAATGATGCCACAATTAGTTTTTATTGTTTAGATTAGCTGATTTTGAATAATTACTCTAGTATTACTTAAAGAATATACTTTAGAATAGTTCTTGCCCTATTTTTTCACTTTAACACTTCTATTTAATTTATTTTTCTTTTGTTTTCATTGCTATCATGAATGCTGACATAAGTGGGAAAGCTATGACAGGTAATGTCAGCTATAACCCAAACAAACTTGCACTAAGAGACAAAAGAATCTCATCATATCTGTTTAAAGAACTAGATAGCATACAGTGATTTAGTGTATGGAAGACAGTTGCAGCCTCACAAATATCATTATGGGCAAGACTTACAACTAGTAACAAAACTCGGGATTAGTCTTAAAAGACATAAGCAACCTAGAAAACAGCAACAGTGGAATTCCACCCACACCCAGTGTAAATTTATATGACATAATAGAACCTCTGAAACCACTTTGTACTGAGTCAGTCCATTGCCTACCACACTGACATCTCTTTGGGGTTTCAGACTAGGGGACATTTCCAGCCCTACCTGGAAATGCCAGGGATTGTTCAGAAACCTTCTGCATTGCAGAGCAGATGCTCTACCACTGAACTATGGCCCTTTGCCCTAATTAGGGAGAATAATTAGCTAATTAGACTTCAAAGATTATATGCCTAGAACACTAATACACTAGCACTTGGAAATACTTACTAGTACTTTTTATCTATATCCTAGTACTTTAATTTACATTGTACAATTCCTCTTTAAACTCAACATTATTTACAAGGTCTTAATGCTTTTACATTTAATGGCTGCTTTGATAAACCTGTGAATAATCTTCTAAGACACAATACATCTGTGCATTAATATAGATGCCTTCACTACTTACATTTTCCTAGAAAACCAAATCGAGATTTCTCTTTTAAAAAACAAACAAGCCATACACAGTTTGAGGCTTTTCACTCTCTCTAGGCTTTTCCAGTTTCAAGTAATTGCGTTCTGATATGATTTGAAATGGTATTTTGTATCGTAGAATTGTAGAGTTGGAAGGGACCACGAAGGTCATCAGTACAGTATCTCTGTTACTATTTCTAATTAATCTGCTGTAGGGTCACTGATAATACAGAACTGGGTTGAGGGGTTATATAACTGATGCCCCTTTGGATAGTTTCTGTAGCTCAGTATGCTGGATATTCCTAATATAATTCTCAGTGTTATGGGTTATAATCTGTTAGTGTTCTTTGCACTGTTGCACCAGCAGATGCATCTGCTCATGGAAGGGGAGGCACTGATTTTCCTGATGGACCTAACACCCTCCCCCAAACTGTTCTGGAGGATTGAGGGACCCTCAGAACAGATTTGGGAGAGGAACTAGGCAAAAGCCACTTCCCCTTCTCCCCCATGAGCAGATGTTTCCTGCTGGATCAAACTTCCTTGTGCTTGTGCAAGAAATAGACTGTCACCCTATAGTACCTAATAAGATTCTAGAAAAGAGATGCATTTCATACAACATACCGTATTTTTTGCTCTATAAGACGCACTTTTCTCTCCTAAAAAGTAAGGGGGAATGTGTGTGCGTCTTATGGAGCGAATGCAGGCTGCGCAGCTATCCCAGAAGCCAGAACAGCAAGAGGGATTGCTGCTTTCACTGCACAGCGATCCCTCTTGCTGTTCTGGCTTCTGGGATTTTTTTTCTTGTTTTCCTCCACCAAAAACTAGGTGCGTCTTATGGTCTGGTGCGTCTTATGGTCTGGTGCGTCTTATAGAGCGAAAAATACGGTAATTTATGGATCCCATTCTTTACCAGCTCAGAACTTTGGTAAACTTCTGTCAGTATACTTAAGTGAATTTTGAGTGCTGAATCCTGCTTATTTGCGTAAGAAGTGCTTGTTTTAATTAGTTTCTTCAGCTAGTCTCTCTCTCCCCACCCCATCCCCAGTTAAGTATAAGACAAAATACTGGATAATGCTAGTTGTAAGACAAAAATCCAGTTTAAAATTTCCATGTTTGGAATCAGAAGTGTATATACTTCCGCAGTAGCTGTAGTTTTGAGAGTTGTGTATTGTACTCAATGTCAAAGGATAAAATTCCAGATAGAGTTTAATATCAATGTATAATTTAAAACTATAATTCCTATAGACTCACTATGGGTATCTTTGAGAACCTGGCACATGTACGATTTTGCAAACCAGGCTACCTTTCAATTAAATTAAATATTACTATACTGTGCAAACAGTGTGTTCACATAGAGCAAGTCTATGTTGAAACAAGTAGGCTGCAACTGAGACTTGCTCTTTGAAGGAAAGGTGACATCAAATCATCAGTCTTCTGTTCCATAGTACTCTGTTCAGACTCTTGTATTCATGTGCAGTGAACATAAGGAGTTATTTTCTGCTGTGTTGGATCACAGAGCTATCTTGCCCATGACAAAATGGGCACATAGGAGAGTCAGTATAATATTGTATATGGTGTATGAGAATGGGGTAATTCAGAGGCTTGGAAGGCAAAGTGAATGCAAGGAGTAAATGCTGTGCAAACAGGCAGGTAAAAGAAGATTCAAGCACCTGCTCCAAAAGGTTATTACCGTGGATATAAAATTAAAGTAAAAGTTCCAAATTTGTAACTCTTTCCATCTCTTTTATATATATTTTCCATGAAATACCACTATAATTATATTAATTTTCAACAGATGGTTTTCTTTATTAATCAAAGCTGCGGACTTGTGATATTGTATATTTACTTTTTCTCCATTTGAAAGCCTTGAAAGAGAACAGCTCAGAAGTGGTTCAGCCTTTTCTAATGGGCTGTGGAACAAAAGAACCAAAGATCACCCAACTATGTCTAGCAGCTATACAAAGGCTCATGTCTCATGAAGTTGTTTCAGAGGTAAGACTTGGGGTAGTCAAGTAATGATATGGAAGTATTGCCTAATTTACATAGCTGAAGAATCATTAAAAAAATTAGAGTATCCTAATAAGATAATTGACAAGGCATAGCCTTTAGGATCAGTGTAGATGTAACACTACTCCAGAGGGTTGTCTTCTTGCAGGAGCATTCCCCTTCAGTTTTATTTTCAGATGAAATGTATTTAGCATTATGAGAGTTAGTATGGTGTGTAGTATGTTGAGTGTTGAGGTTAGAGGAGACTCACTCAACCATGAAGCTCACTGAACATTTTTTAACCATTTGGCAACTCTCTCCTACTCTACAGGCTTCTTGTGAGGATAAAGTGGAGTTGGTAGGGGATGAGTCATGTGTGCTGAACTATGTTAGCGTAAAGGCAGCGTAAGCATATAAATATACCTACGGCACAATTTTGAGTCATGGTTAGACGCTGGTACACAAACTGCAGTTTAAGGTCTCTCTGGCTAGTGTTAACATTGATGTTGGTGTAGCACAACTTGAGAACTGAGGGGAAGGGGAGGTGTATGCAAGTCACCCAGGAGAATTACACCAAGCCTTACACTTTAGGATTATAATGCAAAATGGTCAGCTGCTCTAGCTTTATTGAGGCTTTGGCTGCTGGTACAACTTAACACTCACCCAGGGAATGAATTCCCACACAAATAAAATTCTCTTTTCAGTGACCTCATCTTGTCTTGCACAGTGCTGAGTCCTCACCCAATACTGCTGCTGGTCCCATCACACTTGCTGATTCTCCCCAGCTTCTAAGCTCCATGGCACCCTAGTATTCCTTTCTCCAGGCTATTAAGTTTGAGGAGTGGCCAGGTTGTCCTTCTTGGGACCCTCTAGGGTCACATGCAGTGAACCAGTCTCATGGTATTCTCTCCTTAAGGAGTTGAGCTGGAAGGAAAGCCTATTAGCAGGGTTCCCTGACCCCGCTGTCAGGGGAAGAAGGGTTAAGAGATTATATGCCTTTGCTTTTTCTTCTGCAAGCCAGTCTCCCTCTCTTCTATGACTGCTGCCTCTGGGCTATTTAAACTCAGTAGTTCCAAAAGTGCTTTGTTATTCCCAGGTGGTAGCAGCTATTCCCTTCCCCACCTCTTTCTTGGGTAGGCAGAGTGAGTTGCAGCCCTGCTTCCCTTAGAGGGGGATTGGGGCCTTCTTAAAAGGTCAGTCAAAGAAGAGAACATATTGCTTGAGGCAATCTCCTGCAGATCTTTACAGGGTGAAAAAGCATTTTCAATATTTATTAAGTATGATAGAATTAATGATTGACACTTCTATAGTCATTTCCCCCCACATAGTATCTTGGCATCGAATAGCCCATCTCAATTTTTGTTCCCAAGGTTGCTGCTGGAAATGTTATCAATATGCTTTGGCAACTGATGGAAAATAGCCTTGAAGAACTCAAGCTTCTTCAGACGGTCCTTGTATTATTAACAACCAATACAGTTGTCCATGATGAAGCACTTTCTAAGGTAGGCATTGTATAAATCAAATTGTGGTATTTCATTATATGTTAACCAATAAATATGAGCTGATCTTGAAAATTCCATGGTGAATCTCAAGTAAGTTTCACAGGCTGTCTTTCATTGTACACCAAAGGAAATATTCAGAAAAATGGCACACCAGTGTGGCTTATTTACACAATCCCTACAGGCCTGTTCAAGTAATACTTTACAGTGGTGCCTCGCAAGACGAAATTAATTCGTTCCGCAAGTTTTTTCGTCTAGCGAATTTTTCGTCTTGCGAAGCACGGTGTCGGAAAAGTTTTGGAAAAGCTTCAAAAATCACCAAAAACCTCAAAAAAGGCTACCACACTGCGTTCTATGAGTTGCTCCTCGAAGTCAAGTCGCAACTGTATTAACGGTGTTAAGAAAAAGGAAACAAACTTGCAAAAAACGCAAGACGTTTTCGTCTTGCGAAGCAAGCCCATAGGGAAATTCGTCTTGCGAAGCAGCTCAAAAACCGCAAAACCCTTTCGTCTAGCGAGTTTTTCGTCTAGCGAGGCATTCGTCTTGCGGGGCACCACTGTAGCTTTGAAATTCTTCTCAGGAAAGGACTGAGAGTGACCCATGGTTTCCTATGTTTCCTTAATAATAGCATTCACAAATAGCAATATTAGGAAAAGGATCATTTAGATGTTTCATTAGTGTGGATGAATTAGTAAAATCTGGGGGAAATCCAAGATGGCCCTTTTCGCAATTGGCAAATTGCCTTTTCTGGCAAATATGAGAGTAATCCTTCAGGTGGGCATCATGGCAGAAAAGGACCAAAATATATTTGTACTTCATCTGAGCTTTTGCCAAAAACGTTTTCAATATCATTTTACACTTAGATTATAATTAGGTTTCTGGGCAATGTAAAATGTTTTAAAGCTGGCAAAATAAAATGTTGAGTTAAACTACAAGCTTATCAAAATTATGCTGCAACTACTTAATCCCATCCATTAAAAGTTATGTCAGCTATGGTGATCGGATTATGCATAGTTTGGATCAAGTTTTCAGTAAAAGAGAGCTGCACAGTTGTGAGGCTGTCTGAGAGTGTCATTTTGTATTATTGCTGTTTGTGCTTGGCATACGGGTGACAGTCAGAGGGGCATCCTTGAGGCATTCTTGACATGAAAGTGTTGAAGCAATCGTGTGACTTGTACATTATTATTTTTCTTTTCACATGTGAAGAGGCTTTTGATGAAACATAAAGGAGGAGCCAGTTTCCAAGATAGATGCATTTTAGGATGGCAGAAACTTAAACATCTTTAAATTCAACTTACTTCATGTTTTAGAAACTTATAATTTCTACACCTTAGCTTTGATTATTATTTGGGTTGTGTAATGAGTACTGTTTAAATTTTTTTTAGGCAATTGTCCTTTGCTTTCGGTTGCACTTCACAAAAGACAATATCACAAATAATACTGCAGCAGCCACAGTACGGCAAGTCGTTACTGTTGTTTTCGAAAGAGTCGTTGCTGAGGATGAACACTATAAAGGTGGGTATGTGTTTGTATTGCAATTGAAATATTACATAACATTTGGTACTTATAGCAAAAGTCTGTTTGCTGTAAGTAGGTGGAGCCCAATATAGCAGTACCCTGATTCTAAAAGGAAACAGATTAGTGTATAGCGCTTCATCCACTGGCAGGGGAAGAGGAGTGTGGGGGAAGCGCACCGCCCCTGGCAGCGCAATCCCGGTGGGGTGCCATCGCGGCTGCCCTCCCACCCGTGCTGGGTGCCACGCCCCCAGGATGCGAACCACGCCCCCGGGACACGCACCAGATGAAGCTCCGCCACTGGCTTCATCTGAGGAATTTGGAGGGCCAGGTCAAAGATTATCCCGTTTTATCATCACAGCAATCCTGCATAGGGTATGCTGAGATGAGTGGAGATTTCAGCCTAGTCCTACCCAGTCCAGGTCAAAATTCAACACTCTATTAATTTGGAAAGTGTAATTGATAAAGAAAAGGTGGCTTTTGAAGCATGGATACCAATTTGTTCAAGTGTTACATCATGTGGGTTTTTTAATGAAGCTGTCTGATGTAGGCTTTGAATTGACAGGTTGTTCAGTAACTGCAAGTCATGCTTTTTACCTTGTGTTTAGTTGGAGAAATGTGCTTCTTGATTGCCAGTTCTCTACTACATGCCTTCTGAATGTTACTTGTCACATCTCTGAAACTGGAAAAGTAACTAAATGCAACTCTGTTCTACCTGGCAGTAGCAAGAGGGAAGAGAGAGAGAGCAACTTTGGGGGGGAATGTTGGTGTCGACCGCAAGCACCTGCTAAAACCCCCAAGTTGCTGCATCAGCCTTAGTTAATATATATATAAAATTGAACAGCCATGCATTCTTTCTTAACATTGTGTTTCTGAACTGGATCTGTGTTTTGTACAGATATTATAGAGCAACCAATAGGAATTCAAGGAAACAGTAACAGAAGATCTGTCAGCACCTTGAAACCATGTGCTAAAGATGCATATATGCTTTTTCAGGTATTGGAACTTACTTGAATTCTTGTCGTTCTTTTTATTATATACAGTCTAATTTACGTACAAAGTTAAGCTTCTGAGATCAGTCAATAGTCATTTGTTACTTTTGGTTTGAGAGATAATATGATGCAAGCATTTTGAAGAGAGAGAAAAGGTTAACGTACACAGAGCATTCTTAATATTATGGAGGAAAAGCATAGCATGCTGGACATAATTCTTCTGCTCATCTCTAAAAGCTATAGAGCTCAATATATGGAGGAGCTACAGAGATGGTAAAAGGGAGCAATTTGAGAAGCTAAAGGTTTGGATGTGTTTAGCATAGATGAAAGTCAGGATAGTCTCAATGTTTTCAGAAACTTAAAAAGAAACAGTACTGTCTAACTGGTGGATTTAAATTGCTGGACAGAATAATGAAATTAAATAAAGGCAAATGCAATTTCTTAACAATGGACTGATTCTGATATAATGCTGGTTCTAATGCAATGCAAAATCATGGACTGGCAAAACACGGGCCTGCATTCAGCCCTGATTTAAGGCAAACTACAGTTCATCATAAGGGACTGGGTGGCACTGTGGGTTAAACTACAGAGCCTAGGACTTGCCGATCAGAAGGTCGGCGGTTCGAATCCTGCCAACCTAGCAGTTCAAAAGCAAATCAAAATGCAAGTAGATAAATAGGTACCGCTCTGGCGGGAAGGTAAACAGCGTTTCCGTGTGCTGCTCTGGTTCGCCAGAAGTGGCTTTGTCGTGCTGGCCACATGACCCAGAAGCTGTCTGCGGACAAACGCCAGCTCCCTCAGCCAATAAAACGAGATGAGTGCCGCAACCCCAGAGTCGGTCACGACTGGACCTAACGGTCAGGGGTCCCTTTACCTTTACAGTTCATCATCATCTGAACTATGATTTGCCCTTCTCTGAAACACAGGATAAAAATGAAGAAAAGATCCCATTTCTAGACTCAATTTGCAAGGCAATCACAAAGTATAGTAGGCTTCTTTAGGCAAATAGTAGCTTCCTCAAACCAGGAAAGGATATAGAGGATTGTGTATGTGAATGAGGAAAGAGTGACTGAAACTCAGATGTGTTAATACCAGAGTATGGTTTGATGGTATGTCTAAAAATTCCATATGGTGAATTACATGGCAAAGTAAAGACTGGGTGAAAAGGGGGGGGGGAGGTTTCCAGGCTGATTCCTGAGAATAAAAGTACAAGAGTGTTGTTGGTTTTTTTTAGGATCTTTGTCAGCTGGTTAATGCTGATGCACCTTACTGGCTTGTAGGCATGACAGAAATGACCCGGACATTTGGTCTGGAACTGCTTGAGTCAGTCCTCAATGATTTCCCGCAAGTATTTTTACAAGTGAGTGCTTTTGTTTTTAGAAAGGGGAGGGGAATTTCAGCTACAAAGACTTTAGAAACTGTATATATTGTGGTTGGGGGTCCTAACTAGACACCTGTGAAGGGAAGGGCTCCTTTTCACAGATGGGACCAATATCTGCGTGTGGGATCCACTCCTGGAAAGTGAGGGAAGAGGCCATTTTTGCTGATTTCCCCCCATCCTCCTGCGCTGCTTCTTACGCTGTTCCATAGCTCTTCCAACCTTCCAGAGTTGATTTTTTGGAAGCACGAGGGACTGTTGGAGGGAGGGGGAATTAGTGAAAGTTGCCCTACTGCAGGCATAGGCAAACTCGGCCCTCCAGATGTTTTGGGACTACAACTTCCATGATCCCTAGCTAACAGGACCAGTGGTCAGGTGATGGGAATTGTAGTCCAAAAACATCTGGAGGGCCGAGTTTGCCTATGCCTGCCCTACTGCTTCTTTCACTGACAGGAGCTTCATGTGAGCAAAGCTCAGCTTGAGATGCTCCTGCCAGCAGAGGCTCAGTTAAGATCCAGGCCTTTATCTCTGAAATAGGAAAGACTCGGCCATTTTTGTTAACATCTGTATCTTTGGCATCTGTATGATTGGCGCCGCTTAACCTAATACTTAGATTGTGTTTTGGTTAACTTTAGAGCAACAGAATGAGCAGTACTACCCATGGGGGGATTATCTAAAGGGCAAGGGGGCAATGGGCAGTGCTGGAGTGTGAATGACCATCAGACTTTAAAAGTTCATCAGTGGATTTAAAAGTCCATCAATTTTGCTTCCCCACCTTTGGTATCAAAGGGGTTACTGTGGAAGGTTGGTGAGGTCCCTAGTATAAGCCTATGTGCCTAAACTTTAATGATGGAGGGGTGTGTGTGTGTGTGTGTGTGTGTGTGTATAATTAGTGTGTGTGTGTGTGTGTGTGTGTATAATTAGTGTGTGTGTGTGTGTGTGTGTGTATATATATATATATATATATATATATATATATATATATATATAATTAGCTAGCCTTCTAACAGTGTCCTTTTATTTTCCAGCATCAAGAATTCAGCTTCCTCCTTAAAGAAAGGGTCTGTCCACTAGTGATAAAGCTCTTCTCACCAAATATAAAATTTAGACAAGGTTCCAGTACTTCATCTTCACCAGCACCAGTGGAAAAACCATATTTCCCGATCTGCATGCGCCTTTTGAGAGTAGTTTCCGTTTTGATCAAACAGTTTTATAGTTTACTGGTAAGAGGACGGTTTTAATATCACTATTATGCACAGGATAAGTCTTAAATACCATGCAAAATGTGGTTTCCCCCCTGAATTTTAAGGAAGCTCAATGTAGAACAGGCTTCTTCACCATCTTTTCTCTTAGCTGTCAGCATTCAAATAATCCCCGGTTATGCTAGGAAATAGTCACACCAATAGTCCTCTGTTTGACTTGAGGGAGGTGAAACTGCAGACACATATGCCTAAAGAGGACCGTGGCAATACTGTAACGCCTTGATAACAGAATAACCTAAGGATAATGCTTCCCCTCAATCTTTAGTTGTTTAGAAATTGTTAGGCTATAGAAAAAATTTTATTCCACCTCTTCTTTTCTTCATATACCCTCTCAAAGCTCAGCTTGTCCCTTTGCCACCACCCTCTTGTTCCCACTGAGCCTGTAGCTAAGCCTAAGAGTGTGTAACTGGAACAGCAAACTATTCCTTTCCATTTTACCCCATTCTCCCCTTTCTCTAGCCCCCCAAGTGTTATTAGCTTCCTTGTTATGGGACTGTGCCAAATAACCCTTCTCCCAAAATTGCAAGTGCAAACATTTGCAGAGAGGGGCCCTGCCTTATTAGTAGAAATTCCGTGTTAAGGATACCTTGTTCAGAATTTTCTTTTAATTAATAAAAGTATTTTTGTTTAGGTAACTGAATGTGAGATCTTTCTATCGTTGCTTGTGAAGTTTCTGGATGCAGACAAACCTCAGTGGCTAAGAGCTGTTGCCGTAGAATCAATACACAGACTTTGTGTGCAACCTCAGTTATTAAGGTAGTGCAAGTATATTAGTTGATATACCATATACCAATTGAAGTAATGCTTTCGATAAAATATTTGGATAATTGAAATAACAGTGCACAGGTATTGTGTTAGGTGTGCATGTATACAAATAGTGGGTCACTGATTTTAATATCCTTAAATTTGTTTTAAATTCTAGAATTTAAATGTTGTCCTGTAGAACATGAAGCCTTTCTGTGGCTACCGCATACTTTTTCCAGTCAGTATAAGAAAGAGTGTTTCATAATGTAGAGTCACTGATGAAATGACGAAAGCATTTTCTAAATAACTGCGTTTTTACTCTGTCCGAATTGTGTAACAGGTCCTTCTGTCAGTCTTACGATATGAAGCAGCATTCAACTAAGGTATTCCGTGACATCGTGAATGCTCTGGGATCATTTATTCAGTCACTGTTTCTCGTACCAAATACAGGGAATGCATCAGCTGCAACAAACCAAACAGGTAAACTAGACCCTTGGACTATTTTGAGCCATTTATCAGTCAGTCACTCTTAGGAGCACTGATTTCAATAAACATTTTATTTATTTAGCTCAATTAGTACTTTGAGTTGTATTCATGAGAATGATAACTTGATCATGTTGCAAAAGGTAAAATAAAGCCTTTTAGAAGAACTTCCATAGAGCCTTACTCTGTAACTCTGAATGGAAGGCATGAAGCCTATCATATCAAACAGTTAAAGCTGTCATATTTTTTAAACCACCATACCAGCACCCAGGGCCAGGACACCCATGCAGCAGGTTCTGGATAGCTACCTTTTCTTCCTCAACAGGTGGAGGTGTGGAGGCAGCATTTTCCCTCTAGTGGCAAAATGCCTGGGCTAACCCTGCCAGCGCCTGTTTCAGCAGATACCTCAAAATCTTAATGCATATGCTGCATCTCATAACTTTTGAGTGGTTTAATTTGCTAATATTTTAAATTTCTGAGCTCTGAGTGACTTTAGCTTTTCAGTGTAGCTCTACTGGTGTCAGTAAGACCTCTTTAATGAAATGCAAGGTGCACTAGAAATGATTGGCCAGGAGGGGGCATTCAAAACAGATGGATAAAACATTGTTTGAATAACCTTTGCTTATAGGAATGTTGTCTTAATGATATTAAGATAAAGGGTTCCCATATATACTCGAGTATAAGCCGAATTTTTCAGCACATTTTTTATGGTGAAAAAGCCCCGCTTGGCTTATACTCAAGTGAGGGTCCTTTCCGGCTGCTCCTTCCTCCTCCGCCGCCTTTGGTGGTGGCGGCGGAGGAACGAGCAGCCCGAAAGCAGCCCTTTTGGGCTGCTTGTTCTTCCTCCACCGCTGCCACCCCCACCAGGTTTGTGAACCAGCTTATACTCGAGTCAATCAGTTTTCCCAGTTTTTTGTGGTAAAATTAGGTGTCTTCGGGTTGGCTTATACTTGAGTATATACGGTATGTTGCGCTTAACTAATTAAATTAATATTGAAGTGCAGTTAATTCCCCCACTTGATTCACTGTATAGGAGGAAGCGTGCCTGGTGGCACAGCCTCAGCACAGACCAATCCCGGAATGTTAGGGATGGGTGGAAGTGTGACAGTCTTGCCTGCTTTTGAATACAGAGGAACCTGGATACCCATCCTCAGTGTGTCAACACAGGGCAGTGCTAAAGCTACCTAGTAAGTAAAATATTGGTCTTTAAAACCATGAATTTGCCACATCCTAAGTAGTTGTAACTAAGCAGGAATATGGAGAAGATGTGTTCTGGAAACAGCCCTGGGTAGCATCAGGCAAGTGCTACCCTGGCGGGCACTTGGAGTCGTTCTGATCGTGTCTGTGTATTGGTTTCTTTCTTGATTGTGCCTCAGATCTGTTTCTTCTCCAGATGGATTAGAAATTACTTTTCTGTGGTGCCCTAACCTCCTTTGAGTACATATTTCCTCTGGTTTCTTATTAGGCTCTATTTATTTGGGTTGCTGGTCAAGTCTTGGGATGGTTTATAATTATAGTGTGTTTCTTTAGTTATGACATCAGACCTCCGATGACCCTAAAGAATTACCAGCACAGATATATGTTGTAGTGTTGAATAATTTATATTTGTAAGGTAGATTTTTTTTTATCTGTATAAATAAATTGAACGCCTGCATTTCTGTAGGCTTTCAGATGATTGAAATGCTTACTAACACACTAAGAAACAAGCCTCATTGGACACAGTTGGCTCATGCACATGCAATGGTAAACAGTGCTTTAGCACTATGTGGACAAAGCACAATGATTCCAAGTACGTGGGAGACGGAGGAAGACTTCAAACCACAAAGCTGGCTTGTTTAGCAACTTATCATTGCTTAATTTAAACCGGGATTCCAAATTTACATATAATTCTAAACCAATCATTTTTAAAATAGAAAGGAATCTTGCTAGAAGGCTTCCCAACTGTGTGGGAGGAGGAGGAGGAAGTTTGAGAGCCTGTTCCATTTTCAGTAAGGCTTATTCACATAGTGCTAAAACATGGTTTAGTATTATGTGCAAACCAGCCCTCCGGCAGTAACTTCCAAGTAAACATACATAGGATTGCAATGTAAGTGAATACATCTGGGAAATATTTGAAAGGTTTCGGGAGCTAGCTCTCCTTTGAGCATTGATGTTTGGAGCAATTAACTATGATTGCACAGAATATGCTAGTATCAGTGTAAGAAACCTCAGTTTTACAGCAATATTTCAGTTCTAATGTTAATCTGATATTTGGTTTGGTTTGCAAATTGTGATATTTGCAACAGAGTATTTTGTTAGCTAAGTGATGGGTACCAAGGGCATATTATTCCTTTTGCTTACATTTACAGTAGTACCTCGGGTTAAGTACTTAATTCATTCCCGAGGTCCATACTTAACCTGAAACTGTTCTTAACCTGAAGCACCACTTTAGCTAAAGGGGCCTCCTACTGCCGCCGTGCCGCCAGAGCACAATTTCTGTTCTCATCCTGAAGCAAAGTTCTTAACCTGAAGCACTATTTCTGGGTTGGCGGAGTCTGTAACCTGAATCGTATGTAACCCGGGGTACCACTGTATTTATTTAACCCTCCCCCTCCCTTCTTAGCCTAGAGATGTTGGACAAAGTTGAGCCACCCACAATTCCTGAAGGCTATGCTATGTCAGTAGCATTCCATTCTTTACTGGATCTTGTCCGTGGCATCACTAACATGATTGAGGAAGAATTGGGACAGGTTGAAATGGAGAGTCAAGTAACAACAGCTGATACACAGTCTTCACCGACACAGTCCTCAGACCTGCAAGATTCTAATTCAGCGTCCGACCAAACTGACAAAGAAACAGGTATGTGATAATGATTGGGATTGGTATTGGTTAAGGTTAATAAAAGGAAAGTAATATAAAGCTGCTTGCAGATGTATAGGACCTTGTGTAGGTATTTCTTTGTGTAGGTGAGCTCTACTTCCTCCTCACCTTCACTTTTTAACTGAATGTAAATTACTTCTTTCTTTTTATTGCCCCCTCTTCCTAGTTTTTCAAAAGGAATGCTTGTTTTGGTTCCTACTCATCCCCATTTTTGTAGTTGCCTTGCATTATTATAATTTCTAAGAACATGTATATATGTCTACTTTTTCAAAAAAAAACCTGAATTAAGGTGCCTAAAATAGTTTTTTTGGATCTTGGATTTTCTCTTGAAAACTTGCCCTGACAGACGAAGCTATGGTCCTCGTTAGATAATTTGTCACACCTCCCAGCCAGGCTGTTGCTGTTATTCATGGCAGCCATATTTGGTTCTGAAACGGTAGAGTGGAAAGGTAGTCCAAGTGAACCCAGTCTGCCTTATAGCCTGTCTTGTACCAACTTACTGGAAATGTCTAGTAGACTGGAATATATATATACTAAAAGAAAAATGCATCAGAAAGTGAGTCTGCTATACTGTATTCATGTTACTAAATGTTGTTTTAAAATTACTCTCATCCTCCCCTCCCAAGTCAGCAGAGCAGTTTGGGAAGAAATGGTGAACGCTTGCTGGTGTGGTCTACTTGCTGCACTGTCTTTACTTCTGGATGCAAGGTATTCAGTCAGTTTACAATTGCATTTCATTCTTCAGAGCTTTCTGTTCTTACCTTGGTTTTGAAACAAGTTTGAAACTTAGAACCTCAACTGCGTTGAGTACCGAGGTAGCGGAGTTTCCAAGGACTAAAGAAGACATAATTATACGTTGAGGGGGGAAAGTATAAAAGGTTGGATGTGACTCAGTAATAGATTTATTGGGTGTTAAGAATATTATATAGGCCTTTTTTTCTCTCTGCAGTAATATTTTGTTATTTACTTAGCTTTACAGTGCTTCAGTTATAAGCATGCATGGCACAGCTGTGTGGAAATGATTTGTTTACTCTTAAAGGACAGCTTTATTTATTTATTCTTCACGTTTTTACAACAAACAGTTGGCCAATCAGTCAAACTGACTAACAATGGGGATTTAAAATACAGCTAAATAGCAAATGAATCATTTAAAAATAATGTTATACATTAAAAGTGTTAATCCCCAGCCCATTTACAAATCAGTATGGTTTAGAAAAAAATCCTTTTTTTCTGCATCTCTGAAATGTGTAGATTTTAAGAATACGGTATTATAAAACTGGTGTTATTTAAAAAACTTGATCAGAGTTAAATGTCTCCTGTATCTTTATAGTAATTTTTTTTGTCAGCGTTTTGTGACATTTTGATTAGTCCTGGTAACCTGCTACGAATTTTTGATTCTACCCCCCCCCCCCAAAATGGGCCAACATGGCTGCTGATCCTTTTTGAATATTTTCATAGGATTTTTTCCTCATAGTAAATGTGTAAGTATGAGTGTTCCCTTTTCGGCTTCTTCTTATATGTATGAATCATGCCTTTTACTTATTTGTACTATTTCAGCACTGATGAAGCTGCCACAGAAAATATTTTAAAAGCAGAATTGACTATGGCTGCACTGTGTGGAAAACTTGGTCTCGTAACATCAAGAGATGCCTTCATTACTGCCATTTGCAAAGGCTCCCTGCCTCCTCATTATGCCCTAACTGTGCTGAACACTACTACTGCTGCACTTTCTGGTAAATGTAAGGATATTATTTGGTCTTACTTTTCTTCTTGTAAACAAGAGCATACATAATTATAAGCAAACAGCCATAACATGGTTGAAAATTTTTGCTTTTCCAGACACATATTTGATAAACAAATGCTTGGCAGAATGGTATATGATGCTATGGAAGTGTTTGAGGTGAACCATAGTCTTTTGTGAAATAATCTGGTCTTCCCTATCTACAGCCACTTGAGATATATCCTGATCCTGAAAGAGTAGTATTTTTTTCTTTCAGAGGCAGAATCACATTAACAGCCCACATGAGTGATCTGTTCTTCACCCCCTTTAAAGCCTTGCAGCTTGATTCCTGTTATAAACTGAAAATAATATTTATAGCTTTAAATGTAATGGAAATTGTATTAAGAACTTTAGGTACAGCATAACCTTCATATCTGCCACAGACCAAAAGTGTGACTATAACCCATTTTTAAAAAGAAATGGCTTTTAAAATAGCCTTTAGAGCAACTATATTCCCTAATTTTTTTTCTAATATATTTTCTTGGGGTTTTTTTTAATATACATGGGTGTCCTTCTCAGTGATGTGGGGTGGAATTTCTGGAAACTTTTTTTTTTTTTTTACTTTACCTCTTGTGATTTTTAAAGGGATTAACTATTTGCCCTTTTAGAAATAAATATAATGTATCAAATGTTACTTCTGTTACCAATCCTAAAAATAGTTTAACTTAAATAAGCAAAATTATTTCTATGTGTGTGTATTTTCAAACTTCATATCCTTTTCAGAGGGTTAGATGCAGGCTTTATTCCCACAGGCGAAGGCAACTTCTGAGGAGAGTTGCGGTCAAGGGATGCTTCTGCTGGGGACAGGCAATTTTTGCCAGCCTCTCCCTGAAATTCACGTCAGCAGGACCCACTCTCTTCCAGAGGGTTTGGGAACCTTTCTGGGTGCAGTAGTATGAGAGGTGGGAATTGCCCAAAATTTCTGTCTTGGGAAGGTGAAGTCTGTATCTTATAATTGAAATCTTAGAATTCTTCTTTTGCTTTTTAGCATATTCCATCCAGGGGCAGAATGTTCAGATGATTAGTCCATCAAGTGAGTCTCACCAGCAAGTTGTAGCAGTAGGACAACCACTTGCTCTCCAACCACAGGGAACAGTAATGGTAAAATATAATTTGTAAATATCATTTTCTTATTTGATGGTTTAATTTTACTAGACTTTCACTTTTATCTCAAAAGTCCAGTGATGCATCTGCCCCATAGTCCAGCGGATATATTGGAGTGAGCATGTAGTAAAAGAAAGTAATGTGGAATTGGATTTGAGGGACTTAGCAGGAATATTTTAGATGCATGCCGCATACCTAATTACCTTTGTGTGTCAATGAAATGTCCGACTGATTTCAGTTAACTGAAAGGGCCTCCTCTGTATCCAGTTTTGGTCACCAATATTTAAGAATGTTAGCAATTCAGTTCATGTTGTTTAAAATATTAGCATCTAATTTTGCAGCTTTTAGAAAAGCACCCAGATTACAAAAAGTATCTAGCAGAATTCCGGTGGTTGATATCTTAATTTATGTGCAAAGATGGAGCCACTTAACAAATATCATTTAATAACAACAACAATAATTTTATTATTTATTTTCTGCCCATCAGCTGGGTTTCCCCATCCACTGTGGGTGGCTTACAGCATATATAAAAACGCAATAAAAATTTGAACATTGAAAAACAGACTATCTTATATCTTAACAGCTTTTGGGATAAAGGTTGACCGTAGCAACAAAAAGATTATGGACAAGATCTGCACCAGCAGGTGCAAAGGGATTTCCCCTTTCTCTCCCTCCCACATGTACTCTGGAGGGTCTTCCATTCAGAGCAGAAGTAGGGGAGCAAGGCCTGCAGGGAGAAGGACAGGAACGAGAAGTCTCATGTGCACAAGCAAGCTACATGTCATCCTAAGCATGCAAACCTTAAACATACTTATCCCATTAAACACACATTGGATTGTACTATTAATCTTGTGTTGCAAGTATGCATACATCATAACGTATGAATGGTGGCATAGAACGTGGTCTAATTTTACCAGTCAGGGAATTGTACATGGCAGCTTTCCAAACCATATGTCCAAACAAGAAATCTTGCACTCACTGCTTTTCATGCATTTTGAAGCAGACCTTCTTTTACGAACAAAGAAGATGTGAATCAGCATTTGGAATCTTGGCTTGTTTGCCATGGACTTACATTCATCCTATTTTCAGCAATTTTACACAAAGCATTTATATAGGTTTGGGTGAATACTTCAGTTAATTTGTATTCACATTTCAGTTTGTATATATCCCCAGATTAGAAACTGAAACATTCCCAGGTCCCCACCTCAGTCCCTTTCAGGGTCTTTTTAAAGTGCATTCTCCTCCATGAATGTCAGCCACTCACTTATACGGGGACAAGTACGGGGATGCTTGGGGAACCCAGCCTGCTCCTGTCTTCGTAGCACTGTTTTGTTGCATGGCTATGCTAGAATATGACCTAATGTTGGAACTGGTGCTTATAGTTAGATTATGGGCATGGCTTATGAACTTAGACATTTCCTGTGTGTCTGTTGTCTGCTCTTCCTCTTTGTACCGTTTGTCTGTCAAGCCGCTTCACCCATGTTTTCCCCCTTAGTTTTCCTTTTTCACCAATCTACTACGAGGAACAGCCACCCAGCAGAAGCAAAATTTGCACCAGCTTCCTTCCCTTCCTCTCCCCCCTGTTTCCTGCATGCAGAGAAGGGGGAGCCCAGCTACACACCCATCTCTTCAGGTACCCTCCCAGCAGCCAGGTGGCCATTTTGGATGAGACAAGCCAGAGTGCCCAGTCTTGGGACTTTCATTGTCACTGTAGATTATTGTTCTGGGCCCTTCCTGCCTGCTCTTCCATCAGACATATACTTCTTCTATGAAACCAGTGCTAGGTTAGGAGCCTTGGTTTCCTTTCTAAGCTGACTGGATAGAGTACGTTCCCGCCTCTTTTACAGTATACAATTTCTGCTACTCTCTATTAGTCCTTTTAAGAGTTTCCCGAGGTAAGTAACTTGCCTCTTGTTGCTTTCTCTTGCCTTGCTTACCGGTATTTTGGTAGCAAAATAATTTGTCCTAACTTGAAGAATACCCATTCATTATGGCTGGATTGCTGTTCCTGTGCTCCCTTACATTAGAATCCATCCTGCTGCCTTGGATCTTAACCTTCCTTCTTCTATTATAGTGCTGGTGAAGTGGGTGGTCATTCTATATCGCTATAATGTTCACTGATTCTTTCTTGGATGAGTCTTGCCTTTTTCATGTTTTGTTTTGTGTCCTCTCTTGCTATCATTCCATATACCTCCCTTTGTTACTGTGAATTCTGTGGTCTGAATATCTAACAATGGCTAAGGAGAAAAGAAACTGCAGTTCCATACTATCCTTAAGTTTTAGCTGTCTAACTTAGCCTTGCTGCTACCCTCAATATGACCAAATTGAGAAGGAGATTGCTGTTTCATTCATAAAATCTTGAAAGACCACGTTTTACTATTAATGGGATAATACAGGTAGATATAGTAAAACATGCATGAGCTTATAGGAGATACACAGTGAATTTGTGGTGCTAGGTTAAGATTGAGGTTGTTTTAATTTACTAGTTGCAAATATAAACATGATTTCTGCACTGGAAGGATGTTTCAGATTTCTAGAAATAATTCCTTAAAGTTAACAATATTTTTCTTTGATATCCTGTATATGTAGATGAATCTACCAGCCAGAATAAAAGCTCTTTTCGACAGACACAAAGTTTCAAAAGACCAGCCTTGTACTAAAATTCACAATATCAGTGCAACAAATGCAATGTACAATTTGCATTCTCTGTGTAGATTGAGTGGCAAATGTTTGCTTATAACCCGGAGTTCTGCATCCATTGAAGTCAATGGGACCATGCTGAAGAAAGGCTGTGCAATTTTTTCCCCTTCAAACAATAGCTGTTTCTGTTTCACAATATTCAGTCGTCTGTCCAGTAAATTTTAAAACTTGAAGTAAAACCTCAAATAAATAAATAAATAAATAAAGGATGCCAAGAATTTCACTGAGTATATGCAGGTTTTACTTCAACACATTCTTTTGTATCCTGGACTGCATGTTTCCAGTTGGAAAGGAGAATCTTCTTTTTCTGCTCCATTTTCGCTTGACGAGTAGAAAATAGCAGGACAAACTAGCTATCGTAATGATTTACATGTTGAAATAGAAGGATTAAGAGGTTTGAATGAATTAAAATGGCTTGGTTCTTCTAGTGTCATTTAGCTGCTGTAATTTAACTCCAATGTAAATTCATCACATACATGTAGGTCTAGACAGAGGGGGGGAATAAAAGAATGGATTGCAGGGTTTCCACCATCGTGTTTGCTATTACCGTTTTTTTCACAAATGCTATTATTTTCTCTACTTCGAAAATTCTAACTGTTTAAATGCTCTCCTAGCTTACGTCTAAGAATATCCAGTGCATGAGGACATTGCTTAGCTTGGCTCATTGTCATGGAGCTGTCCTTGGGACATCCTGGCAACTTGTGTTAGCTACTCTCCAGGTGAGTAATGGGTAATGCTTGATTTACCTTTCTTGACTTGCATTTTGTTTTAACTTCTTGGGTGGATAGTCTCTTTGAGTGAAACTCCTTCCATGATGCAAGCCAGCCCCACACAATTGTGCTTTTCAACCTTTTTGTAATTAAAGCATGGCGATTTTTGTAGCTTTACGTGAACATGCAGCAAATGAGCTTTTAGCTTCCCTTACCTTTCTGTGACTAAATGAAATGTACCCACAACTGTACTGAAGGTAGCCAAGTACCATATTCGAGCTGGGGGGAAAACCATCCACAGAACAGCTGGAGAATTCAAGTAGAATTTTTAAAGTTGGAATATTAGCATGTAATACACTTTGGGCAGATCAACACCGTACATTTAAAGCACACCCCACACACATTTAAGGCACATGACTTCCTCCAAAGAATCCTGAGAACTGTACTCTCATCCTCACAGAGCTACAATTGCCAGCACCCTTAACAAACTTCATCCCCCAGGATTCCTTGGGGGAAGTAATGTGCTTTAAATGTGTATTGGATATGCTTGAAATGTATGATGCGGATCTGTCCTTGCTCACAGAAGTGCAAACCTTGAAAGGTATTTTTTATGGCCTAGTTCGAATGTCACACTAACCCATAGTTTAAAACAAAAAAAAAATTGTTTAATGTAAATGAGAAGTGTGTTGGTGCATGCTGCTCTTAACATTCCCAGAGCTGGAATTGTGGTTTGTTTCTTTCCAAACAAAGCACAAGCCTGAGTTTGGACAATACAAGAAGTCAAACTTCGGCTTGTTTCATGTGCAGCACGGCAAAATGCAAAAGAGAAGCACTGCAGAAATGTAGTGAAGTGTGCGGCACATTCTGTTCATTCACATAAACCCATAGGTTGTTTTAAACTCTTGTTTAATGTTTAACGTGGACCTTTATGCAAGCACTTAAGTTTAAAATGTGTTTTTCATTTCAGCATCTTGTATGGATTCTTGGTTTAAAGCCTGGTGTTGGAGGTGCTTTGAAGCCTGGAAGAGCTGTGGAAGGACCTAGCACCGTAAGAATTTTTTTTTTTGTTTGTTTGTTTTTTTGCATTTTAAAATTTTATTGGTTTCCAACCAGTTATACATTTTTATCCATATCATAACATTCTTATCCATTTTGGACTTCCTTCAACGTTACTGACAATCATTCGTAGTTTTCCCTTTCATACGCATTCCGTTCTTACATATTGCCGTTTTCCCTCCCTTCCTTCATTATTTCTATTCGACAATACTTATTAATTCTTTACAGTGCCTCTTTTAAACCCACCAGCGTTGTATTTACATCACAGTTGTTTTCCAGATACCCCACAAATTTCCCCCAGTCTTGAATAAACTTTTGGTCTTTCGTGTATCTAATTTTCCCTGTTAATTTATCCAATTCTACATATTCTATCAATTTTTCTCTCCACTCTTCCACCGTTGGAATTTCCTCCTGCTTCCATCTCTGTGCTAGCACAATTCTTGCGGCCGTTGCCGCATACTGAAAAAGTTTGCGGTCCTCTCTTTCTATATCTTTTCTTACAATACCCAATAGGAAGATTTCTGGTCTTTTAACGAAGGTATATCTCAGCATCTTTTTCATTTCGTTATAAATCTCCTCCCAAAATTTTTTAATTTTTTTGCATTCCCACCATTGATGGTAAAATGTCCCCTCTGTCTGTCTGCATTTCCAGCATTTATTATCTATCTTGTACATCCTTGCCAGCCTTACTGGCGTCATATACCACCTGTAAAGCATCTTCATCATATTTTCTTTCAAAAGCGTACAGGCCGTAAATTTTATGTTCACCTTCCATAACCTTTCCCAATCCTCCAATTGGATATTGTATCCAAAATCCCTTACCCACTGGACCATCACTGATTTCACTTCCTCGTCCTTCGTATTCCATTCCAACAGTATTTTGTACATTTTCGACAGATTTTTACATTCATTATTCACTATCTCCTTTTGATACCTAGACTCTTTTTCCTCGTAACCCCTTTCCTTCACCTCCTTTTTGAACATTTCGTTAATCTGAAAATAGTGCAACCAATCATATGTAAAAACTTTGACCTGGTCATATGGTTTTATTTTCCACTTTCCTCCTTCGTTTGTCACCATTTCTTCATATTTTCCCCACTTTCCTCTCATGTTGATTTTCTTTACCCCCATTATCTCTAACGGAGATAACCAGTGAGGAGTTTTGGGTTCTAATATGTTTTTATATCTATCCCAAACCTCTATTAGAGCGCCTCTGAAAACATGGTTGCTAAACCCCTTGTGAACCCTCTTTTTGTCGCACCAGAGGTAGGCGTGCCACCCATGTCTGTTATTAAATCCTTCCAAGTCTAAAAGTTCATTATTCTCTAATTTTACCCACTCTTTTATCCAGCACAAACATGCTGCCTCATAGTACAATCTCATGTCTGGTAGGGAGAAGCCACCTCTTTCTTTTATGTCAGTCAATAGTTTGAATTTAATTCTGGGCTTCTTCCCTTCCCAGACATATCTTGAGATCACCTTTTGCCAGTCTTTGAAATCTTTTGTGCCTTTTATTATGGGTATAGTTTGGAACAAAAATAACAGCTTGGGGAGCACCATCATTTTAATCATTGATATTCGTCCCCAGAAAGATAGTTTCATTCTGGCCCATGTCTCCATATCTTTTTTTATTCTATTCCAAACTGGGGTATAATTGTTTTGGTACAAATCAATGTTCTTTCCGGAAAGCCATATTCCCAGGTACTTAACTTTTCTAACTACCTCAATCCCTGTTCTTTGCTGCAGTAGTTCAATCTTATCTTGGTCTAAATTTTTGACAATCATTTTTGTTTTCCCTTTGTTCAATTTAAATCCTGCTAAATTTCCAAATTTCCCCATCTCTTCCAAACTCTCCTTTATGCTTTCTATCGGCTCTTCCACAGTCAAAACCACATCGTCTGCATAGGCTTTAACCTTGTACTCGTTAGCCCCTAATGTGACCCCTTTAATTTGTCTGTTTTGTCTTATTGCATTTAGTAAGGTTTCCAGAATCACTATAAATAACAGTGGCGAAAGGGGGCATCCCTGTCTTGTTCCCTTAGCTATTTTAATATCTTCAGAAATGACGTTGTTGACTATCAGTCTTGCTTTCTGTTCTGTGTAGATTGCCCTTATACCATTCAGAAATTCCTGTCCCACCTCCATAACCTCCAAGTTTTTCAACATGAAGTCCCAGACTACATTGTCGAACGCTTTCTCCGCGTCTACAAAAATTAAGCTTGCTGGTTTATCGCACCTATCGGAAAGGAATTCAATAATGTTGACTATATTCCTTGTATTATCACTTATTTGTCTTCCTGGCAAAAAACCAGCTTGGTCTTTATGTATAATTTTTGATAGTATCTTTTTTAATCTTTTAGCTAAAACGCCGGCAAAGATCTTATAGTCCGTATTTAATAGGGAGATAGGTCTGTAATTCTTAATCTGTGTTGGGTCCGAATCTTGTTTTGGGATTATTGTAATAAAAGCCTCTTTCCATGTTTCAGGAATGTCCTTTTCTTTTAAGATGTTATTCATTACTTCGGTCAGCGGGGCTATCAACTTATCTTTCATTTCTTTATAATAGCTTGATGTAAACCCATCTGGGCCCGGTGCCTTCCCTCTTTTCAATTCTTTTATCACTTCTTCTACCTCTTCTCTACATATTAGGGCGTTAAGTTGTTCTTTTTGGTCTGTCGGGATCTTCTTCAACATCTTTTCTTCGAGATATCTTTCTATTTTCTCCTTATTATTCCTTTCATTGTTCCTATATAGTTGTGTATAAAAGTCCACGAACCCTTTCCTAATTTCTTTCGGGTCTGTAATTTCTTCCCCATTTAATTCAATTTTGTTAATTAGTTTTTGTTCTTTCCTTCTTTTTACCTGCCAAGCAAGCCATTTTCCAGATTTATTTGCAAATTCAAAATTTTTTTGTCTTAACATTTTTATATTCCATTCGACCTCCTTATTTATTAGCATTGCGAATTGGGTTTGTAGAGCCTTTATTTCCTGCCTTATCTTCTCATTATTAGGTTTTTTAATCAATTTTTGTTCGTTGTCCGTAATTTGTCTCAAGATCTCTCTTATCTTTTTTTCCTTGTTGTTCCTTTTCCATGCATTTTGTTGGATACATAGACCCCTCATCACTGCTTTGGATGCATCCCATACTACACTCATTTTTGTCCCTTTATCTGAATTATCTTGAAAGTATTCTGACAATTTTTTCTGTATTTTTTCAACAAATTTTTGGTCGTCCCAAAGATTATCATTCAGTCTCCATCTGAAAGTCCGTTCTTCGAATCCTTTTAACTCCATCTTAATCGGGTTGTGGTCTGAGATAACTTTAGCCTGTATTTCAATTTTTTGGATTCTTGGTACTAATTCGTTCGACACCCAAATTTGGTCTATTCTTGACATTGATTGGTTTGGTTCTGAATGGTACGTAAATTGTTTTTCTAACGGATGCCTAAATCTCCAGATGTCAATTAGGTTACAGTTCTTAATCATCATAAAAAAAGTCTTTGGCAACTTCCCTTCTTTATTCTTTGTTTCCCTCAATCTATCCATTTCTGTTGATACCACGCCGTTCATATCTCCCATTATTATAATTTTTTTATCCATATATTCAAATAATTTTTCTTCCAATAATCTAAAGAATTCTGTCTTGTTCCCATTTGGGGCGTAGATTCCAACAATTATCAGTTCTTCACCTTGCCATTTAATCTGAGCCGCTATTATTCTTCCTTCCTCATCCTTAAATAGTTGGCGGGACTCAATTTTATTTTGAATATATAAAACCACCCCTCTTTTTTTCTTTTTGTCTGAAGATACAAATTCGTTCCCTAACCTTTTATTGATGAGGATCTTCCTGTGTTTTTTGGCCACGTGTGTTTCCTGTAAGCATATGATATCCAAGTTCTTCTTCTTTAAAATACGTTCAATTCCGTTCCGTTTCTTCTTATTGTTCATTCCATTAATATTCCAGTTCCATAATTTTAACGTCATTCTCCTTACCACTATCTGGATTTAAGAATTTAAACTTAAGGTCTTTCTGTCTCTTCTCCTTCTTCTTCTTCTCCCTCTTCGTCCGACTCTCTTCCGCTCTGTTCTTCTTCTTCACCTAATTCAGATTCCTCCTTCTTTCTTAGTCCTCCTTCTGCTCCTTTAATCTCTTCCTCTCCTTGTTGTAATTCTTTGTATCTTCTTGTGAATTTCCCTATTTCCTCAGGGCTTAACAATCTTCTTTTAACTCCTTTGTAAAAGAAAGAGACACCCTCCGGGAATTCCCATCTAAAATCGATCTTATTTTTCTTAAGTAGTTGCACCAGTGGTTTGTAAGCTTCTCTTCGTTTCAACAGCCTTATTGGAATGTCTTTAAATATAATTATGTAATTCCCGTCAATGTAAAGTCTCTTCTCTCTGTTCCTTTGCAAAATCAAATTTCTCATCTCTCTATCCTTAAAAGTAATTAGACAATCGCCTGGGAATTTCTTTAGTCTATTTGACTTAATTTTCATTCTGTAGGCATTCTGTATTGTCATTGCCAAATCCTCTTCCGGAAGCTCCATCCACTGCGCAATTTCTTTTATTAATCTTTCTCTTATATTTTCGTTTTGCATTTCTGGAACTTGCCTCAGCCTTAAATTAACCTCTCTCTGTTTCAGTTCATTCATTGCGATAGAATCCTTTATTTCTTCTTGTATTTTGTTTAGTTCTACAATCTCATTTCCTCCTCTTCCCTTTTCATCTCTTTCATTTCCTGTTTTGTCTTTTTTAATCCTTCATCCACTCTCCTTGAGACCTCCTTAATCTGTCCTTTTAATTCACTGACTGTCTCCTCAATCTTCTTATCCATTTTTCCTATTTTATTATCTACCTGTTCTAACTTCATCTCCAAATTCTTTTCGCTTTGTTTTATTTCTGCAAACATCTTCAATATTTCTGTTCTAAATTCTGTTTCCTGTTTTGAAGCTCTCCTGTCTGTTGGGGTCCCCCCCTCTCCCCCTTTTTTCTGTGTGTGCGACATATTCCTCAGTGTTTCGATAACAAATATGTAAACTGTATTTTCCTGTGTAGTTATAGTTCCAGCACTGTTATATACTGTTAAGCACTATTAACCTGACCACCAAAAACCAGGAGATATCACCTGTATAAGGAGAAAAGAGCAGAGAAAAGAGAAAAAACTAACGCCTAAAAAACTGTAGACACAAAAATTGCAGAACACAACTTCCTTACACTTTCACCTCAAAGTCCTAGATATTATCTTAATTATTGTCCCTTCTCCTGCCAATTTGAGGGGGTTAGTTGTCTGTCCACGTTCTTCTTGCCCCTATTCGGGCTAATCCAAATCAGGTTGGTCCAGCTGACCTTCTTGCCCCTATTCGGGCTAATCCATCCAGAGCGTTAAACAGGTAGAACTCTAGTTATAGTCTGAGTAATCCAAAAGGCAATGTCCTTAGTTCAAGTTACAGTCAGCTTACCACTTCCAATATGATCCAATGTAGTTCAAATTTTAATATTAAAACTGAATAATCCCAAAGATGTAATCCAATAATAAAGGAGGTATCTCTCCGACACAGTTATCACATAAATATTTCTCAAAGCCTAAGTTACCTCCTTCTAAATTTCAGCTTAATATTGGTTTGAAACACTGAAAGGATAGTTCCACCAACATCAGCCACTAGGGGGATAGCTCTTCCAACTTAGGGAGAGATAGTCTTTACAACATATTCCACACTGCCTATTTCCAGCTGTTCACTTTGGTTTAGTTTAATTTTTAAATTTGACTCTCATTTATTTAAAGTCCTTAGCAAAAATTTAGAGAGAAAAAAGTGAACAAAAACAGTGGTGAACAAAAAAGGGGAACCTTCAGATGCTTTTCCCCCTTATCTGAGAGTACTTTAAAGTAATTTAATATGGCGTCGGAGGTCCTTCTTACTTTCCAGTTAATATGGCGTCGAAGTTTCTTTAAACTTAGTAGTCTCTTCGCAAAAGCGTTCACCAATAGTCCTCTCTGTTTCCTATAACTTCACTTATTGTAGCTACTGAGGATCTTTAATTCACACAGTTTCTCTGCTCCCCCTTTGTTCCTCCCTTTCTTCTTTTTCTTTATAAGAAAGTTACTTTTTAACTTGGCACAAATCCAAACAAACACAGGGGAGACAGTTACAATAGCCGCTAGCGGCAGCTTACTTTCACTTTTGGCTCTGCAATCAGCGCTGCGTCTTTTTCATTGAAGCCAGACAAACCGCTGAACTCGGAATCTTCTCCTTTTAACCGGAGGCTTTCTTATTGTTTTAAATCACCAGTTCTCAAGGTCTTAAGTAGCAAATCCGGTTTTCTTTGTATTGAGAGCGGAGCGCTAATCCCTGCAGGCTCGGGGCTTCGCTATTCTGCCGCTGCAATGGCTGCCCGATTGTCTGCTGCCCGTACCGTCGCTCTCTTCACCTCCTTCCAGAGGTTACCTGGCGACCAGGCGGACAGCTTTGACGCCGCCGGGAACCTAGACCTCTAGACACCCTCCAGAGGTTCGTCGGGGGGTTTTCTGCGCCCTAAAAACCCCCCTTTTCGGCCAGAATAGCTAGGGCTTTCTCACCGGAAAAAACCCTCGCCTGCCGCTGGAGCCGCGCTCGCACCGGAAGTCAGCACCGTAAGAATTTGTTTACTGTGTAGCAGAATAAATCACATTGTATTTTTATGTTATGCATTTGCTTACATAATTTAATTGTATCCTTTCAGGTTCTAACTACAGCTGTTATGACTGACTTACCAGTTATCTCCAACATACTTTCCAGGCTATTTGAAAGCTCACAGTAAGAGAACTGACTTTTAGATCACAATGTTTGTTTCTAATCCCTTTTGGCAATAGTTCTAATAATTGATCCTTCCCACAGGTACCTGGATGATGTTTCATTACATCATTTAATAAATGCACTTTGCTCCTTGTCGCTGGAAGCAATGGACATGGCCTATGGTAATAATAAGGTATAGTATATTTTATTCTGGTTTTCAGACATGCTTTATAAATTAACTAACTCCTAGCTTTGGTTTTTAAATTTTTTGCAGTTCAATATATTATTTGTTAAGTCAGCATCATATAGAATGAATTGTGCTAATGATTCTACTATTGAATTTAGGGCATTATAACAACATGATAGCTGAGCTTCACAGGAAGGTACACTAATGCAATTGTTTATTTAAAGTTTAAATGCACCATATTAAAATGTGGCGAAACAGCAAATAGAAAGATTAGCATTAGGAACTAACTCAGAAAATGAGCTGTTTTAAGGAAGTAGAAATGCAGAGTATAAATACTTTAAATGGAAAAATATAATGCAATAGGTTGTTAAGTCAAGTGACTGTTTTAAATTCTGTTTATGCTTAGGAGCCATCACTATTTGCTGTTGCTAAGTTGCTCGAAACAGGACTAGTTAACATGCATAGGATTGAAATTTTATGGAGACCACTGACTGGCCATCTCCTAGAGGTAAACAATATTTTTATAACCTTCAGGTGAACCTTTGTATTTTTCCTCTGTGGTATTAAAACTTAAAAACATAAGGGTGTGTTTTTTTTGAAAGCCATTTATGCTACATTGGTTTTTAATTTCATCTTATTTTCTATTCTGTTTCTAGATTATTTTTTGTTTCTTATAGAATTTGCGTTGTTTTCCCCTCAGCACTATTTAAGTGTGGGTTCTATAGCTTCTTATTAAATCAAGCTGTTTTGATGATGTTGAAAAGCAGAGCCCAGGCAAGTTGACATATCATACTTAAAGGCATACATCTGCAAAGGCAGAAATAAAGCTGAAGTATCTTAGAAAATATTACAAAATGTAGACGGAGGAACATAATACCTACAGTGCAATCCTGTGTATGTTTACTCAGATGTAGTACCAGTGTGTTCAGTTGGACTTAATTCTAGGTAAGTGAGATGGTGCTGTCAAACTGATTTTAATAATCTCAAATGAAAAGGCACCTCTTACTGTATCCTTGACGTCTATGGAGACTGGAGTTACTCTTCCTGGTAACCAGTTCTGTTCCATTGTAGTTCCAGGCTTAGGAGTTTCCCATAATATCATTTACTGTAAAGAGAATGTCCATGCAAAGAATGCTGGAAGCTTGGAAGCAGGGGGCGGAATTCATTTACCTCTATTAAAGAGGACTCTTTGTTGTTCACTTTCTCTGATATATCTAATATTGAGCTGTCTAAGGACTTTTGGTACAAGGCTGTGTGTGTGCCTGAGTTCTTTTCCTCCTGGTAGGATGGTAATTAGTTTGGAAAGGATCCACATGATAAACTCCATTACATAGTTGCAATGTTCTCATGCATACCATAGTTATTTCACATAAGTCACTTGTGCTAGTATAGTCATCACCTGGGAAGAAATTATGCACATGTCTGTTCATAAGTCAAATATTAGTCTTATTTAACTGCTTATGAATGATTGGTCATTTATGGATTGAAGTGCACATATGTGTAATCCCATCCTATAGAAACACTTATGGGAATCACTTGTCAGAAGCTGTTTCATAATTGCAAATTAGTGAAGGAAGCATCCTGATGATACATAGGAATATTGCTCTTTATACGATTAGGATAAAGTAGTTGTCTGTTCTAGTTATTACATGGCTGGCTAAAATGCCAGGATTACCTTAACAGAAAAATGCATAGACATTTGCAGTCTGTGTAAAATATAGTCTTTTTAAGTTGTCAATAAAAGTTTGGTTGTAGATAACAAATGTATATATAAAATAGAAACACAATGAGTTTCACTGGCTAAAATGGAAGGACTTGTACGACCATTTATACTGAATTGAAAGAAAAAAATTTGTCTCAAAACTCACAAAATTCTCATATCTTAATTTCAAATTGGATCCTACTGGAAAATGCAGTTTTGGATTTAAATTCCATAGCAGGGGTGGCCAAATCTGAAGAGACTGCGATCTACTTTCAGAATTAAAAACTGGCAGTGCTCTACCCCCATTTTTTAGGAGTTCAGCTCAAACTTGTTGAGCTTTTTTTATAGGAAGGGAGGAAAAACAGTTTTGAGGGGGTTAAAAAAACTTTATTGGGGGACTTCCTTTGGGGGGGGGGTTAAAGGCAAGGAACAGGGGGTTAAAGGCAAGATCGCTCCGTCTTCCCTTCCAGAGATCAAACAACAATGGGCAGGGCGGGGCAGGAGTCAGTTTTAGCAACGCTAAGGAATGGGAGCCAGAGATCGACCGCGATCTACCAAAACCTCGCATGGATCTACCAGTAGATCACAATTGACCTGTTGGACATCCCTGTTCTATAGGATAGACCAACACCCTTTCTTATAAGTTTATTCATGGAGCTTTCCTTTTTTTATTACAGAGATCTTTGTAACTTGATAAGTAATAAGGGTGCTTTATAGAATGTTAGGTTTTATATTCTAATGGTTGAAAAAAATATAAATCCAAGATGACCTGACAGGTGGTGATTCTCCACAATGGGGTTTTTCAGCATTCTCACATGGGGGTTGTTCTGGAGAACCACATACAGTTCCCGAACGGCTCCGTTTTTGAATGTTTCGGCTCCTGAACGCCAAAAACCCGGAAGTAAATTCTCTTGTTTTCGAATGTTTTTTGGAAGCCGAACAGCTTTTTCTCCATTGACTTTGCCGACCACCCTTTGAATCCTCAGTTGTCGGACATTTTGGACATCAAACAGTCTTCCAGAATGGATTACGTTCAACAACCGAGGTTTAACTCTATGAATGGAGGGCGGGGCCAGAGGCAAAAGTGGGTGGAGCAAAGGATGTGACTCTTACCTTTATATACTAGACTACATTCCAGCCCCATGAAAGTCAGGTGTAGAGTGTGTGCGTACACCCCCCCACACCTACACTCCTGCTGCTATCCAGGCAAGCAAGATTTATTTTCATAGCAGTCAGTCAAGCAGAAGGAGGGCGTGGAAACAGAACTGGGGAGAGATGTGGCCTGGGGTGAATGCATGGCCTAGGGGAGAGCCCAGGTGACCAGATAAAGAGAAATGGAGTCCACATTCCTGGGACACCCTGCCCCCCCCCCCAGCCGTGGCTCTGTAGCAAGGAGGGAAATGCGTGTATGGATTTGGGAAAATTTCTGCAGTATCTCTTTTTAACATGCAGTGTATATCTCTTTTTCACATTTTTAGGATTGATAGGCATCATAAAAATGGTTTTGTTTTAGAGGCTTGACAAACAATAAGGCTTTTTCCCCTTGGAGAAATAGATCAGTTCTCAACATCTATTTTACAATATTACAGAACCATTCTAATCACACAGGGCACACTTTGGAAACACTGTATCTCTGTATTAAAACTGTTTATGGTGTAAAGCTCAGTGATGATATATTAAAGATTATTGCTCGTTGTCTTGGTTTCATATTTTTTTTACTTCTTCCCTACTGCTTCCTCTCTCTTTTTATGCAGAAGGTAAGTTTTTCTTGCAAGTTTGTCTTCCTTATTTACTGTTTGACTTTGTGCTAATGAGTGAATCTTTTCATTTTGCTGTTTGATGGTAATAGATCATATTGTAAAACCTCATAAGGAAAAAGATTGAGCTGCAAAGAGAGATTTTGATATACTTAGAATGACTCATTTGTAGCTTAGGGCCAGCTTGCACAGTTGGTAAATCTGCAATCACATATATCATTGGAATTGGATAGAGAATTTATTAAGATACAAAACATCTAAACCTAGAATTAATTATTAGTCAAATAAGAAATATGTATTTTGTATTTCCTATTTTCAGAAGCCACATGAGATAAGAATTACAAAGCACCATGCATGCTGAAAGGGCCTCAGAAATTACTATTAATATAATAACACAGCAATTGTTGTATATATGTACCAGATCAGCTTATGGTTATCAGTATTTTAAAAGAATTCATAGATTGAAAACCTATTATTAATGTTGAATATTTATTAATGTGCATTCCGGCTTGACTAAAGAAAGCTATATTGTATATTTAGGTTTGCCAACATCCAAACTCACGGATGAGGGAATGGGGAGCAGAAGCTTTAACGTCTCTCATCAAGGCTGGGCTGACATTTAACCATGATCCTTCACTCTCTCAGAACCAGGTAAAATAACGCTCCAGGAAATAAAAAATCTTCTGGAAATTATGCTCCATAGCAAGCAGTCGTCGTGTAATTTATATTAATTGTCAATAAGAATCAGAAGTTATTTTCCACAGTTCTGTGCATTGTTAGCTACGTAATGAATATATAGCTGGAATGTCTGTGCTTCTGGAATTTCCCATCCTACATAGCTGACTTGTAGGAGTCAAGGCTGCTCTTCCAGCCAGTAGAAGTGGCTGCTTGTTGAGCTGAATAGCAGTGCTGTCCTATGTGTGCTGATTCAGACCTAGGGGGCTTACTCCTAAGTTAGTCAGTGTAGAACTGGAACCCCAGTATTTTGTTACAGTAGCTTCATACCTAGCTAGGTAGATACCAGAACAATATGTTGGCTCCCAACCTGGAGGTTGTAGGGTTGCTTCTGTTTCTGTTTCTTTGTTCTGCTCACTATTTTTTACAAGATTCAGCACTACAATAAACAGGAGGCTTTATTGCAGAATGGAGGTTGTGGGGTATTGGGGGAATCAGGTCGAGTAACGATGAGGCAATAACCCAGGCATCTTGTGTGGACTTTTCACTGTATATGAGTAAGCAGCAGGAGACACAGACAGCTGGTGGCTACTAGGCAATTATATTTTCCCACTCTTTTCTCCTCTCTTCTAACCCTTTTGGCACAGATCTGGCTGCAACTACACTTCTAATGATGATATGCTAGAAAAGTAGCTGCTGGCCAGGATCTTTGAGTTGAGGCAACCTAGGCTGGATTTAGGCTGGAATGTAGAATTTCAGTGTTTCACTTTCTGTCCCTCTGCAGCTGCCATTGGTGTCCAATAGGTCCCTGCCTCCCCACTGAGCTTGTCACTTCTGAGTATGATGCTGTTTAGCTTCAAGATGCTTTCGTAACTAAAGTTCAGTCTCTACTTCCCTCTTATTTCTAGAGACTTCAGTTGCTGCTTCTAAATCCACTGAAAGAACTGTCAAACATCAATCACCCTGATATTAGGCTCAAGCAACTGGAATGTGTGCTACAGATTTTGCAAAGCCAGGGTGACAGTCTAGGACCTGGGTGGCCCTTGGTACTTGGAGTCATGGGAGCAATCAGAAGTGATCAGGGGTGAGTTTCTTGAAGCCAAGATGCAAACATTTACTATTGCTAATCTTCATTGCTGCTTCTGTTTCTTAGGTCACTTTGTGGTGCTGCTCCATAGTCTTTTTTTATATATAATTATTGCACCAAATTATTGTGCAAAATATAGTAACCTCATTCCTAGGGTAACAAGTTTTTTTGTGGCTCTAGCACATAACTAAAAAAATTAAATATTCTGATGTCCTCTAAGCTTCATCTTTTTGCACCTAGTGTTTATATGAAAAGAAAAGCTGCTTATTTTCACCCAAACTTTATAACCTTTTAGCTAATACTCTCAAATATATTTAGTACATAAATGTATTTAAACAGGGACGCGGACTTATAAAAAATATTGGGGGGGGGCCGGGAAAGCTCATGAATAATAAATAAGCTCATGAATATGCAAATAAAGTGGCGCCGCCTCCTCGTGAGCGAATAGGGGAGAGCGTGCTGCGCCTATTAATCAGCTCCGGAACAGCTGATATGCGGGAAACGTGGGGCTAGCCGGAGAAGAGAGGGCGAGCCCCCTCCGCTCCAGCCCTAAACCGCTGAAACCGCCAGGAGGAAGGAAATTCCCCCCGGCAGTGCCTTGGCAGTGGCGGTGGTGCTGCGAAGCAGCGAGGCAGGAGCCCCCACCCCCGGGGATTCCCTAATCTCGCGGGGGACGGCCGGGGCTCTCCGACTACGGCGCGCGGCTGGCTGGCTGGCTGGCGAGAGAGCAGGTGGGGAGGAGGCGGGGGACGGCGGCGGCGCTCTGCTGGAAGGGCGCCCGAGATTATGGGGGGGGGAGCCCCCTCAGGAGTCGGCGCCTATGTATTTAAATGTATTTAGTGCATGTGGTTTGTTCTTGCTTCTGTAAAGTGAATGACCTATGCCACACATACAAAACATTGCATAATGGTCATATGAAAGTCGAAGAGAATGGTGGTATTACATGTGACAAGCCATCAATGTGTAGACTTGCCAGTTCCATACAACTTGGTGGTAAAAGGTAAAGGACCCCTGGACTGTTAAGTCCAATAAAAGACGACTATCCAGTGCGGTGCTCATCTTGCTTCAAGCCAAGTGAGCCAGCGTTTGTCCACAGACAGCTTTCCGGTCATGTGGCCAGCATGACTAAACCACTTCTGGAACAACGGAACACTGTGATGGAAGCCAGAGCACACAGAAATGCCGTTTACCTTCCCACCGCAACAGTATTTATTTATCTACTTGCACTGGTGTGCTTTCAAACTGCTAGGTTAGCAGAAGCTGGGACAGAGCAACGTGAGCTCACCCCGTCATGGGGATTCAAACTGTTGACCTTCCGATCTGCAAACCCAAGAGGTTCAGTGGTTTAGACCACAGCGCCACCCACGTCCCATAATTTGGTGGAGGGGATTGGCTTCCTTGAGCATGTTGAAAATGGACAGGTCTGTATAGTAAGCAGCTAAGCACAGAGAGTTGGACTGATGCAGAACTACCACGTATCTAGTTGAATGTATCAGTTGGGCAATCATCTGTTTGGTAGTATGATATTTTATGACCATTTGATAAACCTAGAAATTTTTGTTTTGCTTTCTTAATAGAGAGTCTCTGATAAGGACTGCATTCCAGTGCCTACAGTTGGTTGTGACTGACTTCTTGCCAACGATGCCATGTACTTGCCTACAGATTGTTGTAGATGTTGCTGGAAGCTTTGGGCTTCACAATCAAGAACTCAACATTAGCTTAACATCAATTGGTCTCTTGGTGAGTGTTTAGTTTAACCCCTAGCTGTGAACTTTACTTTCTAATGTTTAGCATTATTTCGCATAATTTAACAGAGAGATTGACTTTTAACGAAATGTGCATAGGATTGCTCTGTAAGACTTGGACTGCATACACACCCCATACATTCCCTCCCCCCCAAAAAGGAATCCTGGGAATTGTAGTTTACCCCTGACAGAGCTACAACTCCTTAACAACTGGCAGCTCCCAGGTTTTTATGTTTCAGATATTGAGAAATACAATTCCTGATTCATTGATACAAAATAGAAGGAGTTGGTGTGCAAGTTCCAGAAAATGTATTCTATGGTGTTGAGATTTTTGGAACTGATTGGACACAGATTTCAAGGGAGAGTTAAGTGTCAATTTCCATTGATTTTTGGTGTAATTTAAGCCACTTCTACTTTCTCTGGATTGTGCTTATTAGTTAGAGTCAGGCACCTGGTAGGAAAAGCTGAGTCCATTGAGATGAAAGATAAGTCTTTCTTTGGAAAACTAAAGTATTTCAAGTAACAGGTTCTGTCCTGTATAAATTAATAATGAGCACAACTGTTCTAAGACCTTCTTGCCAGAAATGAGTAAGAGGAGCATCAGCATGACATACTTTGAGTATTATTTTGTCCCAAATAAAATATGGTTTATCGTTAAGTGTGCAGCAGGATTGAAATTGTAGCCTGGTCTTTTATTTATTGCTTGTTCAGGATTATAATTCACAGGTCAACCAGAATATGTTCTTAGATGTAACCGCTTGCTGCTGGATTCATTCATTCATTTACACTTGTTCCTTTATTTTTAAAAAATGAAACCCAAAGCAGCATCAAAGAATTCAGACAACCTCGCTCTTTAAAGTAGTATTTAAAACCAGCTACCATAAAAACCCATTTAAAAGGGAACTCAACTTAGCACTCCAGTAACACTTCCCAAAACCTTCCTGCATAAAAATGTGAAAACTAGCCAGCAAACCTAGTACTAGCATGGAGCTTGGCACAATTTTTAGGGTAATTAGTTCAACAGAATGGTTGCCACCCTTCTCTGTGCTCTGTAAACATAATTTATGAAGATGCATTCTTTGTTTTTGCAGTGGAACATTTCAGACTATTTCTTCCAAAGAGGTGAAATTATTGAAAAGGATCTGAACAAAGAGGAAGCATTGCTACAGAAACAAGCAGAAGAAAAGGGAATAGCACTGAACCGCCCTTTTCACCCAGCGCCACCATTTGACTGCCTTTGGCTATGTCTCTATGCCAAACTAGGGGAGCTCTGTGTGGATCCACGGCCTGCCGTGAGAAAGAGTGCTGGGCAGACCTTATTCTCTACAATTGGTGCTCATGGAACTTTACTTCAGCACTCAACATGGCACACAGTTATTTGGAAGGTAGAATACAAAAACCATACATCTTAAAACAGTAATATCACAACTGTGTCTTATCCTAGTTGTATTTATGTGTGCTTGGTATTCTTGTTTTTCAGTTTCAATTATCTTGGCTGCAATGTATAATTTACTGCAAGAGGAAATCGCCCTATTCTCTATTGGTCCTTAGTGTCCAATCCATTTGTTTGACTTTCTGCCAGCTTTTGCCAAGTAATTCAGTGGGCTTTAGCCTTTCCAGACATATAACCTCCTTTAAAATGCAACATGGGCTTCTTAATAATTTGCCTTATAGATGCACAACTTCCTTCTCATGCATAATCTATTTTTCCTTTCTGTCTCTCTTATCTCAACATTCATGACATTCTGCTTCATATGCATCTTAGCTAAGATGGAAGCTGTGCAGTTTTTGAAATATGTGCTTCCACATTTTCTACAAAGTCACTGATATTGGAACACACTTTTATGAACTCCCATTGCAGTCAGTGTCAGGCATGTTTCAGCAAATACTTTTTAAGAAAACGTAGTGGAGTGCTTGTCAGCGCAGACTATTTTAAGTGTGGTTGTGAACTTCCAGGTGAACATGGTGTTGAAATGTACTGATAATTCTGAGCAAACATCTATAGGCTAAAAATGTTGGTGTTGGTCGATTTAAGTAAACTGGAATCTTTAACATACTTTGCCTGAGAAAGAAAATAACTTGCCCACATTTTTGTTTATTATTTTGTAAGCTTCAGTTGCAGGGCACAGCTAGACTATTAAGTTCTGGAATGCTTCATTTTATAGGTTCTGTTTCATTTGCTGGATCGAGTGAGAGAGTCGTCTACAACTGCTGATAAAGAGAAGATTGAGTCTGGTGGTGGCAATATCCTCATTCACCATTCAAGAGATACAGCAGAGAAACAGTGGGCTGAAACATGGGTGTTAACGTTGGCTGGAGTAGCTAGAATATTTAACACAAGGAGATACCTGCTACAGTCATTAGGTATAATGTCTTCTTTGCTTGTTTATGGCCAGTGAATATTTTTTACTTGGGCAGGGGAAGATCCCACAGTTATAGGTTGATTTATTTTATTTATTAAGATTTGTATCCCACCATTCATCATAAAATAATCTCAGAACAAGTCACAACACACCCTCTGTTGCCTGGCCTTATCTGGCCGCCTATAGAGGGTGGGGTACTCTAGTCCTGACTTTTTATAAATACAAATGCATTTTTAGCTTTTACTCTGTTTTAGTTTTTTCAAATGTGCTATTTTTGTAAATCACTTTGAGTTACATGCTGTAAAAAAAAGAAATGCAACTAATAAGTGCAAATAATATACTACGCATTCTGTAACCACAGATCTTTGGCAGGCATAAATGCTGCCTTGTAACAGTGTGTTCTTGGTTATATAGCACACCTATCCTCTGATTTCTCCTGCTGAGCTTTTTTCTTACGATGTATCGTTCATTATTATGCCACTTACTAAAAGTCACTTTTAAAAAGGAGAAAAGGGGGGGGCATGATAATGAAATGGACCGCTTTCTGAAACTTCTTTTTCCCCAACAGGAGATTTTTCTCAAGCTTGGGATGTCCTTCTTGATCACATCCAGTCAGCTGCACTCAGCAAAAACAACGAAGTTTCTCTGGCTGCTTTGAAAAGCTTTCAGGAAATCTTACAAATTGTGTCCCCTGTTAGAGAAACTGAAAAACCTGACACACCACCTGCTATTAATATGCCTGTGCCTGTCCTCATAGGAACAGTGACTGCCACTGGCCTTGGAAGATCTTTTATGAGAACTGATTCTATAGGAGAAAGGATTGGAAGGTATAACGTTGCAGAACCTCCTGTATTAACAGATGAAATTGAAGACTTGAATCTTTGGTGGGCTGCCTGGAACAGCTGGTTTAGGATTGGCTCAGAAAGCACAAAGCCTCCAGTTTCTTGCGATAAAATGACTTTTATCCCCAGCCAGCCTTTTCTAACAGCTTTAATACAGATATTCCCAGCCCTTTACCAGCACATCAAAACAGGTTTCAGTATGGATGATCTCCAAAAATTGGGTGTTATTCTACATGGTGCAGTTTCTGTTCCAATCAGTTCAGATGCATCCCCTTTCATCCTACCATCATACACGGAGGCAGTTCTAACAAGTTTGCAAGAAGCGGTTCTAACAGCTTTAGATGTCTTACAAAAGGTAATAGTTTTTAAATTCTTTCTGAAAGGCAGACACTCAACTTCATATTGCCCATCTATAATGTGAATAGGTTAAATATTGGTAGATATAATTGGCGATGGTAATAGTTCTATAAGGTACTTTTGCTCCTTGAGAGCCTCTTCCAGGCCTGTCTTTTCTGCTTGCTGCAGGTTTCTTCCTGTTCAAACGTGACTTCAGCAGATTACATTTGCAGCTAGGTCATCTTCATAAAGTTGTCTCAGACGTTCATACAGAATTACAGTGAACCAAGAATAATTGTGTATGATATTTTAAAGAAAATGCCAAAGTTGATTATGTGAGAGGCACAGGTGGCTTATGGGTTAAGAATCAGCAGCTGATACTTTCAGCCATAAGCTTTAAGGCTCCCTTTACACAGAGAATCCCTTGGAAGCCAAGACAGAGCCACCAGCAGCCTTTTGATAAAGAATTAGCCATACTCATATGAAGGAGTGTCATGCTAAACGCAGCAACCATTCTGCAGCCTCACTGTGGTGCCACTTATTCCACTTGATGTGCATAGAATACATCGTATTTATGTTTGTATTGCAGTGTGAGGGGGTTGGAAAGTTATTTCAAGTAATAAATATAGAGGACACAGACACATAGAAGAATGCCTACTTATAGGAATAAGCTCATAGTAATAAATATCATGGGGGGATGCAGGTGGCGCTGTGGGTTAAACCACAGAGCCTAGGACTTGCTGATCAGAAGGCTCGTGGTTCGAATCCCCACGACAGAGTGAGCTCCCCTTGCTTGGTCCCTGCTCCTGCCAACCTAGCAGTTCGAAAGCACATCAAAGTGCAAGTAGATAAATAGGTACCACACCGGTGGGAAGGTAAACGGCGTTTCCGTGCACTGCTCTGGTTCTCCAGAAGCAGCTTAGTCATGCTGGCCACATGACCCAGAAGCTGTACGTCAGCTCCCTCGGCCAATAAAGTAAGATGAGCACTGCAACCCCAGAGTCGGCCACGACTGGACCTAATGGTCAGGGATCCCTTTACCATTACCTTTAATAAATATCATGAGCTGGTTGGTAATATTGAGGAGAAAGCAGTGCACTGAGAAACAGGAGAAGCGAGTTTCCATCACTGCTGAACCAGTTATGTTGCTGTGCAATGTGAACATTTTGAGACGCCCAGGGTGAAAAAAGATGGCAACCCCTCATAGGAATAGTTTATTTCCCACTGGTCACACACTACTATAAGTCTTACTTGTAGACTACATAACACTGTGAGAAACATACTTTATAAGTATTGAATTGGTGTCTAGCCTGTGGAAAAGGGAGACGTTGGAGTGTGTGTGAATCCACTTCTTTTGATGACATCATGTTATGCCATTGTCAAGGACAGTGAAGATCTAACAAAGCATAGGATTCAGACTAAGCTCTGCTCTGCAACACCCTGAAATCCACTTCTTTTTTGTCACATGCACTGGCATTGTGTACCACCATCACAACCATAACATTATATAAGATTGTATTTTACGCAGTGTGGAATTTTAGTTGAGTTCCCATCTGTTTAGTGTAATTTAAGGATAAGATTGTACTGAGAGTTCTTATTTGATCTTATGTTTAAATGTTCTATTATGGAATAAATGCAGAGCACAGGGTGGATAACAACGATTTTTAAAAAAAGTAATAATAAAAAAATGGATTTTAAAAAATTTAAATCAGAATTTTTTTTATTTAAATCAGATTTTTAAAATAAAATACCTTGGGAGGAAAAATATTTCTAAGGATAGTTTAAGTTACATTATAGTCCAAAGGCTATTCATTAGGAAATAAGGATTTGTTTTAAGCTTTTCATGTGTTCCAAAACTCAATCTAATTTAATAAAAAAAAACCAAACCGTTTAACCATATCAGTAAGCAAACATGGATACATATGCTATAATGTTATTGTTTTAGTTAAATAAATTGTTTAAGTTTTTAATTAAGGAAATCATTATTTTTCTCCTTCCAATAAAGTACAGCAGAAAAGTTGTCCAATATAAACAGTTAACTTATTGAACCTCACAATAATTTCATAATTATCTGTCTATGTATTTCTAATAACCAAATCAGTAATTTTTGATATAACTGTAAAAACTACTCTGAAAATTTATTATTCCAAAAATGAAACCTTTATCTGGTTGTAGATATTAAGATTATACCAGCAAGAATGAGTCTTTCTGCAAAAAACATGATTTAAATCAAGTCTTACTGACTAGTGATTTACATCAAGTCTTACTGACTCGTGATTTAAATCAGATCCACCCTGGCAGAGCAGTTACTAAGTTAACCCCAGCAATTGATGCGTATTTTCTGTTATAATATTACAGAACGCCCCTTCTGAACGCTGTTGTCACAGTTCCACAGACTGGAATGCATCCAATGTATGTTTTGTGTGTGCTAGTTAGTAGTTTGTTGACCCTTTCTTCATGCTTCGGAAACTAAATGCCCACAGCGTCTCAGATTCTTGTAACACATGCTTTCAAATTGTTGACAGTGTGTATGTGTGTTGTGGCAGGGAAGAGAGATACTTCGTAACCAAAATCAAACTTAATCATCGTCTCAACAAACAAGAGGTTGGGCTTGATGGGCTTTAAGGCCCTTCCATTTCTATCATTCCATACAATATATGGCCAGAACCCTCTTGTTTGTGTGTTTATGCCATATACAGTGGTACCTCGGGTTACATACGCTTCAGGTTACAGACTCTGCTAACACAGAAATAGTACCTTGGGTTAAGAACTTTGCTTCAGGATGAGAACAGAAATTGTGCAGCGGCGGCGCAACAGCAGCAGGAGGCCCCATTAGCTAAAGTGGTGCTTCAGGTTAAGAACAGTTTCAGGTTAAGAACAGACCTCCAAAATGAATTAAGTTCTTAACCCAAGGTACCAATGTACTGTTGATAAGAATACAGTGGTACCTTGGGTTACATACACTTCAGGTTACATACGCTTCAGATTACAGACTCCGCTAACCCAGAAATAGTGCTTTAGGATGAGAACAGAAATCGTGCTCTGGCGGCGTGGCAGCAGCAGGAGGCCCCATTAGCTAAAGCTAAAGTGGTGCTTCAGGTTAAGAACAGTTTCAGGTTAAGTACGGACCTGCGGGACGAATTAAGTACTTAACCTGAGATACCGCTGTATAAGAAGAGGTCTGCTGGATCAGACCAAAGTCCCACTGTCTAGCCTAGCATCCTATTCTCCCAGTAGACAACCAGATGCCTCTGGGAAGTTTGCAAGCAGCAGAACTCTCCCCACTTGTGAGTCCCAGGAATCGGTATTCAGACAAATACTGCCTCTGACGGTGGAGTTAGGACATAGCAATTCTGGCTATTGGCCATTGATACACTTCTCCATGAATCTGATTCTTTTAAAGCCATCCAAGTTTGTCATTCTAACTACATCTTGTGATAGTGAATTCCATAGTTCAACCAGGTGCTTTGTGAGGGAGGTAATTTCTTTTATCTGCCCTGAATCTTTTAAAACGGAGCTTTATTGAATGGCCCTGAGCTGCATTATTGCATGCTTTATGTTTCTAGAAATATTAATGCTTTCGTTTTGCTTCTTATAGGCCATATGTGTGGGTTCAGAAAGCATGCAAATAATGTATCCTGCTATCTTTGATCAGTTGCTGGCATTTGTTGAATTTTCCTGTAAACCACCTCAATATGGACAGCTAGAAACAAAGCACATTGCAAATGCAAAATACAATCAGGTGAGGTGTGTTGAATTTTAGCAGTTCTGTTTTTGAGGTCACTGGCTTCCAGATATGATCAGCTTTGCATGAGTTATTTAAATGCCATCATTTTCCTGCATTTGGACATTTGTGTTATCAACTAATTTAATAAATGTTTGCTGGTTTTTCATTCCAAGTTCTTTCCTTTTTTTTCTTGTTACCTTTCCATTTTGAGATTTCATTCTATTAGAAAAGAAAACTATACATTTGTAGTGAAAACTAGCAAAATATATCTATATTAGCCTAACAAAGTTGCTTTAATCAACCTGCACTCAGTTTTGCATTCTAAATTTTCCTGTTAGGCTCTCTTTTCATTCTTCTGTTTTGTGATACCATTGCTTTGAATGCATTTACAATACTAATCATACTCAACAGAAGAATGAGTCATCAGAATTTTAATAGATACTGTGTGTATGTGTATTAATTTTCCCTTATTCTGTTTATCATGCAACACAATGGAATCACAATAGATACAACTGTTTGCACCGGTGAGTTCAAATTCTTTAAAGATTGTCCTTAGTCTTCTTGCTGCATAAATTGCAACATTTCACTTGCTTAAAAAATACTTTTAAATTTCAATTGTGCACCCCTATTCTCAATTCTGTATGTGTGAGGGCTTGGAAGATTTCTTTTTGTAAGTTTTTCATGGATCAAATAATTTTCCTTGTGGAATTTTCAAAATTTTTTGCATGGCATCAAAATAGGTCCATTGCAGGATTTTATTTTATTTTTAATAGTCTTGTTTCTCTACATGCACTGATGTCCCTATCTTACTTTTCTAGGCAGAGTGGGTAGCACTGAATTATGTTCCATTTGCTGAGAGGTCTTTAGAAGTTGTGGTAGACCTGTACCAAAAGACAGCTTGTCACAAAGCTGTTGTAAATGAGAGAGTTCTTCAAAATATTATCAAGGTAAATATTCATATATAAATTTTAAGATAATTATAGTTCTTCTGCTCTGAGGTTAGCTTGTGGAATGGCTCTGGAGCACTAAGAGTGATTCTGTTTTGATTTTAGCAATAACCATTTTGTGTTACAATAATTACTGTCCATAAATATGTTCTGCAGAAATTTGAGTCAACTTTGACAGCTACCCATATAGTTGGTGCTTGGATCTTTGTTTTAGTCCCTTGCACACTGGAAAACAATGCCACTGTTGGAGACTAGACTATGGTAATCGGAAGCAAGAGGACTAGGGTGTCCTTGTACTAGTGTAATTGAATAAAATCTGCAGTTGGCTGGCATGTAATGACTAACCTCTATTACATTTAGAAACACATTGCTGGGTTTGTGTGACATTTGTTTTCTTCATGATTCTGTGTATATTCACACACATACGGTTATACATATATAAATAACGATGATAACCATGGATTTCCTGCTGGCATCGTCACGTTGGGCTCTTGTTGCACCAGGAGCATGGAAAAGAAACTCTTGGGGATTAGATGGCTCCCAATCAGTTTTTGCTCCTGCCTAATGACAAAGCAGGCTGATCGCCGAAGAATTGATGCTTTTGAATTATGGTGCTGGAGGAGACTCTTGAGAGTCCCATGGACTGCAAGAAGATCAAACCTCTCCATTCTGAAGGAAATCAGCCCTGAGCGCTCACTGGAAGGACAGATCGTGAAGCTGAGGCTCCAATACTTTGGCCACCTCATGAGAAGAGAAGTCTCCCTGGAAAAGACCCTGATGTTGGGAAAGATGGAGGGCACAAGGAGAAGGGGACGACAGAGAATGAGATGGTTGGATGGTGTTCTTGAAGCTACCAGCATGAGTTTGATCAAACTGCGGGAGGCAGTGGAGGACAGAAGTGCCTGGCGTGCTCTGGTCCATGGGGTCACGAAGAGTCGGACACGACTAAACGACTAAACAACAACAAATGACAAAGCAGTCATGGCACACACAAACTGAGGGAAAGGAATTGGCTGTGACTTCTTGATATATGTGCATTTCAAACATTACTATTTTTTAGTAGGAATGCACAGTGAAAACTTTTTACCCCAAGAATAGTATTTGAAATTTCCACATGTGCAAACCAAATGAAATGTGGATTAGCATTTATATTCATTTGGCTTTCTATCAAATGTAAGACTGGAGTATTTGGAACTAGACAGTAAAAAGCATTCTAGTATTATAAAATTCCCAAAATTTGTCTATTTCCATTATTATTGTTCACTGTCATGACACTCCCGTCTTCCCTTCCGGTCCTGTAATGTTTGCATGGGGAAACCTAGGTGGCCACTTTTGCTTTTTTTTCTTTCTGTCCTCCTTGCCTGCAGGCACAATCTTTCTCTATTTCTGTATTTGATCTGTACTTTAAGTGAGCTTCTTTCTTTGTGTTACAAGTACAAAAAATAGTAAAGTGCACATTTCTTTTTTGTACACCTTACTGTTTGATTTACGTAAGCATATTTATTTTTGCAGACACTGAGAATGCCACTTAGTTTGAAGTATGCTTGTCCTTCAGAAAGCACCTGGAAGCTGGCAGTTTCTTCTCTCCTGAAAGTTCTTTCCATTGGCCTACCAGTTGCAAGGCAGCATGCTTCCTCTGGGAAATTTGACAGCATGTGGCCAGAGTTAGCCAACACTTTTGAAAACTTTTTATTTACTAAAAGGTAAAGTGCAACTTCTTGTTTGTGTGGGATTAAAGATAGAGTGAAGAAACTTGAAATAGAACACATCTGATTTTATTATTTATGAAATTGGCTCTTAAACACCTCTGTCTTAGAACACTTGATTCTTCCTCAAACTTTGGAATGGTTCCATGACTAGGAAAGCGCTAAGTAGACACAGGTGCAAATTATATGAGAATTAACACCATTATGTAATTTCCTAAATTATATTACCTTATGAAAACTTTGAGGCTCATTGTTTTTTCCCCATTCTGTGTCACTAAAGCAGAGCTTTCCAAACTTTGTGCCGCAACACATTAGTGTGCCGGCGTGTCGTGCAAACGCTCCCTGCTCTCCTCCCGGGGCTGGAAAGGGATTAATTTAACCTCTGATTTGATAGTAAAACTGAATTACTGTGTCATGAAATTATGCATGTCCAAAAAGTGTGTCACCAACATGAAAAGTTTGGAAAGCTCTGCACTAAAGGTTCTCAAAAGCTAGATGAGCATGTGTGCTAAAAACTTTGTGGTCTTTAGCTGGTGAATATAGGCTGAACTGGTCCAACAAATAAGGATGAAATAGCAGTACTGTACCAATAAGTGAAACCTAATCTTGAGTGTTTCTAAAGTTTTTGGCTCTGACACTATAGTGAACATTCGTGCCCAAGAAGTCTGACTTTTAAGCCTTGTTGAGTCACAATTTCTTAAAACTCCCCATGCAGCGGGAAAGATGTGATCATGAGGATCCATGACTTCTGCCAATCCCTAACAAGCTTCTGTACTGAACAATAACACCAGTAAAACTGCAGTCCAAACATACATTAAATAGTGTATGTTCACAGTGAGACTTACTGAGTAAACATTCATAGCATTGCTCTGTAAATTGCAGTAGGCAACCGCATATTTCATAATACTGGCTGAATTTGTGCAAGCTTACACATAATTGGAAATAGTATTTTTTTAGTATAGGAAGCATTAAGCAACTGTAATAGGCATTCTATATAGTGATATATTTTAAGTTGTGCACAAATTAAGATGACACATACAGCTTCTTCCTTTGAAAGACTTTTCTGCACAGTTTCTTAAATTTTGGAATTAACATTTCAAATTGAGTTTGATCTTACCAGAATTAGTGTTTTTACAAAGTTTACAGTCACTGGGTTGCATCCAATGATGTTGCTCAGCTGATGGTTAGACTACTGTCAGCAGAAAAGGAAGGAAAACAGTTTTCAGCTATTCCTCTTCCCCCCTCTTCAGTCTCCAGCCCTCTTTCTGCTTCCAAACTGGCTCCAGAGGGTCACCCAGCTATCGGTAATAATTGGGGTGGAGTGGAGGTCTGCAGTGCAGAGAGAAGGAACTGCTGAGAATTATTTCTTCCTCTATTTTGCTGACAGAAGCCTGTCAGCTTAGTATCACCATTACATCTTATTATTATTATTATTATTATTATTATTATTATTATTATTATCCCACTATTTTTATATCAATATCCCACTGCTCATTTTCTGTTTCACAGAAAATGAATTTAAATATTTAACTATGGCCAGCACAGTGTTTATGCAGTAGAAACATAACATAATGTTTGGGAGATGGTCTTGCCTTCTGTCTCTGCAGACACGCAGTAGTTTAATTAGCCCTTTCAATATACCAGATAGTTTGCAATAGTTACCTAAATTGTGATAAAGGAAAATTTTGTGCTTGTCAAATTCAGTACTTGACATTTTAAAAAACAGTGAGAGGCTCTCTGAAAAGTCAGAATAATTATTCCTTGTTTTGAGATGCAAAAAGACATAATAGCATTCAACAGTGTTGTGTTCCGCCGCGTGTCTTTGTCTCACTTGAAAGCTGAAAAGATAGGGATGTATTATTTCATTTATAGTAAGTGCAAGAATAATCTGCCTTCAACTGTCCAGTTTAATATACTAAGTTGATTAAGCATGAAATGAAACAGGGAGGTATAAAAAGAAAGTGTCTGCAGTAAATGTCTTTTTGACTGTGTGGTTCAGTGCATGATCCACTCTTTCAAATCTCGCTGCTGTGTGGCTTACTGAATATGAGTATCAGCCTCAGTTCCCCATTTGCAAAATAAGAAAATTAAATACAATTTGCAAGTTGAAATATATAAGGATTGTAAACTATTTAAATATACTCAAATTGCTCATAAAGGATTTGCCCACTAGGATATTTAGTATGGTCAAGGGTCTGAAAAGCTTCGTCCCATGGTTCCTCATATAATACTGTGAATTTCATATATTAATTGTTTCTTGTGAAGCATCTTAAAATGATTTCACAACACAGTAAGACTTATAAAGCAATTGTGCGTGCGCGCACACACACAAACAAACAAATTGGTCTCTCAATCCCATATGTTAAGGCTATTCTTCATTTCCTTTCAGTTCCCCTCCAGATAATCTTTCTATTCAAGAGTTTCAGAGAAATGAAGGCATTGATGTTGAGGTGAGTGCATATTTCCTGTCAAGTGACTCAAAATATTTGCCAGCAAGATGTTTAATTAATCAAAACTAGATTACATAATTTAGTTAATATACCAGGAACCTATTCAAGTAAGGATTAATGCACCTTTTGGTTCACATTCAAGGTTCTGTCGATAGTGCAGGGAGGGTGTAAGAGCCCAAAGCTTGGTCCTGTGCTTCACCCTAGACATGGGCCATGTGTGTACAGATCTCATGCTAAAAAGGCAGGGGTTCTTTATATTCGTGTTTGTTGACATTATTTATTTCTGCAACGGTTTCCGAATCTCCTGGGTATTAATGAACTTCTGGTGAATGACTTTTCAACATAACATATGTTCTCATCTGTTATAGGTGGTGCAGCTCATCAGCACAGAGATACTGCCTTACGCTAACTTTATTCCCAAGGAATTTGTTGGTCAAATTATGACAATGCTCAATAAAGGCTCAATACATTCGCAGTCATCTTCATTTACAGGTATGTTAACCAAACAATAAAGTCGTATAAGGAGACACATGGAAGGATTCCTTATACAGTAAACATTTGGACTGAAAATATTAAATATCATGTGCACTAGGTGAATAATTAGGCACAGATAACACCCTTTAGATTAGTGTTGTTTTATTCTTTAGCACAGCCGAACAGTGCACAAGAGACTTGTTTTTAAACGTGATTAAAGTTGTCCAGTTTATTTGTACTTTTAATGTATGTATTTATATATATGTTATCTGAGATACAATTTGCTTTTGTGATCATTATCCTTTCCCATATGCTCTGCTAGTCCAACAATTCATTTAAAATAATATATTTCAGTAAGTACATTTAAATAGTTGTTTGTTTGTTTGTTTGTTTGTTTGTTTGTTTGTTTGTTTGTTTTTGGCAGAAGCCGAAATAGATATCCGTATGAGAGAGGAATTTTCAAAGATGTGTTTTGAAACATTGCTTCAGTTTTCATTCAGTAATAAAGTGACAACTCCTCAAGAAGGCTACATTTCACGAATGGCACTTTCGGTTCTCTTAAAACGATCACAAGATGTGCTGTATCGCTACATAGAAGATGAAAGGCTAAGTGGCAAGTGCCCCCTTCCACGGTATGTACTGTGTTGTGTGTGTGTGTGTGTGTGTGTGTGTGTTTAAGGGAGCTGCTTATTTCTGCTTACTAAGGTTTGTATGTTGCTGTCCTCCTTAAGGCCTTTTTGTGTTGGGGTTCTCATGTGCCTTTCCCGGTATCTAAAAGAATGTTGTTACAAAAGCATTGGTAGCTGAAAGGCTTTTATATATGTATATCTTGGTCACCTGAAAATAATAGTAGCTATGTCTTCTAGTTTACTACATATAATGACCATAACAAAAATATAATAGAATCTTAGTTGATTTGGTAGATACTGATGATCAGTGAAATCTTTTTGATTAATCACCGTGAATTTGGCCACAGCAACTCTTTAAGAAGCATTCAAAAACGGAGCATGAATTTTATGTAATTTAGGGGTAGGGAACCTTTTCAGCCTAGTGTTCCAATTGTTTATCTCCCCCTACGCCCATGGGCCATATTTGGCAAGTGGGTGATATCACTCCCACCTGTCAAAATTCACCAGTTTGGGAGATAGTGACCAAGAATGACTGAACTCCCTGCTCATCAGCTAAGATTTGATCTTCTGTTTGAATGGCCCGATGCCCTTCCATGCCCCAATGGCAATGTTGTTGAAGTACAGCTTCCACCATCCCTGGCCATTGGCCATGCTTTGCCGGGGCTGATGGGAGTTGTTCAGCAACATCTGGGAGGGACAAAGGTTCCCAATACCTGCCCTAACGGAAGCTGCTTTTGAAATATCCCTTAATTTCCAAATGACGTGTCTGGGTATTGCTCACTGCAAAATTATTTGTATCCCTGCCATAGTATTTTTAAATTCCTAAAAATGATGTATACGAGAAACAAGTGGAAACTGCAAAACAGTTGCAATGTGGGGTGTTCCTGTTCAGGCTTCAAGCTATCTAGTGATGCCTTCTAGGTTATTCCCCCAGTTCAGTTCCTGTTTTGTTTTGTTTTGTTTTGTTTTGACCAGCAGACACTCGGCATTCTGTAGCTGCTGATAATACTCAGAGCTTTTTTTTTTTTTTTTTTGCAAGCGGTGCCACCTTATTTCCCCCCCCCCCAATTGCTTGTACTCCTGCAAACTTCAGTTCCCCTGAGCATTAGATATCTGCTCCTTATTCTTCATGGGATCCATCTTGGTTGGAATCCTGTCAACATTCACTTGATGACGTCTCTATTGATATTTATAATGCTCTCGTATTTCATTCTGAAAATGAAACTAGATATAATCCATCCTAAATTGAGATGTCACGGTGAAAAGATAATAGTTTTTAAAGTTCAGTTTTAGATTTTGTTAGAAATCATTGCAGAAATTTATTTTGCATAAACTCAAGTTAATCAAATTTTCCTCGAACTTAAATTCACTTCTGATTTTGTTTTTCCTTTTATAGGCAACAAGTCACAGAAATAATATTTGTTTTAAAAGCTGTCAGTACCCTCATAGATTCTCTTAAAAAAACTCAACCAGAAAATGGTAAGTAAAATAAAAACCGTGTGTATAAATTACTTATCTTCATACGTTTCTCAGTGAGATGACCCCTTATAGTACTATACCATAGTCGGCAACTATGTGGAGCTCTGGGTGCCCAGGCACCCACAAATTTTAAATAAAGGGGCCCAGCTACAGTAAAAGCAGCACGCCCCAGGCACTCACTGTCATGGGGCAAGGCAGGCGCACCTCTGCTATAGAGTTTACTTATTGAATAGTCTTAAATAATACTATGCATAATTCTTTATGTTGACTCATAGTTAGATTTGCCTGTTCATTAGATTTGCCTGTACATTTTCTAACAAATGTATCTCTAAGCAAGTTCTAATTTTTACAGCTCTTGGATACCACAGTAAAATGATGGGTCTAGGGATGTAATTAGTCAATTCAATCTGGTTGTTTTAGCCTTCCGGAGTCCACAATCAAGTATGAACTGGCTAATGTTTCAAACTGTGCGAGCTTGTTTCATAGGAAGTGTACACAGATTCTATCATTCAGCTATCAACGTAAGGTTACAATCCTAGGCCTACTATTGAATAAACGGCAATTTAGCAAAGGAATTAAGACGCTGAGAAAACATATGTATTTATTGAATCTAAGCTGCAGTGGTCTTTGGCTAAACATACTGTTTTTCCTGTTATGTGTATTAACTGGGCAGGTATGAGAGGGCATCTGCATTTACCTTTTTGTTATTCTGTTGATGATGTGTATCTTTATCTCAGGGTTGGGAACAAGGTGGAAAAATACTTTTTAAAGAATACACTATAAAATTACTTATTTTTATTTTTTTACAGTTGATGCTAACACATGGGCACAGGTTATTGCTTTGTATCCAACTTTAGTAGAATGTATCACCTGCTCATCTTCAGAGGTCTGTTCTGCTCTCAAAGAAGCTTTAGTTCCCTTTAAGGACTTTATGCACCCACCAGCATCCAAGGTACAGAATGGAGAGTCCTGACCAAATTTTTGCTTTTCAAGAAAAATGCATCCATCAAACGAATGTTTGTTCTAATGTGAGACATCTTTGATGAAATCTCATGGGCAGTACTTGGCAAGCAGTGTTGACCGCCTTTAAACTGTACTAACCAGAATTCTGTGATTCATATCACTTCAAGCTTGCATCTCAAAAGTTTCTGGGTGAATAGCAATGCAAGCCTTTGACTCACTGACTGGAATCCATTTTAAAGTACAGTACTTGCTACAGTAACTTGAAGTGGTGATTGAAAAGTGGGCTTATGTACAGCTTGTTGTGTATGTGTTAATGATGTAATTAAGAAAAAAAAGAAACCTAATTCATTTGGATTTATTAGGCAGGTGTTTTGCACCGTTTTTTCAAGTACAAAATTGTACTAAAATTTTATGCAAGAAGGTACTGTAACATTCCACATTATCTGTAACCAGCCTTTGTAAACAAAGGGAAATGTACTTGTGTGTATAATAAATCGTACAGTTCTGTAAAAAAAAAGTTGCATTTATTGTTTAAATTCTTTTCTAAACATCAATAATGTTAAAAGCTTGAAAATGTATTTATTATGAATACTAAGTTGTATGCTTGCATTTTTACTTAATATTTGCCTTCTTTGTTGGCAGATATGTTCATTCATATCTGATCATGCAGATGATTTTTTCCTTTTCTCTTTTGGCATATTTGAATGTATCTTATCTGTGGCCAATGAATAACAATTCTGCTAACAGGACGTATGAATAAAGATAGTGGCAAAAATCTGTGAGCTGCCATGTTGAAATAAATGAATCTGCATAAGCAGAAAATTGCTGTGTAGCACTCAAAACACTACCATACCTCATTTCACTAAATAATTGTTTTACTGTCAGCCCTTTTTTGTAGCTCTGCTTTTTTAAAAACCCTTTTAGTTGAAATGTATATTTTTTCGGTTTCGCCCCAAACAGCATTGGTCACTATTGTTGAATTATGACTAAAGCAAAATGATTTTAAGTATCAGCAATATTTTACTTGTATTTGTCATTGTTTCAATAATTTTAAGTGCTTTGTTTTGTAACGTCTTTTCAACCTGAAGAATAACTGTTCTACTCTTTGAGTATAATATGTGTGTGATACAAACCGAGAAGTGTATTTTTGAAGATAGTTTAGAGATATAGTAAACTGTCATGAAGTAAATTTGTTTGTTTCCCTTTACTATGAAGTGCCATGGAATGGGTATTTCCTGTAAAACCTCTTCATTGTTGCAAAGAAATCTTATCCCTAGGCCACACCACTTAAATTTTAGTCAGATCCTAATCTTGATAATACTGGAATATGTTGGATAGAAAGTTTTATTCTATTGTCCATTGTCTGCTGTGAGAACCTCAGCAAAATAATAAGTTACTATGGAGGTGACACACTTTACAAGCATGTCTTGTCACCTGCCACATAAATAGTGTCACAGATAAGGCACATGCCATTAACTACTATAATGGAGCCCTTTCTGTGCTCTTACCTCAGAAGCCTCCATGGTGACTGTTCACACCTTTTGTCATGGAACAGCCAAAAAGCATACTTGTATGGAGTTAAAAAGTTTCAATTTTTATTTCAGTAAGGTTGCATTAAATTGTTGAGAGAGAGAGAGTTCTGAATGTAGTACAAATGAACATGGTAAAGTCTGCACTTACAAGCCCAAACATATTTAGCTGAATCCTATCCTATCCACCATTTGTGCTTACTTTCAATTACCGGTATGTGTGCCCAGGATTGCAGCCATTGAGTTAAAGGTTGCTACCCTCTGAGAAGGAAGATATGCCAAGCCCCGTTTCCTTTCGAAGTCATCTTGACTGTTACAGTGGATCGTGTGCTGTATATACTGCAAGCTTGATACAAAGATTGGGGAAGAGACATTGTACCTACTACCTTCAGAACATGCCATCTTGTATTTCACCAGAATCCCAATGAGCTCATACCATAAGCTCTGCAATGTGCTCTCAAATTATGATTCTTATTTGCCAGCCAGATAGCTTGACATTTTCTTTCTGTGTTGTAGAACAATAATAGTCTTTCTGATGCTTACCTGCTCCAGGAAGCAATAGGAGCCAATGATTTGAATTAATGCTATCTTGATTTAGTTGTAAATTAACTTTTTTATCGTTTTCAACCAGTTTGTATGTTCTTTTGTTTAGAAAATAGCAGGCATAAATAGAAAATTTGATTTGAATTGGTTATTACAATTGGTATTTTCTCTTATTTTCTCATAGTAATGTAAGGCTAAAACTCTCTACATACTTACATGGGTAAGTCCCCCATATAGTGTACAGGTATGTTTAAGATTGATTTAAGTTTACCACACAATCTGGCCTGAATTTATGATGATTAATCTAAATGTGTGAAAAGGTACATTATATGTTGGTCTTTAAAATGTTTAGCAGAGCAATCTGTCAGATGTGAGGGAGAAATCAAGGTAGAGGGAAGTGTCAGTTCATGCATCCTTGGAGGAATGAATTTCCTGCTTTTTAATTTGGCCACTTAAGGCTGCTTTTGTAATAATTTCCCCCTCCCATTGGTAGTTTTCCCCCAGCTCTACTTCCTGTTCGAAACAGGAAAGCTTTGGATTCTGTGGATCCACAGCCTCTTACCATATCAGTAAACCTTGTAAATAATCTGTATACTCCTTGTATAGATCTTGTTTTTATCATTTATGCGCTTTGAGTATAAGTTCATTTTTCTGCCTGTAACTTTAAATACAGCTACTGAAGCATGCATGGACAGCACAAAATATAGTAAAACAACTTTTGGATCTTGGTGCTAGCTGCTAATGTGTTCAAGTTTTTAGCTTCAAAGCCTTACTTCAGTTTTTGGTGGAAACACATAGTGCCACATGGGCTAGTGTTAAGCTCTTCTGGGGAGGCTTTCTGTTACAGCAGCAAGCATGGTTGTTCCCGCTATATTGTTGTAGGTGCCTGCTAAAAACTTTATTTCAGCAAGTCTAGCCAAGTCTTTCCTTTTTTTTTTTTTTTTTGCATATCATGTGCACTGCTTGAAGTTTTGATTAACTGGCCTCTTATCTGTATTAATGGTGGTAGTAATGAGGTGGTAAGATCACCTTTTTGTGATTTAGGCTGCAAGCCAATACTTATTTCACGTTATAAATCCTATCAATGAGGCTTACCCCTGAGTAGACATGTATAGGATTTCACTAGTTTCCCTTTAAAATCTTTCCACATACTATTTTAATATGGGCGATACATTTTAACTTCTTATCGTTTTGCATGTCGCCTGCTTAGAACGCCGAGAAATTATTTACAGCAAAACACGAGTTTAAATGCATTTCAAAACGACGACGACCTTTGTCCATTACACTGCAGGTGATTAACAGTCTTAGATTGTATATATTACAGTGGGTTAAATTACAGTATGGTGCATGATTATTCAAAGTCCCGTTATGGTTAGCGTGGCTTATTTTTAGGATTTCAGCCGTATCAAACAGTATTTTTCGCCTTTTATCTGTTGTGCCCCTTTGCAGATCGATAGGCAACTTAACGCCTGGCGAACGCAAATTTTACTCGATTCCCCGGCTTAGGCCTAGCTTGTCCTGGACTACATTTCCCAGCAGACTTCGCTCAGAGCGCGAGACTGTTCGTCAGGTGCCCACACCCCTCTATATTTTCGCGCCGAGATTTGCTCTTCCTCCTCACGCGAAGAAAGGGGAGGGGGGAACACATCCCATTTCCCAGCATTCCTCGAGGCAAGGGCTTTAAAGCGAGTTCCTGTTTGCCCGAGGGGATTAATTGACCGGCGCCGTCTTTTCCTCGGGGGCCGCAGCAGAGAAGGTCGAGAGCACCGACCTCCCATCCCACCCCCCGCAACCTCGCTCCGTTGCCGGTCTGTTCTTGTTCAAGATGGCGCTGGAAGGCTTTCTGACGGGCCAGGCCTACTAGTCACGTGGACAGAGCGTGAGTAGTCGCGCTCCCCCCCCTTTCCCCCCTCTCTATGGTTTGGGTGACGGGGCGCGCCAAGAGGGAGGCGAGTAATAGGCGATGGGGGAGGGTTGGCTTTTCTCATCCTTCCGGAGAAAGGGAAATCGGCGGAGCCTCGGAAAGGGCGGGAGCGCGGCGGCGGCGTCTTTCACTGCGATACAGCGCGGGGGGTGGGGAAGGCGGCGCGGAGAGGAAGATGCTTTCGCCGCCGTTAGAGGAGCAGAATTTAACTGCTGTCCTGAAAGGAAGGGACCGAAAAAACCGTGTTCTTCCTTTCTTCTCTCCCGCCTTCGTCTATCCGATTGGCGCGTGAGGCGGCAAGCGCCATCGTGTTCCCTCAGCCGCCAGGAATGGCGCCTCGTCAAGCGCCTCACCGCCTTTTATACCCTCGGGGGGCCGGCGCGCGCGCTCGGGCGGTTGGTGGGGGGGGGGGGAGAAGCTTGCAACGGTCATGTTCGAATTTTGAGAGGGGAGGGCACCGGTCCCTGCTTCTCTCTCCGCCGCGGAACGATGCCCTAAAGCTGAGGCGAAGGCGAGTGAGTGTCAAGGAATATGGGAGCGCGAATTTTCTCCTCAGTTTTGTTCCTCCTTCCTTCCCCCTTGTCCCTCCTCCCCCCCCCCCCCCCGCGCCTTCGCTTTTGCTTCTCGCGCCGATTGACAATTAAGCTCCTGGGGACTGCACCAGCTGTGGCCTGTAATGTACCTAATAAACGAGACTCCCTCGCGTCAGTTTCAGGTCATGCAAGGGAAAGGGCAGAGCGGGTGGCGGCGGCGGCGGCGGCGGCGGGGTAGGTGGGGGGTGGCGGCGGCGTTGTAATGCGCGCTCTGGGCGGGGTTTCCTCCTGCCCTTCGCAAAGAAGGGAGTCTGGCTGATGTCTGCTGCAGATAAAGGAGACAAGAGGACCGTCAGAAAGAGCCCGAACCCTTTTGCCATGGCTCCTTCCTTCCTCTCTCTCGCTGGGCTCTTCATTTTATTGTGGGTGGAACATGCCCGCCTTTCTTCTCTCCTTCCAGGATGGGGTCGGGAGCACCATGGCCCTGGCTGAGGTAGTAGTTTGTGCTGTTGGTCGGGTTGTGACATTGCCCGCTGTGGAGATAACTGCGCAAGCTACTGCCTTGCTAGTGCTGGTGATGATCAGCTGCAGATGAAGACAATGACAATGGGAATCCCCTTTGTTTTCCCAGGGATTACTTGCATACGGAAGGAGGGGTGGCAACAGAACCAAGCTTGCCTTTGCTGTTTCTGTGTGTTCAATGCCTCTCAGTATATGGCTTTGCAGAGCTTGGCTTCGCACAACTGAAATGTGGCATTTTCCAGTTTTTTATTTCCTCAGGAAATGTCTGAATTTTGAAATGCACAGTATTTACGTCAGTTTTGCATGTTGTATTCCTTAGTGACGTCCTGACAGATACTGTTCTATTCAGATTATTAATTTGGCTAAAGAAAATGCCTGTTTGTTGTTATCTATTACATATCCGTGGAAAGCTAAAATTTATTGTACATCTTGCATGTGCTGAATAGACAGCATCTCATACAACAAATTTTAGATGGGCACTTACATATTTATAGTGAAATTTTGATACTTGTATTGCACCAGCAAGGACATATGTTTAGATTGTGTTGCTGGGCTGATGAGTTTGGGATATAATGAGTGGCAATTACTGTTTGAATTCTGGTTATGGAAATGACATCAATAAAACACCATTTATGAGGTTTTCATAAATTTTAACGACTGTGCATTTATTCTGCACTGCATATAAAAATACTGAAAAACAGTAGTTGCATTGAATAAGACAATGATATCAATACCTAGTATTTTGTAAGAATAATGCATAACGTCACATGCCTTCCTAATGACAGATGCTATAGTCTTCAGCTTTAGAATTAACAGTGCAAATCTACACATGTCTACTCAAGAGTCCCATTTATAATGGGACATTACCAGGTAAGTGCATAGCTGTCTAACTAGTTTGTTTTCCCTCCAGTGTATCATTTAACTAATATTTAATTTAAGTATAGAAGCACCTAATATTTCATGAATTCTGTATCTCCATATTTTAAAACCTTAGGATAAAAAGTAAAGTGAAATAGTGACATCCAGCATTAGTCAGCCCATTGATTTCAGAGGACCTACTTTTGAGTATGATTCATGTTGGATATAACCCAATTTACCCAAATTCCACTATTATTAGATGACAAAATTAAAAATAATTGGCGAAAGAACTCTGGGTAAAATATCTTAAAGGCTTTTTAATACTAGTATGAAACACAAACTAGTATGATCACTATATAAAAGCTCCTTAATTAAACTATTGTTTGCCCTTGCTGAAATGAATATACTGAGCTATAGATTGGAAAACAATAGGTTCTTTACTTGTAAAGGTTCGTTGTTCAGTACTTAATATTGTGAGCAACATCCTCTCTGTGATGTATGCTTTATTAGTTAGGTGTTGGATTTCTTATTTTTTTCAAACTTTGTATGGATAAATTATGAAAAGATAGGAATATGTTAATTTGTAAAGCTTATATAATAAAACACATTTATCTTTATTTGATATCTTTGGTGCTGTATGCTGAGCTCCAGTGAGTTTCTTTGTTTTAAAAAACACCTGAAACTTAGAAAGCTGTAAGGTAGGGTGGCCTGTTTAAAGAAGATATGATGAAAAAAATAAATTGAGGACACAAGTTAGAGCAGTAATGGGAAAATGTAGTCTTTGTGGCAAACGTGTTATTTTTCACTTTTATCTAAAAGATGTAGCTTAAACTTGGATCTAGAACACTTAAAAAAGTACTTTCAGGATACACAAGGAAACTTTATGATTAATTTTTTGAAAGATTCATCGAACACAAACATTTCTACATTGAATAATTTTATGAAACCTCAGGAAAAAAATTCTGGCTATTCATCCTCTCAGTAGTATTGTTGGAATGATGTGACAACTGACAACAGTATCCCATAAGAATGGGGAGTGAATATAGGATTTTTGAAAATGTGCAAAAAATTCCTTGTAAACCATAACGTGAGGTCAGGATTGTACTTCAGATGAAATTGCTTTTTAAATATTAAAAGTTTCAGCATCATCAGTTAGGAAACCAATCAGATTTTTGCACACAACAGGGAACTATGATGCACATTTACTCATCCAAGTTCAAACTGTCTTTGTAATGCAGTTTGAAGCACATGATTGGATGTGGCTCTTTACTGCAGACTCCTACACCAAGTAAGAGAGAACTTTGGTTGTGTCCATTAATTTCTCTGAGTGCAACACTTCATGAACTTTACATAGCTTTAGGAGTGATGTTTTTATTTCAGCTGCTAGTGAATTGGGCAAAATGCTCAGCGCTTCTCAACAAGATTTATTCCATTAGTGTAGTATACAAAAAATAGGGTAGAATTCACTGTAAAAGCAGTTTGTGGGTTGCAAGTAACTCTTCTCTGTATAATTTGCAAGTAACTCTTCTTCTGCAATTTACAAAGCATTGAACGACTGGAGCAATTTATGTTTTGCTCTTAAGTAGACATCTTTCCCATAGCTAAGTCATCAGTTGCTCTTCTGTTTTTCAGACTAGTGCCCATCATTCCCTACCACTAGCAAGACAGCACAGTTCTATAATTTAATCCTAGCAGTTATACAGCTGGCACTGCTTTTTAAAGGTATATGCACAAAAGCAACATAACTGCATGGAACTAGACACAATTTAAAATTCATTAAATGAATTGAATGGGAGCTTTTCTTTCTCGTGAGTTTTGCCTATAAATAACCTTTTCGGGTATTTGCAGTTGTATTTCATTGGTATCAGTAGATAAGGCATTAATGCCTGGGGCTGAATTCAGTATTACATTGATCTTCTTGAAGCAGAAATAAGGGCTTAAATCCAAAGAACTGAGAAGGATGAGAAAATGTATTAGTCCTGTTCTGTGAACTCTTGCAGAAGCTACTTCTTTCCGTGCCACTGTCAGGGTATGAAAAATATGTTGAAAAAGGAAGACACAGACTGACCTTAGAAACAGCCCTACAGGACTTGGGTTCACTTTTCTCACTACTAAGTTGGGAACCACTTCCATGAACAAAATAGTTTTCTACTAACTAAACCTATATTCAAACTATTGTACTAAAATTGCCTTCCATTCCATTCAGGCTAATTATTTTAGAGGGCATTTTAGGAAAGTGGGATGGGCTAGTAGAACTCTTGCACAGGATGGGTTTAAAGTGAGCAGCTATTACATGTAGGTGTAGTTAAGAACATAATTGGTGCTGAAGGTGCTGTTAAATGTTACATTTCCCTACACAATTCCAAGTGGTTTTAGTAACTTACAATTTATGAAATCTGCATGGCTTGAGAGCAAGGTTTTGAGTACTTGGGGAAAATACTGAGTTGTAGACATAGATTTAACTAGTATAGTGAGTCTACCCATTTATTAAAGTATTTCACATCCTGCCTGCCTTTCATCACAGAGTTTACCATAAAGCCAAACCATTCAGAAATGCTGCATAATACATTCATCAGATTTTTCCATCTCATGAATGGGGAAAGAATGCTTGAATATTTGAATATTCATCAGTGTTCTGGGATGTCTCTTTCAGGTGTTTTGTTGGCATTTCTTCAGAATTGTCAGTGGGGCTAAAAAGTTGGATGCAATTATTTGATTTTGTATACTTCACCTTCCTGTAATTTGTTAAGAAAGTGCTTACTACAAAATAAAACTTAATAATAAATTATATATAATACAAGATTTAAAATAACCACAACCACAGAGAACAATGAAGTAAATCTACTTTTCCAATACCTGGTAGAAAGAGCTAGTCTTGGCCAAGTCCCTGAAGACTAGCTGTGGTTACGGCAGGCAAATAATGGAGGGGGTCATGCCATACATTTGAAGTATATGATTTCCCCCAAAGAATCCGGGACCTGTAGTTCGCCCCTCACAGAGCTAAAAATTCTCAGCACCCTTAAACTAGCTTCCAGGATTTTTTTGGAAAAGTCGTGTATTGCATATGTGTTGACTATATGGTGTGGAATTGCCAAATACCTGGAGAGGGAGTGCCAGATCAGGAAAGGTCCTCTCCCTGGTCGCCCATCTAATCTCAAACTAGGGTGACAAGAAGGAGTTCCCTAGATACTATGATACATTGATGCAAATATGAATTATCTAAGGCCCTCCAGATGATAGACTATAATTCCCATCATCCCTGACTACTTCATGCTGGCTGGGCCTGGTGTAAATTTGAGCCCAACAACAGGTGTACTACAAGTTTCCTATTTCTGTATTAGTAGCTCATGAGACAATGTGGGTAAATTTGTAGGGTTTCCTTAATTTACTGTTGGGAGTTGTAAATTCTTAATGCCTGAATGTGTGAATGCTCAAAAGTGGATGGGGTTAGGGACATGCATGTAAACAGCACCCTCACCATGCACACGCACACACTGGCCTCTCCCTCTTTCCTTCCCTCCCTCTGTTCCCCCCGTATGTCTCTGCTCCTAAAGGCTTGCACGGCTGTTTGTTGCAGCAGCCCTGGCTACAAGCTCTCCAGGCGAATGGTGCCTCTGGGGCTGGCCAGGGGGTGCTTCCCAGGCCCCTGTGGGCAGTGTGAGGAGGCACCCCTCTGGTGGGGGTGGGGCAGTTCAGAGAATGGACTGTGGCTGCCCAGACAACTCCTAAGGAGAGGGGAGAGGAGATGAGGCTGAGGGAGGGTGTTTGAAAAATGTTGAGGCTACCAGCTCTGCAGGCAAGGGGTGACATAACTGGACTCCTGATTCCCACAGGGGTGCTGTAGAAATAATGTAGTTGCTCAAGAAAGCCATGGACTCAAAAAGATTGAAAACCTCTGCCATGGAGGCATGAGAGTTGTGCCACTTAAGAAACTCTTTCAAGTGCTCATTCTTGGTATCCTCCTAGCTAGATTTGGCTCCTTGGCAGAAACACCCTTCTGGTCAAGTTGCTTATGTGGGTACAGATGTGCAGTACTGGGTTCACCTAAGATCTATTTAATTTTTCTGGAGACACTTTTTAATGTACAAAGATTGCTTATAAATGTTTGGCACAACTAATAATTATATAAAACCTGTTACCCATGGCTAGTACTGGTTTTTAATGTTTATATATTAAGGGAAGGGAAGATATATTTATTATCCAACTCCTCTTCTAAGAGAGATTGGTGCAGTCATTGTTTGCCTTTTGTAGAACACATCTTCATCCAAGTGGAGTGCAGATTGCAATGCCTTTTGGCTGCAATTTGATAGGACGTAACACATTGGTGTTTATGGAAGGTTATTCCTTGAGTTGTGCTGTGACATAGTTGTATAGAAGATAAAAGAATGGAATGTGACGATTTCATATGCTGTTACACTCATTCTTCCTGTGGCCATAAGAAAGGAAGCAGGGTCATTCATTTGCTCATGTATCAATAGTCTTAAATGTTATGCATGTGCATAAAAATAAAAAGCCTTTATACAAATAAAAGTAAACCATTCTTTAGACTAGACTAAAATCTAAGAAGATTATGGAAGAGAATGTGATTTTGCATTGATGCACCACTACTAAATAGCAACTTAATTGAAAGAGATATCATTTAATGTAATGTAATGTGCCATTTTTAAACTGGTCCAATGAACGTGGTGGTTGTGCTGGTCCATATTGTCATCTTTGTATGCCTATTTACTGCTATCACTCTTTTATGTAGGCATGCCACTTTAATACTCATGAAATCACTTCGCATAATGCCCACTTTTTGCATTGGTACCAAGTCATGCAGCTTGAGATTTTGTCATGTGCCAAAACGTTTCAGCTATATCTTTAGCTATATTCCAATATAATATAGATCCTAGCACAGATTGTGTAATGCTGTCTCCTTTTAACAACCAGTAAAATGTCATGGGGCTTTAATAGCACGTGATTTTGTTTTTTAAAAGACTGATCTACTGAGCAACAACAGCAAAATGTTACTAGTTCTGACATACGTTTGCTGTCACTCCACTACAGAGCAACACTTGATCAGTACAATAAATTGTTACCAATGGTGGTATAAAGGGCTTTAAAAAGTATTGAGGGTTCAGTTGCCAAGTACATCTGACTCAGTAGTTCAGAATCAATAAAGCCACTCAGACACATAAACCTAGAATGACCTATCGTTCTTGTGGTGCCGTTGCTACCTCTGCTGTGATCAGATAAATCACTTTCACGCTATTGAATCAATAATCATAAATTAAATACCTATTGTTATACCATCTTATGAGAAATTCTCCTGGCTTAATTAATTCAACAGCTATAGTCATCTGCCCCTTCCAAGAGAGAAATGGCTTTAAAAAAGCAACTCCATTGTGAAAGGGAAATTTATAGTGAACTATTTGTTTCTACATAATATATATAAAATGGAATTCTTCAGCCTATCCCAGCTAATTCATGTTTCGATTGTATCCAGCTGCTTAAATTGCACTGCTCAGAGATTGCCTTGATCCCCAGGTGCAGGTATTCCATCTGTGCTGCTCTGAAAGACTATTTACGGCAGAGGTTAGGCCAGTGATTGCTGGGATGGAAAACTCATTTCTCAGCCTGGCTTTTATTTACACTCTTATTAAAGATCCTTTCACTCATGTTGGAATGGCAGCTAGTGACTGCAGCGAGTATTTGGCACTAAGCCAAGCAGTAAAATTACAATGTTGATGAAAGATAGCCTGCTTCCATTTTAACCTTTCCCTGTTCACTCCATCTACATTTGCATGAAGAAGAATGATTATTGAACAAGATAGTGGGGGACAAAGGGATAAGGCAGGCCTGGGCAATTGAGCTCTCCAAAAAAAATCAACTGTGCCACTGATTTTGAAACAAGTCATTGCTTTGCTAATATGTAATTACCCTTAATTATTATTAGAAATTATTCTGAAATAGAATGGTGGTGCCACTCATGCCATTTTTCTCGCTTTAAAATTGCTGCCTATTTTGCAATAGGAAAATGTACACACAGGTTTCTATTTCAAACTTCATGTGAGCAACAAAAGGTAATGCACAAGGAACATCCTTAAAATGTCTTTTAAATGGTGATAGTTACTAAGAAATTCATGGACCAAGTATAAAAAGCAGTATTATGCTTTAGAAAGGAAAGTTGTGGCTCTTCATTTTCTGGACGCACGGTAAAATTAGAAATATATTGAAAGGGTCTGGAAGAGTAACCATATTAGGATTTAGCTAGAGCCAAATAGCTGCTGCCATTCCAGGTGTCTCTTCCTCATAGCATCTAAACCAGCACAACATATGGGATAGCATCATGTTATGTGCTGCCATGGCCCCACCTGATAACTGAAAAAGGTTGGACAATTTCATTTTTACTTGGATGTTTTGAGAAAGTGAGCAGAGAAAACGAGAACAATAGACCTCTGTTCTGTAAACTGCAATGCCAATTTTTCCTGGAAGGGTAGCAGTGACTGCCCCCCCCCCTTCCCAAGCTGCCCTTCTCCAGGCCAACAACAAACCATTAAGGTCATGAGGCTTTTTTATGAGATAGGCTCACTTGTTTCTCCCTTTGTCATACTTCAATTCTATTCAAATGCATTTTGCCTATATATTCCTATATTGAGGTTAAAATGAAGTGTAGACTTGCTTGGTGCCGACTACTGGCATAATATTCCTGCACTTTGTTATGGGGAGGGTGAAAGTAGAACTTGAAAAGTGTAGTTAGTTTATAGATGGTCCCTGGAAGGCTAAGTTTACAAATGGCTCCCATTTGAAACAGTTGAGAAGCAATGGGTTGTATACAACTCTGCTGTTCTGTTCAAGCAAAGAGACTTTCCACTTGCATGAATTGACTTACCCCTTCTCCATGTGGTTCCCCATGCATCCTCAACATCTGCACCAGAGAGTTGAAGGGTCCTCTGGAGAAGATTTTGGGGCACATGGGAAGAGAGGAAGGGGAAACCCTGGTGCACAAATGGAATTCTGCTGTGCAGTGTTAACTACAACCCATAGGTCTGTCTCATTAAGGTCTTAGGTCTGGAATCAAGTAACAAGTCCTGCTAGCAGAAGCCCATACAACTTAAGATAGCTGCTCAGAAGGTTGGCAGCTCGAATTCCCACAACAGCGTGAGCTCCCATTGCTCTGTCCCAGCTCCTGCCAACTTAGCAGTTCGAAAGCGTACCAGTGCAAGTAGATAAATAGGTACTGCTGCGGCAGGAAGGTAAACAGCATTTCCATGTGCTCTGGTTTCCGCCACAGTGTTCCACTGTGCCAGAAGCGGTTTAGTCATGCTGGCCACATGACCTGGAAAGCTGTCTGTGGACAAACGCTGGCTCCCTTGGCCTGAAAGCAAGATGAGCACTGCAATCCCATAGTCGCCTTTGACTGGACTTAACCGTCCAGGGGTCCTTTACCTTTATGATAGAACAACTGGGCTTTCCCTCCTCTAAGTTGGGTGGGGGCAGGGGTCAAGAGAACAACACCCCAGGGGAAGATAGCAGGGCGGGGTGTCATTTTGTCTGGCAAGCTGAAAAGCTTATGCTGATAGCACAATTGCTAGAAAAGGCCGGGGAGTAATGCATTTTACATACCATCTTTTTTATTGTCACATACACGTTAGGAATTTACTTCTTCAGCAAATGTTAATTTTCAGTTTGTTTTCCAGAGCAATGTTAAATAATTTTGATCCTGTAAAATTAAAACAATGGGGAAACATTCTAGTCCATTCTCAGTCTTGAGTACCTCATAAATCTATACTAAATATATGCCAGCATCAACAATGCCCTCTCAAAATATACGTATATGTTGAATTCAAAGAACTGTGCCACATATTAGGAACTAATTCTCAAAACAAACAGTAGTGCCTATTATGAAATATTTGCCAACTTGCATGGATATTTGCAAGTACAAACAACAATATGAAAGAGAAATATTTATCCTGTATATTCAACCAATGCCTTCATAGGAAACAGGGCTCTGTGGGTTATAATATTATTTTTAAAAGAAAGAGAAAGAACTATGGTTGCCTTGCTCAAGAAACTGCTTTTAAAATAAACTCAGACAACCTGCAATGTGATTCTGTAATCAGTGGTGGATTCTCCTGAAACAGAATGTTTATGACTAGGTAACAAGGGTAAATCTAACCTTTGGAAATTTCTATCTGGCCCCAGCAAAGCCTCCGATACGGAGAACCTCCATCATACATTATACATCTCACCTTGATTCTTCCATGGGCTATAGTTAGTCATCCCCCCTCCAGCTTGGACCATCAACCAAGCTTAGCAGAGCTTTCCCCTTATTATACAATCCATCTGCTCACTTCACTGCACAGGCAAATCACTGTTTATCTCAGTGAAAGTTATAAGAGGGCCCTGCTGAAGCCCCTGTTACTATACACACTGGAAAGGAGAGCACTGACTCACCCTTTGCTGTTATCTTTTTCTCTCACCCCTCTCCCTTTTAGGTAAGCCACCCCTTCTTCATCAGCTTTAAGCCTTGCACATGGAGCTAAAATATTCCCACTTCCCTTTGTTGTCTCAGCATTATACAAAACTAAAGTTTTTAAGCTTCTTGGTATTGTTTGATGTGTCTAAACCATTTTTAGTATCCTTTCAATTATTTAGAAACACAGAATCCCTTTAAAGCTCTCCCTGATATCTGCCAGTATTTATAATACACTTGCAGAACAGAATTCGTAGCTAGCTGCATTATGGAGTTTCAGTCACCAGCCAAACTTCAAAAATGTGCATTACAGCTTTCTCCAAGTTTTATTATTAAGCAAGCATTTATCTTCTAACTTCTGACTAATTACTGAAAAGCAATTAAAATACTATAAAAACATAAAGTGCTAGTTGACATATTATTCACTTGACAGTAACAGAGTACAAACTTTTTTAAAGTAATTTTGTCCATATGTAGAAACAACAGCTGTTCACTCATTATGTGCTTCTTTGCAATTTTACAAGCAGCACTCCACTGACCCAAACCATACAAAAATCTGTAACAACCAACTGGGCATTTGCTCTGGAATTCAGTTAGGTGATTTTACTTACGTCAATTTTCTTCTCTGCTTATTCCCAATTTGTTCTTTCAGCAAACAGAATTGATAGCTGAGTGCTTGAACATGCACTGCAAGAGAACTTAACAAATGGAAAAAATTAAAAAGAAGGTGCAGTATGTACCTATGCTGAAGGATGGGGAATTGTAGACTATATCATATTTTCACTGACAGCATTCACCAGCTATATGCCCCAGAAAAGAAGCTCACAGCAATACTACCCAAAATAAGTTTTTATATTTATTTATTTTTTACAATATCATTTTAAAACTTTGTTGTGCATACATTTTCCAGCTTCCTTATTTCATTGCACTTAAAAGTTTCAAAACACATAAAATATATCCCTTTACTAAACATTTTTGTTCTCGGGTTACAAAAAAGTTTTGACATTTCACAGTCACCACGCTTAAGTACATTGATCCAAACAATTTTTATCCAGAAGACTCTCTTCATTGTTTGGAATGCTGAGCCCAGAATATAGTACATTCCTTGCTTACAGTCACTGTGCCAATAAAGGAAGAAAATGGCAAAATTAAACTGAAATACAATGGAACATCAAAGTAAAGTGGAGGTTGACAGGGAGAAGCCTCCTTCAAGTATAATGTAGGTAGAATTTGGCAGAATGATTGAAGAGGTATTTGGCTACTGTCTATGTCATCTTCATACGACAGGAAAGAAAAATTACAAGTGTGCAATTTTCACATAAGTCACAACATAAGAAACAAAACTGCAAGACTGCATTAAGCAAAGGGCAAAGGACTAAAAGAAATTTAGTAGGATTGTGCTGTATGAAAGACGAGTACCTGTAAAGTTCAAGCAACAACCTACAAAATATTTTATTTCAACATGTCACTTAGCGAAGTACCTTGAAGAATGTTCTTATTGAACAAGTATCCCGGACTGCTAGTTTTAAAACTGACAATACAACTCTCTTTATGGACATTGGGCAAGTACTGAAAAACAACACTTTGATTATTTGATAAAAATAGAATAATTTTGATAAATTCTGATTAGGAAGAAGTTAGACATTTTGAGTTACTGTAAAGGGGAATTTCCCCTGAACTGTATGAACTGGAAAGGGCAGACAGAATCAGGAGGTTGTTCTAGAATGTTTTAAAATCGGGGGAGAAGGAAAGAGTAGATAAGCTAAGCGATCTAATAAAATGTGCTTGGGCAATTTCTGTAGTGCTGATTTGCAAATTTGGACAATGTTATCTTTGAATATTTACAGTCTGATAGCAAACATTGATCATGTGGCTGTAGCAGCTCCATAAGACAAGTGAATTTCCTGTCTTATCTCAATTTTTATTTGCCTAAAAGCTCCTCCAGTTCTGACCTAGGTGAGATAGTTGGTATGAAAGTCTGGGTTTTCCCCACTTTCTTTAGGCGAGTTATTCTAATAATTTCTAACACTGTTACCAACATTGTTGAAATAGATGGTGGCCCAGTGACGATTTTCCAGCCCACCAATTTCCCAAGCTATAACCTTAATTTCCAGTAACCTTTCACCTTTAAAATATATGTAACTGGTTTTCTTTTAAGCATGATTTTCAACCTTGTCTTGGGTTATAAAACTGTTGACACAGCAGCAGCAGCAAAGTGAATTATTTCTAGACAATACTAAATTCCATATTGCAATTTCTTTTTAAAAACAAAAAACAGTATTACTACACACCTGGAATTCAGTTATTGAAGTGTGAATGGAATTTTGCTGTCCAGTTTGCATACTTTTCAGCTAGGCTTGGCAAATGTTCTGTGCTGCAGCCCAATAATAAAGCGCAAGGGGCAAGATCCATCCCTCACTGAATGCATGAGCAGAAAACACTTTTGCTTACCCACAGGAGCAAAGCAACAGTTCCAAAAGTAGCCTTAAAGTTTATAGGATGTCAGTCTAGAGAGTTTCCAGCAATGGGAGCAGGCTTTTAAGGGGGTAGGGGTTGCCACTCACTTCTGTCTGAATCCTGTCTACTGGCTCTCATAAAATATATTCATCTAGATAGGGCATTGCTATTTTGAAAGGATTATTAAATAAAACAATCGAAATGTTCTATACAGTTCCAAGTTGGTGAAAACCATTACTGAGTGTATCTTATGAGATGGGGGAAAGTAAAAGTTCAGAATAAGTTGGCTTAATTTCTAAATGAATTCAAAGAGTTTGTTTAGTTTGAATTAAACACAAATTTTATTTAACAATCCAGACTTTAGCTTTGGTCTCTCTGGGAATTGCTCGGTAGCAAATACAGAATTACTTAAGCAAAGCCTTTGAAAGGGATGGTGCAATTTGGGTTATTGATTCAGTCCTAAAAGTACGTCTGAATATCTATCTCATACTATTCAAATTAAGCAGCATTTGAAATTGTATCACCAAATCTGGATGAAGTATTGTAATGTTTCATTTAAATGTTTCAAAAATAGCATTTTTTCATGAGATGATAAAATGTAGCAGTCTAGATACTATTCTAGGAAGAATTGGGTGCACTCAGAACTACTGGTCATTCTGAACCAGTTTGATGTACAGATGTTTTCTGGAGCTGCAACCTAGGTTACTATCATATGTAGTGTGTTCTTATGAGTCAAAATGAAAATCCAATTTAAAGTTTTCCTGCACTGGCAAAAGTCCTTTTATTTTGGTTGGTCCAATGGGATTGTTTGCCACTAAATACGTTCTTTTCGCATATGGCACTGGAAATGGGAAATGTGTTCAAGTTCTGTGCAAAAAGTATACAAACAGAATGAAGACAGTAACACCTGTAAATCTTAGCCAGGGTGTATATATTGTGTTAGAAAGTGTTGTTACATTATTAGTAATATTCTACAAATGAAATGTTTGCTCCCTAAGAATGTCTCTCATCATGAGATTGAAAGCAAATGATAACCTGATGACCCAGAAAAATGATATTGCCTGAACTGAAAAAACAGGGAGGCTGTGTGGAAGGGTTACACTATCAGTTTTTTGGGCAAAATGTGACCTGATAATCTGAACATATATGATTGGAAAAACGAGGTACTTTATTGAGAATAAATTTGAGAAGTATTGCTGATTTGTGAAAAGACACTGCATTATGAAAATCTACTTTTCATGAAATTTTAGATTTTATGGTATCAGAAAAACATTATTGCAAGCAGATTTACTTCATGTCAGAATTAACACGTTTCTGAACTATTCAGTTGCAGATTGAAACTTATTTGCTGCTGCAGCAGCATACTGAAACAACTTAACATCTGGTGCAGGGGTGGAATGCAGAGTTGACTATAGCAGCATTAATAAAATGCCTACTCCAACAGAAATGTACAATATATTGTTTAAGCAAATAATTATTTCCAGGCTAATTCTGTTAAGGGTATTTTTTTTGGGGGGGCGGGGAGAATATAAACACAGAAAAGACTTATGGGACCATGTGGTACCATACTCTTGCTATGCTGGTAGCTTCTCTTCAGGAAAAAACCTAACATTTCTGAGATGGCTCATCAACTGCCCACAATCACTGTCAACTTCATTTGCTCTCAGCTACCTAAAACTGTTTTTTAAAAAACCACAGGGATGTGTTTCTTTAGTTCTTGGCCAGGGAGATAATTCCTGAGAACTAAATTTTGAGTCACCTGTAACAATACGAATGATGATAATTGGGATGACTCATTCTCATCCTAGAATACATAAAATGTGTGGTTGTACAGGTAAATGTAAATCCTTAAGTTTCTATTCTGCTGCTATGTTAATATTCGAAAGCCTAGGCACAGAATGTCAAACAAGCTGATGAGTCTTATCACTCTGCAATGGCTCCTCCCTCCACCTTTTGGATTAACAATGTCAAGCAATGTCTACAAGCAATGTATACTGGCCCTTGCAATATCAGAGAAGCAATAAACGAAATTGATGCCGAAAGAGCATAGCAGGAAAAAAGATGAAAAGCTACTGTTCTGGAGGAGACTTCTGAAACATACCAGCCTTACATAGTTAATAAGAGAGAAATCAGAAGACAAATTACCAAGTACAATAAATTAAACAGTACGTATATAACGATCCTTTCAACAGGATATAAATTAGAGGAGACAGAAGTATTCAATGAATGAAAACGTGTGGTGCCAAAGAAATGGTCATTTCTGGGGAAATCTTTCTAAATCAAGAATTCTCCCAGTCTGCTACATCATAGTTATAAATACAAAAATCTTGACAATAAGGAACACATTTTCCAGCCAAACAGCTTTCCCTATTCTCTTAGGCAAGTGTGCTAACAGGAGGTGTAGATTAGACCTTGTCGAGAGAAAAGGTTGGCTTCACCATCTAAACATATAGGGTAACTGTAAGGTTCCAAAATGTTTATGATGGTGTACAAGAGGAAAAGCTTGCTTTATTGACATAAATAAAACTCATCTTTTTGAAATTATCTACTGAAACATTAACAGGATTTGAACAAAAAAAAAATTAACTGCCGTTTTAGGTTTTGTTCACCTTAGTAACTTAAAATTTGCTCAAAAGCAAAGTTAGCCAGTCAATTAATAATGGGGGAAATGGGTTACATTACCAATTTTAATAGCTTTCCCAATTTGCATCTCATGTGTTATTTCTGGCTACATTAAACTGGGAAAGAAAAATATTCTATCAGGTTACACTAGGGTCCTCACCAGGAGGGACATTAAAAATAAATCACTAATATACTAGCAGCATTAAAGTCCTGGTCCTGATATGCACGCACACAAAAAACAAAACCCCACAGGGAAGCTGCAGTTTCCAGGAGATGCCTTTAAATCATTGCAATTCAGCCTCTATGTTTCATGTAGAAATATCCCAATCTAACCAAGCTTAGAACGTAATTTTTAAGTTAAACTTGATCTCTTTTCTTGATAGCCTGCCTTTTCCAGAAGTTCTTACTGTAAAAAACAACAACACCTTTCCTATTACCAGCTTTTGTGTTTGTTTTACAAGATTCTGTTTCCATGTATCAAAGGAATGACGAAGACAGAAATGTCATCTCCTGATCCCAGTCTGTCATTGGATATCCTCCAGCCTCTGTCTTTCAGCACTCCTCTGGCTCGCATTACCAAATCCTGAGCTGCTAATGTGTACCTGCATGAAGAAGAAACAGTCACAGATACAGATGTTGTATAATAGTAAAGGTTTATTACTTGCTGGGCAAGGAAAGCATTCCATATATCCTCTCAAAAAGTATAAGATTTGCAGTGCAGGATTTGTGTTTCTATTTTACAGACCAGTCAAAACTGAAAAGCCTGCCAGCCCCTCTGCTTGTATGGCTGTCTTTTTCCAACCCAGTCGTCCAGAACACCTGGAGAGCACATCATCAGCCTCAACCAGCATGGCTAATGTTAAAGGAGGATAGGAGTTATATTCCAGAACATGTAGAGAGCACTAAGTTGGGGAAGGCTGCAATACAGATTGTTTTACAATGGTGCAGGAAGGATACCTGATCGTGTGGAAGAACCTGACAGTGTAAATCCACTTTTAGTTGGATAGAAAAGGATAACTGCACATGTCAAGCACAGTTGTTATGAACAGCCACACTGCCCCAACATTCAATTTGTGCACAGTGGTAGAACTTGCAGCAGTCTAAAACAGTAAACCTTAACCATTCCTTCTTCCAAAGTCCTATCCATATCAGAGATCATAACTATTTTATCAAGCTTTAGCATTTTTGTAAGAACGTTTGAGGAAGGGGCATACAGTAGCTCAGTAGTAGAGCACATCCTTTACATGTGGCAGACGGTCCTAGGTTCTTGAGGTAAACATGTCCACGGTGGATATACAAAGGCTCCCTGGAAAACTGCTGCCAGTGTATACAACAGGTGAGCAAAAGGAACCAGTGGCCTGACGGTGATGGAAGGTGGTTTTCTAAGTTCTTAAGAAATAAGTTGGGAGAGGGTGTGTGGTTGATCTTTTTAGATGTATGTGGAAAATGTTCAATTTGTTTACTTTTTGATGAGTTTTATTTATTGTTTATGACTACTTTTGTTATGTTTGTAATTACACCCATTTTTTCATGTTGTAAGCTGCCTTGGGCATGGTTTTAACTATGGAAAGGTGACAAATAAAATGATAGATGAATGAGACCCATGATAGATCTCTTTCTCTTTCTCTAGCACATGCAATCAGCCGTGCAGAAAGCCAAATTGCATCAGGATCTCATCGCTGAGACACGTTTCTCTTTGTGCCATGGGTCTTAATAGAAAGATGTCTGACATTACTCTATGGGCAGGGGTTGATTATACTTTTGTACCATGTATGGAAGATTCTTATTGTCTGCTGGATATTCTCTCCTTTTCAGTAAGAAACTGAGAGAAATCCTGTAGAAATTTGCAGTCAATAGCAGAAGAACCTAGGGATCGTCAATACTGGAAAAAGCAATTAAAGCAGATACATATATATCAGACACCAAGATCCACAATTTGTAAAGACTTAAGGTAGAACTGCTGTATTTCAAGGTAAAAGCATATGATCTTCATATTCTTTAAAATACTTTTTTAAAAAAGATGGGGGAGGAATTGAACTGAATTATATTACTATTATTTATGCGTCTCCCATCTGACTGACTTGCCCCAGACACTGGCTGGCTTCCAGCAGAAAATAAAAAACATCAAACATTAAAAACTTCCCTATACAGGGCTGCCTTCAGATGTCTTCTAAAAGCCATATAGTTGTTTATCTGTTTGATACCTGATGGGCGGGCGTTCTACAAGGTGGACACCACTGAGAAGGCCCTCTTGCCTGGTTCCTTGTAACTTCCCTTCTTGCTGTGAGGGAATCACCAGAAGGCCCTCAGAGCTGGATCTCCATGCTAGGCCTGAATGATGTGGGTGGAAATGCTGCTTCAGGTATATAGAGCCATGGACGCTTAGGTCATTAAAGGTCAGTACCAACGCTCTGAATTGTGCTCGGAAACATACTGGGAGCCAATGTAGATCCTTTAAAACTGGTGTTATATGGTCCTGGCAGCCACTCCCACTCACCAGTCAAACTGCCAAATAAGCATTAATTCATGAAAATCAATGCTAAACATAAGGAAAGCAAGCAGTGGCAACAGGAAAATGCACTATACGTAACTGGAATAAAAGGGAGGCTGCCCCTTCTTAGTAACAGATAAATGAGAAAGCATTTCAGGAACTTGGAGATTAATATCTCTAGCAGTGCATTACTGAATGCTTTATTCACTAATGTAGCAAATTTGGAATGCAACTGTCAAGGCAACTTTAAAAAACTGCTGAAGTAGTTTTCAAGAAACTCATTCTCCTTAGGACCTAATTGGAATAAAGCTTTTCAGAACGTGCATTTGTTCCTGCTGAAGCTTCTAATATTGATCAGTGGAAGCACTGCAAAGGCAACAACACATTCCTGGCAAGCAGTCTGAATCTGAAAAGCACCTTGCTAAGGAAATATATAAGGGAGAGATTACAAACCTGTGGGGGTCATCAGGGTCACAGTTTGGCAGGAAATTAGTGACTGCTTCTGCCACTTCTTCATTTAATAGTACATCCCAGAGTCCATCTGTTGCCAAGATCAACACATCATCAGGTCCATGCTCATACTGGAGAAGATCATATACCCTCACCTGAAAAACAAAAACAAACTCATTAGGTGAAGGAGAAACAAGGGTTTGTTTTTGTGGGTGTCCTAATAAATGTTGTATGTTTCTGCTACCCAAAAAATCTACTTGTTTCCCTAGCAGTTAAGATCAAATGTGGCCACGTGTACAGTCCTACACATTTAAGTGGAGATTCTTACCTACTTAGACTACTTTCTGAAGGGGGAGTTGCACCAGCACTATGTCCAAGTGCTGCTTCCTCTTGTTTTACAGTCACCTCTAAGTCAACACTTTGAGCCTCATCAAGTAGTACAGGAAATCACTCGGCATCTTATTTATTTTAAAACAGGCCTAGCTGATCTGGAAGCTTTGGAAGGTTCAAGGCAGGATCTGCTAATACAGCATTCAGCCTGCAAACATGTCAGGCAGGAAGAAGAAGAAGAGTTTGGATTTGATATCCCGCCTTTCACTCCCCTTCAGGAGTCTCAAAGCGGCTAACAATCTCTTTTCTCTTCCTCCCCCACAACCAACACTCTGTGAGGTGAGTGGGGCTGAGAGACTTCAAAGAAGTGTGACTAGCCCAAGGTCACCCAGCAGCTGCGTGTGGAGGAGCAGGGAAGCGAACCCGGTTCACCAGATTACAAGACTACCGCTCTTAACCACTACACCACACTACCATTACAGACAATTTTAGTCTGCAGCAGCAGCTTTTCACTAAGCTCCCACCTCTATAAAGGCAAAACACTGGGGAAACGTATGGTTCAGCTGCATGACAATCGAGAGAAGGTGACACGCCCTAGTCTGACAAACCAACCTGAAGCTGACCTATGTATGTGACGTGCAGGATATTCTCAAATGTTTTGACAGAAATGGAACTAACAGAAAACTCACATACCTGAGTATTTCTCATAGTCCTGCATGCTGATTAAAAAACTTTACAAAATAAATGTTCACTTACAGCCTGCTGAGTATGGCATCCAAAATATATTCCTTGGCTGCACTGGCAGATTTTATTGAACCAGCAAAAGGATAAAGGTCATTTTATGTATTTCCAAGTGTGTCTACTGTGAGAGATGCAGGTCTTCTAGCTGCCTGCTTCATACTCCCCATTGTCAAACCACCTGGCTCCTTTAAGTCCAAAAACAAAACCTTCAGGAGTCCTTCTGAATTACTAACGGAGCACTTTAATTACTCCAGCAGTAGCTGTATTTTCAGAGAAGTGAAGTGACCTTGTGACAACCGACAAAAGGAAGTTATTATCAGGACTAGGATTTGGAAACAGCACACCTGGCTGGGAATGCTGATTTATCCTTACGGCTGGCAGGGTCAGTGCTCTGCGGTTGTGTTGGGAAACACACTTGGCATTGCTGTAAGAGAATCATTTATCCTCTCTTTGTGTTGTGCTAATCTTTGAAATCCAGGATTAGGAACTGTATATGGAGTACTTAGACTTCTTGATGTAGTTAGATCCCAGTGCAAACATTCAATATTCCCTTTAACTAATGGAGAAACGTGGATTTTAAAAAATGAAATATATCATTTACTAAGGTGGAAGATGCGATTAAGGAATTAGAAGCTAGACACACAATTGCTCATTCCTCATTCAAAGTGTCAAAAATTAAACGCAAAAGTTGTCAAGTCCACTGCAGAGGAACATAGCTTACACCCTCTAGCCACCAACAAAGTGTTACACCACCAGAGACCTATAACACAGCACAAAGTATCCATGCTCATTCCCCCACATCTCATTAGCTAAAAGCAAGAAGATAAACGCAATGCACCTCTTTCATACAACAAAGGACTAGACCTCCCTCCTATTAAAGTATGTCTCAGAACAAACAACAGAATAAATAGTGGCTTCTCCTTGTTTATAGCAATGTAGCCTTTAAAAATATGGTTAAATCTACACAATGAACACAAAATTACACAGATGCTGTATGTCAACACTTAACCTTTTCTTGTTTGCTTGCTTTAAATATGTATTTATTAATTTTCAGAGGAAAAAAAGCCAACAATTAAACAGCAAGTTGAAAGGCAAGAACCAGATAAACATTCCCCAACCCTAGAATGGCAGAGCCAGCTTCCATATTTAGTGATTGTAATCCCACAGCTTTTCAGAAGTGCCAGTCACAGTGCCAATATCCAACCAAGTCATTTCTTCCTAATTAAATATGATGTGTGGGTTGGTTGGGTGGGCTGGATGGAGAGCTAAGACAGCTAATGATGGAATAAATGTGGCACATTTGAGAAACAAAGTTTGCTCTCGGTGCCCATCAGCTGGCCGATGCTGAATGTAAGCCCTCTGAAGTCACACTGTCAGCTGATTGGATCTGAGAGCATGCCTGCAAAGGGATTCATTACACCTGCAAAAAGGGACATTTTCTTTTCACTGCAGATTGGTACCTGAGTCCAAGCTACTCCCACAAATGGACAACTTCAAAGGGGCTTGTTGTCCTTGTCAATCAGCTGAGCCCTGGCTACCAAGGAAGAATCAACAATACCTACCCACCCACAACATGTCAGTTGTGGAGCACGTGGGGTATGGGGGGGGGGAATGGCCTCATGGGCCAAATTAGGTTGTTCCCAACCACTGCACTAGGTGTTCCATCACTATTTTCCTATAGTGTATGTGAGGGTGATTCGATATAGCTACCTGTCTTGAGCACACTCTTCATTTTTTGCTTTATGGTACAGCACCCAGCTAGGAACAAGAGCAGCACCATCTTGATACACTCTCCTTTAATCTACACCTAGGTAGAAAATGTTCCTATCACTTCAGACTCAACTAGCCACAAAATGTTCTCATTCTCATCCTTGAAATCCTTGTCGTTCTTCTGGGTCTCCTTCCCTAAGAAATGGTCATATATTTTATGAAAGTGATGGCCTGAAGCAGGGAAAACAGTTACCTTGGGAGTTATTCTGGGCTTAAGAGTTTTATGTGAAGATGTCCTAAATGACACAAAATGTGTTTTGAAAGCTTTACCGAGTTCAAAGCACAACATGCAACACTCCTGATATGGCCCATTTTTCACTATGGAATTCAAGAGAAACAGTCAACATAAGCAGTCCTCGGCTACTTTACAACTGATCAACAGAGCTACTTAAATAAAATTAATCCTCTCTTAATTGCATTTTTCCTTCTCATCTAACTCACTGACAAACATAGAAATACAATCCAAATGATTTATATGTAACTTTTAAAGTCTGGTACTCAGCTTTATTATCTGCTATACTCGCCAATTAACCCCCTCCCCCCTTTAGGGTTTGCTTTTAAAAAATAAGACACCCACCAAACAGCTCCTCTATGTTTCCTGCCCTGTAGTCAATTTCCAGAACAGAGTGCCAAATGTCCACTTTATGGTTCTATAACTTTTATACTAATGTTTGTCAAATGTGTTTTATGGGCTTTCTAAATCCCTCTAGACAGCTATAAATTTAACATACATCCTCTAGCCATATTTGGCTGCAATCCTAAACTCACTTACTTCGGAGTGAGCCCCACTGAACAAAGGGACTTACTTTTGAGTAAACATGCATAGAATCGTACTCTTAGACAGGGGAATGAGTTTTGACCATCTTTTCCGTAAGCCACAGCCATATTCCCTATTTAAGGTGTTCATTGCAGCCATTTTTCATGTGGACACCTAAACATTTCACAAGCAGGTTAAGACATGTTGCAAACATTTTTAAAGCCATAGTTTAGGTCCCTTGTCCTGTTCCTATAAAAAAAGTGTGAATGTTTTACCTCTGGCGACGAGGACAAAAAAGGTTTGATGTAGATGTTTGAGTCATGCACCTTCAAGTCATGGTCTCCAAGTCCTCTCGTAACCCCAATAGTTGCCATGACACGAGCCTGGAAACGGAGAAAGAAACCAGTTATAGTGCTGTTCTGGGAGGCAGCTGTCTATATGAAAGCTGTTACCAGCAACTGCACCAATAAATCCTACTCAAAAGCTCACTTCACATGTTTGCTTGACTGCATGAAGGGGCAAGTAGGAACATATGAAGAAGTCACACCCCACCTAGATTATTTATGTGCTGGATATCCTCCCCAACAAACACATGATCAGCATTTGTTGGGTGGGGGGTTGCTATCGTACTCATACATAGAGTTTCCAACATGGCATATTCAGGGTTCCTGTTCCATGTTGGAAAGCCTACACCCAAGGAAGACAACCCCCTTGAGTCTAATCTTGTGTTGGCTGGGGAGTGAGCCCACCACAAAAAGGCAACTGGCATGTGAGCCAAAGCAGGTAGAAAGCTGTTCTCATCACCACAGCCACCAGTACAAAGGTGTGCTAGTCACCACTGCCATCCAATCGTACAGAAGCAGTGCTGGATCAAGGAGTGGCCTCAAGCTGCAAGCCAGTGTCAGGGTGACGCCAACCCCATCCAAGACAGCCTGCATTCCAGACCCTGAAATATGTGGTTACATTTCAAGAGCCCATATCCTGTCATGAGTCAAAGCCTATACAGTGGTACCTCGGGTTAAGAACTTAATTCGTTCTTGAGGTCCGTTCTTAACCTGAAACTGTTCTTAACCCGAGGTACCACTGTATTACCAAGTAAGTTGAGGGAATGTTGCCCAAGACTGATCACCTGAGACCTGCAGTAATTGCACACATTCAAGTAAATGACTGCAGTTGTAACATGTGTGACAGATCATATAAACTCACCTACAGGGCATAACCTGTACCCTTCTTTCATTATACAAAAAACTTTGGCAAGGACTGGGGGGTTTTTTGGCCTAAAATAGAGGCAACAGTTCTTTATAAAACAATGAACACAACAACAAATACCTAGCAAGAAAACTCTTGGGACAGCCTGCTGCTCCCAGAAGTTGACTACAACTATAACCATCACTGACCACTAGCCATGTTGGATGGGGCTAATGGAAGTTGTAGGGCAGAAGGTTGGGGAAGCCCATCACAGAACAATCAAATGCCCTCTACCAACCCCAACCCCCCCCTTTCTGACACCTTTGCATCAGCCCTGGGATCCCTTAGCAAAAGAGTAGGATTCTTGAGACAGCTTATGGTGAAGATACATCATTTTACTGATGGTACTGGTTTACTGACAATACTGGACACTCTCAATTCTGGCTCTAAAATACACTGCAAAGTAAACCCACTAAGCCCAAACACAAAAATAGGGAGAAAAATAAAATTAGAAGTAACAGGTGTACAAATACTTCTGAAAACAAACCAGCCCATCAAATCGTACAGATAAGCCACATCAGGTTTGAGTCCTGCATAGCTAGATTAATTCTGAAGATAGGCTATTAAAACAAAAATCAAATAAGCAATAAAGCCATTGGGAAAGAGTTGCTTAGAAACAGTGTGAGCACACCAATGCCAATAATCTAAGACTTCAGTGCCCTTTTATTGATCCTAGAGTTGTATCTCTCAGGCATGCTGGGATCAGTGCAAATAACCTTGCTGTTTTTAATTATGCATCTCTTTCAAGAGCATTCCCAGTCTTTCCACAAACACCCCTCTCCTGAAAGAGAATTTTATTCCTAAGCTTGAACCAAGCAGTGAATGCAGCTAAGAGCACATACACAAATTAAATCCATGCACCAATAAAGTTCAGTCTTGCTTGATCCCAATACACTAAGATTGTGCTCAAAACTAATTAAACAAACATTACGTCTTTTGTCTTTTCCCAGCTTTTATTGGCTCACATTTAATGTAGTGGTCAAGCTGCAGTGAGCTGTCTGCAAATCAAATAAATAAATATTTTATTTTCAAAAAGGCTCTCTCAGTCCCGATTGCTTGAAAGAAAACAAAATAATTAAGTGGGTGAAAAAAGAAAATTCATCCGTAAATGTTATTGAACCACTTTCACACACACACACCCATAGACTGCATTCCCCCCCTTACAGACAGCAGGAACTGATTTACGGCAGGCACAATATTCTTTCAAGCTGTCAGAACGATAAAATAAAGAGATAGCAAGTGGAAAACAATGGACTGCTTGAGGCTAAATTGAGTGGTAAACAGTTATAAGGCACCATATTCCTCTGAAATGGCAAAACACTGATTCCTACCTTCTTGCCTTCTCCGTATATAAGAGGAAACTTCAAGTCATCCTCTTCAATGGTTTTGTATGCCCTGTGGGAAGATAAACAGCATTTTATAAAGCTTGCACTCAATTATTGACCCAATGCCCTGACACTAGGTGACTCTTTGCTTGTTATTGCTTTTTCTCCACAAGTTTGTCTAGGCTCCAACTTTACAATGCATTCCGAATTTCTCTCTCTCTCTCTTCATACTACACCTGCTGGATGGTACCATTTTTGCAAAAAAAAAAAAAAAGTTAAGCAAAGAACATAATGTAATTTTATAAACAAGCCCTACCTTCTCATTTTAATAACATATGGGAAAGTAAGTTGGGAAAACATCCCAATTACTAGAAGTGTGGGCCACAGTGTCCACCAAACAACAACACAAATCCATTTAAGAATGGAATCTCATTGTTAATTGGTAGCTGTGAGAAACAGCAGGGTTTGTAGATAAAGGATGGCATAAACCAGCTCTTTTAAGAAAATCCATCAGAAGCTAAAAACATAAAGGAAAGCTTGAGGTTTGATACAGCTTTCATCAGGTTATTTAATGCTCATCTGACCTTGACTATGACATTCAAACTTGCCAGAAATTCTCAGTGCCAGGATCCCCTACACCTTCCAAATAATTACTGGTAAGCCAATATGGAAAGCAGCTCGCTGTTGGAATTAGTACGCCAGACACTTGTAGGTTGATTGGCCTATATGGGTGCTTATACCTGCTGCATGTGCCCTGAGAAGCTGTAAATGACCCAAGGGTCCACTATACATGGAGAGTTTACTGCATACTATTGTTTTGTGCACAATTACTTTCCACATGGGGAGTGTCCTTACCCAGGGTGATAAGAAGCCACCCTGAGAGAAATAAAATAGGCAGGTCTGCTCTGCTTGTATTTCATAGAATCACAGAATTGTAGAGTTGGAAGGAACCCCAAGGGTCATCTAGCCCAACGCCCTGCAATGCAGGAATCTCAGCTAAAGCATCCATGACAGATGGCCATCCAACCTCTGCTTAAAAACCTCCGAGGAAGGAGAGTCCACCACCTCCTGAGGGAGTCCCACAACCACTATTGTTTCTCTGGACACTGAGGGATGAGCATTTAGGGTTCTGTTAGTGAGACCCAGGAAAGCACAGAAGTCTACAGCTGGTGACTCAGATTATGTGCCATTGCAAATAGATTTAAGCATGAAGATTCTGAAATACAAGATTTTCATGGACCTGGCCACTGAATATTAAACTTGGGGAGGGGTCCTGCTTTTTAACCTTGGCTAATGGTTTATTGTTCTGGGACATGGACAAAACTGGACCTGTCAAAGAAAAGGAAGCAGCTCTTTTTCTAGTTGACAGGCTAGCAATTGTTGAAAGGGACTCAAAAATAAGCTGTGAAAAACTGTTTGATACACCTGCCCAGTCTCCCTCTCCCACCACACCATATGCCCCATTTTTATTTTACAGTGCACACCCATCTGGGCAATTTCGCTTGACAGCAAAGCAATAAAACTATGTTTATGCTGTCCATGTCAGTTATAGGCAGAGCACAGTGTGTTAAATATGCTGTGCCATTGCTGTCATCCCACAAACCCAGACAGAGAGAAAGAGAGAATAGAGGAAGCCCTTTTCAAAGCATGCCAGCATGACAACTCTGGAGAAATCCGTTTAATCCAACAGCACCAAACAATAAAATCGCAGCTAAGTGGCAGCTCCACTGCCTTTGAGAGAAATCAACGGCTGCCAAAGCATGACGGAAACTATAGTAAAGGTGAGGCTGCAATATGGCCTTGAGCCTAACGTTCTCTCGGCACCAAATCACGTCAGAATGGCTTTTAAAAGCAAATGCAGGATCGTATATTCTAAAGGCTGTACTTTCGAAAGTTGCTGCTGCTTCCTTCCATCTCACCACCCGCATGGCATTTGTGAAGGCCTCTTGCACTCAACAGGAGCGCTCATTAAAGGGTAGGCGTGTGTGCAGGCTGGCAGTTGGATACAAATTGAAAACGAAAATAGCATTCAACATTTACAAAAGGAAGGCCGGAAAAACAACAACACGCATAGCAGTAGCTTGATACCCCCTCCACACAAAAAAACACCTGGGAGTGGCACAGTAGCACCACCAATTGGCCTTGTCCCATTCTAACTCCACAGAAACCTAACACAGACTATGTTGTAGTTTTTCTCCCCTTTTGACAAGCTGTCCCTACAAGGTTTTTAATTCAGTGATTGGCATTTACCTCCCCACACTTCTTTTTTTACACCCATGCTTTCACACAGACACCATCTCTTAACCTGGAGGAAGAACAACATGGATGTCATTCAATTGTTATACTAAACAGGTATGTATCTTTTGCTCTATTCTGGTGTTGGAAACTGCCCAGAGTGGCTGGGGCAACCAGGTCAAATGGGTCAGGTACAAATAATAAAATTATTATTATTAATAATAATACATCCTAGCACAATTGTCCCATCAGGCTGCTGATGGAATCAGAGCACTGCTCTCCTGGCCATTCACTACCCGTAAGACCTCTGCCAGACAGCTAAATGCAGGTGCAGTGCCAACACCACCACTTGATAGGTGCAATAATGCTCTCTCACCTGTGCTCATTCAGGTTCAGGTTGGAATTTCTGCCACCTGCCCTCCAGCCGCTGTACTTCCTGCTTCATCACACACAGATACCTGGAGTGCCAAGGCAACCTGAGACGTCTGCAGGATCAGTGTGGGCACTTTTACCTGAACTACTGTAGGTTGCCTAGGGGACTATGTTATACGGAAACAAAAGTTCTTGAAGTTCATTCAAGTTTGCTATGTGTTGATTCATACATATTCAGAAGGGTGTGCTAGTAACTCAATGCCCATGGGTAATCTATATTTATGCAAACATAAGCAAGAGGGGAAGTTCTAGTAGGCAACTGCAGGAGGCGTGAACCACCCCTTTTTAGTAAATGGCAGTGGGGAATAAGTAAAGACTTGCCTCTTAACTTTTTCTCCGGGCTGCAAACAGTGATGCATTCTAAAAGGTTTGCTCTCCTCCAAAGTCCCTAAGCTGCACAAGTCTCTTGCTTACGCACTGCTTCAGATTCCAAATGCAATTCCTCCCCTTGAAGAAATAAAGAAACCACAGGAGGGAAACGAGGCCACGGAAGCTGCAAAGCATCTTGTGGAAAGGCCAGAAACAGACCCACAAGGGTGAAGGAGCTAAATCCAATTGCAGCTTGGTAAGAGTCAACGTGAAGGAACTCTGGTTGCTTTTGTACAATGCAATGCATTCTAAGAAGGTGGTGATAAGAAAACAAGTGAGGTCTGAACACAGGATGAAGTAAAACTGCAGGTACTAGAAGTATCCAGTACCAAAAAGAAAGAAATCCCTACAGGAAGACAGCACAAATCAGTATTGTCAGTATTTTACATCCTTGCAAATGCTTTTAAAACGGGGTTCAATTAGCATCAGAAGATTAAGGCTGGAGTGTGCCACTTTTCCAGGAAATGTGAAGAAAGACATCCTTTCGGGAACAATCTCTTTTTTATTTTGCTGCACAGATATGTCATTGATTCCCTTTTCTTGAACTCTGAGACTTAATCCCAGTTCATAAGAATTCAAGAGGAGGGTAATTTGTTACTGTTTTTTTTGGGGGGAGGGTAATTTTATACAGTGGCACCTCGGGTTACATACACTTCAGGTTACATATGCTTCAGGTTACACACTCCGCTAACCCAGAGAAGAGAAATCGTGCTCCGGTGGCGCGGCAGCAGCGGGAGGCCCCATTAGCTAAAGTGGTGCTTCAGGTTAAGAACAGTTTCAGGTTAAGAACGGACCTCTGGAACGAATTAAGTACATAACCAGAGGTACCACTGTAATAGTATTTACTGAAATTCAATAAAACACACACATACTTTCTATATTAAAAGGGGGGCTTCAGTTCTGGAATTTCAAAGCCTGACTAGGCAGGATTCTTCAGTTAGCTGTTTATGCAGAGTAGGAGAAATCAAAGCTAAGGACAAGCCCATTAAGCAACATGCACAATTCGGGAATGGCTATTTTCTTCACTCTTGCTTCAGCTGTGTTGCTGTCCAAGATAGTAACACTTAACAAGCAGGCCAAGGCAGCAGTGTTCCAACGATTCAAACTATCCAAGGGTTAGTCTATTATTACCATGTGCCAACACAGCTGAGTGTATTGTGCAAAAACCTTAGCAATGTCACAGAGAATGACGGCCAGAACACACCTCTCAAGTTCATGTGATGCGATCGCATGAGCTAGCTCTGTATAAGAGACACAACTTCCAGATAAAAGAATTTCACACAGAGGCATTATTATATATTAGGGCATAAGAAATGGAATCTAGAATGAACCTAGTCTGAAACTTGTGTGACACCATTTCAGTTTTATCAGTCATTGTCCTGAACCAAATATTATTTTATTTGCACATGCACTTCCTTATCGGAGGATTGTGGGTTGATTTTGGGTTTCTTGATTAAGCCTGGATTTGTGAAACTGCAGCTACGTGTGCGCTCTCTCTCTCTTTCACTTGTGTGCGTGCACGCTCTCGCTCTCTCTCTCTCTCTCTCTCACACACACACACACACACACACACACACACACACTTGTTCAGTTTAACAAATAAAAAGATCAACCAGAATTCCGCAGACCTCAACTGTGAGATCAAAACTTTAGCTTCTGTTTGTATTACTTGTGTAAGTAGATAGATAGGTGCAACATTAAAATGTTTGCAAGGTTCCAATAACGAAAGAGGAGGGGTGACAACAATTTATAGGAAGAGGAAAATAGAAAATTGCATAAGTTGCATGAGACCATGTACTACTTTAACGAGATAGGTGAAGCTGGAAGTGGTCGAGACCACCCAGCTGGCTTCATAGCTGAATGGGAATATGGACCTGACTTTCTCAAGGAAGCACACACACAGAAGAACATAAGAAGAGCCTGCTAGATTAAGGCAGTGAAACATCTAGTCCTCACAATGGCTAACCAGGAGTTGCTTTATTATTTTGGTTGCCTTTTGCATGTTCTAGTAATGACACCACACTGGCCTCCAGATTGCTGTGAGATTAAATAAATATCAATTAGGAATATTCAGGTACCAATTAAAAGTACTTATTTCCAAGGTGTGTTAATGTGTTGGGAAATGACACACTAAACATATCTTGGGAGGTTACAACAAAACTGATAAGGCAATGCAAAAAATCACAAAAAGCAGACTACCAAAATATATCTTCCCCTGCTCTTCTTTCCCTCAGTTAGGGGGTGACTATGGGGCTTCTCTGGTTTGTTTGTTGTCTCCAGCTGGCCCTGCTCCAAGAGCACTGGCTCTGTTCCTCTGGCATGTGTGCACTTAGGGAACGAAGAGTCATTTGTCATTGCCGGGAGATGTGCTGTACACAGCAGGTCAGATCTCCTCCCCTGCTATTCCTGCAGCCAGAGCTGCAAATCTTGAAAAGATGCAGAACATGCATGTTGTGAGCAGCCATTTATCATTCCAGAAACGTGTTACAAACAGAATACAGGGAGCTATGTTTCTCTGGGGCGCATGACGCCAGGAACCCAAAAGTACCCGTGCAAAGGGCTTTTGTTAAATCTAATTCCGCTTCTATCTTCTGTCTCCTTCTGTTGTCAGTAGCTGCAGATTTAACACAGCAGTCATCTTTCTTTAACCACCCCGCTCCCTAAAACAGGACTGCTGTCTCCATAACCATTATATTTTATTAAAAAAAACAAAAGCTACTTGTTTTATATATATATATCACATACTAGAGGTGGGAAAGGGCTCGTTTAATTACGCACTTGAGATATGTTCCCTCTCTCAAAATCATGATCACTGCTGGAAGTTGAAATGTTTCACTAGGAAAAACAAAGGAAAACAAAAAACCCAGCTAAACACACAGACACCATTTTCCATGGGAGCTCATGAGAATTATACGAATTAGAAAGCAAGGTGTAACTGAGCAGGTGGAAGCATAAGGCAGGCAGGCTGCGGATTGCTCTTTGTACCCTGGAGTCAGACTGTTAGAGAAGACCACTTATCTGAATAAGACTAATAAGAGCAAGCTAATTAGGCCCGTCGGCACTGGCTGGCAGATAAATCCAGGTCTGGGAAAGGGACATTGCCACTTTAAATACTGCCTTGGGATCTGTGGCAAAGCTAATGAGGACTGTCAGTTGGGCCTCTTTTATTAGGCGGCTCTCTGGAGGATAACGCCTAAGGTTTTGGAACCAGGGCTTCTGCACTTGATTCAATAAATCAATTTATATTAAAGAGGAGGGGAGGGGGCAGTGCAGATCTGGTGTTGGCTTCATAAACTATTCTGTGGCATTTCTCAATCTACTTATCCCCTGCTCTGCCAGGCTGCCTGGCTGGCTGGGCTGTCAAGTGCCACCGAGCAGAGCAATAAAGAAGAAGAGAAGCGCCCACAGCTACAACATTTGCTGAGCGCAACATGCAAGTTACACAACGCAAAGCACACATGAGCTGCTGTGTTTAGCGGGCTTCCTCTGGGACTATGTTTTTCGTTTGTTTGGTTTTTTGCCAACTGGAATTAAAACAACAACAAACAAACTAGCTTTAGTGCTAGTTGCAAGAAAAAAGCGAAAAAGGTCAACCCCAGACGAAATTAGAAAACGCACATAAAAGAAAAAGAAACAACAAGCAAGATTAGAATGCAGCTGCTTGTTAAAATCAAATACTCAAGAGACCTGAATACCTGCTCTAGCAGGAAGGAAGGAAGGACAATGCTAACTTGACAGGCATCATTCCATGAAAGCAGAAAACATTGCAGGGTCCCCTCCCTTAGGACTCCAGCCTCTGATTCAGAATGAGTGTGTGTGTGTGCACACGAACGTGCGCGCGCATGCATGCAAGGGGATGAGAGGGGGAGAGATACACCAAAATACATAGATACACAATGGACGTTGCCAGCTAACTGCAAGGAAAGCTTACAGAAACACAGCAGCAAAGCCACTGGGGACAAATGAATGGCATGGGCTGACCCACCTGACTCCTACCAACTTAGGGTTGCCATATTCTGAAGAGCAAAGAAAGAGGACACATTTGCCGACTTCTACTTTTAACTATAGATCACTATGGCAACTCTCATTTTACATACCCATGAAAAAGAGGATGTGTCCTGGAAAAAAGAGGACATATGGCAACCTGTATCATGGCTTTGGCTATTAACCCTTTGCCTGCAGGTGAACATGACGGAGAAGATTTCTGCGTTCCAAAGATGATCCGTTTGGGATCATGGCATTTATTTTATTTCAGTAAAAAAAAAAGAGGGCGAGACTTATAAGCCATAGTATAAGGCCTAAAGAGCAGTCAGGTGGCTAGCTGAGGCAAAACAAGTACAGTCAAACCTCGGTTGTTGGACGTAATCCGTTATGGAAGCCCCTTCGGCTTCTGAAATGTTTCACAACAGAGGCGTGGCTACTGATTAGTTGCTGGAGATTCCTGCACTCAAGTGGAAGTCAGACGTTTGGCTTCCAAAAAATGTTCAGAAACCGGAGCATTCACTTCCAGGTTTTCAGCATTCGGGGGCTGAAACGCTCCAAAATGGAGGCGCTTGGGATCTGAGGTTTGACTGTATGTATTCTGTTCCTGAGTACAGAAAATGAAAGCTGTGCACAAGCCACAGAAGTTGCTCAAAGTACTTTCTCCTTCTCTAATCATCCTCCAGCGGCAGCGGCTGCTACATCAGCCACAACTGGTAGCAGCCTATTGCTGTTCCATGTGAAAATGATGTGAGTATATAAAAGGAAATATTCACGAAGCATCCTGTAAACAAGTCTGGTTTCCTTTTAAAAAAAATAAAAATTAACATGACCAAAAGGTTCAGAAAGAGCACAAAAGTACGTTCTACTTGTGAGAATTTTACGCTTGGATTACACTTCAACATAAAAAGCTAGAACTTCAGGAAGAACCATCTACAGCTTTCCACGTTCAAGTAATATTTGATGTGGGAGGAAAGTCAAACACACAGGACCCCATCTTCATTCTGAAGCGGCACAGTCTTTTGAGGATTGGAGTCTAATCCTCAACATTTCGGGCTGCTTTTATGCTGTTGATTGGAAAGGTTTAAGCTGGCCCACAGAAAAAAGGCATGGGAGACATTCAAAGTACTTAATACAGTCACACGAGAACTGTAATTCAGACTTTTGTCTGAATCCCAAGGACATAAAAGTGTACTTGGACTTTAAAATGTAATTAAATATGACCAGATGGCAAATTTCAGTCAGGTTCTTGTCCTGCAAGAAACTGTGTTCCGTAACTGCAATGCCAGCCATAGTAGGTGTCACAAGGAAGTAGACACTGAGGATAATAAGCATCACTCTCCCATCTATGTAACACTCTGGTAAGTTTAATTCCTGACAAAGTCACCAGCTACAGTGATAGGTGATGCTTGAAGAGAGTTAAGAGTAGCAGCCTTGAACCAACCCAAAGACTAAATGGATGATGAAAGTCCTGGGCACTAACTACCACCTTCAGCAAACCTATACAAGCTGGCCAGCCAATTGCTCTGAAAAAGTTCCAGAGCCCAGGAAAGTGTACAAAGAAACCAGCATCACCTCAAATCAGACCCATCTAGTGTAGATGTGGAAAATAGTTTTAATAATCCAGTTTTGTCTCCTCCCCCCCCCCCCAGAAATTTTCTAATGGGATGCAGCATTAGGGAACTGTGGCTTTTGGAACAATACTGCTAACATGTCACACTAAATTTCATTCAAATCATGGAACGTGCTGTGACACAGCAACAAATGCCATTGGACAATGTCACTACCTGCCTACCCTTTCCAAATATGTGTGCGCTTTGGTTCTTCCACAATTCCCCCAGGAAAACAGCAGCGAAGAACTATATACCAGTACGCTGCCCCAAATTCCATCACTTTTACTCCCACATTTTTCCAAGTTAAGATTATTTCTGGAATCAAATAGCACAGAAATGAGTGCTGAGCATGCACTATGTGCCATTAGTTTTCCAGAAGTGGCTTTTTGCATGACAGCCCAAATATAATGCAGAAATTAACTAGGCATAGGCAAACTTGGCCCTCCAGATGTTTTGAGACTACAATTCCCATCATCCCTGCCCACTGGTCCTGTTAGCTAGGGATCATGGGAGTTGTAGTCCCAAAACATCTGGAGGGCCGAGTCTGCCTATGCCTGTGTTAGGGAAATGCAGGGGAAATGGAACAAACTGCTGTGTGGATGCTGCCCTCTAAAAAATAGGAGGCGTTCTTACCAGCCAGTCATATTGAAGTCTCTGTAGAGCATTCTTTTCCCAACTTCCTTCCTCTGGACCCTCCTTGGAAACTCAAAGTGTGTAAACTCGTTTCCCAGCAAGTGTGGCTGCATATATGCCTACAAGATTAAAAAGGGGGAAATGAAAGAGGACAATCATTATTGGAGCTCTTGCATTGTTATTCTCTGTTTTCAAGGAGAGGTGGTGTCAGGGGTTCAGGAGCAGAGGCGAGGGCAAGGGAGGAAACAGAGAGCGAGGGGGAGGAGGCAGAAGAAAGGATGAGTGACGACGACGACCCGAGATCTCCGAGTCTGTCCAGTGAATCAGAAGATTCACAAAGAGGAGCACCAGTGGCAAGGGCAAGGGGGGAGACTAGGGGGACACCCCAGGAAGAAAGAGCCAGAGGGGACTCAGAGGGGAGCAGTTGGAGATCGGGACCTACGTCACTGCCAGAGAGTAGGGAAGAGGAAGAGCGCCTGGGAACTAGCGCTGGCAGCTCACAACAGGAGGGAGGGCACGAGTCAGGAGTGGCCACACCTTCATCGGGGAGCGAAGTGACGGTTAGACGGAAAGTGGAAGGTTGGGCGCGCGCGCCAAGTTCAAATGCACAGGAAGGTGGCGCAGTAGGCAGCCCGGAAAGAGAGCCAGGTCCTAAAGCCCGGCGCAAGGAGACAGGGGAGTCAGGGGGGTCAGCGTCAGAAGAATCCCGGAAGGGAGAGACCCAGGGGGGCAGAGGGACCCAGAGGAGAACTGTCAGGCGGAAAAGGTGGAGCAGGGCTAGGATATTAAGTTGGTGCGCAAGGGGCGGAGACTCAGAAGGAGCTTCGCCGACCTAAGCATAAGGCGTAGGGTTGCACGCAGCAGCTCAAGAATGGAGACTGTAACTCAATAAAGACTTTTAATCAACAACCGCTGGCTAGCGTGATCCTCTGTGAGCTAGGATCTGGAAGTAACCCTGACAGTAAGCTCCTTCTCTTCAAATTGTGGACATCCACGACCTCGCGGAGAGGAGGGAAAGCGGGTGCCTACAAGAAAGCTCACGAACGGTAGACAATATGACGGCCGAACAGCAAATAACGGAACTCAGAGACGCGGTTTCACGACTGACTGCCGAGGCGGTGGCGTCCAGGAAGAGAGAGGAGGACGCAGCGGCCGCCTACAGGGATCTCCAGGTCAGGTTGGACGTGCTTACGAAGCAGGGGCAACAGACACCCAAATCAGAGGGGATTGGGTTGGGGAGACGCACAGGCAGTCTGGTCTCGCACTTCGATGGGAATTTGCAACAGTACCCCAATTTTAGAGCAGACGTAATGTGTGCACTACAACTACTGCACAAAGACTTTAGAGATGAACAAGAGAAAGTGGGGTTCATCATGTCCCATTTGCATGGAGACGCTAAAGCATGGCTGCGCAATTTGTGGCGGGATAAGGATCCTGCGCTCCAAAATGCGGACGCCTTTATTAAAGCGATGGATGGCTGTTTTTTATCAAGCATTGACGTGGATCTTGCCCGAAGGGAGGTGCACGGACTAAGACAAGGGAGGGCCAGCGTACGGCAATATCATGCCCGCTTTTTCGCTTTGGTCAGTGCCCTGGAATGGGACAGAGATTCGGCTCCCGTCAGAGACCTTTTTTGGGAGGGCTTGAACAGCTCGGTGAAAGATGAGATTGCGAGGGGGGAGAGACCCCGGACCACGCAGGAGATCGTTCAGAGGTCCTGGCGGTGGGAGTGCGGCTGGAAGAACGTCCGTGGAGCAGGGACGAAGGGCGCAGCGGGCGCGAACCAGCCAGGGGCTCCTCCTTCCTTCCCAGAGAAGCAGCGCGTGCGCAATCCACGCCCCCAACAGGGGGAGGGGTGGAACCGATGGAGGTTGGGAGTGCAAGGGCTCAGTCAGCAGCCAGAGCCCTAGCACCGGCAGCAGTGAAAGCGAAGCCTCCTAGAGGGAACAGGAAGTGTTACATCTGCGAGGATCCAGGCCATTTGGCGAAAGAGTGTCCCCGGAGGCTCCACAAGCACACTGCAGCCTCAGCAATGGTGACTGCAGCAACGCAGCAAGGAGAACCACAGCAGGGAAACGACGATGTCTGGCTGGAAGAGGAGGCACTGGGGCCCAGCCAGACGTGTCAGTGAAGCAGTCCCCAGAGATTTTACCGCCCATGGACCCCCTCCCGCCCAAGCCAGTAGTGAGGCTCACCGCATCGCTCCAGCTACCCAATGGAATCACCATGGACGTGCCAATCACCGTCGACTCGGGAAGCAATGCAGACTTCATAGGGCAGGACTTTGTCAACCGGCACGCTATACAGTTGCTGCCTGCCGCGCTGCCACTGCAGGTTGTCACGGTGGATGGCAGGGAGCTGTTAGGGGGGCAAGTGGTGAAGCAGACGCCACCTATGGTGCTGCGGCTTGGAAATCACAAGGAGATTATCAGCTTCAACGTCACTCAACTCTCAGACACGCCTATCGTATTGGGCATGAGTTGGCTGGACAGGCACAGCCCGACGCTGGCTTGGTACCAGAGGCAGCTGACCTTCGGTTCTTCCTTTTGTGCTGAACACTGCATCATGCCCCAGCAAGAAGGGGAGCAAGAGGAGTCACAGCTGCTGCTCGGCACGCTGCAAGCGATTCCCCACAAGTACGCAGAATTTTTGGAGGTTTTCTGCGAGAAGGAGGCAGACAAGCTACCCCCCCACAGACCATATGACTGCAAGATTGACCTGCTGCCGGGGGCGGCGCTGCCCAAAGGGAAGCTGTATTCCATGTCTGAAGACGAACTGCAGGAACTCAAGGAGTTCATTGATCATAATTTGAAACGCGGTTTCATCCGAGAGTCCCAGGCAGCGGGGGGCAGTCCTGTATTCTTTGTGAAGAAGCGAGACACGCCCCAGAAAAGGCTCGTGGTGGACTACCGCATTTTGAACAGTGTCACCAAGCCGTCGGACTTCCCCATGCCCCGAATCGACGACCTCCTCGCGAAAGTACGCAAGGGCAGCGTGTTCACCAAGTTGGACCTGCGAGGGGCGTACAACCTGATTCGCATGCGGGAAGGAGATGAGTGGAAGACAGCCATGTTCACACCCCTGGGCACCTACGAATATAGAGTTATGCCTTTTGGATTGCAAAATGGCTCCCACGTTTTTCAAGCTTTCATGCATCACGTGTTGGCGGGGCTCCTCTACAAGACGTGCGTCTGTTTCTTGGATGACATCCTGATCTTTTCGGAATCGCAGCAGGAGCATGACAGACATGTCAGGGAAGTGCTGAGCAGGCTCCAGCAACATAGGCTTTACGCCAAGCTGGAGAAGTGCCAATTCGACGTGACGGAGGTGGATTTCCTGGGATACAGGTTGTCTGACAAGGGGCTCGCCATGGACAGCGCCAAGGTTCGAGCGGTGTTGGATTGGAAAAGCCCACGCAACCGGAAGGAGGTCCAACGATTTGTCGGCTTCGCGAACTTCTATCGCAAGTTCATCAAAGGCTTCGCTATGCAGACTGCAGCCATTACAGACACGCTCAGTTCCAAGAAAAAGAAGTTCATCTGGACAGCGCAGGCGGAGCAGTCCTTTCAGGCACTCAAGCGTCTTTCCGCCTCGGAGGAACAGCTGCTTCATGTCGATCCTAGCAGGCCGATGAGAGTTGAAACAGACGCCTCGGACAGGGCCGTCGGAGCAGTCCTGCTGCAGAAGGACCCGCAGGGGGTTTGGAGGCCCGGAGCGTTTTACTCCAGGAAGCTCAGCAAGTCCGAACAGAATTACACCATCTGGGACAGGGAGTTGCTGGCTATTCATGCAGCGTTCAAAGCATGGAGGCACTTCCTGATTGGAGCCAAGCACACGGTGCAGGTCTGCACGGACCACAAGAATCTGGAGCACTGGCGCACGGCACAGTTCCTGAACCAGAGGCAGATACGTTGGGCTGAGTTCTTTGCGAATTTCGACTTCCGAATAGAGTATGTCCCGGGGGACACCAACATCATGGCGGACGCGCTATCCCGTAAGCCACAGTATCTGGAGGACGCCACGCCAGCGGCCGCCATGCACATCTTCGCGCCAACAGTGTGGGCGTGCGCTGCGGCGACAGTGGACCTGGAGGCGGTGCGACAAGCGTTGCAGAATGACTCTTTCGCGCAAGCAAAGATGGCTGAGATGCGAAGGGGCACGGCAGCGACCAACGGGTTCCAGCTGAGAGATGGATTGCTCATCCGCAAAGGGGCCATCTACGTGCCGGGAGACGAACTTCGCGCCAAGGTACTGCATCAGCTGCACGACGCGCCCACTGCCGGGCACTTTGGCAAGGAGAAGACGGTGGAATTAGTCGCCAGGGATTTCTGGTGGCCCGGAATGAGAGGGGAGGTCGCGGACTACGTGGCGAGGTGCGACACCTGCCAGAGGGCCAAACCAGTGCACAGACCGCCGGCCGGACTGTTGGAACCGCTGCAAACTCCGGTTGAGCCATGGGAGAGAGTCGCCCTGGACTTCGTCACGGATCTGCCCAGCTCGAGGGGCAAGACGGCCGTGCTGGTGGTGGTGGACTTGTTCTCCAAGATGGCGCATTTCATCCCGTGTGCGAAGGTGGCCACGGCGGAACAAACCGCCAAACTGTTCATAGACCACGTGTTCAAGGTTCACGGTCTGCCACAGTCTATTCTGTCCGACCGCGGGCGGCAGTTCATCTCGAACTTCTGGCAGAAGCTGATGGGCTTCCTAAACGTCAAGATCAACCTGGCGTCGGCGAGACACCCGCAGACCAACGGGCAAGCGGAGCGGGTCAATGCCATCATGCAGCAGTACCTGAGATGCTATGCGAATCAACAGCCTGCGACGTGGGTGGATTACCTGCCGCTCGCCGAGTTCGCCTACAACAACACGAAGCACGTGTCCACGGGGGTCACGCCGTTCTTCGCCAACAACGGGAGGCACCCCAGAACCTTCCCGGGACTGGAAAGACTGGTGGAGGGGGAGCCGCAGACAGCAGATGCGTTCGCGTCGGAGTTGCAAGAGGTTCACGATCAGCTGCGGCGGCACCTGGAGCTGGCCAAACACGCATACAAGGTGCAGGCAGACAAACACAGAAGGGTTGGCGAAGAGATCCAGGTGGGAGACTGGGTCTGGTTAGCAGCCCACGCAGTGCCGGCCAGGTCGTTGGCCAAGAAGAAACTAGGGCATAAGCAACTGGGGCCCTACCAAGTCGAAGAGCAGGTCAACCCGGTGGCTTTCAGGCTGGCGCTTCCGGAGGGTTCCAGAATGCATCCGGTGTTCCACAGATCGGTGCTCACTTCCTACAAGGCACTGCACAGGTTTCAGGAACCCGGCACGGCGCCGAGTCCGCTCCGAGAGGGAACCAGGCAACGGGGAGTGGCACAGGAGGTGCGCCTCAACGAAGTCACGGAGATTTTGGACTCCAGATGGGGGGAAGAGGGGGTAGAATACCTTCTCGCTAAGGAGGGCACCCCGGCCAATGCCAACAGCTGGGTGCCGGGCTACGCTCTAGATGAACCTCTGCTCAAGGAAGAGTTTCATGCCCTCTTTCCCCATAGGCCAATGCCGGCGGACTTTTTCGACGACTGGCTTTTCACGCCCACGCTTTCAGCCAGCACGTTCCGGGGGTTCGACTCGGATGAGGAACCGACATGAGACGCCCGTTCCCCGGAGGGGTCACCCTCGGGATCTGCCTCAGAACCCTCGTATTGGTGGGATGATCGACCAGAGGAGCAGTGGCGCAGGAAGTGGCTGGAGGGTCCAGGACGAGCTACGCCTACAGAAGGAAGCGAGGGAGAGACCGACATGGACTTTTTCGGGGACAACCAGGGTCTCGAGCACGGCGGCACGGAGATGGAAGCAGAGGTGACCGTCGTTGACGAGAGCAGGGAGGAAGAACCGGGAGTCTGCGGATGGAGGCCGGCCACGGGAAGCGAACTGTACCCGACATTCGTCCCTTTGACACTGCAGCACCCAGTTCCCGCACCGGAGGGAGGGGAGGGGGGAAGGGGGGGCTTTGAGGGGGGGATGGATGTCAGGGGTTCAGGAGCAGAGGCGAGGGCAAGGGAGGAAACAGAGAGCGAGGGGGAGGAGGCAGAAGAAAGGATGAGTGACGACGACGACCCGAGATCTCCGAGTCTGTCCAGTGAATCAGAAGATTCACAAAGAGGAGCACCAGTGGCAAGGGCAAGGGGGGAGACTAGGGGGACACCCCAGGAAGAAAGAGCCAGAGGGGACTCAGAGGGGAGCAGTTGGAGATCGGGACCTACGTCACCGCCAGAGAGTAGGGAAGAGGAAGAGCGCCTGGGAACTAGCGCTGGCAGCTCACAACAGGAGGGAGGGCACGAGTCAGGAGTGGCCACACCTTCATCGGGGAGCGAAGTGACGGTTAGACGGAAAGTGGAAGGTTGGGCGCGCGCGCCAAGTTCAAATGCACAGGAAGGTGGCGCAGTAGGCAGCCCGGAAAGAGAGCCAGGTCCTAAAGCCCGGCGCAAGGAGACAGGGGAGTCAGGGGGGTCAGCGTCAGAAGAATCCCGGAAGGGAGAGACCCAGGGGGGCAGAGGGACCCAGAGGAGAACTGTCAGGCGGAAAAGGTGGAGCAGGGCTAGGATATTAAGTTGGTGCGCAAGGGGCGGAGACTCAGAAGGAGCTTCGCCGACCTAAGCATAAGGCGTAGGGTTGCACGCAGCAGCTCAAGAATGGAGACTGTAACTCAATAAAGACTTTTAATCAACAATCGCTGGCTAGCGTGATCCTCTGTGAGCTAGGATCTGGAAGTAACCCTGACAGGTGGTAACTGTACACAAATGATGAACAAAATCTCAGAAGCCCACTATTATAAAGTCTTAAATAACTTCCACTGGATAATAAGTCTCCCCCTCCCTACCCTCAAACCTTTGAACTACTGCAAAAACATTTTGTCACCTCTTCTGTCCTCAACTTACACCACTGCTGTGCTTCTGCAAATTATTTGCAGTTCAGGACAACTTGCCTATAAAACCTGGTACTGTACATAGCTGAGGGTAGGCATTGCAATGTGGCTCTTCCATCACCTTTGGCACCAGTTTTGGCCCTCGAATTCTGCATGCACTACTGCCATTTTAGATGGGCGCTACATAAAAATCTCTTTAGACAAAAGGCTCTGCCCCTATAATGATGGAGAGGTAGAGATCATAAGCCATGTTCTCTTACGCTGCCCCTGTTACCAAGATATAAAGATAACTGCCCCGTTATTTGAAGGAATGCCTAGAGGTTCTAACTTGGAATTGTCCAGTTGCAAGATTTTGCGCAGCAGCCTACAAGATACGCCAGTTGTTCTCGCCTACTGGGTCTACACAGACTTCCTGTTTCTATTTTAAATTGCTACATCTTCAGTTTTGCTTGCCTACCATTCTATTTTACTTTGTTTCATCCCTATTCGTATTTGCTTTGTTTGTTGTATTTGATACAGCATGCTGGTTTTTAACCGTATAATAAATCACTGCTACTACCATGCACAATGCTCTAGGCTTTTGTACTGTCAGCACCGTTAGCTTTTCTAGGTCCTATTGACCAAGTGTTGGGAGGGAGGGGAACAAGGATGTCTGGATTCAGTCCAATCAAAGTCCATCAAATTAAACTGGGTCAGCCGTCTGTTCTACACATGGGTCTGTTCTAGGCTGGAACACAGCATGTACAGCTCAGGCTTCTAGATACTGGGGTGGTTTTTTATATAAACTTTCCTGTATACCCCACCTGTTTACGTAGTACCTGTTTTACATGGGGATTCTGAGATGTGGTGCCATTCAGAATAAAACATGGGTATTAACTTCTGGTTTACTGCTGTATCGATAAATACAGAAGAACAAGCACATGGCGTTTGAGCTTGGCTTAACCTGAGTGTCCTCGGCAAATGAGCAAATTAAAGGAAACATGCAAGCTATTTGCATACTTGTCAGAGTATCAGTACATTCGCTGAAATAATGGACAGCGCATGCTTGCATGAAGCAAACCGAACAAAATTACCCGGAGATCTGCTTAGTTCAGCATTGTCACCAGGAGTTTTAATACCCTCAGCTTTCCATGAATGGTTCCAGTTCATCTAAGCCAACCAAGGCAGTTAAAAGTTTTCCTGGTCTTTAAAAACAGCTGCTGTGCTTAAAGCAAACCTAAAGAGCTATTGGGAAAAATGTTTGCTTGTGTGTGTAGGTATATGTGTGGGGGGATGGAGATAGTTAACTTTAATTTGTGTTTTTTTTAAAAAGTTTGCTAATTTATCAAGTGTTTGTAATAGGAGCTCATAATAAATTTGGAAGAAGCTAGGTAAAGTTTCCAACTGGGAAACAAATTTAATTTTTTTAAAAAGGAAGATGAAAAACCACAAGACCTCCTTGCAACAAGAGTCAATATGCAAATCCATGATGGAAGAACTGTGGGAAATAAGTCATAGATGGCTCAGAGCTTAGAACACAGAAAGCAACTTCTAAAACTGGGATTGGTAAAATACTAGAAATTTATGGTCTAACTTTTTTTTGCAAGTCATATAGGTTCAATGGCTTATTTGAGATTCCTCTTGCTTGTTGACAAGAGCCTAAGTAATACAATAATATTCTTTTTTCTTGTAATAACTAAACTGATATTTCAATTTGTGGACAGGCTTAGTGCTTTTATATATAATTTGCAAATAATATCTTATGTGCTTTCTTCAGAAACTGCTAAATGGAAGAGGAGAAGGGAACATACTCAGGCACTTCTCTGTAGCAATTTAAAAAAAATAAATTTTGATATGCACAAAATCACTTTTATTTATTAAAATATTTATACCCTACCTTTCCATTTAGAAATCCTCAAACTGTTTAGCAAGAAATATTAAATTAAGAAACAAGTCACATGCACCTTGCTTTAATAGGATACCAAAGAAAAGAAGCAGATTAAATATGAAGGGAAGGGGAGGGATGGAGATAGGAGAGAATCAAATCTAAGGATAGGACTTCTGAAATGTATTTCTTCCTTGCAGAATGTTCTGTCAATATTAAGCTATAACAATTTTAGACAACCGCAAGGAGAAGTGCGTGAGTGAAAAATGCTAAATCTAAAAAGTGGTACAGAATACTCTTGGGAGAAGTATTGACATTTGTTTTTGAAATCATTGATTGCAGGAGTACCGTACTTGAAACTCCTGACCACAAACCAAGCGTAGTCATAAACCTAACAGCAGTAGGTGAGAACTGGTCAGAAATACCAACGGTCCTAAAATTATCTTCTACATGTTACTTCCAGTGCATTTGAAAGGATCTCTCTAATGTGGTTTCACACTTCTGGTATCTCCCACCTACTTCCTTTGAACGTGATAGCCATAACCCAAGTGCATTTGCTACATACGGAGATGCAGTAAACAAACAAAGGTAAAGAAAAGAGTTAGGGGAAGTAGCATAAATATTTTTCAAGGCAGCTGCTATTTTCAGATCTAACCAGAATGAACATCAAAAGAGGCTGAAGGGGGGAAAGACCCTCTCAGGCAATGTTTTATCTCTGCTTTCTTCAAATGAAACCCCACTCTCAAGATGCTACAGATCCCTGCTAATTTAAAAGACAAACACGTTGGGGTTTTTTTTTTTTTGCAAATGCAGGCAGCATAAATATTTATTGCAGATGCTTTGTATTCATCACTGTGAAAAACGAGACTCCAAAAGTAGCTCTTCCCTCTGAAATGTTTCAGACTCTGGCAATGTAAACAGCAATATAATCAGGGCACAGAAGAATATAGTCGCCTCCCCGCAATCACCACAACCACACACATTTCTTTCAGCATTTATAGCCAGCGAAGCATTGTTCTACTCAGAGCGAGCATTTCTGAGAAAGGAAAGGCCATCTGGCCTATACAAGCTTGTCCCCATCAGCTTCTGGGCACAGTGGGAGAGGACACTAATGATGACACGCTGGTTTTAAAGTCAAGTTTCAGAGTCAAGTTTCAGAGACGGGGAGAAACAGGCTGGTTTGGAGCATCTGCCTGAAGTGCCAGTTGCACTGGTGGAATTTAAGGCACAGGCCAGATGCCACAGCCTGACAAAAGGGATTTTAGGGTGCGTGTTTTCTTATACCCACAATGGCAGCTGAAAGGGCAAGGATGACCATTGCCGGGTTGCCCTTCCAATATCTGCCAATTCTGGAGAGCATAATAAATTGGGTTAACTGTCAGTTCTGAAAGATCCAAAGTACCCTTTCTCAGAGTAAGCCTAAATGTATCACTATTATTGATACCCAGTAGGGCTGGGCAATATATCAATATATCATACAAAACAGGTTAAAAGTTCACAACGTGATAATTGTTTCATAATATTTGAGCTGGCAATATATCGCCAATGACAATGTGTTTAAGGGCTAGGCGGTATCTGGTTTCCAACATCGCAATAACTCACCAGCTAAACATTGCAAGGTTACCACCAGGTAAACCTAACAGTATCACCAGCTAAACAATGCAATCTACCACAATGTCTGAAATAAGGATGTGAACTATACGGAGGCGAACAGAACAATGTCCTGGCAACTGCTAGTACGTAGGGAACTAAAACGGATAAATGACTATATTATCAATAATCACACACTCGGTTTCACCAGCAGGCAAGCCAAAATGCATCACAACAGGACTTTTGGTTTGGGGCTTGGCTACCAAATGGTGGTAATGAGGACAATCCAAAGTATGGTGATGAGTCAAATGCAAATAATCTTGGACTGCCAGACTGCCATGAGTCCTCACAGGCCACTGCTGCTATTGCTGTCACTCTCTATCACCACCACAAGGCCTTGCAGGTTGTCACCGCTACTGCTGAAACGTACCACAGTCGTGGCAAGCTGTTTCTGCCACTGCTGCATCTGCCTCCTAGCAGACCTGCTGGCAGTCTCAAATTATTTGTATTCACTACCATTTGGAAGCCAAGCCCAAAACCAAAAGTCTCATTTGGATGCATGTTGGCTTGCCTGCTGTTGAAAGTGACTACTTTTTAAGATGCTGTCTTTAGACCCTTAAGCATTAGCAATTGCCAGGACATTGTCCTGCTTGCCTCTGCGTAGTTCCTTCCTTATTTCAGGTATCATGATATATCGATATATCACGATGTTCAGCTGGTGATATATTGCAATATTGAAAATCAGTTCTCAACCAGCCCTAATACCTACTTGCCAACTCAAAATGTAGTGCAGATCCCCTTTCCTACAGCCTGATGGGAATGGGGCAGCACATCTCTGCATCAGCTTTGCTAAAAGACCAGTAACTTTTAGTTCCTCCTCATCTTGAAAATCTTTCCATTACGGCTAGTCATTACAAGAACTCTGTGACTAAGAAATCGTGACCGAGTTTGCTTTTCCTTCCTCCTCCATCCCAATTCCTTTTCCTTTTGTATGTAAGCCTGTAAGCCTGACAGCAGGGTATTTTCACCCACATTTCTTCAGCCTTTTTTGGCTGAAGTGTGGGATAACAATATAGTTCCAGAAGGGCAGTACAAGATTCATTTCAGATAAGAGCTGAGAAGGTGATAGCTCAATGAACACCACCACCCACTAATCCAAATCTTACCAGATACTGAAGACGCTGACGTTCTGTTTCTGGAGTGAATTCTGAAGACACTGGAATGACTTCTCCATTTCTGATTATTATTGCCCTGCAATATAAAAAACAACAACACACAGTTAGGGAGTGAAGGAGAGCAGTCCCTTTGGGTCCGTATTTTAAAAAGCCTAGACCCAACAGTGTATTACTAAAATTACCAGACACACTACTTTTCCATTGTATTTAATCCAAACATTAAGAAAAGCCTATTTGCCTAGGGGACATTATAGCACAGATTAGAGGACAAACCAATGTATGCTGCGGTATCTCTGTGGTGTCTGGTGTGCTGTAAACCGTCTGGCTTCAGATGACTCATATAAGTTGCTTTCCAGTTGTATGTCATGTCAGAACATAACCATTCTAGCAGCAAATGGAGATGGCATAGCAAATCCTGTCTAAACAAAAATTTAACTAGGTACCTGCCAAGGGAGACAGGAAATGGGATGATTGATAACTGAACTGTCTCTCTCCCTCTCATCTCAGAAAAGCCTACCCGCAAACACCAATGGGAAAAGAAAATCTTCTCGAGCAATGGGCATTTTCCTGTTATTTCCATGATATAACTGTCACTCTAAATCCTTATGAAGGAGACATCAGACAAAAAGCTATAATTTGATCTTATATGACCTTGAAAGGTAACTGCCCCAATAGTGCAGTCAGGATGTTTGTTGCATCCTAATAGTTGGAAGTTCATTCTTCTTTATGTTTACAAGTTTTACCTCTTTGTGTAGTCTGGCCCATTATTTGCTCAGAGAAAGGGAAGGCAGAAAATTGCAAGAAAAGGGAGGGGCTATGAAGGAGAAGAGGACGCAGGTGGCGCTGTGGTCTAAACCACAGAACCTAGGACTTGCCGATCAGAAGGTCAGCGGTTCGAACCTCCACGACAGGGTGAGCTCCCGTTGCTCGGTCCCTGCTCCTGCCAACCTAGCAGTTCGAAAGCACGTCAAAGTGCAAGTAGATAAATAGGTACCGCTCCAGCGGGAAGGTAAACGGTGTTTCTGTGCGCTGCTCTGGTTTGCCAGAAGCAGCTTAGTCATGCTGGCCACATAACCCAGAAGCTGTCTGCAGACAAATGCCGGCTCCCTTGGCCAGTAAAGTGAGATGAGCGCCGCAACCCCAGAGTTGTCCGTGACTGGACCTAATGGTCAGGGGTCCCTTTACCTTTAGCATTGCCTTTCTCAGCAAGTTTTGGATTATAACCTACGGCTGCCATATGTCTGGAATTTCCTGGACATAACCAGGATTTGTCTTTTTTGCAAATAGCATCCAGGCAGAATTTCCGAAAATCTGCCAAAATGTATGGGAAAAACTGGGCGTAGGGCCACAACTTTTGTGCCCAGATTTTCACTTTCTGAAATTCAGCAACCCTACTATATAACTCCTATCAGTTGGTTCTGTTTCTGTTTTAGTTTAGAGTTTGATAACATGCTAAACTGTGACTAAACTGTGGTTAATTTTAAGTAGATAAGGAAAACAAGCAAGTGTAATTAATTATGGTTTGATGTTAAGCTTTCCCCCCACTAACAATAGTTAAAATGAACAGCAGCTTATCCAGGTTCAGCTGATACAACAAGCTGCAGTTAATCTAAAATGAGAGCCTTTTATCTCCTATTTGCAGCCCCACCGGTGGAGGGTGAGAGAGGAAAAACTTAAGGCTTGCCTAGGTTTGTTCTCCTTATGTCTGAACTAACAATCTGATTCAACAATAGGTGGATCAGATGTAAGTCTTTCATTCATTTGAAATATTGCATTATGGTTTTATGCGAAGCAGAGGAATCGTCTCACCAGCAATTTATACAGGACTTGCTTCGTCCCTTGTTCTCTAGAGTCTAGAGCAACTGACTAACACACACACACACACACACACACACATGGGTAGAGACCCATCAAAATCAATAACAAGTCCTAAGTAAGTAATGACCTAAGTGGGTCATGGTCATTAATTTCAGTGTGTCTACTCTTGAGTGAAAACCTTTTATCTATAAGGAGCTTAGAAATGCTTATGCAGTTCTCATGCATAAGAAAATGATCACACAAAGTAAAACAGAACAGAAGTAGGGCATTGTGATCTGGGAGAAGTTAATACTGTGGAAGTAACCTGGAATGACCAAAGAAAGATTTATTCTCAAGAGTGACTGGCTACCCAAAGGTTGTTTCAGTTTGCTTGTTTTTACTTCTTGGACCCATAAAATCTATTTTGAAATGGTCTCAGATGACCAGAGGAGCAGGAGGAGTGATACTACACTGAGTAACACAACAAAAGTCCAATGCACCCTTTTCTACACTTTCCATTTTTCTCTGCAAGCACAATCATTGAAATAATGGTTTAAAGCAAAGGTAGAGTACTAATGTATTTCACTTGGATTCAATGTTTCACAAATATTTAAAATGTCAAAGACTTGCACGAAATCATAATGCACCTAAAGCTGTATTTCACTGGCGAGAAGGGCAAACAAAATCTCTGAAAATGACACTTAGTGGCTGGAATCCAATGAGCAGCTTTAATACCCAACAGGATTGTTTGCTTTTACTTTCTACTTTCAATGGCAGACCACCTCCGCCCCTTGCCATGCCTTCAAACTGATTTTGAAATGCCCCTTCATTTCTGGAGAGGTTTGCCATACAGAATTCGGGGTGGGCATGGTGTTTTGAAAAACATATGTTCAAATACCTCCCAGTCACACTGAACAAACTGCACAGTTCTTTGGATCCAGGCCAGGGTATTTTTCTTTTTAAAAGCCTGGAGGGAAAAGCTGTTTTATCATTTCAGAAGGGGGAAAAAGAACCAAAGAACATACAGACTCTAAGGACAAGAGAGTAGATATGCCTGCCATACCTTGAGAGTCAACCTAATTTTTTTCTCAGCCTACATTATTTTATAGATGACTGGATTTTTAAAAATGATCCTGAATTTTCAATGAAATTAATTATTATATTGGATTGCACATCACCAACCTAGTGCTTAGCAACTGTTTTGGACTATAAGTCCCATCAGCACCAGCCAATGTTGATGGGAGCTGTAGTCCAAAATATATGGTGGGGACTAGGGTTCAAGAAGGCTGTATAATCACACACAAAAATGTGTGTTATGTGTTTTTGTTTTAAAACCATTTATTATAACTCAGGCACTCTCATTAAGCAAAATACATGAAGTACCCTACTACATTTCCATCACCTCCTTCCATTCACCATGAAACCTTCTTGCTCTGTAATAAAAATATCGTAGCTCCAGATCTTTATTGGTTCTTTCCTGGAAAACATAGGTACAACTTGTGATTAAATATGTTGCTGTTGTGCCCATCTATCTGAATGCAATTACTGCCTGTGAACAAGCCAGTTCCAAGAAGTGAGAGCGTTTTTCAAAAGGTCAGCCTGTTTGGACAAGGTAGCCCAGTGATGAAGCTTCAGAAAATGCCACCCAACTTGAAATTGTAAGCTAACCATAGGAATATTAAGAAAAACAGGAGTTATCCAAAGGGTATAAGTGGTTGATTGATTGTGCCCAGAGTAAAACTGAAGATAGAATTTTAGAAAATGGAATATATAGATTTTTTAAAATAGCCATACTCAGAAATACAACTATTTGTTTTATCAAGCACGACAACAGCAACACCTAAGACCATTAGGCATAGTACAAAAATGAAAAGTGAAATGGACTATCTCCTCAGGCTTACAATCTGATCAAAGGCATGATGGAGGAAGGCAAAAGAACATCATCCAGAAAATGCTGGTTGAAAAGTGGAAAAAATGTGTTTTGAAGAGGCACTTGAATGTACTAATGGACCAAGAGAGTGAGATGTCAATTTTAAGGGCATTTCTGCAGTAGGGAGAAGCAAGCAATGAGGAACGCAAAAAGGATTTCTTAACGGTAAGGGAACATAACGTAGAAAAAGAAGGGAAAAGAGAAAGCAAGAGATAAAGAAGTTCTGCAGACATTTTCAAAATATGGTAAGCTGAAAAGGAAGGACAAGGAAGCCAGTGAAGTCAGCCATATTAAAAATATAATGTTGAATTATTTTTAATTATATTGTATACATCATATACATACACTGGGGGGAGGAGATAAGTAGGGAAAACGCCAAATGTACGATGGCCAGCAACACTGGAGACAGAAAGCTCAGTGACAGGGAGAGCAACAAGGAGGATGTTGCATGAGTCTATGATAGAAATAGTAAGAGTTTTGATACCGTGAGTAGGCAGACAAGAGCAAATCCTAGCTGTATCAGTCAAGTGAAAACGGCATGAGGTGACTACAGGATGGACAAACAGGCAAAAGGAAAGAGAAGAATTAAGTAAAGTAGAACTTTTAGGAGTGGTTTCATGCATAATGCTTGCAGCATTTGAATGGTGCAGTTGGTTGGTAGGCAGATAATGTACATGTGTGGATTCAGAGTCAGGTTGAATGCTGGCTTCAAAGAGCATATTATTTGGATATAAAGTATTGATCTCCCAGGCTGAAGCTGAAGGGCATGCTTCTGGTTCTCCTGAAGACAGGATTCCACAAACTTGGGTCAACAGGTTGTCCCAGAAGCCTTTCACCTTTGTGCTCACATTTATGGCTATCATTGCATGTGTACCAGTTACACTTGAGGTTCTTTGCCTGGCACTTCCAAGTAAACTGAACGTCATGGGTTAAGCTGATGTTTTGTTGTGGGCAGAGGAAGGAGGGATGACTGAAGTTTGTTGCTGTTACTGCAACTGTTAAACCTGAAATTCAATAAGCCTTAAATAAATTTAGAATTAGGAGGAGATAACCATCAACTAAGAGCTTTGATCACTGGACAGACCCTGTTAAAGGCTCTGCGTGGGCCATGTGGCAGACTCATGTGGCTATGTGCTATTCAGCAGCTGCTATGTCGCTGTTATGACATTTGAATTGGCCTCTAATCAGTCTCAGCAGATGCCTGCCCAGTCTCATCCAGACTCTGCCAGCAGCACTTCTACTGCTGACGACGACAAACCCTTTCTGTAGAAATGTTTTTTGATTCACGGACTATCAATTCAACACACACACAACCACACTTTAGAGGCACTTTGACAATTACTTTAAAATGCAGTCAATGAAAAGTACAATCTACTGAGAGATTGAGCAGTTAAGAGCGTTAAAGAAACACTATCCGGCTTCGTAAATTTTCTGTGGCCTTCAGAGGTGGGATCCAGACCTGGTAAGGCATTTGCAAAAACATTCTTCCATCATTAACATTTATATATTTAGAGTCTGGCAGAATGATTAAATCAACCAAACTGGCCACTAGAAGCGTTATGTCCTAAATTAATGCAGAAATTTGATCATTTCATTTCAAGGCAGGATTGAACTGACAGAACCGTGTACTTCAAAACCCTTAAATATGTTTTTGAAGGAAATATCTAGATATGAAAACTACTGGATTCTAAGAGCCAAGGCGACTCAATCTGTCATACTCTGTACTGACATTTTACAAATATGCAGTCAGATTCTGTAGTACCACTGCTAGATGAGGCAGGCTGACTTATGTTGGTGAGATGAGAACATCAACATTAACTGAAGGGCCCTCAGTGATTAAATATCCCTACATAAGGTGCTCCATCTTGAACAATACATCTTTCAGCCCGAAGATACATCTTTCAGATTAAGTGTCTTGTTAGTATTTTTAGCATAATACGTTACAGAAAGACACATATTGTTTCAAACAATTAAATGGAGTGATATGGTACATCCTTGGTCTACATTAAGAAGAAAACAAGATGTGTGATTCATACTCAAGTCCCATCAAGAAAGTTACTGTAGGGAAACCTGCAAGTACAAGTTCCAGCAGGGGAGTCTTTAGCATATGCGCTGACGGGGTGCAAAGATCCGCCAAGCACCCCCATGTCTGACAAGCACCGCCATTGTGAATGACAAGCGCCGCCACTGGCACGGCACGTCTTTGGTAAATGAATGCACAAAGTCGAAAGCCCTTTAGCGAAACAGTAGGTATACATTTTGGTAATACCTAGGTATATATGTATTTTGTTTTTCTAGCTTGATCAAAATTATTTATTATTTCATAACAGGTTAAGAGCTTAAGCGGTTTCAGCGATGGGCACCTGGCGCCCCCCCCCCCAGAATTCAGTGCCCAGGTGCCCCACACCGCTTGCACCCCGAGGTAACGACGGCGCTGAGTTCCAGTTGCTGTTTTTAAAAGAGCTTTTATACCACTTTGTGCTTGTGGAGACAATCATAGGGATATGATGGCAATAACATGTTAATGGATGAGAAACCAGGATACAAGTAATAAATTCCAAATAAATTCCAGTATTTCAAACCTTATGACTGTCCCACCCATGTTCAAATTGCTGACTTGGATGTGATCCAGAGCTCTTTGCAAATCAGGGGCCAGTCTCAGAATTGTGCACTTTCCCTTTCATTTCTTTGTCAGCCTTACCTCTTAGTTAAACCACCCTCATATGTTTCAAGTCCTGGAACAAACAGTATACTTTTTGAAACGTAAATCTTCTTTGCAGTGGGGATGCTCACAAATTTGGCTCATAATCACTGATCCATTTATTATTTGAGTCTTAATGGGATCCTCACATCTCTTTAATATAACACTGGTGCCAACCATGGTCCCCCCCCCATCACTTTTTTGTTGTTTTTGCTATGGTTCACAACTTTAAAAAGAAAAAAGACTACTGAGCTGAACTGATGAATGTAAGGAAGACACAAGTTGGGCCTATTGGTATTCCTATGATCAAAACAACAGGAAATTTTCCTCCCCGTTAAAGGAGTATTCACAGCGTGCCCTGATTCTATTGCACACCTTTTCAGCCAGAAACGATCTGAAAGAGAAGACTGAACTGCACATTTTTATAAGGTATACTAAAATCTGGCAAGAAGTGACAGAGAGAAACCATTTGGAAAACTCTGTTTGACAGTGTGTTATGAATTCCGAGCCACAGGGAGGTTGTGCTCATTTTGTCAACAGGCAGTTGAACACGCAGGTGAGCTTGAAGCATCTGGCTTCTATGAAGAGGAATCCAATATGTGCCAATTGCAAAAGAAGAAGAAGAAGAAGAAGAAGAAGAAGAAGAAGAAGAAGAAGAGGAGGAGGAGGAGGAGGAGGAGGAGGAGGAAAGTGGGCAACTGAGCAGATGGACAGAATAAGGCAAGGGGACTACATTATGTCGATACAAGTAGATTTTCATTATATGGGTCAGAAAGCAACCAAAGCAGAGGAAACTGAAGGCTAAAGAAAAACTCCCTCTCCCCCAGCCGTTTGCTTACTATGGCAGCTAAACATGTACACAGAATCATGCCTGGACGGCATCCACTGATTGTTTACAGAACATAAAGGAGCAGCTGAAAATAAGCTAAAAACTTTTCTTTTAGCAAGCATATCCAGGCATATAATTTTGTTATTTAAAAGTCTGCTGATTTTATCTGTATATTGGCAATAATCATTTTACTTAGATGTTTATAAAATCTCTTAAATCAGATGTTTTCAACCTTTTTGAGCCCACAGCTCCTTTAACCAACTACATTCTTTCTGTGGCACCCGTGTGGGGCTCAGGAACCCAGTTATGTCACCACTTGCCTGCAGAGCCAGCAGCCTCTCACCGTTTTTCGAACACCCTCCCTTGTGGAGTGTTCCCTCAGCCTTCTCTCCCCTATTCCTTGGGAGTCGCCTGGGCAACAGCTGCTGCCTCCCCTGGTCTCTGAGCTGCCCCCCCCGTCCCAAAGAGAGGTGCCTCCCAGAGCCACCCTTCGCCTGTGGAGCTTGTAGCCAGGGCTGCTGCAATAAACAGCTGTGCAAGCCTTTGGGAGGCAGAGATGCATCCAAGGAGGGAGGGAAGGAAAGAGGGACAGAGGCCAGTGCTGCCCGCCATGGCACACTGGTTGAAAACCACTGCCTTAAACAAACAATTACATTGCTGTTTTCTAGTAATGGTTTAAAAACCACTGGCTTGCTTACTTGTAATATGTAGTAGTATGGAGGCTGAGGCACCGTTCAAACAAAGAATCTGTGTTGATTTTCTCCACTTGGATTACATTATTATATTATAATTATTTATTCAATTTATATCCTATCCTTAATTCTCAAGGATGCCAGGATGGCAAACACATCTATAATAGTAGATAGATAGATAGATGATAGATAGATAGATAGATAGATAGATAGATAGATAGATAGACAGACAGACAGACAGATAGAAGATAGATAGATAGACATTCTTTCAACCAGCACTTTCAGCCATTTTTTAATTCCCTCATCAATAAGAAGAGAGACAGATGCACCTTACCAGAGAGACCATTCCACAACCTTCCATGAAAAGGCCCTCTCATGGGTCAAATCCAAGCAGGCAGCCACCAGGTGTGGTGGCACCACACAGCTGCGTGGAGAAGATCTCACATGAACCCAAATGACCACATAGGGGAATGATGGAAGGCATCTCCTTAAATTGTGGTAACTTGGAGAAACAGCAGGGGCACACATGAAAAATGGATAAAGGAGTCTCTATAGATTGGGTAAATTCCTCTACACACCTACACACACACACGCACACACACACAAAAACACACACAGCTTCTCTGTTTGTTTACATGTCCAATAGCATAACCATATATTAAAATAAACAAAGTTTATTTGTATGAACCAGTCATAAGTAACGACAACTTTTTCGTTTCATGTGTTTGTTAGGGAAAACCTTAATGGGAGATTATTATTCTTTTGTTTCTTCACTGGAGTGCTAAACCAGAAGAGTGGACAGTTTAGTGTTGGCAGGTGCAAAGCAAGGGCAGAATTGGTAGGAGGGATGGAATGAAGCCAGTATCTAATCATAGTAGCCTCCAGTTATTTTTATTTTTTCCCCACTTTCAATACCTCAAAAGATGCAGTGGACGGAGACAAGCCCAGATAAGCAAATGAGTATGCAAGCCAGCAAACAGTTTGCTGGGCTAGGACATACCTGTCAAGCAATGCAAGCAATGCTGAAAATCAATTTGTTCTGAATTCAAGCATGAGCAGCTTGCAAATCAGCTACCCAGTTGTCTAGGGATGCGAAGGGATCCTTTATGCTTACTCTACAAACAGAATTCTCCTAGAATACATTGCAATGGTGGGAGGTAAAGAAGTGACGGTGTTTGCTGTGTGTCATCTGAATTCCCGGATGCCACCTGAAACTGGTTATCTTCCCTGGCACTTAAAACACATCCATTAACCAAGCAAGCATCCTTGTTTTGGAAGTTACACAGGGTGCCCAAGCAAAAGCAGTGATACCATATCATAGCTCCTGCTGTGTGAAAAGTACCAGAGTTGCATTCCTCCATGATCCTGCTCCACTACCCTGTGGGTCTGCAAGCTCCCTCTCCAATCACAGTGTGAGCTGCTGTGACATCACAGAATTCTCAAAAAACATTCTGCCTACTGAAGGAAAAGATCCACATACTGAAGCAATGGGCCAATATGCGAGGCTGCAGCAAGAGGAAATAATGGTGCAAGGAGGCAGATAAGTAAAATATTCAAAGGAGAAGTGGCTAATTAGAAAAAGGCAAGAGGGGTTGAATTGTGTATTGATCCAAAACGACAAATTTCTGGCTACAGATGTGTAACAGCTATTACAGCAGAGCTGTAAATTCTTTACTGTAACAGCAATAATTTAGTCAAGAGCTTATAATGCACATGCATTACAGTGGTACCTCGGGTTACAAACGCTTCAGGTTACAGACTCCGTTAACCCAGTAGTAGTACCTCAGGTTAAGAACTTTACCTCAGGATGAGAACAGAAATCATGCGGCGGCGTGGCAGCAGCAGGAGGCCCCATTAGCTAAAGTGGTATCTCAGGTTAAGAACACTTTCAGGTTAAGAACAGACCTCCGGAACGAATTAAGTTCCTAACCAGAGGTACCACTGTACAGTGCATTGTACCTAGCACTGTAAGGCACTGCTGAAACATTAACGGAACAGTAAACAGTAATGCTGCAGTAGGGAAGGAAAGGCTGAAAGAACATTGCTGAGGTTGGTGCCTGCATTTCTTTATGCAATTTCCGAATGACAGAAAATCAATGCTTTGACCTTGAGATCAACCCCTTTGAAAAAGAACAGACTGGAAAGTACTCTCCTCCACCCATCTCAGGAAAGGAGACGTTTGCCAAGAAGACACAGTAAGAGACTTTGGATAAGATTCAGGTATAGATTGTTACCGTATAAACCAGTTGCCTTTATATGTCAAAAGCCAAGAATGAGCTAAGACCATCTAATGTGTGAATAAAAAAGGGTCATATTAGCTCTTCATCAGGTTCAAAAGAAGCCACCTCGTTTTTTTGGAATGTATCCTGGATTGTACAACAGGACACTTGCTTTCCATCTGAGAAAAACTTTCCTGTGCTCCATCCTCGCAGCAGGAAAAATCTCATCTAGATTTGCTGTATTCCAGGACTCCTGACACCAATGCACTTTGACAGTTTGGACACCAGAGCACTTGATAGATGATGGGTTAGATATTTCAACATTCACCAGACAGGACTGAGTCATCATGCTAGCTTCCAGCAGGTTGGTAGCTGCTGCTTACTGAGAGGAGAGTTCAGTTCTGCTCAGGAGATGCTTGCTGTGTTCCTATAGGTATCGGGTTGGCCACTGTGAGAACAGGACGCCAGGCTAGATGGGCCCGTGGTTCTTTTCTTACATGTTCTTAACTTACCAAGAAACGTGAAGAATTGTGCCTACCTGCTATCGCCAGCGTTTGCCACATAGAGCTTTCCTAGCAAACACACCACAATGAGGGCCGTACAGCCGCCAGATATATTGTACACAGCCCTTTCTCGCTCTATCTGCAAGTCCTGAGGAATAAAAGAGAGAACCTGTCAGAATTTAGCGCATAGAACCACATACTGTCTTTCTTTTCCCGGTGAGCAGTAACGCCGTCTGAAGCATAGTTATACTGAAAAGCAGACAATGCTGGGTTTTCTATTTCAGGCGCTTCAGAAAAATCAAAGAAGTTATGACAAATGTTTGATACATAGCAGAGGAGACCGGAGACTGAGGAAGGCAGTGAGAAGCTGACAGGGAAAAGGCGGAGGAGTATAAGAAAGATACAGAGCTAAGCAGCAATTACCTCATGGACAGAACAAAAGGAAAGCCCAGTCTGCGTGTGTAGCAGAATGGAAGCAGGGGAGTGGGCTGTATTAATTCAGAGTGCAGGTCAGGGATGTCATTTTTCAATGGCATGTTAAAAATAATTCCTTGCAAGGAAAAAGATAGCAGATTAGTACCCTAGTTCCCAACCCACTCCTTGCTGTAATAGATTTCTGCTAGTGAGGATGATTATTTTTATTATTTTATTATTATTATTAATTATGTTATTATTACTACTACTATTAGAGACTGTCCATCTAGTTTTGCCACCTGAGGCAAAATGGGAAGGTGGCCGCCCACATGTGCCATCTGCCTACCCCCACTGCCCCTGTTGAAGTCTCACTTATTGGGGTCACAGGGCTTCTGGGTTCTGGCAAGATCTTGAAAGAACCCTGTGAGATCTCACTGGAAGTGGCTGCTTCTCCTCACTTCTCCTCCAACGGCAGCAAGGAGGGGGCACACAAAGAGGCAACCCTTAGATTTCACCACCTGAGGCGGCTGCCTCATGGACACAGCCCAGCTCTGTTATTACAACTTCTACACTGGGAAACATCTAAGAATGCAATTCCCTCTTCCTGTAGACTGAAGTGGTATGGTCTATTCTACTACCTCATTCTGGAACCATGTATATAACCACACACACTTGTTTTAGGCAAGTAAGAAACCACAGGAGGAAAACCAATAGCAAGAAGAACCATTTTGAAACTTGGTAAAGCTGCAAGCCTAATCATCTCAACTCAGGACTAAGTCCTATAAATTCAATGGGGCTTACACCCAGGGAAGTGAGTTTAGGATTGCAGCCTTATACATAGGAAGGTATAATAAAGGAACGACAAAGAAAC